>NC_053392.1:466878694-467520964 GCF_905171765.1 Bufo bufo | reverse complement strand
ACTCAACATAAGAGGAGGAGAGCAGAATTATGGGCGCAATCACCTAGGACAATAACCAGGGCCTATAATCGACATTTAATCCCTCTGGTTTTAAGGAGTTAAGTTTAGCAATCCATCTCATCTCACATTTTTTGAGAAGGGCAAGCCTATTCCCACCCCTCCGTGGTATAGGGATATGATCTATCAACATACATTTAAGGTCCCGTTCCTTGTGGTCCATGTCAGTAAAATGTTTCGGGACTGGAAGATCCATCCGTTTTTTACGGATGGTGTATCGATGTTGATTGATTCTACTTTTAAAGTCCAGTGAAGTTTCCCCAATATATAATAGCTGACATGGACACCAAAGGATATATATAACAAAAGAGGATTCACATGTTAAAAAGTGCTTAATGTGGTACTTCTTCTGCGTACGTGGATGCAGAAAGAAGCTACCTTTTTGCATGTATCGACAGTTAATGCAATTTAAGCATGGAAAGCTACCCAATTTAGGGCTACGCAAGAAAGTTTGGCCTACCTCCTTTTGTGTACCTATATCAGTAAGGATCAATTTAAGAGTGTCAGATAAATCGTTCTCATTACTGACTATCCGTTTGGCGCGGTAAAACTGACTCAAGGGAAGGGATTTGACCATTGCCCTAGGGTGTGCACTGTTGTACCTCAATAATGGGTTGCGATCGGTGGGCTTAGAATACAAGCCCGTCGATAGCACACAATCATGTAAGGTCACCACAGTGTCCAAAAAGTGTAATTTCTCACATGAATGTTCCAGCGTAAATTTAATATCAGAATCGATAGTATTCAGAAATTGAAAAAACTCCATGAGAGTCTCCTCTGTCCCTGTCCAAATCAAAAAAATGTCATCTATGTATCGCCACCACTTCAGAACATGTCGGAAGTGGGGCGATACATAGATGTGTGTCTCCTCGAGGAAGGAGACCGCCATGTTGGCATAAGTCGGGGCCACATTGGACCCCATGGCGGTCCCCTTCCTCTGGAGATAAAAATGGTCCCCAAACAAAAAATAATTGCAAGTCAGCACCAAATATAGAAGTTGTATTAGAAAATCTTGACATTCAGTTGAGAAGGTAGACTGGGATAATGCCTTAGTAACCTCAGCCAATTTATTCAAAAAATCCGAAGTGTCTTGAATATAAGACTGGGCTGACAATGCATCGCTAGATATCACTAGCCTGTACACCTCAATCAGACACACCTTTGGGATTGAGGTAGTTACTAAGGCATTATCCCAGTCTACCTTCTCAACTGAATGTCAAGATTTTCTAATACAACTTCTATATTTGGTGCTGACTTGCAATTATTTTTTGTTTGGGGACCATTTTTATCTCCAGAGGAAGGGGACCGCCATGGGGTCCAATGTGGCCCCGACTTATGCCAACATGGCGGTCTCCTTCCTCGAGGAGACACACATCTATGTATCGCCCCACTTCCGACATGTTCTGAAGTGGTGGCGATACATAGATGACATTTTTTTGATTTGGACAGGGACAGAGGAGACTCTCATGGAGTTTTTTCAATTTCTGAATACTATCGATTCTGATATTAAATTTACGCTGGAACATTCATGTGAGAAATTACACTTTTTGGACACTGTGGTGACCTTACATGATTGTGTGCTATCGACGGGCTTGTATTCTAAGCCCACCGATCGCAACCCATTATTGAGGTACAACAGTGCACACCCTAGGGCAATGGTCAAATCCCTTCCCTTGAGTCAGTTTTACCGCGCCAAACGGATAGTCAGTAATGAGAACGATTTATCTGACACTCTTAAATTGATCCTTACTGATATAGGTACACAAAAGGAGGTAGGCCAAACTTTCTTGCGTAGCCCTAAATTGGGTAGCTTTCCATGCTTAAATTGCATTAACTGTCGATACATGCAAAAAGGTAGCTTCTTTCTGCATCCACGTACGCAGAAGAAGTACCACATTAAGCACTTTTTAACATGTGAATCCTCTTTTGTTATATATATCCTTTGGTGTCCATGTCAGCTATTATATATTGGGGAAACTTCACTGGACTTTAAAAGTAGAATCAATCAACATCGATACACCATCCGTAAAAAACGGATGGATCTTCCAGTCCCGAAACATTTTACTGACATGGACCACAAGGAACGGGACCTCAAATGTATGTTGATAGATCATATCCCTATACCACGGAGGGGTGGGAATAGGCTTGCCCTTCTCAAAAAATGTGAGATGAGATGGATTGCTAAACTTAACTCCTTAAAACCAGAGGGATTAAATGTCGATTATAGGCCCTGGTTATTGTCCTAGGTGATTGCGCCCATAATTCTGCTCTCCTCCTCTTATGTTGAGTTCTAAGTGGTTGTGCCCCTTGTTTATATAACAAGGTGTTCTTATATTTTGTTTTTATTATCCTCAGGATATTGGTGAATATTGTGTGTACCCACAATAAAGGGTGAACGCTAGAAGACGTATTCATTGGATCATATTGGGACCTATATATATATACACCACTTATTTCTTTAGATACATTTTTCAATTGTTTTTTCATCAGTATGAAATAATTTTTACAACAAGTTGTGCGGGATCATGTCTCTGCGCACAGTGGGCTATGCGGTCGGGTCTTATGCTTTGCATTACATCTGATTTTTTTGCCCGTGTGCGCTGATATATTGATTTCCTGTATACTTTCTCTTTTTTTTCAATTCGCATACAGATGGTTGACTATGAGTGGGTGATGCTGGATTGCCTGGCGTGACTCGGCTGCTGCACTCAGGCGCTCGTATTCACATTTGGACAGACCTTTTGAGCCATCAGCCTTGGGGATAGGATTTAAACATTTTATAGATATTGCTCTATGTACCCCCGGAATCCAGAGGTTGGTCCCGGGTCTGCCGTGTTGGATTTCCAGGGATGGTATCCAACAGACAGGGGGGACAAGTCAGGTTGGGACTTTGTGATAACCACATAAGTCGCACATACTGATCTCCTCGTTTGGACTAGGGAGTGAGTCAACAACGTATAAATTAAGTTCTTACACAACTAGGAAGGCGGCGGTATACCCGCCTACTACTTATAGCTTTCCTGTATACAACAACGGTACCTCCGGTTGAATACGGTTATATATATTTCTCTCCCTCATTGACTGGGATCTCATGGATGGTACTGCCCTTGAGATTCGATGCGCCTGAGGCAGCTTTGATCCGCTATTTGGCACCCTCACAGCCATATATGTTCCACTATTCCATATGCCTATTTACATAATCTTATGTTTTTAGGAAGATGCATTGCGTCATATTTTGCATATATGTTACTTATTTTTGGTGATATATATATGTCCCCCATAACGATTGTTGGAAATAGAATTGCTAAATCATACTTTCTTATGTGGTTTGACCACCATTGAACGTTTGTATCTCTGGTGCTCGTCCATTCCGATCATGTGACACACTGAAGCACATGACCGGACGATTTACTTATACACATGACCGGAGGAATGATCACATGCTGTGGTCACATGCTCACAGGTCCTGTGACATGCGCATTACAACGAATGACCAGAATGGGTGATCATGTGATCGGAAGTCCCAGGAAGGTCCTCGAGACATGCGCATTGACATACTTGAGACGCCGCGACCCATGTGTTCTGTCTACATCGCACACCCCCGTGATCTAAATTCATCATTTCACTGAGGTACACCTGCACAGTTTGATTATTATTATGATTTGCACCTGAATTAGTAATGATTGTTATTATAATGTTTTGTCTATGCACTGTATACTGGATCTGATACAGATATTGGTTGTATTGTAACACTGCTTGTAATGTTATGAAATGTCTTTTTTTCAAGGACAACTTTGCTATTTGCTATACTTTTTATGATATTTCTTTAAATGTCTGTAATTTACTCAGTGATTGTTTAATTGTGTCAATATGTTTAAATATGTACTTTGCACTGCCCACTATGTCACTGCTTGAGAAAAATCCCATTGAGAGGATTGAAACGTTGCATGCTTGGTGAATAAAGCTTCTTTTTACTTTCTGACCCCTTGGATGTGCTGCGGATTTCTTTTTTTCTTCCCCTTCTAGATTAGGGATCTCCAATCAGACAAGGTGGGTGTATTCGTATGCAGATAATAATGATGTCATTTTAACCCCCTAAAATACTGGTGAAAATGACATACTATTATCCATCTACCTCTAGGTGGCACTGTTGTACCACATAACAATTTCAACATTAATTCTAAATACCTAATAATACGTTCACATGAGGGAGAGATCAGGGAGAAAACTTATCAAGAACAGTTTTTTGTACTCAGCGATCTAAAGCAAAAGTGTTTGTGGGTGCAGTGCACAATTTTTTTAAGCCTGCCATGAGCCAACTACTGCTGAAAACGAACTATTTTTTCTTCAGTTAGTCAATATCAATACATGATCGGCAGCCATTTTATGCAACGATAGTGCACCAGCTCAGGCTATCTGCAAGTCCAGAAATACAGCTTTGGCATACTGGGGTGAAAAAAGCCTCTGATATACTGCACATCTGGGATTAGACAAGCATAAGTGACTGTCACATTTAGGACAGAAATACAGCTATTTGGTTAGGGTAAAAAAAAACTCTAATATACTGCATATCTGTGATTACACGTGCATAAGTGATTGTCACATTTAGGCCATAAATACGGCTTTGGCATACTGGGGTGAAAAAAGCCTCTCATATACTGCACATCTGGGATTACACATGCATAAGTGACTGTCACATTTAGGACAGAAATATGGCTTTGAAATACTGGGGTGAAAAAAGCCTCTCATATACTACACATCTGGGATTACACGGGCATAAGTGACTGTCACATTTAGGACAGAAATACAGCTTTTTGGTTAGGGTGAAAAAACCCTCTAATATACTGCACATCTGGGAATAGACAAGCATAAGTGACTGTCACATTTAGGAAAGAAATACATCTTTTTAGTTAGGGTGAAAAAAACCTCTAATATACTGCACATCTGAGATTAGACAAGCATAAGTGACTGTCACATTTAGGCCATAAATACGGCTTTTTGCTACTGGGGTAAAAAAAGCCTCTAATATATTGCACATCTGGGATTACACATGCATAAGTGAGTGTCACATTTAGGCCATAAATACGGCTTTGGCATACTGGGGTGAAAAAAGCCTCTCATATACTGCACATCTGGGATTACACGTGCATAAGTCACTGTCACATTTAGGACAGAAATACATATTTTTAGTTAGGGTGAAAAAACCCTCTAATATACTGCACATCTGGGATTAGACAAGCATAAGCGACTGTCACATTTAGGCCATAAATACGGCTTTGGCATACTGGGGTGAAAAAAGCCTCTAATATACTGCATATCTGGGATTACACGTGCATATGTGACTGCCACATTTAGGACAGAAATACAGCTTTTTCGTTAGGGTGAACAAAACCCTCTAATATACTGCACATCTGGGATTACACGTGCATAAGTGACTGTCACATTTAGGACAGAAATACATCTTTTTAGTTAGGGTGAAAAAACCCTCTTATATAATGCATATCTGGGATTAGACAAGCATAAGTGACTATCACATTTAGGTCATAAATACGGCTTTTTGGTTACTGGGGTGAAAAAAGCCTCTATTATATTGCACATCTGGGATTACACATGCATAAGTGACTGTCACATTTAGGCCATAAATACGGCTTTGGCATACTGGGGTGAAAAAAGCCTCTCATATACTGCACATCTGGGATTACACGTGCATAAGTGACTTACATTTAGGCCATAAATACGGCTTTGGCATACTGGGGTGAAAAAAGCCTTTAATATACTGCACATCTGGGTTTACACGTGCATAAGTGACTGTCACATTTAGGACAGAAATACAGCTTTTTGGTAAGGGTGAAAAAACCCTCTAATATACTGCACATCTGGGATTAGACAAGCATAAGTGACTGTCACATTTAGGACAGAAATACAGCTTTTTGGTTAAGGTGAAAAAAAACCTCTAATATACTGCACATCTGGGATTAGACAAACATAAGTGACTGTCACATTTAGGACACAAATACAGCTTTTTGATTAGGGTGAAAAAACCCTCTAATATACTGCACATCTGGGAATAGACAAGCATAAGTGACTGTCACATTTAGGACAGAAATACAACTTTTTGGTTAGGGTGAAAAAAGCCTCTAATATATTGCACATCAGGGATTACACATGCATAAGTGAGTGTCACATTTAGGCCATAAATACGGCTTTGGCGTACTGGGGTGAAAAAAGCCTCTAATATATTGCACATATGGGATTACACGTGCATAAGTGAGTGTCACATTTAGGCCATAAATACGGCTTTGGCATACTGGGGTGAAAAAAGCCTCTCATATACTGCACATCTGGGATTACACGTGCATAAGTGACTGTCACATTTAGGCCATAAATACGGCTTTGGCATACTGGGGTGAAAAAAGCCTCTAATAAACTGCACATCTGGGATTACACGTGCATATGTGACTGTCACATTTAGGACAGAAATACAGCTTTTTGGTTAGGGTGAAAAAAACCTTTAATATATTGCACATCTGGGATTACACATGCATAAGTGACTGTGACATTTAGGCCATAAATTCGGCTTCGGCATACTGGGGTGAAAAAAGCCTCTCATATACTGCACATCTGGGATTACACATGCATAAGTGACTGTCACATTTAGGACAGAAATACAGCTTTTTGAGTAGGGTGAAAAAACCCTCTAATATACTGCACATCTGTGCTTACACGTGCATAGGTGACTGTAACATTTAGGCCACAAATACGGCTATTAGGTTTCTGTTGTTCATTTTTTTATTTTTTTTCATATACTGCACATCTGTGATTACAAATGCATAGGTGACTGTCACATTTAGGCCACAAATAAGGCTTTTAGGATACTGTGGTGAAAATCCCTCTGATATACTGCACATCTGGGATTACACTTGCATAGGTGACTGTCACATTTAGGCCACAAATACGGCTATTAGGTTACTGTTGTTAAAAAAACCTTTTTTTCATATACTGCACATCTGTGATTACACGTGCATAGGTGACTGTCACATTTAGGCCACAAATAAGGCTTTTAGGATACTGTGGTGAAAAATCCCTCTGATATACTGCACATCTGGGATTACACGTGCATAAATCACTGTCACATTTAGGACAGAAATACATATTTTTAGTTAGGGTGAAAAAACCCTCTAATATACTGCACATCTGGGATTAGACAAGCATAAGTGACTGTCACATTTAGGCCATAAATATGGCTTTGGCATACTGGGGGGAAAAAAGCCTCTAATATACTGCATATCTGGGATTACACGTGCATATGTGACTGTCACATTTAGGACAGAAATACAGCTTTTTGGTTAGGGTGAAAAAACCCTCTAATATACTGCACATCTGGGATTAGACAAGCATAAGTGACTGTCACATTTAGGACAGAAATACATCTTTTTAGTTAGGGTGAAAAAAACCTCTAATATAATGCACATCTGGGATTAGACAAGCATAAGTGACTATCACATTTTGGTCATAAATACGGCTTTTTGGTTACTGGGGTGAAAAAAGTCTCTCATATACTGCACATCTGGGATTACACGTGCATAAGTGACTGTCACATTTAGGCCATAAATACGGCTTTGGCATACTGGGGTGAAAAAAGCCTTTAATATACTGCACATCTGGGTTTACACGTGCATAAGTGACTGTCACATTTAGGACAGAAATACAGCTTTTTGGTAAGGGTGAAAAAACCCTCTAATATACTGCACATCTGGGATTAGACAACCATAAGTGACTGTCACATTTAGGACAGAAATACAGCTTTTTGGTTAGGGTGAAAAAACCCTCTAATATACTGCACATCTGGGAATAGACAAGCATAAGTTACTGTCACATTTAGGACAGAAATACAGCTTTTTGGTTAGGGTGAAAAAAGCCTCTAATATATTGCACATCAGGGATTACACATGCATAAGTGAGTGTCACATTTAGGCCATAAATACGGCTTTGGCGTACTGGGGTGAAAAAAGCCTCTAATATATTGCACATCAGGGATTACACATGCATAAGTGAGTGTCACATTTAGGCCATAAATACGGCTTTGGCATACTGGGGTGAAAAAAGCCTCTCATATACTGCACATCTGGGATTACACGTGCATAAGTGACTGTCACATTTAGGCCATAAATACGGCTTTGGCATACTGGGGTGAAAAAAGCCTCTAATAAACTGCACATCTGGGATTACACGTGCATAAGTGACTGTCACATTTAGGACAGAAATACAGCTTTTTGGTTAGGGTAAAAAAAACCTCTAATATACTGCACATCTGGGATTACACATGCATAAGTGACTGTCACATTTAGGCCATAAATACGGCTTCGGCATACTGGGGTGAAAAAAGCCTCTCATATACTGCACATCTGGGATTACACGTGCATAAGTGACTGTTACATTTAGGACAGAAATACAGCTTTTTGGTTAGGGTGAAAAAACCCTCTAATATACTGCACATCTGTGCTTACACGTGCATAGGTGACTGTCACTTTTAGGCCACAAATACGGCTATTAGGTTTCTGTTGTTAAATTATTTTATTTTTTTCATATACTGCACATCGCGCTGCCTTCCATGCCATCGGGTCCCCCCCACAGCCCCATGGGGACTCGATGGCACCACCGCCGCCACACCAGGTAAAAGCCGCAAACCGCAGGACCCCCCCGCAGGACCCTTCCCGCGCATTTAGCTGAGGTGCCTGCTCAATGATTTGAGCAGGCACCTTGTTCCAATCGCCGCCCGCCGGGCAGCGGTGATCGGAACAACACATGACGTACCGGTACGTCAGGGGTCCTTAAGGACTCGGGAACCATGCCGTACTGGTACGTCATGGGTCCCTAAGGGGTTAATACCCATTTTTCAGGTGACAGAAACCCTTTAAACACTGGTTGATTTGCTGCGCTGCAGCCTTTCAACAAGCTTTATTTAAAGTATGAACAACAACCCGGACACAGACTTTGGCGCAAAATTCTGGGTTTGGTACACGGACAGCAAATTGTCTGGTAGGGTCCTGAATGTGGCGGTCCGGGATCGCTCATGACTATTTACCACTGCAAACAGAAACCTGGCACCAACAGAAAGCTGAATACCCTAGGTGGCAGCTACACAAGCTCTACTATCTGAAATGCAGATGTTTTGCACTAGTGATGTATTGTATGACAGTGAAACGTGCCATTTAACGTGCCTTTTAACGTGCCATGCATGCTAAGAGCATGTGAACCATAAAATCTGTCAGAGCAATTACAGGTAATAAACTATTGATAGCATCACAGCTTCTTGTGAAGGAAGGAACTCAAAGGCTACCATATTTGAGAATTGCTATGCATTTACCTGAAACACATTTTGAAATGGCAAAAAAATGGGTGCAACAGTTTCAAATCGTCATTATGGTAAAGTATGGAATAATTTTCCAATTAATACAATTAAATGTGTGTGTTTCATTGTATATTTGTGCTTTGAGCTTCATTATAGGGTAACTGAAATTTGTTGATTGTCAAAAACAGATAAATCTTCACTGCTAATCTGATATTCACAAATAGTGAGCACTTTATATGCTTGGTCTGAATTTTGAATGAATATACAGTTAGGACTCGTTCACACGACCATATTTTGTTTCCGTGTCCATATTGTTTTTTGGTTTTTTTTGCGGCCCATATGCAGAACCATTGCCTTCAATGGAGCTGCCAAAAAACAAAAATGACTCAGTGTGCATTCCATATGTCCATTTCGCAAAAAAATAGAACATGTCCTATTATTGTCCGCATTACGGACAAGGATAGGACTGTTCTATTAGGGGCCAGCTGTTCCGTAAAATACGGAATTCACACCATTAAATACATGCGGTTGCGTGCATGAGCACTTACAGACATTTCGATATTTTGGCTAGAGTAGATATTGAGCAGGGATGCTCAACCTGTGACCCTCCAGCTGTTGCAGAACTACAACTCACAGCATTCCCTAATAGCTGCAGGCTCTCCAGGCATGCTGGGAGTGGTAGTTTTCCAACTGCTGGAGGGCCGAAGGTTGGGTATCCCTGATATACACTGTGTACAGAATTATTAGGCAAATGAGTATTTTGACCACATCATCCTCTTTATGCATGTTGTCTTACTCCAAGCTGTATAGGCTCGAAAGCCTACTACCAATTAAGCATATTAGGTGATGTGCATCTCTGTAATGAGAAGGGGTGTGGTCTAATGACATCAACACCCTATATCAGGTGTGCATAATTATTAGGCAACTTCCTTTCCTTTGGCAAAATGGGTCAAAAGAAGGACTTGACAGGCTCAGAAAAGTCAAAAATAGTGAGATATCTTGCAGAGGGATGCAGCACTCTTAAAATTGCAAAGCTTCTGAAGCGTGATCATCGAACAATCAAGCGTTTCATTCAAAATAGTCAACAGGGTCGCAAGAAGCATGTGGAAAAACCAAGGCGCAAAATAACTGCCCATGAACTGAGAAAAGTCAAGCGTGCAGCTGCCAAGATGCCACTTGCCACCAGTTTGGCCATATTTCAGAGCTGCAACATCACTGGAGTGCCCAAAAGCACAAGGTGTGCAATACTCAGAGACATGGCCAAGGTAAGAAAGGCTGAAAGACGACCACCACTGAACAAGACACACAAGCTGAAACGTCAAGACTGGGCCAAGAAATATCTCAAGACTGATTTTTCTAAGGTTTTATGGACTGATGAAATGAGAGTGAGTCTTGATGGGCCAGATGGATGGGCCCGTGGCTGGATTGGTAAAGGGCAGAGAGCTCCAGTCTGACTCAGACGCCAGCAAGGTGGAGGTGGAGTACTGGTTTGGGCTGGTATCATCAAAGATGAGCTTGTGGGGCCTTTTCGGGTTGAGGATGGAGTCAAGCTCAACTCCCAGTCCTACTGCCAGTTTCTGGAAGACACCTTCTTCAAGCAGTGGTACAGGAAGAAGTCTGCATCCTTCAAGAAAAACATGATTTTCATGCAGGACAATGCTCCATCACACGCGTCCAAGTACTCCACAGCGTGGCTGGCAAGAAAGGGTATAAAAGAAGAAAATCTAATGACATGGCCTCCTTGTTCACCTGATCTGAACCCCATTGAGAACCTGTGGTCCATCATCAAATGTGAGATTTACAAGGAGGGAAAACAGTACACCTCTCTGAACAGTGTCTGGGAGGCTGTGGTTGCTGCTGCACGCAATGTTGATGGTGAACAGATCAAAACACTGACAGAATCCATGGATGGCAGGCTTTTGAGTGTCCTTGCAAAGAAAGGTGGCTATATTGGTCACTGATTTGTTTTTGTTTTGTTTTTGAATGTCAGAAATGTATATTTGTGAATGTTGAGATGTTATATTGGTTTCACTGGTAAAAATAAATAATTGAAATGGGTATATATTTGTTTTTTGTTAAGTTGCCTAATAATTATGCACAGTAATAGTCACCTGCACACACAGATATCCCCCTAAAATAGCTAAAACTAAAAACAAACTAAAAACTACTTCCAAAAATATTCAGCTTTGATATTAATGAGTTTTTTGGGTTCATTTAGAACATGGTTGTTGTTCAATAATAAAATTAATCCTCAAAAATACAACTTGCCTAATAATTCTGCACTCCCTGTAGAGACTATTTGCTATCCACCTTTCAGTCTGTATTGAAGCACATTTTACTAATATGATTTGCTAAAATTGAATCACTAAGCTTGCTGACATTTCAATTTGTATTTAATTTATAAAGGTTGTATTCAGATGGAAACAATATTCTTTTTTTTTTTTAACCTAATTCAGATTATAGATAACGGGTAATGGACTGTTGACATGCAGAATGTATTCATTTACGATTCTTTGCGTTTTATACAAGCAAATTCATGCAAAGCTAAAGGGAAAGGAAGACATTTGCATACAAAGAAATCAAATTAAATCAGGACACTAGTATAAAGATAAGGATCTTCAGCTCTTTTTGCAGACATTTTATTTTTCTGACTTAATTTCATGGAAATGATTTGCTTACAAAAAAATATGAAGACAGGAAATTTTACAATTCATTAACGCAGCAGGTGACTACATGACCAGGCATTAGTTTTCATATATGTGCATTGAACCTTGAACCACTGATTAAGCCCTGTGAGATGTGCACAGTCATACAGAGAGATAGTTCATGGGTGGCATCCTGCTTTGTGGTAGCTTCTCAATGCTCTAAGTTTCAATCTATTAGAGATGATCAGTACGCTGCTGAACTGGATTTAGTGTAAGTGTAACCATAGCAGCCCTGTGCCAAGTTCTCTGCCTGAACACTGTGTATTCGAAATAGAAATTTGCTGCTGCATAGCTAAATCTGGACATGAAATGATTTATGTATTATAGAGATTAGAGATGAACGAATTTCATATTTTGAAATTCGTTCACACTTCGTTTTGTTGGAAAAAGATGAATTGCGTTATGGATTTCGTTACTTCGGACCAATTCTATGACGGAATACATAACGAAATGCCTTTAGAGGCATTCCGTCATAATAGAAGTCTATGGGCTGCAAAACAGATCCGCCCCGTTTCCGTTATGCAGTAAAGGACTTCCCTGCATAACGAAAACGGGACGGATCCGTTTTGCAGCCCATAGACTTCTAAAGGCATTCCGTCATAGAATTGCGTTATGGTCCGTGGTAACTTAATCCATAATGCAATTCACCTTTTACCGACAAACGAAGTGTGAACGAATTTCATAAGCGGAAATTTGCTCATCTCTAATAGAGATGAGTGAAGTTTTGAAAAATTCGATTTGGCAGCTTCGCCAAAGTTCAACAAGAAATTTGATTTGTTACGAATTAATTCATCACAAATTTCTATAAATTAGGTATACCAAGGCCAAACTGCCTAAAAATAACAGTGGCCTGTAATACTGACGGGCAGTAACTCTACAGCTAACTAAACGGATTAGCTATCACTCTTGGTGCACTGTGAATATTGGCGCACTGCACACTTATGTACACAGCGATAAATTAGACCAGCCTGTAACATTGACAGCACAGTAACTCTACAGCTAACAGAATGGATTAACTATCACTCTTTGTGCACTGCAACGTTATGTACACAATGATAAATTGTAGCATATTGTGGATAAATTGTAGAGTCTGTAGTTCAGCAGTCTCCTACGTTCTCCCTCCACTCTGAATACACTCTCCCGCACTCTCCCTCTCCAATATTGTCCTACACTCTCTGTTAACAGTTTGCAGCAACACTGTCCCTAGTGCGTGAGCGTCTTGTCACGTCTCTCCGTATGTTCAGCTCACAGGAAAATGGCAGTGACCGCGAGAGGTCAGGGTTTTATAGGACTCTGCCTAGCTGTGACATCACAGGGAGGTGGATACCTGTGGACTGGCTGGCTGCATGGCATTATGGGGGATTTAATGTTCCACATGAAGCCATTTTAGGAAAACTGATTTGTTACCACAAAGCGCAAGGAAAATCTGATTCGTCCTAAATCGATGTTTTCATAAATTTTAGACCAAATTCTGCTTTAAATGCTTCACTTCGGTCAGGACTAATTATTATCTCAACACCTCCAGTGAGGAACTTCCAAGTTGAAAGTGTATTTTAACATATCGAAGAGACTTCTTTTAGGATATGTTATTTCTGGTTTCAACCTCTTTTCCATTCATGTGGTGGTCACACGATAACCCTCTACACTACTTTTACCTGAGCATTCCTGGTAGCACAGTCCAGAGTGTTTGCTTTTTGGACTCCATGCTTGGTAGGCTCTTGCCCATTGAATATTGAGTTTAAATACCAATGGTGGAGTAGAGAATGTGTGCTCCAGAAGAAGCAAGGGTAAAACAAGTGTAGGAGATTTATATTCCTTTTAGAGTTATCTAACATTAAGTGCATGTACTGTACGGTATTTGGAGAAGATATTTCCTTGATGTACATCTGCTATATAGTGCTATGTAATACTACATCTGACAGATCTTGTGGTATCTTTATCTGTGTGTATGACATTTTTACCTTTTTATTCTATCCAATGGCAATGTAGCTACCAGAGAGGCATACTGGGGCCATTAGGATGGTGAGTCTCACCTAGGGGGAAATGGATGAGGAAGTATGAGAAAATTGGGGTTTTCCCTCTGTTGATCAGACAGCTGGTCTGTTAATGAGGCTTAAAGAGCTAAAGAGCTCAAGTAAATATGGGCTGAAATCTTCTAACAGGGCTCCCAGTCTGGAGAAGAGACATGCAGTGCAAAGGCCTGCGAAAGCCTCAGCACCACACATATGGTATGAACTGTGACTTGAGTTCAGGGAAAGTGGGTGGTAGACCCTGTTCCTTTTAGTGAAGGACAAAATGATGTGTAGTTAGTGGCCAGACGGCCTAGGATTTGTTTTTTATCCTGTGTTAGAAATGTACACTAATTGCTGTGGAAAGTTCACTGCCTGGCTGTGACAAGAGATAATAAAGCTGCTTGTGGCCAGTTTGCAATCAAATCTACACCGTTGGAGTGGCTTTTTGAGTTGTACCACCCAGCTTAGTTAGAGAGCTAAGTGACCTGGAGTTTGAAGCTTTTTGTACATTTACACTCATGAGACAAAGAAGAATTTTCAAGTACATTCTGGTGTGCCGTGTTTCGTCATGTGTCTGAATATTTGGGGAGGTCTGTTTAGGTGTCTAAAGTAATTTTTTAATCTGGTTGAGGTTTATATTTATTTAGGGGTCTGGTTGGGTCTGGATTAATTTAGGGGTCTGGATTGTAGTCGGACTTGATATTGAATCAAGAACTACACAGGTGACATAAGTGGTGTGTAAGAGGAGGAAGAGGAAACTTCAGCTAGATGTTCAGTGCCTGTGGGAGCTCCTACAGTCTGCTGGTACATCCTGGTTTATGATTTTGCTCTGTGCAGGAAGCAACGTTAGTGCAATGACTATTTAATGCTGCCCCTACATCATCACAGAGGCCACAAACATGTTTTACTCCCCTCAACCTATTTATAGAGCTCCTGAGAGTTGTATACCCCGATGTTTTCCTTTGTTTTTGTTTTTTTCTCCTGAGCCCTCTCTCCTTTCCAGAACCATGCTACCTAGTTTTTCTCCTTGCCTCCTGTCTCTACCCTGGCCCTCCATAGCTGCATACAGTAGTTCCCAGAAATTCTTGATAAAGGCCCTAATGAAAAATTCACTTAAAAAAAAAAGAATTCTTAACTCTGCTACCCACAGTGGTCCTAAATATTGTCATAGTGCCCTCTAAAAAGAATGGCTCAAAGTGACTTACTAGTGCCATTAAGTGCATAAATAACAATGCATCACCATTTAATGTGCCTTTGTAAGAGTGGCGGTCACAGTGCCCCTGTTTCTGTGCCCCACTAACAGTGCAAGCCAGTGTCTTTTGTCTTTTTACAGCTCATACATAATTAGACCAATCACTACCTACATTCAGACACCATGGAATATATATTATTATTTTTTCTGAGATTGTATTATGAAGGGGCAGACTGGAGTAAAGCGGAATGTTAAGTTTTATTATAGGCAATAAATAAGCCATTTTGCACAAATGGCAACAGAGGAAAAAATGGAAGTAATGTTCTATGGCTTGTTAGGATATGAATACTTGCACTGTGAACTATGCACTGATTTTCTCTTTCTCCTACACATCAAGCGCAATATGTATGAGGTGGACTGAGTCTGGTCCTCATAAAGTTAACCCAGACATGCCCAGTATACTATTACCTCTTGAGAGAAATGTAAAATTGGACAAGGCACTGTGAATTTGTTTGTACCATGCCCATTTCAATAAAGTGATGTGTTATTATAAGGAAGTAAATTACCTTGTTGCTTTTTTCTTAAGGCCCATCCTTCTATTGCCACAATACAACCTCATGGGAAATCAGAATACATTGTGTTTCTCAGCTGTTTAGGTTCCCCCAGAACCCAAACTCTACTTATCACCCACCAACAAGCTCTGGCAAATTTCTGCCATTGCAGCAACCACCTGTATGCCATGTAAAAAAAAAAATACACTGGCAATACTTGCTTGAACCATGCAATACATAATACTTGTTCACACTTATAGTGATAAAAGTGTTGTGCTTTCCATACAAAATGATAAAATAGTAAAGTAAAATAAAATAATAATAACAATTTGTGTTTTAAAGCGTATCCATTTTGTTATAGCTGCAAAGGATCAAAATTGGGGTTTATGCAAGCTATACTATAATGGTCTCTTATAATTACAACGTTTCTTCACTAAGGGGTGCAATGAGGTGTGGTAGGTATGTTTCGAAATGTAAGGTTTAGTAAAAGAAATCTAATATATAAAGCTGAGTGTATGTGTGTGTATGTCCGCTAATGGAATCCGCACCATCGCATTTACAATCATGAAATTTGGCACACAGGTACATCAGGTGTCCGGGAAGGTTTTAGAACAGTCTCAGCTCTCTAGGACATACCGTTCCTGAGATAGTCCCAAAAAATTTGCCAATAGAAGCTTGGTCACATGACCCTTATCAGCCAATAGAAGCTTGCAGGTCCTCCAGTCTCCACATACACAGTTTTACTCCAGGTTTCCATAACAACCCAGCCATTTATCTTCACTGCTGTAGGAGAGCTTTAAGGAAATCTGTCACCAGGATAATCACTATTGCAGTAAAGCTATAGCCTAATAGCACTTAGAACCTTATTTCAAGATATGCCTTGGTTCCAGCAATAGATGTTTTTATCCTCTGAAAATCCAGTTTATTTGGTATGCAAATGAGTCAGTAAGGTGCCCAGTGGGGCGTCACTCTTTCAGGATGGAGCCCAGACTTGCCCCCTGCCACAATGTGTCCACCCTCAAAAGACTTAAAACCCCGACCCAGGTCGCGCTAAGCCACTCCCCTGATCTGGTTAGGCCCTCCCACTCCTGAGCCAACAGGGATTGAAAAAATGAAGGTAAGAAATCACCTTCTGTCAGCTGCAGGGGTGGGAGGGAGGGTGACTTTCTCCCTGTAGCTCACACTCAGACAGCACAGTGCTGCTGTCTTAGAGTGAGCTGTTCAAAAGGACACGCCCCTGAACTGGTTAGGCAATGCCCCCTCCCACTCAGCCGACTTAGATCGAAAAAATGAAGTTAAAAATCAACTTCTAGGTCCCACTAAGCCACACCAGATCTGGTTAGGCCATGCCCCCTCTCACTCCTAACCCTACGGGGATTGAAAAAATGAAGGTAAAAATCAACTTCTGTCAGCTGCAGGGGTGGGAGGGAGGGTGACTTTCTCCCTGTAGCTCACACTCAGACAGCACAGTGCTGCTGTCTTAGAGTGAGCTGTTCAAAAGGACACGCCCCCGAACTGGTTAGGCAATGCCCCCTCCCACTCAGCCGACTGAGATCGAAAAAATGAAGTTAAAAATCAACTTCTAGGTCCCGCTAAGCCCCGCCCCTGATCAGTCTAGGCCACGCCCCTGCCACTCCTCAGCTGACTGGATTGAAAAAATGAAGGCAAAAATCAACTTCTGTCAGCTGCAGGGGTGGGAGGGGGGGTGACTTTCTCCGTGCAGCTCACACTCAGACAATACAGTGCTGCTGTATTTGAGTGAGCTGTTCAAAAGGACACACTCCCAATCCAGTAAAGGCCACTGTTAAGGGGGCGGGCCCCTGTGGAGGTCACTGTCAAGGGGGTGGTATGCTGTGAAAGTCACTGTTAAAGGGGAAGGCTGCTGTAAATGTCAAAGTTAGGGGGGTGGGCTGCTGTGGAGGTCCAATTTTAAAGGATGGGCACTGTGGGGGGGGTCACTGTTTTGGGAGCAGGGTGCTGTAGATGTCAATGTTATAGTGGATAGTGTTGATATCTTTTAACGACACATACAAACATTAAATGAAATAGATTAAATATACCCGAGCAAAGCCGGGTCCTTCAGCTAGTCAAGAATAAATGCAAGAACCAAATTTAACATATTTTAATTGAAGATACAAACATCAAAAAAAACTTTCATCAAACGAAACAGCAGTTTCTGGCTCGAAGTCTTGTATTGGCTAAGGCTGCAGCAAGTTTTCTCAATGGTATCTAACGTCACTAAGAAAAAGGGCAAATTGTCATCTGTGTAAAGTAAACACGGATGTGGAATTGCAAATCATCTGCAATATAGATATCTATACATGACTCGGGTTGGTTGGGAAGATTTGGGAATCAGTGTCCAAATAAGCCCACATCTACATCAGCGAATCTGTCACTGGAATCAGTAATAATTATCTGGAGCACTAATGTGAATTGGGATCTGTGTCATCTGGAATATAACTTCAGCTATCTCAAGGAACTTGATCAAACATGGCCTCCATGGAAGAACATCCCAAATCACAATGCATGCCAAGATCATTTCACTGATGTCTCTCTTCCTCTGAAAAAGAAGCAGTGTAAAGAAAAATATGACTCCCATGTTGCCAGGAATCTATAAAATGAATTACAAACCTTACCGCTTTGACACATATAACCATTGTGATTGAGACCTAGGCAACACAATCTATCAGAAACTGAACTAAGATGAATGTGAGGAGCGCTACCTCTTGGCTCCGCTTATCCCCAGTAATGTAAAGAAATTAGCAATGTCCTTTTCTTGTACATATGAGAGGCAAGGTCTATAAATTCACAGACTGTCCTTACAAGTAGGAGTATTTTCTCTAGCATGTGTGTTGATGCATGTACAGGGAAGTAGAGTTGAGCGAACTTGTGTTTTAAGTTCGGCGTCTAAAGCTTGGGTTCGGGTTATCAAAGTATCCCGTTATGGATTCCGCTACCATGGACCATAACGGGATACTTCGATAACCTGAACTCGAACTTTAGACGCCGAACTTAAAGCACAAGTTCACTCAACACTACAGGAAAGTCATCTTTCTACAGTTTGTTTGAATCTATAGACATATGTTACTTATTATCTTTATGATTTATTTTAGATTTCCTGTTTACCCCTAAAATAGATTGAATGTTCATGAATGTCTGGATGAGTTGCCCCCCCTTACTTTGGTAAGGCGGTAAACATTACACTAATGTGGTATATGAATAAAAAAAAGTTAGCATTTCTATTCATATGCATAAAACATGGAGTAAACTTATCTGAGGATGATAACCAGTATCTTTTAAGCTGTTATGTACTGCCTCTCAAATGTGTCCTAGTTAATGATGCACAAACTTGTGTACTCTGCCCCAAAAAGGGGCACAGATGGGCTGAAAAATCCCACCATATTCTCCTTTGCAATTAATTGGTTAGCCTATCAATATACAGGAATAGGACGTTTTTCAGTTAGGATGGGCTGAAGTAAGTCTTATTACTATATGTTGATGCACTAAATAAAAGCAATTCCTGGGAGAGGAGCATGTGCCAGGATTGATAGTGACTTGTGAAAGTATTCATCCCCATTGGTGTTCTTTGTCACAAACCAGTGGGTGTGACTCCACTGAGTCACGTGTCCTACCTCCTCTAAGGGTGTTGTCTAAGTGAACCCCTCGATTCTGCACAATACCCCTGATGGTGGGGATAGACTTTCACGAGGGGAACGCCAGGTCGCTACCTCTTGAGGATGATAGGTACACGAGGCAGCTGGTCCAGGCAGACCAGGAGGTACCTCAGAAAGGTACCAGAAGTACAGGCAGAGTCAGGCAGGCAACAGTGCAGGACCAAAAGGATGAGGCAGAGGCGTAGTCAGACAGGAAAAAAGTCAGGTCAGGCGGCACAGGTACAGTTCAGGCAATCTGGATCGGCAACAGGAGAGTCAAGGCAAGCTAGCAGGGATCAGACGAGTAAAAGAATCCAGGAACACAGGTACGAGTCAGGAACACAGGAACACAAGTGGTTATCAGGAACCTAAGCAGAGCACAAGGACCTTGACACTGAGGCATCTGGGAAGGAG
This sequence comes from Bufo bufo, assembly GCF_905171765.1. Lineage (NCBI taxonomy): Eukaryota > Metazoa > Chordata > Amphibia > Anura > Bufonidae > Bufo > Bufo bufo. Next base: position 467,501,028 of record NC_053392.1, on the reverse strand, counting down.
GCTGAGCCACTTATATATGTGCATGAGGGCTGACATTGGTCATAAAACCCAGGAAGTGACGCGCGCAGGCCCTTAAGAAAGTGCTGCAAAAAACCAGCAGCAAGCATGCTGTGGCCAGGGCTGAGATGAAACTGTAGAGCGGATCCTCAGAACCACAGCACCTACACAGACAGAGGCTAGAGCTGCAGCAGTGAATGGGAAGCTCTGGCCACAGATCACCCCTGAGCACGGCACCTGGGACTGCGGTGGTAAGCAGGGGAATAGCGGCAGCCGCTGTTACATTCTTCCTGTTTTGTTCCATTACAATGTGTAATGGACCTGATAAAATAGTCCATGTTGCTACAGTACAGTGCATATGTACCGTATTCTTCGCCCCATAAGACGCACTTTTCCCCCATAAAATGGGGGAAAACGCTAGTGCGTCTTATAGGGTGAATACAGGGCAAAGAAATATAAAATGTGCGGCGCATTGCTTATGCTCGGTACATCGCAGGCTGCTGTTCCTATGCAGCGCAGTCTGCGATGTCTGAGCATAAGCAATGCGACGCACATACTTAGTTACCGATTCTGAAAAAATTTATATATACTTTATTGTTGCATAAAAAATAGTTAATATATTACCGTTAAAAAGGAAGATAAGGAGCAAAAAACACCATCCCGGCAACACAGATTATTGACTCCAAGTACATAGGTATAAGATCAAGACTACATCAATAGCATACATAATAATCATTTAAAAAAGGCGAGTCCTAGTAAATAGCATAAAGAAGAAAAACACCAGATGGTAATACTGCCCATGATGCAAACAGTGCTCAATTGGAGCACTGTATAGTATAACGCATCTTAAAGCTACAGTATATAACTTCTGGATCATGCAAATATACAATAACCTAGTGTCCTGACTATATGTGAAAGACACTGTGCACTATGTAAGTGCCAAAGACTCACCGATGAATGTTGGAGACCTGAGTGCCTGGGATGGCGTTTCGGCGTGCCTTCGTCCGGGGGTAACTACCGGTGGGAACTACTATTTAACCTGCCTCTAGCCAATGGGAGCTCTAATAATTTGTGATTTACCTCACCTGGACATGTTTGGTCACGCCGAGCGCGGCGGCCGAATCTCCGTAGCCCCGCCCCAAGGCGTCATGCCATGACCCGGTGAATCACATGACAATGGTCACGTGACGCATCCGATTGGTATGGAGACGTCTGGAGGAGGGACACAGAGCACGGCCCCGCGACACCGCGCGTGCCATGTCAGGCAAGGAAATCTAGACCGAGAGTTCATAACCTGGTTGTGAACGGGTATATCATATGCCATAATGCGATGCATGACAAAACAGATACATAAATAATCGTAATGACGTATTATACATAAATCAAATACAATGCATTTTCAATATCATGAGATATAACACTGTCACATATTTAGATATAACACATGAATACAATAAATTGAAAAATAAAAAATAATAAAAATAATAAGAATGCAGATGAATGATAATTATATTCATAAGTGTAAGTGAATTGATGGGCCAATTAATGTGCAAAATTCCATAAACATATATATATATATATATATATATATATAATGAATAACAATTCATAAATATCCCAAATATTTATAACATCAATAAAAAATATTATATAAAAATATATGGGACAAAATGTGGGACTGTTATTGAAAAAACACCCAAAAATTTAATGTGAATCAAAATGCTGATCCGGGGCCGTGCTCTGTGTCCCTCCTCCAGACGTCTCCATGCCAACCGGATGTGTCACGTGACCATTGTCATGTGATTCACCGTGTGATGGCATAACGCCTTGGTGCGGGACTACGGAGCTTCAGCCGCCGCACTCGGTGCGGCCAAACATGTCCTGGTGAGGTAAATCACAAATTATTAGAGCTCCCATTGGCTAGAAGCAGGTTAAATAGTAGTTCCCACAGTGATGGCGTTACCCCCGGACGAAGGCATGCCGAAACGCGCGTCGGGGTAACGCCATCCCAGGCACTCAGGTCTCCAACATTCATCGGTGAGTCTTTGGCACTTACAGTGCACAGTGTCTTTCACATATAGTCAGGACACTAGGTTATTGTATATTTGCATGATCCAGAAGTTATATACTGTAGCTTTAAGATGCGTTATACTATACAGTGCTCCAATTGAGCACTGTTTGCATCATGGGCAGTATTACCATCTGGTGTTTTTCTTCTTTATGCTATTTACTAGGACTCGCCTTTTATAAATGATTATTATGTATGCTTTTAATGTAGTCTTGATCTTATACCTATGTACTTGGAGTCAATGATCTGTGTTGCCGGGATGGTGTTTTTTGCTCCTTATCTTCCTTTTTAACGGTAATATATTAACTATTATGTAACAATAAAGTATATATAATTTTTTTCATAATTGGATGTCTATGAGCTTCAGTTCTCTCAGTTTTTTCCTTGTTTAATGAGCTCTTCCAGTTACATGTATATTGGGGAGTCTGTTTATATAGCCGCACTACCTTGGTGTGCATTTACTTGGTCGGTTTTGTTTGTCTTTATACTTAGTTACCGGAAGAGGGAAAGCATGGCGGCCGCAGCGTACGCTTCCTGATGGGGACCGGCCACGGCGTGTCAGGTCTACTGTAGCTGGTGTAGGGTAAGAGACCGGCCGGCCCTGTCTGGTTCTGGTTGACAGGGAACGGCCGGCAGAGTTGCAGTGAGAATGGTAGGCAGGCAAATGAGGGGCTGAGCAGGCTTTCCTGCCACACATGCCTGCTCCCCCTCTAAGTCTTCACACTGCCTGCTCCTGTGTTACCAGGCATGAGGGCAGTCAAGAGGCTAGGGGGCTTAGAAGAGACTAGGGGGCTGATAAAAGGCTATGAGGCAGATAAGAGGCTATGGGGCAGATAAGAGGTTAGGGGACTGATAAGAGGCTAGGAGGCTGATGAAAGGCTGGGGGCTGATGAGAGGCTAGGAGGCTGATGAAAGGCTTGGGGCTTATGAAAGGCTGGGGCTGATGAGAGGCTAGGGGGCTGATGAAAGACTGGGGGCTGATGAAAGGCTGGGGGCTGATGAAAGGCTGGGGGCTGATGAAAGGCTGGGGTTCTAATGATAAGAGGCATTGGGGTCTCATTCATTTTGAGGCTCTTATCTGAGGTCTGATTGGGGGTCATTCACTTTGGGGTCTGAGCTGAGATATGATTGGGGGTCTGATCTGAGGTCTTATTGGGGTCTTATTAACATTGGGTGGTCTAATTTGGGCTGTCAGCTGAGGTCTGATTAATATTGGGGGTCTGATTGCTGGTCTGACCTTAGGTGTAATGAAAAAAACTTTTTTTTCTTATTGTCCTCCTCTAAAACTTAGGTCCGTCTTATAGGGCGAAAAATACGGTATATACCCCCTTTCCTATTAAATTGCTAAATAATGTCTGGTCTAACAAATCAGCTTCCAAAGTCACATAAATGAATTCAATATTGGCTCCCTGTGGGCAAAGTGTCACATAATGTGGGCATAAATACATCTGCTCTGAAAGGCCCCTAAGGCCTCTTTTACACGGTCGTCATGTTTTTGGCCCGGATAAGATGCGGGTGTGTCGCGGGAAAATGCGCGAGTGCAAAACAGTGATAATGCGTTTTGCACGCGCGTGAGAAAAATCGGCATGTTTGGTACCCAAACCCGAACTTCTTCACAGAAGTTCGGGTTTGGGTTAGGTGTTGTGTAGATTGAATTATTTTCCCTTATAACATGCTTATAAGGGAAAATAATAGCATTCTTAATACAGAATGCATAGTACAATAGGGCTGGAGGGGTTAAAAAAAATAAAATAATTGAACTCACCTTAATCCACTTGTTCGTGCAGCCTGGCTTCTCTTCTGTATTCTTCTTTGAGGAATAGGACCTTTGATGACGTCACTTTGCTAATCACATGGTCCATCACATGATCTTTCACCATGGTGATGGATCATGTGAGGGACCATGTGATGAGTGCAGTGACATCACCACAGGTCCTTTTCCTGTGCACAGCAAAGAAGAAGAAGAGAAGAGAAGCCGGGCTGCGCGAACAAGTGGATTAAGGTGAGTTAAATTATTATTATTTTTTTTAACCCCTCCAGCCCTATTGTACTATGCATTCTGTATTAAGAATTCTATTAGTTTCCCTTATAACCATGTTATAAAGGAAAATAATAATGATCGGGTCCCCATCCCGATCGTCTCCTAGCAACCGTGTGTGAAAATCGCACCGCATCCGCACTTGCTTGCGGATGCTTGTGATTTTCACACAGCCCCATTCATTTCTATGTGAGACGTGAAAATCAAGTGAGACGTGAAAATCACCGCTCAGCTGCACAGCCCCATAGAAATGAATGGGTCCGGATTCAGTGCGGGTGCAATGCGTTCACCTCACCTCGCCCGTCTGAAAGAGGCCTAAGTCTACTTCATTACTAACCAAGCATGGAAATAGAGACACATCCGAAGAGACTTGCATGTGTAGCTACAGCAAAATGTGACACCACAAAGTACTGACCTTCTGATGTCTCAATTGTGTTTTGTCATAATTATTGTTTATGTCACAGTAAACAATATACTGTTCTTTCAAAGTGGTAGGCTTGTAATGTGAATAAAATGGTACAACCCCACAAAATCCATTTTATTTCCAGGTAGTATATGTTCCAATAAAGATTGGGAATCCCTCCCTTCCCAGAAGCACCATGTAGATTTCACACATAATGTCAAAATTTCTTACAATTTCATTGACCTATAGAATTGCTACCTTACATCTGATGGCATTAGTGGCAGAATGCTTTTGCATACCCTTTTACTATTGCAAGGGAATGGAAAAACACAGAGGTGGGGTGGTGAACACTGCAGTCAGCTGTGGTTTTAAAGGGGTTGTCCGGGTTCTAGACTCTGAACCCGGACATTCCTCCATTTTCACCCAGGCAGCCCCCCTGACTTGAGAATCGGAGCAATTCATGCTCCGATGCTTTCCTTTGCCCTGCGCTAAATCGCGCAGGGCAAAGGCATTTTTTGGAGATCCTGTGATGTACCGGGCTCTCTGTGGGGCTGCCAGGAAGCCCGGTGACGTCACCGGCACTGATGGGCGGGATTTAGCACTGCCCTTGCCAGTAAAACAGCTAGGGCAGCTCTAAAGCCCGCGCATTAAAGCCGTTGACGTCACCGAACACACTGCCGGGCAGATAAACAAAAGAGCCCGTGCCCTGCGCGATTTAGCGCAGGGCAAGGGAGCACATCGGAGCATGAGATGCTCCGATGCTAGCCTCAGGGGGGCTGCCTTGGTGAAAATTAGGGTATGTCCGGGTTCAGCTCTGAACCCGGACAACCCTTTTAAGTCCTATAGCATTTTAGTCCTCTAGGAATTGCATTTTCTCCCATCAGCTTCTCAATAGAACTTCCAAAATGTCCTAAAAAAATGTAGAAAATGCCACAGTAGTGCTTAAAACTGCAAGATTTGTTTGATAACAGAAAAAAACACTGTGTGAAGGAGGCATTAACCACTTAAGGACACGACAGAAGTCCACAAATTAATACATAGCCCCCGGGTTTCTGCTGTTGCATGGAGGCAATGTCTGTGATTGGCTATAACGCTGATCACAGGCATTAAACCCCTGAAATTCCATTGTCTGTAGTGGCCATGGCATATGACGCAGCTTTCCCTGGAAACAATGTGCTCCTGTGTCTTGAACAGCTTCCTTCTGCTGAGATCGGTGAAGCTGTTTATTGGCTGTGGTTACCTCTGTCTCTCTGAAGGATCCAAGCCTACCACAACAATAGTTCCTATGGAGCCCTTCCTGTGGCAGGGCTCTATAGGAACATAATGGAACTCCCAAAGGCTGCAATGATAATTCAGTGCAGTCTATGGGAGAAGCGAACACATGTTCAAGTTCCCTAAGGGGTCTTAATATAAGGGTAAAAATAAGCTGAAAAAGTTTTAAAAAATATAAAGCTTATAAAAATTCAAATCAGTACCCTTTCCCATAATATAAAATTAACAATAAAAAAAATCTTGACTGTAGGTGTGTCAGGATAGTCATGTTAACAGGATTTGTTATATTACTGTCAGGACTAGTGTTGAGTGTGAATATTCATATTGCGAATTTTATCGCGAATATCGGCACTTTGAGAATTCGCAAATATTTAGAATATAGTGCTATATATTCATAATCGCAAATATTCTATATTTTTATTCACCAGCACACATGATCCCTCCCTGCTACTAGCTTGTGGGCCAATGAGAAGGCTGAAATATCTTTGTCAGAGCTTAGCAACATTCCTAGCAACCATAAGGAAAGGAGCATACCCCTTACTATAAAAGAACCTCCCCAGCAGCCATTTCCTGCTGTTTTTTGCAGTTGTGAGAGAGAGAGAGAGAGAGAGAGAGAGAGAGAGAGAGAGAGGAGTGTTGTGCTTTGCTGTGTCATCATACATTACATTAGATAGCTCATACAGTCATGATAAAAAGTTTAAGACCACTTGAAAAATGGCAAAAAATCATATTTTACATTGTTGGATCTTAACAAGGTTCCAAGTAGAGCTTCAACATGCAACAAGAAGAAATGAGAGTGAGACAAAACATTTTTTGAGCATTCAATTTAATGAAAACAACGAATAAACTGAAACAGGTTGTTTTTCAGCTGATCAAAAGTTTAGGACCACATGCCTTTAAAAGGCCAAATCTGTGCAAAGATGTGGATTCATTGTCATTTTCTGTCAGTCACATGTTGTGATGGCAAAGGCAAAAAAACTCCCTTTTTGAACGTGGTCGGGTTGTTGAACTGCATAAGCAGGGTCTCTCACAGCGCGCCATCGCTGCTGAGGTGGGACGCAGTAAGACAGTCATTTGGAATTTCTTAAAGGGGTATTCTCATCTTCTCCAGGAGAAGTATATGGTGGGTTCAGCATGCATGTTGGTACTTGCATCCCTGGATCCGATGAAAGCTGTAATGGCACCGGACGGGGTTACAAGCAAAGTGTACTTGGCTTGCATGCTGACCTGCATTCCCTGGATTTTATGTGGCTGTCATGGCCCATGAACAGGTAGGAACAAGAGTTAGGGACCACTCATGAGACAACCTTGACGCGGTGAGTGGCTTACTATGCTTTGGCCAAAATATAAACCAATGTCTCGTCCAGCATGGAGGGCAGAGTGCTGGATGTAGTGTGCGATCACATTTGCATTTTCCGTTTGTATATGTATTTCGCCATAGTGATGTGCACCTACAGGCAGGTTGTGCTGACCCAACCCCTTATTTTTTTCTTTGTAGTATATATTGGAGGCGTGGCGATCTCCTTGGAGTCATTGCACACCTGACCAGTTAATCTGTCCTTGAGGCTGGTTTTAAAGTCAGTATAAAACTGAGTCTGCTTGTATAGAACCTACCATTAGCCATCTGGCTCCAGGAGAAGTATATGGTGGGTTCAGCATGCATGTTGGTACTTGCATCCCTGGATCCGATGAAAGCTGTAATGGCACCGGACGGGGTTACAAGCAAAGTGTACTTGGCTTGCATGCTGACCTGCATTCCCTGGATTTTATGTGGCTGTCATGGCCCATGAACAGGTAGGAACAAGAGTTAGGGACCACTCATGAGACAACCTTGACGTGGTGAGTGGCTTACTATGCTTTGGCCAAAATATAAACCAATGTCTCGTCCAGCATGGAGGGCAGAGTGCTGGATGTAGTGTGCGATCACATTTGCATTTTCCGTTTGTATATGTATTTCGCCATAGTGATGTGCACCTACAGGCAGGTTGTGCTGACCCAACCCCTTATTTTTTTCTTTGTAGTATATATTGGAGGCGTGGCGATCTCCTTGGAGTCATTGCACACCTGACCAGTTAATCTGTCCTTGAGGCTGGTTTTAAAGTCAGTATAAAACTGAGTCTGCTTGTATAGAACCTACCATTAGCCATCTGGCTCCAGGAGAAGTATATGGTGGGTTCAGCATGCATGTTGGTACTTGCATCCCTGGATCCGATGAAAGCTGTAATGGCACCGGACGGGGTTACAAGTAAAGTGTACTTGGCTTGCATGCTGACCTGCATTCCCTGGATTTTATGTGGCTGTCATGGCCCATGAACAGGTAGGAACAAGAGTTAGGGACCACTCATGAGACAACTTTGACGCGGTGAGTGGCTTACTATGCTTTGGCCAAAATATAAACCAATGTCTCGTCCAGCATGGAGGGCAGAGTGCTGGATGTAGTGTGCGATCACATTTGCATTTTCCGTTTGTATATGTATTTCGCCATAGTGATGTGCACCTACAGGCAGGTTGTGCTGACCCAACCCCTTATTTTTTTCTTTGTAGTATATATTGGAGGCGTGGCGATCTCCTTGGAGTCATTGCACACCTGACCAGTTAATCTGTCCTTGAGGCTGGTTTTAAAGTCAGTATAAAACTGAGTCTGCTTGTATAGAACCTACCATTAGCCATCTGGCTCCAGGAGAAGTATATGGTGGGTTCAGCATGCATGTTGGTACTTGCATCCCTGGATCCGATGAAAGCTGTAATGGCACCGGACGGGGTTACAAGCAAAGTGTACTTGGCTTGCATGCTGACCTGCATTCCCTGGATTTTATGTGGCTGTCATGGCCCATGAACAGGTAGGAACAAGAGTTAGGGACCACTCATGAGACAACCTTGACGCGGTGAGTGGCTTACTATGCTTTGGCCAAAATATAAACCAATGTCTCGTCCAGCATGGAGGGCAGAGTGCTGGATGTAGTGTGCGATCACATTTGCATTTTCCGTTTGTATATGTATTTCGCCATAGTGATGTGCACCTACAGGCAGGTTGTGCTGACCCAACCCCTTATTTTTTTCTTTGTAGTATATATTGGAGGCGTGGCGATCTCCTTGGAGTCATTGCACACCTGACCAGTTAATCTGTCCTTGAGGCTGGTTTTAAAGTCAGTATAAAACTGAGTCTGCTTGTATAGAACCTACCATTAGCCATCTGGCTCCAGGAGAAGTATATGGTGGGTTCAGCATGCATGTTGGTACTTGCATCCCTGGATCCGATGAAAGCTGTAATGGCACCGGACGGGGTTACAAGCAAAGTGTACTTGGCTTGCATGCTGACCTGCATTCCCTGGATTTTATGTGGCTGTCATGGCCCATGAACAGGTAGGAACAAGAGTTAGGGACCACTCATGAGACAACCTTGACGCGGTGAGTGGCTTACTATGCTTTGGCCAAAATATAAACCAATGTCTCGTCCAGCATGGAGGGCAGAGTGCTGGATGTAGTGTGCGATCACATTTGCATTTTCCGTTTGTATATGTATTTCGCCATAGTGATGTGCACCTACAGGCAGGTTGTGCTGACCCAACCCCTTATTTTTTTCTTTGTAGTATATATTGGAGGCGTGGCGATCTCCTTGGAGTCATTGCACACCTGACCAGTTAATCTGTCCTTGAGGCTGGTTTTAAAGTCAGTATAAAACTGAGTCTGCTTGTATAGAACCTACCATTAGCCATCTGGCTCCAGGAGAAGTATATGGTGGGTTCAGCATGCATGTTGGTACTTGCATCCCTGGATCCGATGAAAGCTGTAATGGCACCGGACGGGGTTACAAGCAAAGTGTACTTGGCTTGCATGCTGACCTGCATTCCCTGGATTTTATGTGGCTGTCATGGCCCATGAACAGGTAGGAACAAGAGTTAGGGACCACTCATGAGACAACCTTGACGCGGTGAGTGGCTTACTATGCTTTGGCCAAAATATAAACCAATGTCTCGTCCAGCATGGAGGGCAGAGTGCTGGATGTAGTGTGCGATCACATTTGCATTTTCCGTTTGTATATGTATTTCTCCATAGTGATGTGCACCTACAGGCAGGTTGTGCTGACCCAACCCCTTATTTTTTCTTTGTAGTATATATTGGAGGCGTGGCGATCTCCTTGGAGTCATTGCACACCTGACCAGTTAATCTGTCCTTGAGGCTGGTTTTAAAGTCAGTATAAAACTGAGTCTGCTTGTATAGAACCTACCATTAGCCATCTGGCTCCAGGAGAAGTATATGGTGGGTTCAGCATGCATGTTGGTACTTGCATCCCTGGATCCGATGAAAGCTGTAATGGCACCGGACGGGGTTACAAGCAAAGTGTACTTGGCTTGCATGCTGACCTGCATTCCCTGGATTTTATGTGGCTGTCATGGCCCATGAACAGGTAGGAACAAGAGTTAGGGACCACTCATGAGACAACCTTGACGCGGTGAGTGGCTTACTATGCTTTGGCCAAAATATAAACCAATGTCTCGTCCAGCATGGAGGGCAGAGTGCTGGATGTAGTGTGCGATCACATTTGCATTTTCCGTTTGTATATGTATTTCGCCATAGTGATGTGCACCTACAGGCAGGTTGTGCTGACCCAACCCCTTATTTTTTTCTTTGTAGTATATATTGGAGGCGTGGCGATCTCCTTGGAGTCATTGCACACCTGACCAGTTAATCTGTCCTTGAGGCTGGTTTTAAAGTCAGTATAAAACTGAGTCTGCTTGTATAGAACCTACCATTAGCCATCTGGCTCCAGGAGAAGTATATGGTGGGTTCAGCATGCATGTTGGTACTTGCATCCCTGGATCCGATGAAAGCTGTAATGGCACCGGACGGGGTTACAAGCAAAGTGTACTTGGCTTGCATGCTGACCTGCATTCCCTGGATTTTATGTGGCTGTCATGGCCCATGAACAGGTAGGAACAAGAGTTAGGGACCACTCATGAGACAACCTTGACGCGGTGAGTGGCTTACTATGCTTTGGCCAAAATATAAACCAATGTCTCGTCCAGCATGGAGGGCAGAGTGCTGGATGTAGTGTGCGATCACATTTGCATTTTCCGTTTGTATATGTATTTCGCCATAGTGATGTGCACCTACAGGCAGGTTGTGCTGACCCAACCCCTTATTTTTTTCTTTGTAGTATATATTGGAGGCGTGGCGATCTCCTTGGAGTCATTGTACACCTGACCAGTTAATCTGTCCTTGAGGCTGGTTTTAAAGTCAGTATAAAACTGAGTCTGCTTGTATAGAACCTACCATTAGCCATCTGGCTCCAGGAGAAGTATATGGTGGGTTCAGCATGCATGTTGGTACTTGCATCCCTGGATCCGATGAAAGCTGTAATGGCACCGGACGGGGTTACAAGCAAAGTGTACTTGGCTTGCATGCTGACCTGCATTCCCTGGATTTTATGTGGCTGTCATGGCCCATGAACAGGTAGGAACAAGAGTTAGGGACCACTCATGAGACAACCTTGACGCGGTGAGTGGCTTACTATGCTTTGGCCAAAATATAAACCAATGTCTCGTCCAGCATGGAGGGCAGAGTGCTGGATGTAGTGTGCGATCACATTTGCATTTTCCATTTGTATATGTATTTCGCCATAGTGATGTGCACCTACAGGCAGGTTGTGCTGACCCAACCCCTTATTTTTTTCTTTGTAGTATATATTGGAGGCGTGGCGATCTCCTTGGAGTCATTGCACACCTGACCAGTTAATCTGTCCTTGAGGCTGGTTTTAAAGTCAGTATAAAACTGAGTCTGCTTGTATAGAACCTACCATTAGCCATCTGGCTCCAGGAGAAGTATATGGTGGGTTCAGCATGCATGTTGGTACTTGCATCCCTGGATCCGATGAAAGCTGTAATGGCACCGGACGGGGTTACAAGCAAAGTGTACTTGGCTTGCATGCTGACCTGCATTCCCTGGATTTTATGTGGCTGTCATGGCCCATGAACAGGTAGGAACAAGAGTTAGGGACCACTCATGAGACAACCTTGACGCGGTGAGTGGCTTACTATGCTTTGGCCAAAATATAAACCAATGTCTCGTCCAGCATGGAGGGCAGAGTGCTGGATGTAGTGTGCGATCACATTTGCATTTTCCGTTTGTATATGTATTTCGCCATAGTGATGTGCACCTACAGGCAGGTTGTGCTGACCCAACCCCTTATTTTTTCCTTTGTAGTATATATTGGAGGCGTGGCGATCTCCTTGGAGTCATTGCACACCTGACCAGTTAATCTGTCCTTGAGGCTGGTTTTAAAGTCAGTATAAAACTGAGTCTGCTTGTATAGAACCTACCATTAGCCATCTGGCTCCAGGAGAAGTATATGGTGGGTTCAGCATGCATGTTGGTACTTGCATCCCTGGATCCGATGAAAGCTGTAATGGCACCGGACGGGGTTACAAGCAAAGTGTACTTGGCTTGCATGCTGACCTGCATTCCCTGGATTTTATGTGGCTGTCATGGCCCATGAACAGGTAGGAACAAGAGTTAGGGACCACTCATGAGACAACCTTGACGCGGTGAGTGGCTTACTATGCTTTGGCCAAAATATAAACCAATGTCTCGTCCAGCATGGAGGGCAGAGTGCTGGATGTAGTGTGCGATCACATTTGCATTTTCCGTTTGTATATGTATTTCGCCATAGTGATGTGCACCTACAGGCAGGTTGTGCTGACCCAACCCCTTATTTTTTTCTTTGTAGTATATATTGGAGGCGTGGCGATCTCCTTGGAGTCATTGCACACCTGACCAGTTAATCTGTCCTTGAGGCTGGTTTTAAAGTCAGTATAAAACTGAGTCTGCTTGTATAGAACCTACCATTAGCCATCTGGCTCCAGGAGAAGTATATGGTGGGTTCAGCATGCATGTTGGTACTTGCATCCCTGGATCCGATGAAAGCTGTAATGGCACCGGACGGGGTTACAAGCAAAGTGTACTTGGCTTGCATGCTGACCTGCATTCCCTGGATTTTATGTGGCTGTCATGGCCCATGAACAGGTAGGAACAAGAGTTAGGGACCACTCATGAGACAACCTTGACGCGGTGAGTGGCTTACTATGATTTGGCCAAAATATAAACCAATGTCTCGTCCAGCATGGAGGGCAGAGTGCTGGATGTAGTGTGCGATCACATTTGCATTTTCCGTTTGTATATGTATTTCGCCATAGTGATGTGCACCTACAGGCAGGTTGTGCTGACCCAACCCCTTATTTTTTTCTTTGTAGTATATATTGGAGGCGTGGCGATCTCCTTGGAGTCATTGCACACCTGACCAGTTAATCTGTCCTTGAGGCTGGTTTTAAAGTCAGTATAAAACTGAGTCTGCTTGTATAGAACCTACCATTAGCCATCTGGCTCCAGGAGAAGTATATGGTGGGTTCAGCATGCATGTTGGTACTTGCATCCCTGGATCCGATGAAAGCTGTAATGGCACCGGACGGGGTTACAAGCAAAGTGTACTTGGCTTGCATGCTGACCTGCATTCCCTGGATTTTATGTGGCTGTCATGGCCCATGAACAGGTAGGAACAAGAGTTAGGGACCACTCATGAGACAACCTTGACGCGGTGAGTGGCTTACTATGCTTTGGCCAAAATATAAACCAATGTCTCGTCCAGCATGGAGGGCAGAGTGCTGGATGTAGTGTGCGATCACATTTGCATTTTCCGTTTGTATATGTATTTCGCCATAGTGATGTGCACCTACAGGCAGGTTGTGCTGACCCAACCCCTTATTATTCTCATCTTATTGATCCTATTTCAATAAATTATATACCCCCCAGTGAGCTTTTTTTAAAATATATTTCATGAAAAAAAACTACTGTTTTCTTTAAATTCTTCTTATTAAATTTCATTGTTGATCTGCGCTGCCCATGGATATGGCCACCGCTCGCTGGCCGCATCCATGGGCCGCGCTTGCGCAGAAGAACTCCGGCATACAGCGAGAACGAACACGGCTCCGGGCGGCCGCGCATGCGCAGATCTATATTCCTTTGTGCCGCGTCTGAAACAGAGCCGCGCATGCGCGGCTCCATTCTAAACGCGGCACAAATAATTATAGATCAGCGGAGGAGGGGAGCTGTCCGGTCTTTGAGAGTTCAGCAGCGCAGCCCGGATCTCCTCAGTGAATGGTGAGGAGATCGGGGCTGCACTGCTGTGTATAACTGTCCCCCCCCCCCCTTCTTTCGATTTCAGGATGCGCTGCTGTCAGCCCCGATGGTTACCATGGCAACCGGACGCCTTCACAGTGTAATGCTGGGGCTCCGATCGGTTACCATGGCAGCCAGGACGCTACTGAAGTCCTCGCTGCCATGGTGCGCCCTCTCCCCCCATCATTGGTGGCACAATGGGGACTGGATGAAGGCACAATGGGGGCTGGATGGAGGCACAATGGGGGCTGGATGGAGGCACAATGGGGGCTGGATGGAGGCACAATGTGGGCTGATGGAGGCACAATGGGGCAGATCGAGGCACAATGGGGGCAGATCGAGGCACTATAGGGGCAGATCGAGGCACTATGGGGGCAGATAGAGGCATTATGGGGGCAGATGGAGGCACTATGGGGGCAGTTTGAGGCACTATGGGGGCAGTTTGAGGCATATGGGGGCTGTTTGAGGCATATGGGGGTGGCTGATGGATGTAGCAGAGCTCAATATGCCGCTGTTCAGCCATAGTTCTAGTGGGGAAGGGAATAGACAGATGTAGCAGAGCTGTATATGTGGCGGGTCAGCATCAATGCTGGTGGAAGAGAGAAACTGATGTAGCAGAGCTGAATACGCTGCTGTTCAGACACAGTTCTAATCGGGAAGGGAATAGACAGATTTAGCAGAGCTGTATATGTGGTGGGTCAGCATCAATGATGATGGAAGAGAGAATTAAATGTAGCAGAGCTGAATAAGCTGCTGTTCAGCCACAGTACTAATGGGGAAGGGAATAGACAGATGTAGCAGAGCTGTATATGCCACAGTGCTGGTTGAAGAGATAAACAGACACATGTAGCTGAGCTGTATATGCATCTATACAGATACATAGTGTAAGGTTTATACACAACTGGAGTACAGCTGTAATGGAAAAATATCTGCATCAGTGCTGGTGGGTGGGGGATGGTCATGTTTTATGGGAGACAAAAGCACAAATTATACGTTTACTAGCTGACAAGCTTTTGAGCTAATGTATAATATGGAATTATATTTTTTGATAAACAAAATCGGTTTGTAAGAGATCAGACAGAGATTTTGTGTGTAAGAGTCCATTCACACGTCCGCAAATGGGTCCGCATCCGTTCCTCAATTTTGCGGAAAGGGTGCGGACCCATTCATTCTCTATGGGGACGGAATGGATGCGGACAGCACACAGTGTGCTATCCGCATCCGCATTTGCGGAGCGCGGCCCCGATCTTCCAGTCCGCAGCACAGCAAAAGATAGAACATGTCCTATTCTTGTCCGCAGCTGCGGACAAGAATAGGCATTTCTATAGGGGGTGCCGGCCGGGTGTGTTGCTGATCCGCAACACACCACGGACGTGTGAATGGACCCTAAAACTGTGTAGAACAGCCACGTGTTACTGTACACTGAACTCACTTATCACAGCTCTCTGAGTCAGGATTCCACAGCAGGGGGGAGGGGCCTCACAGACACTGCAGGCTGCCAGACTGATGAGTCATACTATCCACATGAACTAGCACGCAGGACTCAGCTCTCAGTGTGATGTCATACGGAGGTGTGGCCGGTCTTCACTCTAGCTGCCTAAGCCCGCCCAGCCTTAGCAGCAGAAAAACAGGAAGTGAACAGCTAGCTGGCAGCAGGTGAGGATGAATTTGCAAGATGAGAATACCCCTTTAAATGACCCTGAGGGTTATGGAACAAAAAAGTCAAGTGGAAGACCCAAAAAAATTTCATCAGCACTGAGCCGGAGGATCCAATTGCCTGTCCGTCAAGACACTGGACGATCATCGACCCAAATTAAGGCCCTTACTGTTGCTGACTGCAGCTCCATAACCATCAGACGGCATCTGGGACTGAAGGGCTTCAAAAACAAAAAACGTCTTCAAAGACCTCGTCTCCTTGAACGCCACCGAACTGCTCGTTTGGACTTTGCAAAGAGCACCAGACATGGGACATTCAAAGGTGGAAGAAAGTTTTATTCTCTGATGAGAAAAAATTTAACCTTGATGGTCCTGATGGTTTCCAACGTTACTGGCATGACAAGCAGATCCCACCTGAGATGTTTTCTACGCGCCACAGTGGAGGGGGGCCATAATGGTCTGCGGTGCTTTTTCCTTCAGTGGAACAATGGAGCTTCTGGAAGTGCAAGGGCGTCAAACGGCCGCTGGCTATGTCCAGATGTTGCAGAAAGCATTCCTCATGACTGAGGGCCCTCGTCTGTGTGGTAACGACTAGGTTTTTCAACAGGACAACGCTACAGTACACAATGCCCGCAGGACAAGAGACTTCTTCCAGGAGAATAACATCACTCTTTTGGCACATCCTACGTGTTTCCCTGATCAAAATCCGATTGAGAACCTTTGGGGATGGATGGCAAGGGAAGTTTACAAAAATTGACAACAGTTCCAGACAGTAGATGGCCTTCGTGCGGCCGTCTTCACCACTTGGAGAAATGTTCCCACACACCTCATGGAAACGATTGCATCAAGCATGCCGAAACAAATTTTTGAAGTGATAAACAATAACGGCGGAACTACTCATTACTGAGTTCATGTTTGGAAGTTGGATTTCTGTTTTGGGGGGGTTTAGTTTTTTTTTGGATGTATGGTCCTAAACTTTTGATCAGCTGAAAAACAGCCTGTTTCAGTTTATTCGTTGTTTTCATTAAATTGAATTCTCAAAAAATGTTTTGTCTCACTCCCATTTCTTCTTGTTGCATGTTGAAGCTCTACTTGGAACCTTGTTAAGATCCAGCCATGCTAAATATGTTTTTTTTTTCCATTTTTCAAGTGGTCTTAAACTTTTGATTAGGACTGTATATATTATATAATACAGATAGTTAGTTAGTGAAAGATACTCAGTTTAGCTTAGTGAATAGTGTAGCTGATAGGTTCAAGTACAGGGTGTTAGGGACATTATATAGTTAGTTAGTTAGCTCATATATCAATAATACAGATAGTTAGTTAGGGGGAGATAGTCAGTGTAGGTTAGTTAGTAAGTGTAGCTGATAAAAAGTATTTTCCTTGCTGTTTTAGTGTCATTGTCTTAGTGTTTTGTGTGCTAGAGTAGGGAGGGATTATTGTCATAGTCATTTGTCTGTGAAAAAAACAAAAAAAAAGAATTTTGCTTGCTGTTTTAGTGTCATTGTATTAGGGTTTCATGTGCAAGGGAGGGATTATTGTCATCGTTGTTCATCTGTGAAAAAAAAATAATAAAAAGTTTTTTGCTTGGTGTTTTAGTGTCATTGTATTAGGGTTTCGTGTGCTAGGGAGGGATTATTGTCATCGTCGTTCGTCTGTGAAAAAAACAAAAAAAAGTATTTTGCTTGGTGTTTTAGTGTCATTGTCTTAGGGTTTCGTGTGCTAAGGAGTGATTAATATTACGGTTGAGCGAACCCGAACTGTAAAGTTCAGGTTCGTACCGAACTTTAGGATTTGTGGAACCCAGACCCGAACCCGAACATTTCAGTAAAAGTTTGGGTTCGGGTTCGGTGTTCGGCGATTTATTGGCGCTTTTTGAAAGGCTGCAGAGCAGCCAATCAACAAGCGTTTAACTCTGTGCCCATAGAAGCCATCACAGCCATGCCTACTAATGACCCAGCCTCTATATAAGCTGGAGTCGCGTAGCGCTGCACGTCACTCTGCTGTGCTTAGTGTAGGGATATGATGCTGCTGCTGTGAGGGAGAGAATAGGAAAGAATCTTTAATCTGAAGTGCTTGTTAACTCAGCCATCTACATAGATTTAGTTGTGTGGGTGCAGTGCACAATCTTTTTACCCTGCCCTAAACCCTGTGACAGAGAAAAATAACTTTTATCTGTCTGCTAGTTAGGTGGGCGGCGGCGGCCATTTTATGTAAGCTCAGTGCACCTGCACAGCATATGTGCTTTTGTGACATTCAAATCCAAGCTTGAAATACTGCAATAATAATCTGGGTTTAAAAAAACACCCATTTTGGGCAATATCCTACATCTGGTGCCTTTGCAGCATTTGTCAGTGTGCAATTTAAGCTATAAATAGAGCAATAATTTTCTGGGTTTTAAAAAACACCCTTTTTGGGCAAAATACAAAATTTTACAGCCCTTGCTGCATCTATCAGTGTGAGATACACGCTTTAGATACTGCTGTCATATTCTGTTAGTAAAAAAAAAACACCCATTAAACAAGCTTGAAATACCTCAATAATTTTCTGGGTTGTAAAAAACACCCATTTTTGTCTATACTCTCCATCTGGGGCCTCTGCCGCATTAGTCAGTGTGCAATTTAAGCTAGAAATACAGCTATAATTTAATTTTCTGGGTTTTAAAAAACACCTTTTTGGGCAAAATACTCAATTTTACAGCCCTTGCTGCATCTATCATTGTGAGATACACGCTTTAGATACTGCTGTCATATTCTGTTAGTAAAAAAAAACACCCATTTTGGGCAAAGTACTTAATATTGCAGCCTTTGCTACATCTGCGATTGTTAAAAACAAGCTTGAAATACGTCAATAATTTTCTGGGTTGTAAAAAACACCCATTTTTGTCTATACTCTCCATCTGAGGCCTCTGCCGCTTTAGTCAGTGTGCAATTTAAGCTAGAAATACAGCTATAATTAAATTTTCTGGGTTTTAAAAAACACCTTTTTGGGCAAAATACTCAATTTTACAACCCTTGTCTGCATCTGTCAGTGTGAAATTCAAGCGTTAAATACTGCTGTCATATTCTGTTATAAAAAAAAACACCCATTTTGTGTCAAAGTACTTTAAATTGCAGCCTTTGCTGCATCTGTGATTGTTAAAAACAAGCTTGAAATACTTCTATAATTTTTGGGGTTTTAAAAAACACCCATTATTGGCAATACCCTCCATCTTGGGCCTCTGCCGCATTAGTCAGTGTGCAATTTAAGCTAGAAATACAGCTATAATTTTCTGGATTTTAAAAATACACCCTTTTTGGGCAAAATACTAAATTTTACAGCCACTGCTGCATCTGTACATGTGAAATTCAAGCGTTATATACTGCTGTCATATTCTGTAATTAAAAAACATATCCAGTTTAGGCAAAATACTTAATTTGCGGCCTTGTCTGCATCTGTCAGTGTGAAATTCAAACGTTATATACTGCTGTCATATTCTGGTATTAAAAAAACACCCTTTTTGGCCAAAGTATTTAATATTGCACTATTTGCTGCATCTGTTATTGTTAAAACAAGCTTTAAATACTTCAATAATTTTCTGGGTTTTAAAAAAACATCCATTTTTTGCAATGCCTTTCATCTGGGGCCGCTACCGCATTAGTCAGTGTGCAATTTAAGCTAGAAATACAGCTTTAATTTTCTGGGTTTAAAAAAAAAAAGCCTTTTTGGGCAATATACACAATAATACAGTCCTTACTGCATCTGTATGTGTGAAATTCAAGCATTTTATATTGCTGTCATATTCTGTTATTAAAAAAACACCCTCTTTGGGCAAAGTACTTAATATTGCAGCCTTTGCTGCATCTGTTATTGTTAAAACAAGCTTTAAATACTTCAATAATTTTCTGGGTTTTAAAAAAAACAATTTTTTTGCAATACCCTCCCTCTGGGGCCTCTGCCGCATTAGTCAGTGTGCAATTTAAGCTAGAAATACAGCTATAGTTTTCTGGGTTTTAAAAAACACCCATTTAGGGCAAAATACTTAATTTGCGGCCTTGTCTGCATCTGTCAGTGTGAGATACACGCTTTAGATACTGCTGTGCTATTCTGGTATTTAAAAAAAACACCCATTTAGCTAAAAAATCTAAATTTTGCAGCCTTTGCTGCATATGCCATTGTGAGATACACCCTTTACATACTTCTGTGCTATTCTGGTATTAAATAAACACCCATTTTGGGTAAAAATCTTAATTTGCAGCCTTGTCTGCATCTGTATGTGTGAGATAAACGTTTTAGATACTGCTGTGCTATTCTGGTATTAAAATAACACCCATTTAGGGCAACAATCTTAATTTTGCAGCATTTGCTGCATATGTCATTGTGAGATACACCCTTTACATACTGCTGTGCTATTCTGGTATTAAATAAACACCCATTTTGGGCAAAAATCTTAATTTTGCAGCCTTTGCTGCATCTGTTATTGTGAGATACACGCGTTAGATACTGTTGTTCTATTCTGTTATTAAAAAAACACCCATTTTGGGCAAGAGCCTAAATTTCAGAAATATGAGGAGAGCGTCAAATAAGGTATGTGGCCCCGGTCGTGGTGCTGCTGGTGGAGCTCCTGTTGCAGGGAGAGGATGTGGTCGATCTGTGCCAGCTACACGCACAAGTGAAACACCTTCCTAAGGTGCGAGTAGGCGACAGAACCTTCAGCGGTATTTGGTCGGGCCTAATGCGGCTCTACGAATGGTGAGGCCAGAACAAGTAAAGGCGATAGTAGATTGGGTTACTGCCAGTGCCTCCAGTTCATTCACATTGTCTCCCACCCAGTCTTCTGCTGAAAGATCTGAGTTGGCACCTGCAGACAATGTCCATTAGTCTTTCACCTCAGCCCCTTGCAAATCAGCCAAGCAGTCTGAGCCCCAAGTCATGCAGCAGTCTATTCTGCTTTTTTATGACTCTGCTAGCAGGGTTTCCCAGGGCCATCCACCTAGCCGTACCCCAGAAGTTAAAGAGATTGAGTGCACTGATGCCCAACCACTTATGTGTCAAGATGAGTACATGGGAGGACCATCGCAGCATGTCTCGGATGATGATGAAACACAGGTGCCAACTGGTGTGGCTTTCGAAAGTGTGCAGACCAACAAGGAGGGCAGGGGTAAAGACTTGGTGGAAGATAATGTGGAGGACGATGAGGTCCTCGACCCCACATGGAATCAAGGTCATACAAGTGACCTGTGTAGTTTGGAGTAAGAGGCCGTGGTCGCACAGAGCTACCAGCACAGCTGAAGAGGGAGCAGGGTGCAAAAGCGGAGCGGTTTTCCCCTAGACAGTACGTATGCTACTGCCCACTGCAGCAAGGGACTGAGCACACCAAAGCCAGCTCCAACGAGTTCCCTGCCATGGCCGTTCTTCAGACAATGTGCTGATGACAAGACACAAGTGGTTTGCACGCTGTGCAATCAGAGCCTGAGGCGAGGCATAAACGTTCTCAACCTGAGCACAACCTGCATGACCAGGCATCTAAGTGCAAAGCAGGAGCTGCAGTGAAGTAGACACCTCAAAAACCAAGAAAGGTCTCTGGCTCCTCCTGCTTCCTCTTCTGCTGCAGTCTTCATCCACCTCTGGAGTGACAGTGCCACCTGCCACCCTGCAAACAGAGGATCTGCCAGCAACACCACCACCTGGGTCACCAAGCATCTTCACAATGTTTCATGGAAGCGTTCAGCTCTCCATCTCCCAAACACTGGATCGGAAGAGGAAGCACTCCCCTACCCATTCGCAATCCCTGGCCCTGAAGGCCAGCATTTCAAAATTACTGTCCTTTGAAATGCTGTCATTCCGTCTGGTGGAGACGAAGAGTTTTAAAAGCCTTATGGCGGTGGCTGTCCCACAGTACGTCGTGCCCAGCCACCACTACTTTTCCAGGCGTGCCATCCCTTCCCTGCACAACCAAGTGGGGGACAAAATCAGGTGTGCACTGCACAATGCCATCTGTGGCAAGATGGACCTCACTACGGATATGTGGACCAGTTAGCACGGTCAGGGACATTATATCTCCATAACAGCACACTGGGTAAATGCAGTGGCGGCTGGACCTGAGGCGGATAGCAGTTTGGCCCAGGTCCTTCCACCACCGAGGATTGCAGGGTGCTATAGTTTGCCTCCCGTTGCTTCCTCCTCCTACTCCGCTTCCTCATCGCGAACCGGCTCCTCATCCGGTCAGCGTAACACCTTCACCACCAACTTCAGCACAGCCAGGGGTAAACGACAGCAGGCAGTTTTAAAACGTATCTGTTTGGGGGACAAACCCCATACCGCGCAAGAGCTGTGGACGGGCCTTGAACAACAGACCGATGAGTGGTTGGTGCCAGTGAGCCTCAAGCCCGGCCTGGTGGTGTGCGATAATGGGCGAAATCTCGTAGCAGCTCTAGGATTAGCCGGTTTGACGCACATCCCTTGCCTGGCGCATGTGTTGAATTTGGTAGTGCAGAGATTCCTTAAAAATTACCCCAATATGTCAGAGCTGCTGCATAAAGTGCGGGCCGTCTGAGCGCTCTTTCGGCGTTCTCACCCTGCTGCTGCTCGCCTGCCATGCTGCAGCATATCTTCGGCCTTCCCGCTCACCGCCTCATATGCGACGTGCCCACAAGGTGGAACTCCACCTTACACATGCTGGCCCGACTGTGTGAGCAGCAGCAGGTGATAGTAGAGTTTCAGCTGCAGCACGCACGGGTGAGTCGCTCGGCGAAACAGCACCACTTCACCACCAATGACTGGGCCTCCATGAGAGACCTGTGTTCCTTGTGCGCTGTTTCGAGTACTCCACCAACATGGCAAGTGCCGATAACGCCGTTCTCAGCGTTACTATCCCACTTCTATGCCTCCTTGAAAAAACGCTGCTGGCGATGATGGAAGAGGAGGAAGAGGGATCATTTCATAGGGTTTCCGGCCAGTCATTCACAAGTGGCTCTGAGGGTGGGTTCCTGCATCCACAAACGCCAGGTACACAATTGTCCAGCCAGTGCACAGTTCTGGAGGATGTCGAGGTGGAGGATGAGGAGATGGAGGAGAAGGAACCATGTTCACAGCAGGGTGGCACCCAAACCAGCTCATGGCCATCACTTGTGCGTGGCTGGGTGGATACAGAGGACACAGATGATACACCTCCCACAGAGGACAGCTTTTCGTTGCCTCTGGGCAGCCTGGCACACATGAGTGATTAAATGCTCCAGTGTCTCCGCAATGACCGTCAAATTGCCCACATTCTAACTTGTGCTGATTACTGGGTGGCCACGCTGCTGGATCCCCGTTACAAGGACAACGTACCGCCCTTAATTCCGTCACTGGAGCGTGATCGGAAGATGCGCGAGTACAAGCGTAGCGTGGCATTCGCCGAATCGCACCTGAGAGCGGGGTCACAGAGTGTCACGGAACCATGAACCAGACGTACAACAAGAGATAAGTGAAAATAAGAAGGCTTTATTGAAAATAAAGCTGTAAAGCAAAAGTCCAAACGGATGGTGAAACCGAGCAGAGTCTTTGCGAAGCCAGAGGTCAGGAACCAGAAGGGTAGTCAGACGAAGCCAGGATCAGGAACCAGCAGGGTAGTCAGACGAAGCCAGGATCAGGAACCAGCAGGGTAGTCAGACGAAGCCAGGATCAGGAACCAGCAGGGTAGTCAGACGAAGCCAGGATCAGGAACCAGAAGCAGCAGCAGTCTTAGAAGCATGTGAACACAAGAGGACCAAGCAAGGAACTGAAGCCACAGACCTCCTATATATATGAGCTAGGCATCCAGCTCCTCCCAGGGGAAGGAGGAGCCGCAGGGTGGAAGGCTACAAGAAACCCAGAAACCAAGATGGCCGCCAGCACATGTCAAACGAAGGAGAGCAGCAAGCAGGTAAGACCATGACAGTACCTCCCCCTCAAGGGCCCCTCCTCCGCGGAGCACAAAACGGTTTCTGAGGGAAGCGTGCGTGGAAGGCTCGGAGCAAGGCAGGAGCATGGACATCTGCGGAGGGAACCCAGGAACGCTCCTCTGGACCATAACCACGCCAATGGACCAAAAACTGCAACCGACCGCGGACCAGGCGTGAGTCCAGGATATTGCTCACCTCATATTCCTCACGATTGCCCACTTGGACCGGACGAGGCCGAGGAACCGAGGAAGTGAAACGATTACACACCAGAGGCTTCAACAGGGAGACATGAAACACGTTGGAGATCCGCATGCCAGGAGGAAGCGCAAGGGCATAGGCTACCGGGTTTACCCTGCGAAGCACTCGGAAGGGACCAACAAAGCGAGGCGCCAGCTTGGGAGTGGGCACTCGAAGGTTGAGGTTGCGGGTGGACAACCATACACGGTCTCCGACCTGGTAGGAAGGAGCAGGCGCTCGTCTGCGATCAGCCTGGAGTCTCTGGCGCTGCGCAGAGACCTCAAGGGACTTCTGGATCTGTACCCAAGAAGCACGTAGGACGGAAAGGTGATCCTCCACAGCCGGAATATCCTGGGGAGAGAATACCTCCGGTAACACGGCAGGTTGGAACCCATAATTGGCCATGAAGGGAGACGTCCCAGAGGAAGAGTTCACCGCCGTGTTCCTGGCAAACTCAGCCCAAGGCAGGAGGTCAACCCAATTGTCTTGGTGATCGGAGACATAGCAACGAAGGAATTGCTCCAAGGCCTGATTGGATCGTTCTGCGGCCCCATTGGACTGAGGGTGGTAGGCCGAGGAGAAGGAGAGATGAATCCCCAACTGGGAGCAAAAGGCGCGCCAGAACCTGGACACAAACTGACTCCCCCGATCCGACACAATCTCCTTAGGCAAACCGTGCAACCGGAAGACCTCCCTGGCAAAAATCGTGGCCAACTCTTGTGCAGAGGGTAACTTCTTGAGAGGAACACAGTGGCACATTTTGGAAAACCGATCCACAATCATGAGAATGACCGTATGGCCTCGGGATGCAGGGAGGTCCACAATGAAATCCATCCCCAGGTGTGACCATGGGCGCTCCCCGGTGGCTATGGGTTGCAGAAGGCCCAACGGAAGGTGCTGAGGGGACTTACTCTGGGCACAAACGGAGCATGCCGCTACATATGCGGCGATGTCGGAACGTAGGGAAGGCCACCAGAACAGACGTGAAACAGCCCAGGACAGCTGATTCTTTCCAGGATGCCCCGCGGTCTTGGAGTTATGGTAGGTTCGCAACAACCGAGTGCGCAACTCCTCAGGCACAAAACATCTGCCGTTGGGTCTCCCAGAGGGAGCACCAGATTGAGCCGCCAAAATCTGCTCACCCAGGGGAGAGGTCAGGCTGGTGCGAATGGCGGCCAGGATCTGATTCGGAGGTATGACCGAAGTCGGAATCGACTCCTCCCTGGACAGCTCGGAGTACTGCCGTGATAAGGCATCCGCCCTGATGTTCTTGGAACCGGGTAGGTAGGAGACCACGTAATTAAAACGTGACAAGAACAGAGCCCATCTGGCCTGACGTGGTGTCAATCTCTTGGCCTCAGAAAGGTAGGTCAGATTCTTGTGGTCCGTCAGGATGAGAACCGGAACCACCGAACCCTCGAGCAAGTGCCTCCATTCTTTAAGGGCCTGCACGATGGCCAATAACTCCCTGTCACCAATCTGATAGTTGCACTCCGCGGAAGACAGTTTCCGGGAGTAAAACCCACAAGGAAGCAGAGGACCCTCTGGTGTTCTACGCTGAGACAGAAGGGCGCCTACTCCCGTCTCAGACGCGTCTACCTCGAGGACAAAGGGCAACCCAGGGTTGGGATGCGACAGAATCGGAGCCGACACAAAGGCGGACTTTAGGGCCTCAAAAGCTCGGATGGCCTCGAGCGGCCAGACCTGGGAATTACTGCCCTTCCTGGTCAGATCCGTGAGAGGCTTGGCCAGCATGGAAAAGTCCCTGATGAACTTCCGATAATAATTGGCGAAGCCCAAAAAGCGCTGCAGGGAACGAAGACCACTGGGCTGGGGCCACTGTAAGACAGCCGAAACCTTCTCAGGATCCATGGAGAACCCCTCAGCGGAAATGATGTAACCTAAGAAGGTTACCTGGGATCGGTGAAATTCGCATTTCTCAAGCTTACCGAACAGCTTGTTCTCTCGTAACCGTTGCAACACTCGTCTGACATCCAGAATGTGGGCCTCCATGGATTCAGAATATACCAAGATGTCATCCAAATAGACTACCACACACTGCTGCAACAGGTCACGGAAAACATCGTTGATGAATTCCTGAAAGACTGCGGGCGCATTGCACAACCCAAAGGGCATAACCAAGGATTCGTAATGACCGGTCCTGGTGTTAAACGCGGTCTTCCACTCATCGCCCGCCTTGATCCTTACCAGGTTATATGCCGCCCTCAGGTCGAGTTTGGTAAAGACCGTGGCCCCTTTAAGGCGATCGAACAGCTCGGAAATCAAGGGTATCGGGTAAGCGTTCTTGATCGTGATGCGATTGAGACCCCTGTAATCGATGCAAGGCCTCAACTCACCGCCCTTCTTTTTCACAAAGAAAAATCCAGCCCCTGCCGGGGACGAAGATTTGCGAATGTGTCCGCGTGAAAGCGCCTCCCTCACGTACTCCTCCATGGCCTCATTCTCCGCTACCGACAGTGGATAGACTTTGCCACGAGGAGGAACGGCACCAGATTGTAACTCTATGGCACAATCGTATGGGCGGTGCGGAGGTAGGGCAACCGCGCGTACCTTATCGAATACATCCCGGTACTCCTCGTATTCAGGAGGCAACAGAGAGTCCGAGGAAGTACACAGCAACTTGACAGACCCATGGATGCAACTAGCCCCACACTGCGGTGACCACGAGAGGATCTCGACCGATCTCCAATCGAAAGTCGGATTATGCTTCTGGAGCCAGGGGTACCCCAAGACCACCGAGTAGTGTGGAGACGAAATAACCTGGAGGCAGACCGACTCTCTGTGAACGGCACCAATGGCTATCCCCACTGGAAGGGTCTCATGAGTCACGTGTGGCGGCAGAAGGGGTCTGCCGTCTATCGCCTCAAGAGCCAGTGGGGAACCTCGAGCCTGCAGAGGAATGGAATTGGCGGCAGCGAACACACTATCAATGAACAAACCACCAGCACCAGAGTCCACCAACGCCTGGGTTGTCACCGAGCCCCCGACCCAGGAGAGGACAACAGTGATCAGTGGTTTGTCAACACGGGAAACCGGGGACGAGGAGACTCCACCCAAGATCTGCCCCCGACAGGATCTCAGGGTACGAGCGTTTCCCGGACGGTTCGGACATGCCAACCGAAAATGCCCACCGAGACCACAGTACATGCATCGGCCCTCGCGTCTCCGGAGTGCCCTCTCCCCCTTCGACAGGCGAGCAAACCCCAGCTGCATGGCTTCACCCCCAGACAAGTCATCCCCAGGAGGCGTGGGAGGAGAGGGAGGCACGGGTGGGACAGCAAACGTAGGCACCAATCTGTTAGAAGACCTCCGCAGGTTCTCCTTAAAGGAAGGTCTCTCCCTGAGTCTGGTGTCAATCAAAATCAGGAAAGAAATAAGAGACTCGAGCTCAACTGGTAGGTCCTTAGCTGCAACCTCATCCTTCAAGGCATCCGAGAGACCATGAGAGAAAGCAGCGACCAGAGCCTCATTATTCCAGCCCACCTCTGCTGCCAGGGTACGAAACTCAATGGCGTATTCAGCTACGGATCGTGAACCCTGTCTGATGGACATAAGGAGCTTCGCAGCAGAGGCAGCACGAGCCGGCACATCGAATACCTTCCGAAGAGAAGCAACAAAACCGGAAAACTCGGCAACCACCGGATTGTTGTTCTCCCATAAAGGGCTGGCCCAGGCCAAGGCCTTGTCCGAGAGCAGCGAGATCAAGAAGCCCACCTTTGATCTCTCAGTAGGAAAGGCATGTGGCAGCAACTCGAAATAAATGCCCACCTGGTTAAGGAAACCTCGGCACTGAGTTGGCTCTCCCCCAAAGCGCTGTGGAAGAGGGGCAGAACCGGTCATACCCCGAAACACCGCAGGCGCAACAACAGGTGTCGGGGTAGACTCTGGCGCAACAACCGGAGCGGCAGTGGGAGCGGGCCCAGGAGCGACAACCGACCCATCGGCAACGGGAGCGAAATGAGCCGTGCGTTCAAGCAGGGTTTGCAACGCCACAGCGAACCGACCCAACAGGTGATCCTGCTGATCAAGTCTGGCAACCAACGTGGGTAGCGAGGATGGCCCTGTACCGTCAGAATTCATGGCTTGGTCCTAATGTCACGGAACCATGAACCAGACGTACAACAAGAGATAAGTGAAAATAAGAAGGCTTTATTGAAAATAAAGCTGTAAAGCAAAAGTCTAAACGGATGGTGAAACCGAGCAGAGTCTTTGCGAAGCCAGAGGTCAGGAACCAGAAGGGTAGTCAGACGAAGCCAGGATCAGGAACCAGCAGGGTAGTCAGACGAAGCCAGGATCAGGAACCAGCAGGGTAGTCAGACGAAGCCAGGATCAGGAACCAGCAGGGTATTCAGACGAAGCCAGGATCAGGAACCAGAAGCAGCAGCAGTCTTAGAAGCATGTGAACACAAGAGGACCAAGCAAGGAACTGAAGCCACAGACCTCCTATATATATGAGCTAGGCATCCAGCTCCTCCCAGGGGAAGGAGGAGCCGCAGGGTGGAAGGCTACAAGAAACCAGAAACCAAGATGGCCGCCAGCACATGTCAAACGAAGGAGAGCAGCAAGCAGGTAAGACCATGACACAGAGGAAGCACAAGGCGAAGGCAGAGGAGGAGGAAAAGGTCGCCAATGCAGCTGGGGCACCACCAGCACCTCAGAAGGCAGGGTTAGCATGGCCGAAATATGGAAAAGCTTTGTCAGCACGTCACAACAACCAGCATCACCAGCTGATATGGAACATCTTAGCAGAAGGCAGCATTTCACCAACATGGTGGAGCAGTATGTGTGCACACGCCTATACGTACTGGTTGATGGGTCTGCGCCCCTCAACTTCTGGGTCTCCAAATTGGGAACATGGCCTGAGCTTGCCCTTTATGCCTTGGAGGCGCTGGCCTACCCTGCAGCCAGTGTATTGTCTGAACGTGTGATTAGCACGGCACGGGGCGTTATCACAGACAAGCACAGCCACCTGTCCACAGCCAATGTGGACAAGCTCACGTTCATTAAAATGAACCAGGCATGGATGCCACAGGACTTGTCCGTACCTTGTGCAGAATAGACATGTGAACCGGCCTTACCCAGCCATTGTTATGCTACAGAGCAATTGCTCATTGTTGTATTTTTTATATTTCCCACTCTTTTGTGGTGTACCCTAATTTAAATTTAAAAAAAGATAATAATTAAAACAAAAACCAGTGTTGGCTACCTCGTCCTCCTCCACCACCGCTTCCACCTACACCGCTGCGTCCACCACCTCCTCAACCTTCTACTCCATATGGACCTCCACCTCATACATCAAGATTATTTTTTGTTAATTTTTACGTATTTTATTTTATTTTAAGTCATTTCACTAATTTGTTTGATACATTGTTGGGTTACATATCCCAAATTTTTGCCCGTGATATACCCCTGCTCTACCTAGTGGACAGGTTAATATATTTCACTAATTTGTCTGTTACATTGTCAGGTGAAATTCACCAATGTTTGGCTGTGATATACACCTGCTCTACCTAGTGGACAGGTTAATAAATTTCACTAATTTGTCTGTTACATTGTCGGGTGAAATTCAACAATTTTTGCTTTGATATACCCCTGCTCTACCTAGTAGACAGGTTACTAAATTTCACAAATTTTTCTGTTACATAGTTGGGTGACAGTAACCAATTTTTGGCTGTGATATACCCCTGCTCTACCTAGTGGACAGGTTAATACATTTCACTAATTTGTCTGTTACATAGTCGGTTGAAATTCACCAATTTTTGGCTGTGATATACCCCTGCTCTACCTAGTAGACAGGTTAATACAATTTCACTAATTTGTCTGTTACATAGTTGGGTGACATTCATAAATTTTTGGCTGTAATAAACCTCTGCTCTTCCTAGTGGACAGGTTAGTAAATTTCACTAATTTGTCTGTTACATAGTTGGGTGACATTCACCAATTTTTGGCCGTGATATACCCCTGCTCTACCTAGTGGACAGGGAAATACATTTCACTAATTTGTCTGGTACATTGTCGGGTGAAATTCACAACATTTTGGCTGTGATATACCCCTACTCAACCTAGTGGACAGGGAAATACATTTCACTCATTTGTCTGTTACATAGTTGAGTGGCATTCACTAATTTTTGGCTGTGATATACCCCTGCTCTACCTAGTGGACAAGGAAATACATTTCACAAATTCGTCTGTTACATTGTTGGGTGACAAATGCTCATCTTTTGCGTTAGAAAGTACCTTTGCAGCCTACACTGCATTTAGGACAGTACAAATCAGGTGAGGCCAGAACAAGTACAGACTATAGTAGATTGGGGGTCTGACAGTGCCTACAGTTCCTTTGCATTGTCTCCAAGCCAGTCCCCTGCTGAAAGATCAGAGTTGGCACCTACAGCCCATGGCCATCTGTCTTTCAAGTCACCCCCTTGCAAATCAGGTAAGCAGTCTGAGCCCCAATTCATGCAGTAGTCTGTTATGCTTTTTGATCACTCTGCTGGCAGGGTTTCCGTGGGCTATCCACATAGCCCTGCAACAGAAGTGGAAAAGATTGAGTGCACTGATGCCCAACCACTTATGTTTCAGGATGAGGACATTGGAAGACCACCGCAGCACGTCTCTGATGATGACAAAACACAGGTGACAACTGCTGCGGCTTTCTGCAATATGCAAACCAACAAGAAGGGCAGGGGTAAAGAGTGGGTGGAAGATGATGTGGAGGATGATGAGATACTAGACCCCACATGGAATCAAGGTCATTAGAGTGACCTGTCTAGTTCGGAAGATGAGGCGGTGGTCGCACAGAGGCACCTACACAGCAAAAGAGGGAGCAGGGTGCAAAAGCGTCTGTTACATTCTTGGGTGACATT
This sequence comes from Bufo bufo, assembly GCF_905171765.1. Lineage (NCBI taxonomy): Eukaryota > Metazoa > Chordata > Amphibia > Anura > Bufonidae > Bufo > Bufo bufo. The sequence continues at coordinate 467,470,397 of NC_053392.1, read as the reverse complement.
TTACCATTTTTGCCGTGAATAAACCCCTGCTCTTCATAAGTGACAGGGACCTAAATTAAAAAAAATCATCTGTTACATTGCCAGGTGACATTTTATAATTTTTTCTGTATATAAACCCCTGCTCTGCATAGGTGACAGGGACCTAATTTTTGTACTAAACTGAGCAAAGAAATACCAAAACTAGGCCGCACCTCCAGACGTAAAACATGATTTATTGAAACATATTAATTAAAAACATAGATACATGGAGCAAACCCCACTGATGGGTAAAATCATGTGCAAAATTACATCCAAAATCACCATGGACTATACAATCATCAAAAAGGATAACAATAAGGTGCCTACAATGTCCTGGGTAATATACTTATCACAAACACAGTGGTGGCACATGGAAGATATAAAGCCCTTCAGTGAGGAAAGCAAAGAACTCTCACGCGTATTGCTAGTACATGGATTAGTTTCCTCAGAGGTCCATGTGAGTCTGCATTACTATTTCAAAGTTCTTATAATCATAACAATTAATCTATAATTCCATAAGGCTGTGGTCAGACCTATAGAGTAATAGAGGGGAGGGAACAAGGGGAAGGCGCCAATAGGTAATACCTGAATACTCCCCGGTGCATGGTCCAAGCGCAGATGCAGGCGCCGGTGGAGACCGGCGTGTTGGATGAACAAGTGCGCATGCTTAAAATGGCGCGCAAACGGAAGTCAACACCGCGATGCGCTCCAAAGAGCAGAAGCGCATCACGGCCTCGACGTCACCAGGGGGCGTCAGGCCGCGCAGATACATCCTCCGATGGATCGCAAAAAAGAGCAAGAGCAGGTACTATTAGTTCCGGTGTGTAAACAGGGCATAAAGATCCAAAGTACATACCAATCAAAAAGCCAATAAGCAAAACTAAATTAGTATCCAAACATGATTCAGTGTTTTATGTACCATTTAAAAAGTGACTCCATAATTATGTATCAAATATAATAATAAACAGAATGTGCATGTCATAGACCATAATAAACCGTGATCAGAAGAATAAATTATACATATATACATGATAAACCGTACATGATCAAAAGATAAAGAAGGAAATCATCAACATTTTATAATAAAAATAACCATCCCCCTAGCATGATCCACAAACAAAACAAATTATAAATAATTACATGAATGAATAAATAAATAGATCATACCGTGAATTTCATTATTACCTATTGGCTTAGTTCATACTATTATACACCCCACTGTGCCCTGAGCACACTACACCTGTATCCTTGTACCCTAGATATTGAGTTATCATTGTGGAGTAATGAACAAATAGATGAATAAAGCTATGTAATTTTTGTATACTCAACAAAAGATACAAATAGTCAATCCAAACTCATATCCACACTCATATACTCTGACTCAGAACTTGAACGAGCCAAGGGGATGAAGGACCATACACCGGGGAGGAGAGGGCCAAAAGCAGGCGCAAGAATGAGAAGAGGGCAGTTAGATACATCTATAAACATCATATAAATGTTCAGTAAGTAGTGCAAAGGGGAAGAGGGACATTACATATACAGTCAGGTCCATAAATATTGGGACATCAACACAATTCTAACATTTTTGGCTCTATACACCACCACAATGGGTTTGAAATGAAATAAACAAGATGTGCTTTAACTGCAGACTGTCAGCTTTAATTTGAGGGTATTTACATCCAAATCAGATGAACGGTGTAGGAATTACAACAGTTTGCATATGTGCCTCCCACTTGTTAAGGAACCAAAAGTAATGGGACATAATAATAATTATAAATCAAACTTTCACTTTTTAACCACTTAAGGACCACAGGTTTATACCCCCCTAAAGACCAGGCCCTTTTTTACAAATTGGCACTCCACAACTTTAGCGGTTTATTGCTCGGTCATGCAACTTACCACCCAAATGAATTTTTACCTCCTTTTCTTCTCACTAATAGAGCTTTCATTTGGTGGTATTTCATTGCTGCCGACATTTTAATTTTTTTTGTTATTAATCGAAATTTAACGATTTTTTTGCAAAAAATGACATTTTTCACTTTCAGTTTTAAAATTTTGCAAAAAAAAACGACATCCATATATAAATTTTGCTCTAAATTTATTGTTCTACATGTCTTTGATAAAAAAAAAATGTTTGGGTAAAAAAAAAAATGGTTTGGGTAAAAGTTATAGCGTTTACAAACTATGGTACAAAAATGTGAATTTCCGCTTTTTGAAACAGCTCTGACTTTCTGAGCACCTGTCATGTTTCCTGAGGTTCTACAATGCCCAGACAGTACAAACACCCCACAAATGACCCCATTTCGGAAAGTAGACACCCTAAGGTATTCGCTGATGGGCATTTTACATATACCTATGCTGGGTGAGATAAATATCTTGGTCAAATGCCAACTTTGTATAAAAAAATGGGAAAAGTTGTCTTTTGCCAAGATATTTCTCTCACCCAGCATGGGTATTTGTAAAATGACACCACAAAACACATTCCCCAACTTCTCCTGAATACGGAGATACCACATGTGTGACACTTTTTTGCAGCCTAGGTGGGCAAAGGGGCCCATATTCCAAAGAGCACCTTTCGGATTTCACTGGTCATTTTTTACAGAATTTGATTTCAAACTCCTTACCACACATTTGGGCCCCTAAAATGCCAGGGCAGTATAACTACCCCACAAGTGACCCCATTTTGGAAAGAAGACACCCCAAGGTATTTGCTGATGGGCATAGTGAGTTCATGGAAGTTTTTATTTTTTGTCACAAGTTAGTGGAATATGAGACTTTGTAAAGGAAAAAAATAAAAATAAAAAAATCATCATTTTCCGCTAACTTGTGACAAAAAATATAAAAGTCTAGGAACTCGCCATGCCCCTCACGGAATACCTTGGGGTGTCTTCTTTCCAAAATGGGGTCACTTGTGGGGTAGTTATACTTCCCTGGCATTTTCCAGGGGCCCTAATGTGTGGTAAGTAGGTAAATGACCTGTGAAATCCTAAAGGTGCTCTTTGGAATGTGGGCCCCTTTGCCCACCTAGGCTGCAAAAAAGTGTCACACATGTGGTATCGCCGTATTCAGGAGAAGTTGGGGAATGTGTTTTGGGGTGTCTTTTTACATATACTCATGCTGGGTGAGAGAAATATCTCGGCAAAAGACAACTTTTCCCATTTTTTTATACAAAGTTGGCATTTGACCAAGATATTTATCTCACCCAGCATGGGTATATGTAAAATGACACCCCAAAACACATTGCCCAACTTCTCCTGAGTACGGCAATACCAGATGTGTGACACTTTTTTGCAGCCTAGATGCGCAAAGGGCCCACATTCATTTTATGAGGGCATTTTTAGATAATTGGATCCCAGACTTCTTCTCACGCTTTAGGACCCCTAGAATGCCAGGGCAGTATAAAATACCCCACATGTGACCCCATTTTGGAAAGAAGACACCCCAAGGTATTCAATGAGGGGCATGGCGAGTTCATAGAAATTTTTTTTTTTTGGCACAAGTTAGCAGAAATTGATATATATATTTTTTTTCTCACAAAGTCTCCCTTTCCGCTAACTTGGGACAAAAATTTCAATCTTTCATGGACTCAATATGCCCCTCACGGAATACCTTGGGGTGTCTTCGTTCCAAAATGGGGTCACATGTGGGGTATTTATACTGCCCTGGCATTCTAGGGGCCCTAAAGCGTGAGAAGAAGTCTAGAATATAAATGTCTAAAAAAATTTACGCATTTGGATTCCGTGAGGGGTATGGTGAGTTCATGTGAGATTTTATTTTTTGACACAAGTTAGTGGAATATGAGACTTTGTAAGAAAAAAAAATAAAATTTCCGCTAACTTGGGGCCAAAAAAATGTCTGAATGGAGCCTGGCAGGGGGGTGATCAATGACAGGGGGGTGATCAATGACAGGGGGTGATCAATGACAGGGGGGTGATCAATGACAGGGGGGTGATCAGGGAGTCTATATGTGGTGATCACCACAGTCATTGATCACCCCCTGTAAGGCTCCATTCAGTTGTCCGTTTGCGTTTTGCGGATCCGATCCATGTATCAGTGGATCCGTAAAAATCGTGCGGACGTCTGAATGGAGCTTTACGGGGGGGGGTAATCAATGACAGGGGGGTGATCAGGGAGTCTATATGGGGTGATCACCACAGTCATTGATCACGCCCCTGTAAGGCTCCATTCAGACGTCCGTATGCGTTTTGCGGATCCGATCCATCTATCAGTGGATCCGTAAAAATCATGCGGACATCTGAATGGAGCTTTACAGGGGGGTGATCAATGACAAGGGGGTAATCAATGACAGGGGGGTGATCAGGGAGTCTATATGGGGTGATCACCACAGTCATTGATCACCCCCCCTGTAAGGCTCCATTCAGACGTCCGTATGCGTTTTGCGGATCCGATCCATCTATCAGTGGATCCGTAAAAATCATGCGGACATCTGAATGGAGCTTTACAGGGGGGTGATCAATGACAGGGGGGTAATCAATGACAGGGGGGTGATCAGGGAGTCTATATGGGGTGATCTCCACAGTTAAAGCTCGTCTTGTTCGTTTAATTTCAAATTAATTGTGGTTGTGTATAGAGCCAAAAATGTTAGAACTGTGTTGAATATTTATGGACCTGACTGTATATACTCCATCATAATAATATATAAAAAATATGTAATTCCATAGAATGTCCAAAATACAAAAAATATATATACAAAAAACATACAAAAAAAGAAATACAAAAAAGTGCTAAGTGCCATACTGCATATACACATACAGTGAACGGTGATGAGAGGAAACAGGAGGAAGAAGTCCACAGCTCAGTAAGTCCTGCATTCGTGTGTCATCAGGGCTTTAGACTTAAAAAGTGAAAAAACTAACAAAAGTAAAAGGTGCAAAATATATAGCACATAGGAATATTCAAACTAGGAAAAGCCTATGTGTAAAAACCAGTGAAGGTGAGTTCCTCGTTTATATCCACTGGAGTCTGTGAACCAAGGTTAAAAATCCACCTTGATTCAGAACTGAGCAACCTCTTAGAGATATGTGTACCCCTAATATTGCCCCGAGCAATATGCAACCCCACAACCCGTAGGTCGTCATATCTACCTTCATGGCAATCCAAGAAGTGGGTCGCCACCGATGTTAGAGGTTTTTTCCCCTTGCTTCTATCTCGTGCCGCCAACCGAATATTCGATGTATGCTGTTGTACCCTCTTCCTTAGCTCCTGCATAGTCTGGCCCACATATATTCTGTTACAGGGGCACAAAAAGGCATATACTACATTCCTAGAGCGGCAATTAACATAGTATTTTAGATCCACCCTACAAGTCTCTCCATAGGAGAAGCTGTCCGAATTCAATATGAATTGGCAAATATTGCAGTCCCCACAGGGATATGTACCTCTCAATGTACCACCCCCGCTTCCGTGGTACCTTCCGGGCGTTGGAAGTGACTGCGTACTAGAGTGTCTTTTAGATTGGGGGCCCTCCGTGCTATGATCCTGGGTTCATCGTCAACATGCGAAGCAAGTTTGCCACCTGATCGAAGTAGGAACCAGTGAGTATTCAAAATTCTGTAAAGGTCCGACCACTGGTTGTTATACCTAGTGATTACACATATTTTATTCTCCCGTGATTTAATCCTGGGTACAAACAAATCCTCACGCTTGGACTCCTTAGCCCTTTCAAATGCCCGGGATATGACCTTTTTGGGGTAACCCCTCTCATGCAGTCTTGATGACAAATTTTGTGAAGCCTCCCTAAAGTCGCTCAATTCAGTACAATTACGTCGTAGGCGTAGAAACTGACTCCTGGGTATACCTTTCTTCAGGTGCGTCGGATGGAAACTCGCATAGTGGAGTAGGTTGTTAGTTGCAGTACTTTTCCGAAACAGAGATGTCACAATGCTGGAGTCCTTCATCCTAATTCGGAGATCCAAGAATTCAACCTCTGAATCCGAAATTTTGTATGTTAAAAATATATTCAGCGGATTCTCATTGAGGTGGCCAATGAAGTGCTCACATTCCTGTCTTGAACCCTGCCAGAAAAAGACAATATCGTCAATAAAAACGGTACCAACCCACCACATGGTTCCTGAACTGGTCAAATGGGTACACCTGTGTGGACTCCCACCAACCTAAGAATAGGTTGGCATAGGAAGGCGCACACCCTGCACCCATGGCTGTGCCAGAGATCTGCCTGTAAAATGTACGGTCAAAGACAAAATAATTATGCATTAGCACAAATTCCAGTAAGCTTACCAGAAAAGTGTGGTGGGCTGGATCGCCAGTGGTAGAGCCAGACAGAAAAAACTTGACAGCAGTGATCCCATCAGTATGCGCAATGTTGGAATATAATGACTCAACATCACATGTGACCATCAAAGTGCCGGGCGGCAAGACAACATCCCTTAGTTCCTGTATAAGGTGCATAGAGTCACGAATATATGATTTGAGGCCCAAGACGAACGACTGTAGGAAGAAGTCTAGATAAATACAGGCTTGTTTGCATAGGCCCCCAATGCTCGCCATAATTGGGCGGCCAGGGTGGATTCTCTAAATGTTTATGCACCTTAGGTAACATATAAAATGTTGGTGTAATTGGACAACTCACCTCCAAAAATTGGAGTTTCCCGCTTGGTGATTATCCTCATAATCCTCATATCAAAGGCCCTTCTTAAAAGCTGGTCCAATTTTTTCTTGAACGTTGTGGTGGGATCTGATGGAATGGGGGTATAGAAAACTCTATTACCCAATTGCAGTTTGGCTTCACTCATATACATCCCCATGTCCCATAATACAACGTTCCCACCTTTGTCCGCTTCCTTTATTACAATTTTGTTGCCGTTGTCGGATAATGTTAGATTCTATCGCAGCCATATTTCTCCCCCTAATGGTGTTCTTTTTAAGTTTCCGGACTTCTTGTAGGACTGCTTGAAAGAATAGATTAATGTTAGGAAACATACTCAATGATGGCGTGATAGTGGATGGTTTAGATAAATTGAAGGGTTTCTACCTAGATCACTCTCACTTTCTCTAAGTAAATCCATCAGGTCCAGAAAGACGCCACGTTCATCCTCCGCAAGTTCTTTTACTAATGTTGGTTGACCTAATTTTTGTAAAATCGTCTGTTCAATTGGTGGGTGACAAACACAGTTTTGCCAATGAAAAACCCCTGCTCTGCACAGGTGATAGGGACTTACATTTCTAAAATTCGTCTTTAATTGGCCCTGTCATTCGATTCTTCCGCTTTAATAACTTATCCCACATTTCAGTTCGATCACATTGCAGCCATTGACCTCCCTTGAATGTGGTATCCCTTTCTCATGCTACCTTTCCGGCGTGGAACCCTGATTCGCCGCTAACCATGATCAACATGGTATGCTCTGCATAGTTGACAGGGCCCGAATTTTTTTTTAAATCGTCTGTTCCATTGGTGGTTGACATTAACCCATTTTTGCATTTGAAAAACCCCTGCTCTGCACAGGTGATAGGGACTTACATTTCTAAAATTTGTCTTTAATTGGCCCTGCCATTCGATTCTTCCGCTTTAATAACTTATACCACATTTCAGTTCGATCACATTGCAGCCATTGACCTACCTTGGATGTGGTATCCCTTTCTCATGCTACCTTTTCGGCGTGGAACCCTAATTCGCCGCTAACCGTGATCAACATGGTAGCGCAGAAAAGAACATCGAAAGTTGATAGAGAAGATATCCAATTGCATCGTGGACATCACGGGGACGTGGGACATGGTGGAGCAGTATGTGTGCACACGCCTACACGTACTGACTGATGGGTCTGCCTCCTTCAACTTCTAGTCTTCAAATTGGGCACATGGCCTGAGCTGGCCCTTTACCGCCTTAGAGGTGCTGGCCTGCCCTGCAGCCCAGTGTCTTGTCTGAACATATGTTTAGCATTGCTGAAGGGGGTTATCACAGGTTATATTTAACAATGTTTTGGGGTCTACCAAAATTTTTACAAAAAATAAAATGCTAAATAAAGTAAAAAACAAAAACAGTGTTGCTACCTCCTCCTCCTTCCCGCCGCTTCACCTACACTGCCACGTCCACCGCCTCCTCAACCTCCTACTCCATATGGACCATCGTCCTCCTAGATCAAGATTATTATTTTATTTTCATGTATTTTATGTTATTTTAAGTCATTTCCCTATCCACATTTGTATTGCAGAACACTTGCCATGCTCTTAAACCACATTTTGCTGCCATTTGCAGCCCTCTAGCCCTTTCCATGACTTTTTAGAGCCATTTTAGTGCTCCAAAGTTCGGGTCCCCATTGAATTCAATGGGGTTCGGGGTCAAGTTCGGGTTCTAGTATTGAATACACTGTATTAACATGCACCCCTTTCACCACAAAACAAGGGTTTATGGTTGAATCTTCCTTTTCTTATCCTCCTCCTCTTCCATCATATAGACATGCTTATTTGTTGCATACAATGCCCCTCGCAATATATGCCCTTTTACTGGGTCAGCTCAGCTGCAGGCCCTCGCATATAATTTTTTAGAGTGTCAGCTCCCCAGCAGGCCCCTCAGCTACAATGTTTTACAGGGTCAGCTCAGCTGCAGGCCCTCGCTATAATTTTTTTAGAGGGGTCAGCTCACCAGCAGGTCTTCACTTACAATGTTTTACAGGGTCAGCTCACCAGCAGGCCGTCACATAGAATTTTTTTAAAGGGTCAGCTCACCAGCAGGCCCTCACCTAAAATCTTTTACAGGGTCAGCTCACAGCGGCCCTCGCGTATATTGTTTAACAGGGTCAGCTCACCAGCAGGCCCACGCATTATAATGTTTATAAGGTCAGCTCACCTGCAGGCCCTTGCATATAATTTTTTAGATGGTCAGCTCACCAGCAGGCCCTCACCTACAATCTTTTACACGGTCATTTCACCTGTAGGCCCTCACCTAATTATGCCTAATAGGTAATTTGTGTGCATGCTGCCTTGCTTGGATGTGGTAGCCATAGCTGTTTCTCAGGCTCCCTCTCCGGATTCAAACCCCTGCTTCCCCATTACCCATGGTCACCATGGTTTGCTCTAAAATAACATCGAAAGTTGATAGAGCAGACATCCTAAATGGATCGTGGCCATCACAGGGACATGTGGACGGGCTCAAGTTATCTAAAGTCACCATAGTGGCGGCAGGCCCTTCCCCTAATGTTTTAGATGGTCACCAGCAGGCATCAATCATAATTTTTCATGGCTGTGTATGATGCCCTCCTTTATGTGTAACAAAAGGTGTTTTGTAATGCCGGTTCCTTGTAATTTTTGGCAGCCCCTTTCACTTAGTGCATAGGCTTTAAGAATGTAGGAGTCCACTACCTGAACAATTGTACCACAATGTGAATGAGACCCTCCTTTATGTGATATAAGGTTGTATCGGAGTGCCTCTTCCTTGAAATTTTTGACAGACCTTGACAATTTATATATATATACAGAAATACAGTTGCAAGATAAAGTATGTGAACCCTTTGGAATGATATGGATTTCTGCACAAATTGGTCATAAAATGTGATATGATCTTCATCTAAGTCACAACACATAGACAATCACAGTCTGCTTAACTAATAGCACACAAAGAATTAAATGTTACCATGTTTTTATTGAAACACACCATGTAAACATTCACAGTGCAGGTGGAAAAAGTATGTGAACCCCTAGACTAATGACATCTCCAAGAGCTAATTGGAGTGAGGTGTCAGCCAACTGGAGTCCAATCAATGAGATGAGATTGGAGGTGTTGGTTACAGCTGCCTGCCCTATAAAAAAACGCACCAGTTTTGGGTTGCTTTTCACAAGAAGCATTGCCTGATGTGAATGATACCTCAACAAAAGAGCTCTCAGAACACTACGATTAAGAATTGTCGACTTGCATAAAGCTGGAAAGGGTTATAAAAGTATCTCCAAAAGCTTGCTGTTCATCAGTCCACGGTAAGACAAATGGTCTATAAATGGAGAAAGTTCAGCACTGCTGCTACTTTCCCTAGGAGTGGCTGTCCTGTAAAGATGACTGCAAGAGCACAGCGCAGACTGCTCATTGAGGTGAAGAAGAATCCTAGAGTGTCAGCTAAAGAATTACAAAAGTCTCTGGCATATGCTAACATCCCTGTTAGCAAATCTATGTACATAAAACACTAAACAAGAATGGATTTCATGGGTGGATACCACAGAGGAAGCCACTGCTGTCCAAAAAAACATTGCTGCACGTTTACAGTTTGCACAAGAGCACCTGGATGTTCCACAGCAGTGCTGGCAAAATATTCTGTGGACAGATGAAATCAAAGTTGAGTTGTTTGGAAGAAACACTCAACACTTTGTGTGGAGAGAAAAAGAGGCCCACAGCAACCAGCATCAAAACCCTCATCCCAAATGTGAAGTATGGTGGTGGAGGCATCATGGTTTGGGGCTGCTTTGCTGCGTCAGGGCCTGGACGGATTGCTATCATCGAAGGAAAAATTAATTCCAAGTTTATCAAGGACATTTTGCAGGAGACTTAAGGCATCTGTCCACAAGCTGAAGCTCAACAGAAGATGGGTGTTGCAACAGAACAACGACCCAAAGCATAGAAGTAAATCAACAACAGAATGACTTAAACAGAAGTGGCCCAGTCAGAGTCTGACCTCAACCCAACTGAGATGCTGTGACATGACCTCAAGAAAGGTATTCACACAGACATCCCAAGATATCTGCTGAACTGAAACAGTTCTATAAAGAGGGATGGTCAAGAATTTCTCATGACCGTTGTGCACGTCTGATCTGCAACTACAGGAAACGCTAGGTTGAAGTTATTGCTGCCAAAGGAGGATCAACCAGTTATTAAAGCCTAGGGTTCACATACTTTTTTTCACCTGCACTGTGAATGTTTACATAGTGAGGATCAATAACAACATGGTAACATTTAATTCCTTGTGTGTTATAGTTTAAGCAGACTGTGATTGTCTATTGTTGTGACTTAGTTGAACATCAGATCCATTTTATGACCAATTTGTGCAGAATCCATATTATTCCAAAGGGTTCACATACTTTTTCTTGCAACTGTATGTATATATATATATATATATATATATAAAGAAAAAATTATGGCAGCACCAATTCACAAAAATAGTCAACGGGTGCTATGTCCAGGGATGTAACATCTTACCAGACATATAGAAGGGAACTGAGTTTTCTTAATGGATGTGCTGTCCGTTTACCTTATATATATATATATATATATATATATATACACACAGTACAGACCAAAAGTTTGGCTCACACCTTCTCATTCAAAGAGTTTTCTTTATTTCCATGACTATGAAGGCATCAAAACTATGAATTAACACATGTGGAATTATATACATAACAAACAAGTGTGAAACAAATGAAAATATGTCATATTCTAGGTTCTTCAAAGTAGCCACCTCTTGCTTTGATTACTGCTTTGCACACTCTTGACATTCTCTTGATGAGCTTCAAGAGGTAGTCCCCTGAAATGGTCTTCCAACAGTCTTGAAGGAGTTCCCATAGATGCTTAGCACTTCTTGGCCCTTTTGCCTTCACTCTGCGGTCCAGCTCACCCCAAACCATCTCGATTGGGTTCAGGTCCGGTGACTGTAGAGGCCAGGTCATCTGGCGCAGCACCCCATCACTCTCCTTCATGGTCAAATAGCCCTTACTTTCAAAGTTTTCCCAATTTTTCGGCTGACTGACTGACCTTCATTTCTTAAAGTAATGATGGCCACTAGTTTTTCTTTACTTAGCTGCTTTTTTCTTGCCATAATACAAATTCTAACAGTCTATTCAATAGGACTATCAGCTGTGTATCCACCTGACTTCTCCTCAACGCAACTGAAGACAAGAAATCCCACTTATTAAACCTGACAGGGCACACCTGTGAAGTGAAAACCATTTCAGGGGACTACCTCTTGAAGCTCATCAAGAGAATGCCAAGAGTGTGCAAAGCAGTAATCAAAGCAAAAGGTGGCTACTTTGAAGAACCTAGAATATGACATATTTTCAGTTGTTTCACACTTGTTTGTTATGTATATAATTCTACATGTGTTAATTCATAGTTTTGATGCCTTCAGTGTGAATCTACAATTTTCATAGTCATGAAAATAAAGAAAACTCTTTGAATGAGAAGGTGTGTCCAAACTTTTGGTCTGTACTATATATATATATATATATATATATATATATATATATATATATATAGAGAGAGAGAGAGAGAGAGAGCAAACAAAAAAATTCAACAGCAGCACTAGTCCAATAGCACGGGTGCAAAATCCTCAACGGCTAATAGATAGGTATATGTTCAAAAGATGAGGCAGCACTCCAGAGGTAAAGTGAAAAACGATGGACCCTTTTTTGACCCCTCTGCAACGTTTCAACCGCTCATTGCAGTCTTTATAAGCTTGACAAAGACTGCATTGAGCGGTTGAAACGTTGCAGAGGGGTCAATAAAGGGTCCATTGTTTTTCACTTTACCTCTGGAGTGCTGCCTCATCTTTTGAACATATACCTATATATATATATATATATATATATATATATATATATATATATATATGTGTATAAATATACAGGAAAGAATGTTTCCTAACAATTTTTCCTCTAAAATCGATTTTTATCTTCAGTTTTGTGCGTATTATTGTCAGTCTGTAAAAGTGGTGTACTACTCGGACAACATCGTTCCCAGCCGCGACCTGGAAGTCCAAGATGCATCCAGACATCCTCCCCATGCTGTTTCCGAACCATTTTGGTGGTGTTTCCATCAATTTCTGACGTTTTCCTATGATCCAGGCACCCTCCCCTCTTCAGAGCAGGTGGTGCCTGGTTTAATGCTCGGGTTCTCCCATTGACTTCCATTATACTCGGGTGCTCAATAGAGCACCCAAGCATCCCAATGTTTTCGGCCTGAGTTCCCGAGCACTATGGTGCTTGATCAATACTACTCATAACAAATGCAAATTAAGTGTGGGATGTATCTAATGTATGATAAATAGAAAAAAGTCTGGTACCGTGTTAGCCAATAGAAAACTAGTTTAGTGCTCTCATTAAGAGAAACAAAATAAGAGTATTGCAGGTTTGATACCTTATAATGGCTAACTTACCTATTTTTTTGTTAGCCATTAAAAGGTATCAAACCTGCAATACTCTTATTTTGTTTCTCTTAATGAGAGCACTAAACTAATGTAATGATGTACATGGCCTTTTACTGGATTAACTCCTTAAGGACCGGGCTCATTATCACCTTCAGGACCAGGCCATTTTTTCGCAAATCTGACCAGTGTCACTTTATGTGGTGATAACTTTAAAACGCTTTGACTTATCCAGGCCATTCTGAGATAGTTTTTTCGTCACAAATTGTACTTCATGACACTAAAAAAATTCATTTTTATTTATAAAAAAATACCAAATTTGCCCAAAATTTTTTAATAAAATTGGCAAATTTCCAATTTTCAATTTCTCTACTTCTAAAATACATATTAATACCTAAAAAAATAGTTATTACTTTACATTTTCCATATGTCTACTTCATGTTTGGATCATTTTGGGAATGACATTTTATTTTTGGGGGACGTTACAAGTCTTAGAAGTTTAGAAGTAAATCTTGAAATTTCTCCGAAATTTTCAAAAACCAATTTTTTAAGGACCAGTTCAGGTCTGAAGTCACTTTGTGAAGCTTACATAATAGAAACCACCCAAAAATGACCCCATTCTAGAAACTAAACCCCTCAAGGTATTCAAAACTGATTTTACAAATGTTGTTAACCCTTTAGGTGTTCCACAAGAATTAATGGAAAATAGAGATACAATTTAAAAATTTCACTTTTTTGGCAGATTTTCCATTTTAATATATTCTTCCAGTTACAAAGCAAGGGTTAACAGCCAAACAAAACTCAATATTTATGGCCCTGATTCTGTAGTTTACAGAAGCACCCCATATGTGGTCTTAAACTGCTGTACGGGCACACGGCAGGGCGCAGAAGGAAAGGAATGCCATACGGTTTTTGGAAGGCAGATTTTGCCGGACTGTTTTATTTTTACACCATATCCCATTTGAAGCCCCCCTGATGCAACCCTAGAGTAAAAACTCCATAAAAGTGGACCCCATCCTAAGAAACTACACCCTCAAGGTATTCAAAACTGATTTTACAAACGGCGTTAACCCCTCTTAGGTGTTCCACAAGAATTAATGGAAAATAGAGATACAATTTTAAAATTTCACTTTTTTGGCAGATTTTCCATTTCATTATTTTTTTTTCCAGTTACAAAGCAAGGGTTAACAGCAAGCAAAACTCAATATTTATGGCCCTGATTCTGTAGTTTACAGAAACACCCAGTATGTGGTCGTAAACTGCTGTACGGGCACATGGCAGGGCACAGAAGGAAAGGATTGCCATACGGTTTTTGGAAGGCAGATATTGCTGGACCGTTATTTTTTGAACACCATGTCCCATTTGAAGCCCCCCTGAATGTACCCCTAGAGTAGAAACTCCAAAAAAAGTGACCTCCATTTTAGAAACTACGGGATAGGGTGAAAGTTTTGTTGGTACTAGTTTAGGGTACATATGATTTTTGGTTGCTCTTATTTACACTTTTTGTGAGGCAAGGGTAACAAGAAATAGCTGTATTGGCACCCTTTTTTTAGTTTTTTTTTGTTATTTACAACATTCATCTGACAGTTTAGATCATGTGGTATTTTTATAGAGCAGGTTGTCATGGACGCGGCGATACCTAATATGTATACAATTATTTTTTTTAATAAAAATTTACACCAATGATTTCATTTTTTAACAAAAAAAAAATCTGTTTTTGTGTCTCCAATAGTCATGAGAGCCATAGTTTTTTCAGTTTTTGGGCGATTATCTTAGGTAGGGTCTCATTTTTTGCGGGATGAGATGACGATTTGATTGGCACTATTTTGTGGTGCATATTTCTTTTTAATCGCTTGCTATTACACTTTTTGTGATGTAAGATGACAAAAAAAATTTTTTTTTTTTGTTGTTCACCTGAGGGGTTAGGTCATGTGATTTTTTTTCATAGAGTCGGTCGATACGGACGCGGCGGATACCCAATATGTATACTTTTTTTTATATTATGTAAGGTTTTACACAATGATTTCATTTTTGAAACAAAAAAAATCATGTTTTAGTGTTTCCATAGTATAAGAGCCATAGTTTTTTTAAGTTTTTTGGGCGCGATATCTTGGGTAGGGTATTATTTTTGCGGGATGACATGACCGGTTTGATTGGCACTATTTTGGGGTGCATATGACTTTTCTCATCGCTTGCTATTACACTTTTTGCTGGTGTAAGGTGACAAAAAATTGTATTATTTAGCACAGTTTTACTTTTTTTACGGTGTTCATCTGAGGGGTTAGGTCATGTGATATTTTAAATAGCGGGTCGATACGGACGGTACCTTATATGTATACTCTTTTTTTTTTTTTATGTAAGTTTTACACAATGATTTCAGATGAGATGACGGTTTTGAGTGGCACTATTTTGGGGTGCATATAACTATTTGATCACTTGCTATTACACTTTTTGTGATGTAGGTGATCAATAATGTTTTAGTGTCTCCATATTCTGAGCCATAGTTTTTTTTATTTTTTGGGCCATTGTCTCAGGTTGGGGCTCATTTTTTGTGGGATGTGGTGACAGTTAGATTGGTACTATTTTGGTGGGCGTACGCCTTTTTGATCGCTTGCTGTTGTACTTTTTGTGATGTAAAGGTGACAAAAAAATTGTTTATTTAGCACAGTTTCTTATTTTTTATTTTTTTACGGTGTTTATCTGAGGGGTTAGGTCATGTGATATGTGATATGTTTATATAGCTGGTCGATTCGGACGCGACGATACCTAATATGTCTATATGTCTTTTCCCTATCTTTTAAGATTTTTTTTACTTTATTTTTGAAAAAGGATGCTTTTTTTTTTTTTACTTGAAACTTAATTTTTTTTTTAACATAGTAACATAGTAACATAGTACATAAGGCCGAAAAAAGACATTTGTCCATCCAGTTCGGCCTGTTATCCTGCAAGTTGATCCAGAGGAGGCAAAAAACCCTGTGAGGTAGAAGCCAATTTTCTCCACTTTAGGGGAATAAAAAATTCCTTCCCGACTCCAATCAGGCAATCAGAATAACTCCCTGGATCAACGACCCCTCTCTAGTAGCTATAGCCTGTAATATTATTAAGCTCCAGAAATACGTCCAAACTTTAATTTTATAAACTTTTTTTTCCCACTTTATTATTTGTCCCACTCTGGGACATTAACATTACAGGGTCTGATCCCTGTTTCAATGCAGCAGATACATCTGTATTCTGCTTTATTGAACTGTTAGTGTCTTACACTGTAAAGACGCTAACAGTTGCTAGGAGACCCAGCCTGGGGGCTGGGCCTCTTAAGCCTCGTACATGCCAAGCCCCAAGCCCACAAAGCAGCGCGGGGCGATGGAGGAGGTGAGGGAGCGCAAAACTCCCATATGCGCGATCATCACCGATGCTGGTGGACTTGCAGCAGGGATTCGGCTGTCAGTAACAGTCGGATCTCTGCGCTGATCGCTGCACCGCATGCGGGAGGGAGGAAGGACCGCAGGAAGAGAATGCTCATCCTCTAGAGCTAAGTGCGGGCGATTTAGGACGAGCATTCTCGTCCTGGGTCGTTAAGCTGTTAAGGAAATATGATTGCAGTTTATGTATATATACACACACACACATATATACTGTATATTGATTTGTGTGTGAAACGCACAAAATCAGCCGGTTACATCATATATCTGTACCTCACTGTGTGTATAAATATATATATATAATCATTGCGAGGTAGAGATGTATGATGTAACCTGCGGATTTGATACATGTCACACAAGGTACTTAGGGCTCTTTCACACTTGCGTTATTGTCTTCCGGCATAGAGTTCCGTCGTCGGGGCTCTATGCCGGAAGAATACTGATCAGGATTATCCTAATGCATTCTGAATGGAGAGTAATCCGTTCAGGATGCATCAGGATGTCTTCAGTTCCGGTACGGAACGTTTTTTGGCCGGAGAAAATACCGCAGCATGCTGCGCTTTTTGCTCCGGCCAAAAATCCTGAAGACTTGCCGCAAGGCCGGATCCGGGATCCATGCCCATTGAAAGGCATTGATCCGGATCCGGCCTTAAGCTAAACGTCGTTTCGGCGCATTGCCGGACCCGACGTTTAGCTTTTTCTGAATAGTTACCATGGCTGCCGGGACGCTAAAGTCCTGACAGCCATGGTAAGTGTAGCGGGGAGCAGGGGAGTAGCATACTTACCGTCCGTGCGGCTCCCCGGGCGCTCCAGAGTGACGTCAGGGCGCCCCAAGCGCATGGATCACGTGATCACATGGATCACGTCATCCATGCGCATGGCGCGCTCTGAGGTCATTCTGGAGCGCCCGGGGAGCCGCACGGACTGTAAGTATACCGCTCCCCCGCTCCCCGCTCCTACTATGGCAACCAGGACTTTAATAGCGTCCTGGGTGCCATAGTAACACTGAAAGCATTTGGAAGACGGTTCCGTCTTCAAATGCTTTCAGTTCACTTGCGTTGTTACGGATCCGGCAGGCACCTCCGGCAACGGAAGTGCATGCCGGATCCCAAAAACGCAAGTGTGAAAGAGGCCTAAGTAATCTAAGTAATTTGTAAAGGGATGAAATACTTATTTGCATAACTGTATACATACATTACAGAGTTTTGGAGAGAGATACAAAAGTAATGTAAGCATTGTACCTGGGCATATTCTGTCACGGATCTCTCTGATACAATCCGAGTTTCTCCTCTTCAAATCTGACCATTTCTTGAGTATAGCAAATATGGCAAAAAAAGATGGGTAGGCGCTCATAGGGTAATATGAATATTACTAAATATTTGGAAGTAGAAAATCAATGGCTGTGCTCATCTTTTGGTGTTGTGCTTATGTAGGCACAACACTGGTGAGGACAAGGGGTTGGTGCAGCCGGTATCTCGGTATCTCGGTGAGTAGCCAGTTCTCCAGAGGAATGATATGGAACACAATTTGAGGGGGTGTTACTGTGTCAGTACACAAAAGTGATACCTTCTGGTGCAAAGACACAACCTTAGTAGATATGTATAGGATCTTTTATTGGTAAATGACAACGCGTTTCAGAATCAATATACTCCTTTTTCAAGTCTGTGGGGTCCGTGCTGGAGCTTGTAGCGTGGCTGCGCTATAAGCTCCAGCAAGAAGTATTTAAGTCTTTGAAGGGGAAATATTAGATTTAATGTTACTATAATAAGATTGGATTGTATTGCAATTGTATTTGTGTGGGGTCTGAGGAATCAGATATTGGCCAGCTGAGCAAAGATGTACCTGTCTAGTGAAGTGACGGTATGGTATGGGGTGTGCAGCTGGTTTGCCTCCCCGTTAACCTGGGTAATCTAAATGAACCTGCAAATATTGTCGGTCAGACAAAGAAAGCTTCTCCTGAGTCCTGCCCAACAGGACACAAACTCTAATCTATAGATTGTGTGTGTGCGTGGTATATAGTGTGCATCAGGAAAATGGATGTGCAATGTGCATGTGAGAGATAGTTCTCTGCTGTCCATACATACATGCTACAGACATTGTGCTGTGATGTCACAACAATACTTACTGCACCAATCAGTAATATCTATTGAGACCTGATAAAATGTGAAGTTGTAAGTATTGCAAAAAAAACATTCGCATCATTAGCGACAATTTTCGCAATTGCGAATATTTTAAAACACTCTATCTGCATATAAAGTGATTATTCTGATATCAAATATACTGCTATAATGTCAAATTATTTACAGTGATCAGGAGTTCTTCCTCACTGTCACAAAAATTGCTGCCTACCATTTTTTCTAATCTCATCAAACTTCGGGTAGTTTGAAAACAGTTGCTAAACTAGACCATGCCCGTTTTGTACATGTGCAGTATTCGAATATTACATTGTCGATTTTCGCAATGAAGAAAACAATGAATGGAGATCGCAAATTCGAATATAGCCCCTGATGCTCATCACTAGTCAGCAGGGCCAGTGCAAGGATTTTTGCCGCCCTAGGCAAGATAAAAATTGCCCCCCCCTTATCAGATGATCTTCCCATATAAGGTTCCACCCCTTTCTCAGCATTTAAATTAAAAGAACTGCTATGTTTCCCTTAGGGTTAATCAAGCTTCTTGTAGCTGTCTCCCTGACAGCCGCTAGAGGAGCTTCCGCGATTCTCACTGTGAAAATTACAGTGGGAAGACACAGAACATAGTTTTGAATGCTTGCGCATGCGCATTCGCAGCTGAGAGGAGGATCGGGGAGAAGAGTTCCCAGTGCCGGAGCTGGAGAAAGGTAAGTGGCTGAAGGGGTTTTAATTTATTGACCATTGTAAATTTTTACAGTGCAGGTGGAAAAAGTATGTGAACCCCTAGACTAATGACATCTCCAAGAGCTAATTGGAGTGAGGTGTAAGCCAACTGGAGTCCAATCAATGAGATGAGATTGGAGGTGTTGGTTACAGCTGCCCTGCCCTATAAAAAACACGCACCAGTTTTGGGTTTGCTTTTCACAAGGAGCATTGCTGGATATGAATGATGCCTTGCACAAAAGAGCTCTCAGAAGACCTACGATTAAGAATTGTTGACTTGCATAAAGCTGGAAAGGGTTATAAAAGTATCTCCAAAAACCTTGCTGTTCATCAGTCCACGGTAAGACAAATTGTCTATAAATGGAGAAAGTTCCGCACTGCTGCTACTCTCCTTAGGAGTGGCCATCCTGTAAAGATGACTGCAAGAGCACAGCGCAGACTGCTCAATGAGGTTAGGAAGAATCCTAGAGTGTCAGCTAAAGACTTACAAAAGTCTCTGGCATATGCTAACATCCCTGTTAGCGAATCTACGACACGTAAAACACTAAACAAGAATGGATTTCATGGGAGGATACCATAGAGGAAGCCACTACTGTCCAAAAAAAACATTGCTGCACGTTTACAGCTTGCACAAGAGCACCTGGTTGTTCCACAGCAGTATTGGCAAAATATTCTGTGGACAGATGAAACCAAAGTTGAGTTGTTTGAAAGAAACACACAACACTGTGTGTGGAGAAAAAGAGGCACAGTACACCAACATCAAAACCTCATCCCAACTGTGAAGTATGGTGGTGGGGGCATCATGGTTTGGGGCTGGACGGATTGCTATCATGGAAGGAAAAATGAATTCCCAAGTTTATCAAGACATTTTGCAGGAGAACTTAAGGCCATCTGTCCACCAGCTGAAGCTCAACAGAAGATGGGTGTTGCAACAGGACAACAACCTAAAGCATATAAGTAAATCAACAACAGAATGGCCTAAAGAGGACCTTTCACTAGATCAAAAAATCTAAACTAAGTATACAGACATGGAGAGCGGCGCCCAGGGATCCCCCTGCACTTACTATTATCCCTGGGCGCCGCTCCGTTTGCCCGGTATAGGCTCCGGTATCTTCACATGTTAGGCTCCACCCAGTGGAACCTGCTGGTGTCTCTTTCTCCCATGCTGTAGCGCTGGCCAATCGCAGCGCTCAGCTCATAGCCTGAGAGAAAAAAAATAACTCTCAGGCTATGAGCTGAGCGCTGCGATTGGCCAGCGCTACAGCATGGGAGAAGGAGACGCCGGCAGGTTCCACTGGGTGGAGCCTAACATGTGAAGATACTGGAGCCTATACAGGGAGAATGGAGCGGCGCATAGGGATAATAGTAAGTGCAGGGAGATCCCTGGGCGCCGCTCTCCATGTCTATATACTTAGTTTCGATTTTTTAATCTAGTGAAAGGTCCTCTTTAAACAGAAGAAAATACGCCTTCTGGAGTGGCCCAGTCAGAGTCCTGACCTCAACCCGATTGAGATGATGTGGCATGACCTCAAGAAAGCGATTCACACAAGACATCCCAAGAATATTGCTGAACTGAAACAGTTTTGTAAAGAGGAATGGTCAAGAATTACTCCTAACCGTTGTGCACGTCTGATCTGCAACTACAGGAAACGTTTGGTTGAAGTTATTGCGACCAAAGGAAGTTCAACCAGTTATTAACCACCTCAGCCCCCAGTGCTTAAACACCCTGAAAGACCAGGCCACTTTTTACACTTCTGACCTACACTACTTTCACCGTTTATTGCTCGGTCATGCAACTTACCACCCAAATGAATTTTACCTCCTTTTCTTCTCACTAATAGAGCTTTCATTTGGTGGTATTTCATTGCTGCTGACATTTTTACTTTTTTTGTTATTAATCAAAATTTAACGATTTTTTTGCAAAAAAATGACATTTTTCACTTTCAGTTGTAAAATTTTGCAAAAAAAAACGACATCCATATAGAAATTTTATAAAAAAAAAATGTTTGGGTAAAAAAAAAATGGTTTGGGTAAAAGTTATAGCGTTTACAAACTATGGTACAAAAATGTGAATTTCCGCTTTTTGAAGCAGCTCTGACTTTCTGAGCACCTGTCATGTTTCCTGAGGTTCTACAATGCCCAGACAGTACAAACACCCCACAAATGACCCCATTTCTGAAAGTACACACCCTAAGGTATTCGCTGATGGGCATAGTGAGTTCATAGAACTTTTTATTTTTTGTCACAAGTTAGCGGAAAATGATGATTTTTTTTTTTTTTTTTTTTTTTTCTTACAAAGTCTCATATTCCACTAACTTGTGACAAAAAATAAAAAGTTCTATGAACTCACTATGCCCATCAGCGAATACCTTGGGGTCTCTTCTTTCCAAAATGGGGTCACTTGTGGGGTAGTTATACTGCCCTGGCATTCTAGGGGCCCAAATGTGTGGTAAAGAGTTTGAAATCAAATTCAGTAAAAAATGACCTGTGAAATCCGAAAGGTGCTCTTTGGAATATGGGCCCCTTTGCCCACCTAGGCTGCAAAAAAGTGTCACACATCTGGTATCCCCGTACTCAGGAGAAGTTGAGGAATGTGTTTTGGGGTGTCTTTTTACATATACCCATGCTGGGTGAGATAAATATCTTGGTCAAATGACAACTTTGTATAAAAAAATGGGAAAAGTTGTCTTTTGCCAAGATATTTCTCTCACCCAGCATGGGTATATATAAAATGACACCCCAAAACACATTCCCCACCTTCTCCTGAGTACGGAGATACCAGATGTGTGACACTTTTTTGCAGCCTAGGTGGGCAAAGGGGCCCATATTCCAAAGAGCACCTTTCGGATTTCACAGGTCATTTTTTACTGAATTTGATTTCAAACTCCTTACCACACATTTGGGCCCCTAGAATGCCAGGGCAGTATAACTACCCCACAAGTGACCCCATTTTGGAAAGAAGAGACCCCAACGTATTCGCTGATGGGCATAGTGAGTTCATGGAAAAAAAAATTTTTTGTCACAAGTTAGTGGAATATGAGACTTTGTATGAAAAAAAAAAAAAAAAAAAAAAAAAAATCATCATTTTCCACTAACTTGTGACAAAAAATAAAAAATTCTAGGAACTTGCCATGCCCCTCACGGAATACCTTGGGGTGTCTTCTTTCCAAAATGGGGTCACTTGTGGGGCAGTTATACTGCCCTGGCATTTTCCAGGGGCCCTAATGTCTGGTAAGTAGGTAAATGACCTGTGAAATCTGAAAGGTGCTCTTTGGAATGTGGGCCCCTTTGCCCAGCTAGGCTGCAAAAAAGTGTCACACATCTGGTATCTCCGTACTCAGGAGAAGGTAAGGAATGTGTTTTGGGGTGTCATTTTACATATACCCATGCTGGGTGAGAGAAATATCTTGGCAAAAGACAACTTTTCCCATTTTTTTTATACAAAGTTGGCATTTGACCAAGATATTTATCTCACCCAGCATGGGTATATGTAAAATGACACCCCAAAACATATTCCCCAACTTCTGCTGAATACGGAGATACCACATGTGTGACACTTTTTTGCAGCCTAGGTGGGCAAAGGGGCCCAAATTCCTTTTAGGAGGGCATTTTTAGACATTTGGATACCAGACTTCTTCTCACGCTTTGGGGCCCCTAAAATGCCAGGGCAGTATAAATACCCCACATGTGACCCCATTTTGGAAAGAAGACACCCCAAGGTATTCAATGAGGGGCATGGCGAGTTCATTGAAAAAAAAAAATTTTGGCACAAGTTAGCGGAAATTGATTTTTTGGATTTTGTTCTCACAAAGTCTCCCTTTCCGCTAACTTGGGACAAAAATTTCAATCTTTCATGGACTCAATATGCCCCTCAGCGAATACCTTGGGGTGTCTTCTTTCCAAAATGGTGTTATTTGTGGGGTGTTTGTACTGCCCTGGCATTTGAGGGTCTCCGCAATCATTACATGTATGCCCAGCATTAGGAGTTTCTGCTATTCTCCTTATATTGAGCATACGGGTAATGAGATTTTTTTTTTCCGTTCAGCCTCTGGGCTGAAAGAAAAAAATGAACGGCACAGATTTCTTCATTCGCATCGATCAATGTGGATGAAAAAATCTCTGCCAAAAAAAGAAAAAGGAGGGGAAAGGCGTCTGCCAGGACATAGGAGCTCCGCCCAACATCCATACCCACTTCAGCTCGTATGCCCTGGCAAACCAGATTTCTCCATTCACATCAATCGATGTGGATGAATAAATCATTGCCGGGATTTTTTTTTTTATATATACAAAGTGTTTGCCAAAGTATATGAACACCGCCACCTCCTCAGCTCATATGCCTCGGCAAACATATCTTTTACTGCAGAGGAGAAATCTCGTCTTGCAGCGCCGCATACACCGACTTGCGTGTAATCTGACAGCAGCACAATGCTTCTGTCCGAATGCACATCAGTGCTGCAGCTGGTCGATCGGTTGGTCCACCTGGAAGGTAAAAAAAACAAAACAAAAAAGAAAAAACCAGGCCGCAAAGCAATAACTTTATTAACTTTAGAACAGAACATATTAACTTTTTTAAACTTTTTTAACTTTTTTACTTACCGGTAATTTTTTTTTTGTTTAGTTTTTTTTTTTTTTTTAGAACAAACCTCTCCTTCCCCATGGGACAATGTGCAAAGCGCAAATCGCCCAAAGATGTGGCGAAGTACGTTATGCACTTTATCCCAGGTGAAAGGAGAGGTTTGCAGCAGCTGAGAGTAAAAGGGCCCTAATAGCCCTGTGTGCCTGTCCTGTGAGATGCAATCCCTATGCTAGGTGTACCTGTGTGTGGTACTTCCGGAAACACTCTCCATAGCATAGGGCAGGGTGGTCAGCACAGTCAGGACAGAAATAGCGGGTGTCACGCCTTATTCCACTCCTGCTACAGACACGACATCTTTTTCGGGGTGACGGTTGGGTTGAGGTACCAGGAACGACACTGGGGAAATGTCGCTCGTGTAGACGGCTAACTACACTGGGGGATGGGGCCACGGAACCTCCTGGGTAAAGGAGGTTCTCGATGATCTCTTCCTGGAATTTGAGGAAAGATCGTGTTCTCCCAGCCTTACTGTAGAGAACAAAACTATTGTACAGCGCCAATTGAATTAAATATACAGACACCTTCTTATACCAGCGTCTGGTTCTGCGGGAAACTAAATACGGAGACAACATCTGGTCATTGAAGTCCACCCCTTCCATGAGCGCATTATAGTCGTGGACACAGAGGGGCTTTTCAATGACACGGGTTGCTCGCTCAATTTGGATTGTCGTGTCTGCGTGAATGGAGGAGAGCATGTAAACGTCACGCTTGTCTCTCCATTTCACCGCGAGCAGTTCTTCGTTACACAAGGCAGCCCTCTCCCCCCTTGCAAGACGGGTGGTTACAAGCCGTTGGGGGAAGCCCACGCGACTAGTTCGCGCGGTGCCACAGGCGCAAATCCGTTCTAGAAACAAATGCCTAAAGAGGGCCACACTTGTGTAAAAATTGTCCACATAAAGATGGTACCCCTTGCCGAATAAGGGTGACACCAAGTCCCAGACTGTCTTCCCACTGCTCCCCAGGTAGTCAGGGCAACCGACCGGCTCCAGGGTCTGATCTTTTCCCTCATAGACACGAAATTTGTGGGTATAGCCTGTGGCCCTTTCACAGAGCTTATACAATTTGACCCCATACCGGGCACGCTTGCTTGGGATGTACTGTTTGAAGCCAAGGCGCCCGGTAAAATGTATTAGGGACTCGTCTACGCAGATGTTTTGCTCGGGGGTATACAAATCTGCAAATTTCTGGTTGAAATGGTCTATGAGGGGCCGAATTTTGTGGAGCCGGTCAAAAGCTGGGTGGCCTCTGGGACGGGAGGTGGTGTTGTCGCTAAAATGCAGGAAACGGAGGATGGCCTCAAATCGTGCCCTGGACATAGCAGCAGAGAACATGGGCATGTGATGAATCGGGTGCGTTGACCAATATGACCGCAATTCATGCTTTTTTGTCAGGCCCATGTTGAGGAGAAGGCCCAAAAAAATTTTAATTTCGGAAACTTGGACTGGTTTCCACCGGAAAGGCTGGGCATAAAAGCTTCCCGGGTTGGCGGATATAAATTGTGTGGCATACTGGTTGGTCTCTGCCACGACTAAGTCCAAGAGCTCCGCAGTCAAGAACAGCTCAAAAAATCCCAGGGCCGAACCGATTTGAGCCGTCTCAACCCGAACTCCAGACTGGGCGGTGAAAGGGGGAACTACAGGTGCGGCTGAAGTTGGTGACTGCCAATCAGGGTTTGCCAGCACCTCAGGGATTCTAGGGGCTCTACGGGCCTGTCTTTGCGGTGGCTGCGACGGGGTAACTAGTGCACGTGCCACCGTACCAGCTTCAACTGCCCTTCTGGTGCTCGCCACGTCACCATGTTGTACGGCAGTGCTGGTACTAGGTCCAGGGAGGGCTGCGCTGCTGGTGTATGCCTCACCACGTGATCCGGCAGCGACAGCCCCACTCTGCTGCTCTTGAAGCGGATCCTGCATAACCTGTGGTCTAGCGACATGGGGCCGGGTACGCCTGGTGCTGCCAGGGACCTCCACCTCCTCGTCCGAACTTTGGGTCAGAGAGCCACTGCTTTCCACAGGTTCATATTCTGACCCGCTAGATTCATCAGATGAGGGTTCCCACTCCTCATCCGACTGGGTCAGAATCCTGTAGGCCTCTTCAGAAGAATACCCCCTGTTTGACATTTTGGACTACTAAATTTAGGGGTATTCCCTGAGACTACCCAAGAAAAAAAGCAAGCCTGTCTTACAAAGGGGAGGCTAGCGAAGTACCGGAGGCCGCTGCGGTTGATAAAAAATATCAAAACTGATTTTTTTATCGCCGCAGTGCGTGTAAAATGAATGTGCAGTGATCAAAAAATATATATTTTTTGTCACTGCGGTGGGGCGGGCGTGGGTGAACGCACGTGTGGGCGACCGATCAGGCCTGATCGGGCAAACACTGCGTTTTGGGTGGAGGGCGAACTAAAGTGACACTAATACTATTATAGATCTGACCGTGATCAGTTTTGATCACTTACAGATACTATAAAAGTACAAATGCTGATTAGCGATACGCTATTCAGCGAATAAAAGTGACTGCGGTGCGGTGGGGTGGGCGCTAACTGACGCTAACTACCTAACCAAGGGGCCTAAACTATCCCTAAAACCTAACAGCCAATACTAGTGAAAAAAAAAAAGTGACAGTTTACACTGATCACTTTTTTTCCTTTCACTGGTGATTGACAGGGGCGATCAAAGGGGTGATCAAAGGGTTAATTGGGGTGCAGGGGGGT
Source organism: Bufo bufo (assembly GCF_905171765.1). Classification (NCBI taxonomy): domain Eukaryota; kingdom Metazoa; phylum Chordata; class Amphibia; order Anura; family Bufonidae; genus Bufo; species Bufo bufo. The sequence goes on along the minus strand of NC_053392.1, from coordinate 467,443,671 downwards.
GATCTGGGGCTAAGGTGTAGTGTTGGTGCTACTCACAGTTCAGTCTGCTCCTGTGCTGGATCCAACCGACGAAAAGGACCAGCACAGGAGCAGAGAAGCCATATAACAGATCATATTTACTAATATGATCTGTTATATGGCTTGTGATTGGATTTTTTAAAAATCGCCAGCCTGCCAGCCAATGATCGTTGCTGGCAGGCTGGTGACGAACTTGTTCTTTAACTTTTGCCGGCCCGCGATGCGCATGCGCGGGCCGGCTTGGAGCGAAATCTCGCGTCTCGCGAGATGACGCGTATATGCGTGACTGTGCGCAGCGCTGCCACCTCCGGAACGCGAATCTGCGTTAGGCGGTCCGGAGGTGGTTAAATCCAAGGGTTCACATACTTTTTCCACCTGCACTGTGAATATTTATATGGTGTGTTCAAGAAAAACATGGTAATATTTAATTTGTATGTTATTAGTTTAAGCAGACTGTGATTGTTTATTGTTGTGACTTAGATGAAGATCAGATCACATTTTATGACCAATTTGTGCAGAAATCCATATCATTCCAAAGGGTTCACATACTTTTTTCTTGCAACTGTATATAGTGCCAGGAAAAGGAGTTTGTTTGCCTGGCACTATAGTTCTCCTTTAACCACCTCAGCCCCCATGGCTTAAACACCCTGAAAGACCAGGCCACTTTTTACACTTCTGACCTACACTAATTTCACCGTTTATTGCTCGGTCATGCAACTTACCACCCAAATGAATTTTACCTCCTTTTCTTCTCACTAATAGAGCTTTCATTGGTGGTATTTCATTGCTGCTGACATTTTTACTTTTTTTGTTATTAATCGAAATTTAAAGATGTTTTTGGCAAAAAAATGACATTTTTTTCACTTTCAGTTGTAAAATTTTGCAAAAAAAACGAGATCCATATAGAAATTTTGCTCTAAATTTATAGTTCTACTACATGTCTTTGATAAAAAAAATGTTTGGGTAAAAAAAAAAATGGTTTGGGTAAAAGTTATAGCGTTTACAAACTATGGTACAAAAATGTGAATTTCCGCTTTTTGAAGCCGCTCTGACTTTCTGAGCACCTGTCATGTTCCTGAGGTTCTACAATGCCCAGACAGTACAAACACCCCACAAATGACCCCATTTCTGAAAGTACACACCTAAGGTATTCGCTGATGGCATAGTGAGTTCATAGAACTTTTATTTTTTGTCACAAGTTAGCGGAAAATGATGATTTTTTTTTTTTTTTTTGTTCTTACAAAGTCTCAATATTCCACTAACTTGTGACAAAAAAATAAAAAGTTCTATGAACTCATATGCCCATCAGCGAATACCTTGGGGTCTCTTCTTTCCAAAATGGGGTCACTTGTGGGGTAGTTATACTGCCCTGGCATTCTAGGGGCCCAAATGTGTGGTAAGGAGTTTTGAAATCAAATTCAGTAAAAAATGACCTGTGGAAATCCGAAAGGTGCTCTTTGGAATATGGGCCCCTTTGCCCACCTAGGCTCAAAAAAGTGTCACACATCTGGTATCTCCGTACTCAGGAGAAGGTGGGAATGTGTTTTGGGGTGTCATTTTATATATACCCATGCTGGTGAGAGAAATATCTTGGCAAAAAGACAACTTTTTCCCATTTTTTTTATACAAAGTTGTCATTTGACCAAGATATTTATCTCACCCAGCATGGGTATATGTAAAAAGACACCCCAAAACACATCCTCAACTTCTCCTGAGTACGGGGATACCAGATGTGTGACGCTTTTTTGCAGCCTAGGGTGGGCAAAGGGGCCCATATTCCAAAGAGCACCTTCGGATTTCTCGTCCTCATTTTTTCCTGAATTTGATTTCAAACTCTTACCACACATTTGGGCCCCTAGAATACCAGGGCAGTATAACTACCCCACAAGTGACCCCATTTTGGAAAGAAGACAACCCCAAGGTATTCCGTGAGGGGCATGGCGAGTTCCTAGAATTTTTTATTTTTTGTCACAAGTTAGTGGAATATGATGATTTTTTTTTTTTTTTTTTTTCATACAAAGTTTCATATTCCACAAACTTCTGACAAAAAATAAAAAACTTCCATGAACTCACTATGCCCATCAGCGAATACCTTGGGGTCTCTTCTTTCCAAAATGGGTCACTTGTGGGGTAGTTATACGGCCCTGCATTCTAGGGGGCCCAAATGTGTGGTAAGTAGGTAAATGACCTGTGAAATCCGAAAGGTGCTCTTTGGAATGTGGGCCCCTTTGCCCACCTAGGCTGCAAAAAAGTGTCACACATCTGGTATCTCCGTACTCAGGAGAAGTTGAGGAATGTGTTTTGGGGTGTCTTTTTACATATACCCATGCTGGGTGAGATAAATATCTTGGTCAAATGCCAACCTTTGTATAAAAAAAAATGGGAAAAGTTGTCATTTGACCAAGATATTTCACTCACCCAGCATGGGTATATGTAAAATGACACCCAAAACACATTCCCCAACTTCTCCCGATTACGGAGATTACCAGATGTGTGACACTTTTTTTGCAGCCTAGGTGGGGCAAAGGGGCCCATATACAAAAGAGCACCTTTCGGATTTCACAGGTCATTTTTACAGAATTTGATTTCAAACTCCTTACCACACATTTGGGGCCCCTAGAATGCCAGGGCAGTATAACTACCCCACAAGTGACCCCATTTTGGAAAGAAGAGACCCAAGGTATTCGCTGATGGGCATAGTGAGTTCATGGAACTTTTTATTTTTTGTCACAAGTTAGTGGAATATGAGACTTTGTATGAAAAAAAAAAATAAAAAAAAAAATCATCATTTTCCACTAACTTGTGACAAAAAATAAAAAATTCTAGGAACTCGCCATGCCCCTCACGGAATACCTTGGGGTGTCTTCTTTCCAAAAGGGGGTCACTTGTGGGGTAGTTATACTGCCCTGGCATTTTCCAGGGCCCTAATGTGTGGTAAGTAGGTAAATGACCTGTGAAATCCTAAAGGTGCTCTTTGGAATATTGGCCCCTTTGCCCACATAGGCTGCAAAAAGTGTCACACATGTGGTATCGCGTATTCAGGAGACGTTTGGGGAATGTGTTTTGGGGTGTCATTTACATATACCCATGCTGGGTGAGAGAAATATCTTGGCAAAAAGACAACTTTTCTCCCATTTTTTTTATACAAAGTTGGCATTTGACCAGATATTTCTCTCACCCAGCATGGGTATATGTAAAATGACACCCCAAAACACATTCCCCAACTTCTCCTGAGTACGGCGATACCAGATGTGTGACACTTTTTTGCAGCCTAGATGCGCAAAGGTGCCCAAATTCCTTTTAGGAGGCATTTTTAGACATTTGGATACCAGACTTCTTCTCACGCTTTGGGGCCCCTAGAATGCCAGGGCAGTATAAATACCCCACATGTGACCCCATTTTGGAAAGAAGACACCCCAAGGTATTCAATGAGGGGGCATGGCGAGTTCATAGAAATTTTTTTTTTTGGCACAAGTTAGCGGAAATTGATATTTTTATTTTTTCTCACAAAGTCTCCCGTTCCGCCTAACTTGGACAAAAATTTCAATCTTTCATGGACTCAATATGCCCCTCACGGGAATCCTGGGGGTGTCTTCTTTCCGAAATGGGGTCACATGTGGGGTATTATACTGCCCTGGCATTCTAGGGGCCCTAAAGCGTGAGAAGAAGTCTGGGAATATAAATGTCTAAAAATTTTACGGCATTTGGAGTCCGTGAGGGGTATGGGGAGTTCATGTGAGATTTTATTTTTTGACACAAGTTAGTGGAATATGAGACTTTGTAAGAAAAAAAAAAAAAAATTCCGCTAACTTGGGCCAAAAAAATATCTGAATGGAGCCTTACAGAGGGTGATCAATGACAGGGGGGTTGATCAGCGACAGGGGGGGTGATCAATGACAGGGGGTGATCAGGGAGTCTATATGGGGTGATAACCACAGTCATTGATCACGCCCGTGTAAGGCTTCATTCAGACGTCCGGATGCGTTTTGCGGATCCGATCCATCTATCAGTGCATCCGTAAAAATCATGCGGACATCTGAATGGAGCTTAACAGGGGGGGTAATCAATGACAGGGGGGTAATCAATGACAGGGGGGGGTGATCAGGGAGTCTATATGGGGTGATCACCACAGTCATTGATCATGCCCCTGTAAGGCTTCATTCAGACGTCCGGATGCGTTTTGCGATCCGATCCATCTATCAGTGCATCCGTAAAAAATCATGCGGACGCTGAATGGAGCTTTACAGGGGGGTAATCAATGACAGGGGTGTAATCAATGACAGGGGGTGATCAGGAGCTATATGGGGTGATCACCACAGTCATTGATCACCCCCTGTAAGGCTTCATTCAGACGTCCGGATGCGTTTTGCGGATCCGATCCATCTATCAGTGCATCCGTAAAAATCATGCGGACGTCTGAATGGAGCTTTACAGGGGGGGGTAATCAATGACAGGGGGGGTGATCAGGAGTCTATATGGGGGTGATCACCACAGTCATTGATCACGCCCCTGTAAGCTTCATTCAGACGTCCGGATGCGTTTTGCGATCCGATCCATCTATCAGTGCATCCGTAAAAAGCATGCGGACTCTGAATGGAGCTTTACAGGGGGGTAATCAATGACAGGGGGGTAATCAATGACAGGGGGGTGATCAGGGAGTCTATATGGGGTGATCACCACAGTCATTGATCATGCCCCTGTAAGGCTTCATTCAGACGTCCGGATGCGTTTTGCGGATCCGATCCATCTATCAGTGCATCCGTAAAAATCATGCGGACGTCTGAATGGAGCTTTACAGGGGGGTAATCAATGACAGGGGGGTAATCAATGACAGGGGGGTGATCAGGGAGTCTATATGGGGTGATCACCACAGTCATTGATCACGCCCCTGTAAGGCTTCATTCAGACGTCCGGATGCGTTTTGCGGATCCGATCCATCTATCAGTGGATCCGTAAAAATCATGCGGACGTCTGAATGGAGCTTTACAGGGGGTTGATCAATGACAGGGGGGTAATCAATGACAGGGGGGTGATCAGGGAGTCTATAGGGGGTGATCAGGGGTGATCAGGGGTGATTAGGGGTGATCAGGGGCTAATAAGGGGTTAATAAGTGACGGGGGGGGGGGTGTAGTGTAGTGTAGTGGTGCTTGGTGCTACTTTACTGAGCTACCTGTGTCCTCTGGTGTCGATCCAAACAAAGGGGGACCACCAGAGGACCAGGTAGCAGGTATATTAGACCTGTTATCAAAACAGCGTCTAATATACCTGTTAGGGTTAAAAAAAACACATCTCCAGCCTGCCAGCGAACGATCGCCGCTGGCAGGCTGGAGATCAACTCTCTTACCTACCGTTCCTGTGAGCGCGCCGCGCTGTGTGCGCGCGTTCACAGGAAGTCTCTGCGTCTCGCGAGATGACGCGTATATGCGTGACTGTGCGCAGGGCTGCCACCTCCGGAACGCGAATCCTGCGTTAGGCGGGTCCGGAGTGGTTAACACCAGTACTGCACAGTGTCTTTTCTCTGCAGGAACAGGCTATAGACACCAGTACCACTACATTAAACTGTAGTAGTTCTGGGACTATAGTGTCCTTTTAGGCTCCATTTACACGTCCACAATTTCATTCTGCATTTTGCGGAACGGAATTGCGGACCCATTCATTCCTAGGTCCGGGTCCGCACTTCCGTTCCGCAAAAAAATAGAACATGTCCTATTCTTGTCCGCAATTGCGGACAAGAACAGGCATATTCTATTAGTGTCGGCAATGTGCGGTCCGCAAAATGCGGAACGCACATTTCCGCTTTCCGTGTTTTGCGGATCCGCGGCTCCTTTGTATCCACAAAACACGTTGCGAACGTGTGAATGGAACCTTAATGTGAGGTAAATTAGTTCCCAATGTAGTATTAATAACTAAACAATTACATAATAAACATATTGCATTGTCTACTTACCACCAGGACAATAAGATGATCTGGTCTCTGGCTGCAGTCTGGCTCTGGGGACTCCCTTGTCACTCTCTTCTCCCCCCCTCCGTACCTTGTCACTCTCTCCCCCCCCCTCCCTTGTTACTCTCATTCCCCCCTCCCTTGTCACTCTCTCCCCCCCCTCCCTTGTCACTCTCTTCCCCCCTCCCTTGTCACTCTCATTTACTCCCCCCTCACTTGTCACTCTCATTTACTCCCCCCTCCCTTGTCACTCTCATTTACTCCCCCCCTCCCTTGTCACTCTCATTCCCCCCCTCCCTTGTCACTCTCATTCCCCCCCCTTGTCACTCTCATTCCCCCCCTCCCTTGTCACTCTCATTCCCCCCTTGTCACTCTCATTCCCCCCCTCCCTTGTCACTCTCATTCTCCCCTCCCTTGTCACTCTCATTCCCCCCCCTCCCTTGTCACTCTCATTCCCCCCCTTGTCATTCTCATTCTCCCCCCCACTCCCTTGTCACTCTCATCATTTCCCCCCCCCACTCCCTTGTCACTCTCATCATTTCTTCCCCCCTCCCTTGTCACTCTCATTCCCCCCTCCCTTGTCACTCTCATTTCCCCCCCTCCCTTGTCACTCTCATTCCCCCCTCCCTTATCACTCTCATTCTTCCCCCCACTCCCATGTCACTCTCATCATTCCACCCCCACTCCCTTGTCACTCTCATCATTTCCCCCCCTCCCTTGTCACTCTCATTCCCCCCCCCCACTCCCTTGTCACTCTCATCATTTCCTCCCCCTCCCCCCACCTCTAGTGTAGCGTGGCCGAGCTCTGTTCGGTCCGCGGTACAGGAGCATTTGTTTCCTGTACCCGGCCGGACTGAAAGGAAGTGCACACTAAATGAGCACTTCATGTCAGACCGGCCGGGTACAGAAAACAAATGCTCCTGTACCGCAGACCAAACAGAGCTCGGCCACGCTACATTAGAGGCGCTTCCCTCCTGTCAGTCCCTCTCCCTGGGCAGTGCGGCAGCCGCCTGGTGCGTGGGAGGGCCCGCCACCGCCCGCCGTACTTTAAAAAACAAAAACTTGCGGCAACGCTCTTTTTTAAACTGCAAAGGGCCGGCGCCCCCGGCGGCTGCCTAGGTTTCCGGCCCTGCCAATCTGCTCATGGCAAAGCAGGGCAAGTGTTGGGGCCCACTCAGGTCTAATCGCAGATAGCTGAACAGTGGGCAATCCTGAAGAGTCTTTCCTGGCTTAGGAGTCCCTGCTCTAACTCCATATATGGATATATGATATATGATCTGGTCTCTGGCTGCAGTCTGGCTCTGGGGACTCCCTTGTCACTCTCTTCTCCCCCCCTCCGTACCTTGTCATTCTCTCCCCCCCCCTCCCTTGTTACTCTCATTCCCCCCCTCCCTTGTCACTCTCTCCCCCCCTCCCTTGTCACTCTCTTCCCCCCTCCCTTGTCACTCTCATTTACTCCCCCCTCACTTGTCACTCTCATTTACTCCCCCCCTCCCTTGTCACTCTCATTTACTCCCCCCCTCCCTTGTCACTCTCATTCCCCCCCTCCCTTGTCACTCTCATTCCCCCCCCTTGTCACTCTCATTCCCCCCCTCCCTTGTCACTCTCATTCCCCCCCTTGTCACTCTCATTCCCCCCTCCCTTGTCACTCTCATTCCCCCCTCCCTTGTCACTCTCATCCCCCCCCCTCCCTTGTCACTCTCATCCCCCCCCCCCTTGTCATTCTCATTCTCCCCCCCACTCCCTTGTCACTCTCATCATTTCCCCCCCCCAACTCCCTTGTCACTCTCATCATTTCTTCCCCCCTCCCTTGTCACTCTCATTCCCCCCTCCCTTGTCACTCTCATTTCCCCCCCTCCCTTGTCACTCTCATTCCCCCCCCTCCCTTGTCACTCTCATTCCCCCCTCCCTTATCACTCTCATTCTTCCCCCCACTCCCATGTCACTCTCATCATTCCACCCCCACTCCCTTGTCACTCTCATCATTTCCCCCCCCTCCCTTGTCACTCTCATTCCCCCCCCCACTCCCTTGTCACTCTCATCATTTCCTCCCCCTCCCCCCACCTCTAGTGTAGCGTGGCGAGCTCTGTTCGGTCCGCGGTACAGGAGCATTTGTTTCCTGTACCCGGCCGGACTGAAAGGAAGTGCACACTAAATGAGCACTTCATGTCAGACCGGCCGGGTACAGAAAACAAATGCTCCTGTACCGCAGACCAAACAGAGCTCGGCCACGCTACATTAGAGGCGCTTCCCTCCTGTCAGTCCCTCTCCCTGGGCAGTGCGGCAGCCGCCTGGTGCGTGGGAGGGCCCGCCACCGCCCGCCGTACTTTAAAAAACAAAAACTTGCGGCAACGCTCTTTTTTAAACTGCAAAGGGCCGGCGCCCCCGGCGGCTGCCTAGGTTTCCGGCCCTGCCAATCTGCTCATGGCAAAGCAGGGCAAGTGTTGGGGCCCACTCAGGTCTAATCGCAGATAGCTGAACAGTGGGCAATCCTGAAGAGTCTTTCCTGGCTTAGGAGTCCCTGCTCTAACTCCATATATGGATATGTCCATATATGGAATCAGTGCTATGACCATGAAGGGGGTATCCCCAAGCATTGTCAGTATGCTTGGTGACACCTTGTGTATTTAAGTCTAATTGCCCTCTCTTTCTAAAATGTTCCTGCTGGGATTTGAACTCACAACCATCTACATTAAAGGCAAGACCCTTAACCACTGAGCTATTGAGCTCAATGATAAACTGTGACAGTAAAACCTCATAGGAGTTTCTCATGTATAAGGTATTCCTATATAGCAGAAGTATCTTTTTTTTTTTTGTAATTATAAAAAAAATGTATGGCACAAAATAAGTGTAATTACTAAAAAAAATATATAAAATCATACCTCTGATATACAGTACAGACCAAAAGTTTGGACACACCTTCTCATTCAAAGAGTTTTCTTTATTTTCATGACTATGAAGGTATCAAAACTACGAATTAACACATGTGGAATTATATACATAACAAACAAGTGTGAAACAACTGAAAATATGTCATATTCTAGGTTCTTCAAAGTAGCCACCTTTTGCTTTGATTACTGCTTTGCACACTCTTGGCATCCTCTTGATGAGCTTCAAGAGGTAGTCCCCTGAAATGGTCTTCCAACAGTCTTGAAGGAGTTCCCAGAGATGCTTAGCACTTGTTGGCCCTTTTGCCTTCACTCTGCGGTCCAGCTCACCCCAAACCATCTCGATTGGGTTCAGGTCCGGTGACTGTGGAGGCCAGGTCATCTGGCGCAGTACCCCATCACTCTCCTTCATGGTCAAATAGCCCTTACTTTCAAAGTTTTCCCAATTTTTCGGCTGACTGACTGACCTTCATTTCTTAAAGTAATGATGGCCACTCATTTTTTCTTTACTTAGCTGCTTTTTTCTTGCCATAATACAAATTCTAACAGTCTATTCAGTAGGACTATCAGCTGTGTATCCACCTGACTTCTCCTCAATGCCACTGATGGTCCCAACCCCATTTATAAGGCAAGAAATCCCACTTATTAAACCTGACAGGGCACACCTGTGAAATGAAAACCATTTCAGGGGACTACCTCTTGAAGCTCATCAAGAGAATGCCAAGAGTGTGCAAAGCAGTAATCAAAGCAAAAGGTGGCTACTTTGAAGAACCTAGAATATGACATATTTTCAGTTGTTTCACACTTGTTTGTTATGTATATAATTCCACATGTGTTAATCCATAGTTTTGATGCCTTCAGTGTGAATCTACAATTTTCATAGTCATGAAAATAAAGAAAACTCTTTGAATGAGGTGTGTCCAAACTTTTGGTCTGTACTGTATATGAATGCATAATATGTGAGAAACTACTACTAACATTTTTACCCTTAATATAGTAACAGCAGGTTAACATGAAGCTCTATAGCTCAGTGGTTAAGGTTCTTGACGTTAATGTAGAAGGCTGTAAGTTAAAATCCCAGCAGAATCATTTAAAAAATAGAGGCTAAATAAAACTTAAATAGACACACCAAACTTTTAAATTTGTGTAACTATATTTTTTTGTGGGAAAGGTGGTAACCCTAACAGAACCCCTGCTCCCCGGTGACCCCCATAACTTTTTTTTTATAGTTATGTCTCGGAGATGTGTGGGGGCTCATTTGAGGATAATCTGTCTTTTTTGACTTGATCACTTTTTATTAAATTTTCTTGGGATATAAAGTGATGAAAAACAGCAAATCAGAGGCCTTTTTTTATGTTACATCCTTCACCATAGGGCTATCTTTTTTATATTTTAATAGTATGGGTGTTTTCCGCATTTGTGACGATGCCCATAATATTATTCTTTTTTGTTTATTTGGGGGAAAGTGGGGGTGATTTAACTTTTTAAGTATTTTTTATAAAAATAGAAATCACTATATCACAGTTTAGTGCTGCCACCTAGTGGCCTGAACTGGGAGATACTAATAATGGCTGCTGCTCATTTTTAGAACAGGGTTGCTTTCCCGATCTCCGCTGGGGGAAGGTGTGTCTGAGCAGGAAGCCCGTGCTACGTTTTTTTAACCACTCTCAGATTCCGTGGTGACATTTGACAAATAATCATCAAACAATCACCAACGCACATATAATGTAATGAAGGGGTGGCTGCTCCCTGCAGGTTTTCAGTTAGTTTCTGATCTTCCTTCTACATGTATATACACTAATGTTTTGCCTATGTGTGTCAGGTGCCTAATCAAGTGGATGCTTTATGGATTGGATTATGTTTTCCTCCTTATTCATGTGATTTTTTTACACCAGGTCTTGGCATCTCATAAGGAGAATATATATTTTGGTAGAAGTAGGCTGTGGATTAAATATTATTGCCAAGTTTGGCTTGGTTATTTTTTTGTATATTCATATGCATAGTAGAGTCTGTATATCTGACCTAGTTTTACCTGCATGGGAGTCTTTTTCTGTCATAGCACTTATGCATTTGGTGCAAAATTTTAATATGATGTTTGATTTATGTTGTATGAATTTCTATTAATAAAATGCATTACATAATATGTGTGTTGGGTGATTGTTTGGTGATTCCTTGCATGGTGTTCGCACATAATCAGCTAATTGCAATTTGTTTGTATTGGATGTTCTGACATTTGACAAATGCCACAAGGGGGCCCACTGAGATTTATCGCCCATAGGGCCAATGTGAACGTGGGAGCTGGCCTGATTACTGTAAATGTGATTTTATGGAATTAACGCATTTAGCTAGTCAAGACGACATTGGCTATACCTGTATAGTTTTGTGGGAAAAGATTCAGTATCACTTGAAATTTACTTAAACCTCTACTCTTTCTATGCTGAGAGTCATGTGGGCGGTCCTACTTACTGACGGGACAGCTAACTCTCTATACTTATTCTACAGTTTTCAAACCAGCAACTGTATCTGAATTAATTTGTAATTGCATGTATTTAAAAATTTAGCATAGCCACTGACTTATTCAATAAAATGTATCTGTATTGATATAAATCTAGCAGAGCATTGAATGGGGGAGATCTCTGGACCCATGTGAGGTACAGGGCTGGTTCTAGCTTTGTTAGAAAAGAGATTGTCATGTAATATATGATGTCTCTTTTCATGTTTTACATTAGTCATGGGATAACCCCTTTAAGTGAATGAACTAGCAGCTAAAGTTCGGCTGCTGGGATCCCGGAAGAATTCAGGAAACAGATAAATGGAATATACTTCTGAGAACATGCAAGTAAGGGAGCACTCACATAACCATATGTATTTTGCAGTCTGCCAATCGCCGAACTGCAAAATACCGGATGTGGTCCTTGTGGTATCCACCTATTTTTGCGGACTCATTGTATTCAATGGGTCTGTGGTCTGCATTTGTGGACAGGTATAGGACTTGTTCTATCTTTTGCGGAATGGACATATGGATATAGAAACCTCACAGAAGACATCTATGTGCTTTCCGTATCCGTATGTCCATTCGGCAAAAGATAGAACATGTGATATCCTTAGTTGTGAATGTAGACCCATGTGGACTCATGGAATTTAATGGGCCCACAAAAAATGGGGACGCCACATGGATGGTATCCATATTTTGTAGACTGTAGAATACATATGGTCATGTGAATGTACCCTTAATGTGGGACAAAATATTATAATAATGAGCATTCATCCCACTTTCACTTGACACCTATAAAAGGCCCTTTAAATGAGTGCCAATTGACTTGCCTATTGTCGATTGGTGCTTATAATTGGCACAGCATCAGGCCATATAAGAAAATAGAAAAAGGGTGGTTTCATATGTCCCTTATCAATTAGCAGGAATGGGGTTTCATACCAGTGTATTAAAGGTGCATTCCTATGTCCATATTATGGCCAAATGTCCCAACTGTTCTGTAGGTCTAATGACCCAAACAGACGGCATCATATATCCTTGGGATGCTGTTAGTTTGGGTTATTAGACCCATAGTCAGACCCTGGATAGTCAGATGTTATATAGTCACAGAAATGCACCCAGGTAACACTTATGAGAAACTAGTCAAAGAGGCGATAGTCAAGGAGGCACCCCACTCCTGCCAACTGATGAAGATCCAGAATTATAGATTTCCTGTTACTGAGTCCTAATGTCTAATCAAGATAGAAGAAATGTGTTTTCTAAGCCTGACAACCTTTTCAGTGCATTAAGAGGGTTGTCTGGGGAAAGAAATTGTTATTTTGTTGCTGCCCAAGTGTAAATGAATAAAACGTACAAATATATATTCATTCTGAATATTATCCTGATGTGAACGTCCTAGCTCCAGAACCCCATCCCACAATCCCACCTCCGCCACTTCATTCTCCCAACCCCCACTCCCTCGGTATCATTGATATGTACAAGGAGAGGCAGCTTTTTGGCCCAGGTTATTAGCTAAACCATCCTCTCCTGACATATCAGAAGTATCAGTTCAAGTAATCATCAGCCGTATCAATCACCTCTGCTAAGGCTAGTTTCACATCTGCGGCAGAGGATCCGACAGGCTGTTCCGGTAGGTAGTCTGGATCTGGCATTGCAGAATACTTCCATTATAGTCAATGGGGTCTGGCAGAGATCCGGCTGATACCCGATAAATATGCCAGGAATTGGAAAAACGGAAACCGATGCAGTCTACGGTTTGTGTACGGCCAATTCCTGCATCCTCTGCCAGAACTGGCGGCTGTATCACGCTGCCGCAGATGTGAAACTAGCCTAACAATTTATTAACTACTTGCACTGCAGTAAAAATTTTGGAGCATCTATTATTTTGACTCTGTTTTGCCATTCCTCTATTATTCCTACTAGAGGTTTATGAATGAATTGTCAGCAGTCAGTAATATAGCTCCACCTGGATGGTATCGACTGGGGGAGGGAAGTGTCCCTGCACAGTCTGACCTACCGTGTAGTCAATTCAACGTAGGAGTCGCGCTGCCTCACTTTGGCTATATTTCCTGAGTCTTAGGCCTCATGCACACGACTGTAGTTGTGGTCCGCATCCGAGCCGCATTGTTTGCGGCTCGGGTGCGGACCCATTCACTTCAATGGGGCCGCAAAAGATGCGGACAGCCCTCCGTGTGCTGTCCGCATACGTTGCTCCGTTCCGTGGCCCCGCAAAAAAAAATATAGCATGTCCTATTCTTGTCCGTTTGGCGGACAAGAATAGGCATTTCTACAATGGGACGCCCATTCCATTCCGCAAATTGCGGAAGGCACACGGGCGGCTTCAGTTTTTTGCGGATCCGCAAAAAAACGGAACGGTCGTGTGCATTAAGCCTTAATAAGGATAGCATACGTCAGTTTTCTAGTGCTGCCAAACATCGAGATTCCAACAGAGGATGGTCTTTATCACAAAACAACCCTTCTGTGGATATAAAAGGTAAGGCACATAGTGAAGGTCCACCAATCTTTGGTATAGAAATAGGTTTTATTATACTCACAAAAGTATAAAATCAGTAAGCATAGAACAAAGCATAAAAGTTGTCCGCAGTTACAAGACCGCCCGAGCCAGGTTTCACCACAATAGCTTAACCGTATCCGCTCCTGATGAAGCTATCGTGGCGAAACCTGGGTTGGTTTCTTAAAACCTACCCCAATTTGCCTGAGCTACTGGTGAAGGTGCGCCGTGTGTGTAAACATTTCCGCAAGTCATCGACAGCTTTAGCCGGTCTGTCAACACTGCAGCAGCGCTTTAACTTGTTAGCTCACCAGCTGTTGTGCGGCTTGACCACGCACTGGAACTCCACGTTCCACATGTTTGCCAGGCTTTGTGAGCAGCAGAGGGCAGTAGTGGAATACCAGCTGCTACATGCTTGTCGCCTTTCCAGTCAGCTTCGGCTAATCAGAAGTGAGGAGTGGGCATGGATGTCTGACCTCTGTGAGGTTTTAAGAAACGGAGGAATCAACACAGATGATGAGCGGCGAGAACGCTATTATCAGCGTAACCATCCCACTTCTGTGTCTACTCAAACGCTTGCTGCTCACAATTAAAGACGACGCTTTGCATGTGGTAGAGGTGGAAATGGGGGAAGAAGACATTACACAGGGTGATAGCCAGACCACCCTCCGTCTGTCTTCTCAGCGTGAATTGGACGATGAAGAGGAGGAGGAGCAGGAGATGGTTGCCTCTGCTACAGAGGGTAGTACCCATGGAAGTTTAATTCCATCTGTTCAGTGTGGGTGGGCAGAAGAGGATGAGGAGATTGAAAGTGATCCTCCTGGAGTGATGTCTTGCCTGTTGGTAGTCTGGCACACATGGCTGACTTCATGTTAGGCTGCCTTTTCTGCAACCCGCGCGTTATATGCATTTTAGAAAACACGGATTGCTGGGTGTTCACCCTTCTCGACCTCCGCTACAAAGAAAAATTCTCATCTCTCATTCCTCAGGTGGAGAGGACGAGCAAAATGGTGCAATACCAGTAACTCCTTGTTAAAAAATTGCTCCAAAAATGTCCATCTGACAACGCTGGTGGCAGAGTTCGTACTTTCTTGGCCAACCGAGACAAGGGGAATACACAGCAGTTCCAACAGCGGCAGGGCAACATTCTCCAAGGCCTGGGACAGTTTCATGACACCCCGCCAGCACCCTCACCCTGATGCGCGTCCTAGTGTCACAAGGAGTGAAAATTTTTTGAAGATGGTGAAGAAGTACATAGCAGACCGTGTCAGCGTCCTCAATGATCCCTCAGTGCCTTACAACTACTGGGTGTCCAAGCTGGACACATGGCAGGAACTGGCGCTCTACCCCTTGGAGGTGCTGGCTTGCCCTGCCACCAGCGTTTTGTCTGAGCAGGTATTTTGTGCTGCTTGTGGCATTATAACAGATAAGCGTATCCAACTGTCAACTGAAAATGCTGAGAGGTTGACTCTTATAAAAATTAACAAGGCCTGGATTGCCCCAGAATTCTCGACTCCACCAGAGGAAAGCGGATGAACAAAGGCACTTTAAATGTATTGTTTAATGTACTGTATAAACTGTATTCCCATGCACCCCTTCCACCACAAAAAAGGGTATATGGTTAAATCTTCCTTTTATCATCCTCCTCCTCCTCTTCCATCATATCAACAATGCTTATTCCTCACATATAATGCCCTCGCATATAATTTTTTACAGGGTCAGCTCAACTGCAGGCCCTTGCATATAATGTTTTACAGGGTCAGCTCACCTGCAGGCCCTCGCATATAATGTTTTACAGGGTCAGCTCACCTTCTGATGACGAAGTTAAGTGAAGTCTTGCCTGTTGGTACTCTGCACACATGGCTTACTTCATGTTAGGCTGCCTTTCCTATGACCCACGCGTTATACGCATTTTAGACAACACGGATTACTAAGTGTTCACCTTTCTCCACCCCCGCTACAAAGAGAACTTCTCATCTCTCATTCCTCTGGTGGAGAGGACAAGTAAAACGGTGCTATACCAGAAGGCCCTTGTTGCAAAATCGCTCCAAAGTTGATAGGACAGACATCCAAATGGATTGTCGCCGTCACAGGGACGTGCAATCACCAAGAGGTTATCTGGAGTCAAGGGCCTCACCTACAAGTCCAATCTCAGTAGTCAAGAGTCTGGTCAACACAATCCTCACCATGATGGCACACTGGGTGAACATTGTAGAGGCCGGGAGCAAGTTGGCTGCTGGCACCAGACTTGCCCTCCAATAGATCCTTTTTAAAGGAAAGTGTACTCATTGCAATAACAGGGCCGCTTAGGATTGCTGTATTGTTATTTATCGTCACTACTTACCCGAGTCGGGAGTAGGTAATTGCCGTGCGCCTGCTGCCTTCCTTGGATTTTTGTACTTTAATAACTTGACCCACCCTCTCTGGGTGGTTCACAATTAGGAAAAAAAAGGGGCAAGGCAACAACAGCCAATCAGATTTCAGCCATGGACCTCCCTTGGATGTGGTAGCCCTTTCTCAGGCTCCCTCTCCGACATCGAACCCTGATTCCCTGTTACTCGTGATCAACATGGTAGGCGCAGAAAAGAACATCGAAAGTTGATGGGCCAGACAGCCAAATGGATTGTTGCCGTCACGGGGACGTGTGATTGCCCAGATGTTATCTAGAGTACCAATGCGGCAGCAAGCCCTCGCCCCTCATGTTTTAGATGGTCAGATCAGCAGGCCCTTGCTCCAAATGTTTTTGAGGGTCACCTGCAGGCCATCAATCATAATTTTTCAAGGGTGTGTATTATGCCCTCCTTTATGTGTAACAAAGGGTGTATTGGAGTGTTGTTTCCTTGTAATTTTTGGCAGCCCTTTCCCTTAGTGCATAGGCTTTATGAGTGTAGGAATCCCACTACCTGAACTATTGTACCACAATGTGAATGAGGCCCTCCATTATGTGATATACAGGTTGTTTCGGAGTACCCTTTCCTTGTAATTGTTGGCAGCACTTGCACTTCATATACAAGTAAATATATAGGAAATAATGTTTCTTAACAATTTTTCATCAAAATGTTTTTTTTTTTAAAGTTTTTTGGATATTATTGTCAGTCTTTTTAAAAGTGGCATACTACTCAGACAACATGGTTCCCAGCAGCGACCTGGGAGTCCAAGATGCGTCGAGACATCCTCCCCATGCTGTTCCCGAACCATTTCGGTAGTGTTTCCATCAATTTCTGACCTTTTCTTATGAACCAGGAACCCTCCCCTCTTAAGAACAGGTGATGCCTGGTTTAATGCTCGGGTTCTCCCATTGACTTCCATTATACTCAAGTGCTCGTTAGAGCACCCGAACATCCCGATGTCTTCGGCCAGAGCACTCGAGCACTTTGGTGCTCGATCATCACTACTCATTACATTAGATAGTTAGATAGCTTATATATATATATATATATATATATATATATATATATATATATATATATAGAGAGAGAGAGAGAGAGAGAGAGAGAGAGGAGAGAGAGAGAGAGGGAGAGAGAGAGAGAGAGAGAGAGAGAGAGAGAGAGAGAGAGAGAGAGATATAACAAAAATACATATATATAGCAGACAAAAAATTCCACAGCAGCACTAGTCTAATAGCACGGGTGCAAGATCCTCCCAGCCGCAGGCTCAACGGCTAATGGATAGATATACAGTCAGGTCCATAAATATTGGGACATCGACACAATTGTAAAATTTTTGCCTCTATACACCACCACAATGGATTTGAAATGAAACGAACAAGATGTGCTTTAACTGCAGACTGTCAGCTTTAATTTGAGGGTATTTACATCCAAATCAGGTGAACGGTGTAGAAATTACAACAGTTTGCATATGTGCCTCCCACTTGTTAGGGAGCCAAAAGTAATGGGACAATTGGCTTCTCAGCTGTCCCATGGCCAGGTATGTGTTATTCCCTCATTATCCCAATTACAACGAGCAGATAAAAGGTCCAGAGTTCATTTCAAGTGTGCTATTTGCATTTGGAAAATGTTGCTGAGATCCAAAGAGATGTCACTATCAGTGAAGCAAGCCATCATTAGTCTGAAAAAACAAAACAAACCCATTAGAGAGATAGCAAAAACATTAGGCGTGGCCAAAACAACTGTTTGGAACATTATTAAAAAGAAGGAACGCATCGGTGAGCTCAGCAACACCAAAAGACCCGAAAAACCAAGGAAAACAACTGTGGTGGATGACCGAAGAATTCTTTCCCTGGTGAAGAAAACACTCTTCACAAAAGTTGGCCAGATCAAGAACACTCTCCAGGAGGTAGGTGTATGTGTGTCAAAGTCAACAATCAAGAGAAGACTTCACCAGAGTGAATACAGAGGGTTCACCACAAGAAGCAAACCATTGGTGTGCCTCAAAAACAGGAAGGCCAGATTAGAGTTTGCCAAACGACATCTAAAAAAGCCTTCACAGTTCTGGAACAACATCCTATGGACAGATGATACCAAGATCAACTTGTACGAGAGTGATGGGAAGAGAAGAGTATGGAGAAGGAAAGGAACTGCTCATGATACTAAGCATACCACCTCGTCAGTGAAGCATGGTAGTGGTAGTGTCATGGTGTGGGCATCTATGGCTGCCGATGGAACTGGCTCTCTTGTATTTATTGATGATGTGACTGCTGACAAAAGCAGCAGGATGAATTCTGAAGTGTTTCGGGCAATATTATCTGCTCATATTCAGCCAAATGCTTCAGAACTCATTGGACGGCGCTTCACAGTGCAGATGGACAATGACTCAAAGCATACTGCAAAAGCAACCAAAGAGTTTTTTAAGGGAAAGAAGTGGGATGTTATGCAATGGCCAAGTCAATCACCTGACCTGAATCCGATTGAGCATGCATTTCACTTGCTGAAGACAAACCTGAAGGGAAAATGCCCCAAGAACAAGCAGGAACTGAAGACAGTTTGCAGTAGAGGCCTGGCAGAGCATCACCAGGGATGAAACCCAGAGTCTGGTGATGTCTATGCATTCCAGACTTCAGGCTGTAATTGACTGCAAAGGATTTGCAACCAAGTATTAAAAAGTGAAAGTTTGATTTATGATTATTATTCTGTCCCATTACTTTTGGTCCCTTAACAAGTGGGAGGCACATATGCAAACTGTTGTAATTCCTACACCGTTCACCTGATTTGGATGTAAATACCCTCAAATTAAAGCTGACAGTCTGCAGTTAAAGCACATCTTGTTTGTTTCATTTCAAATCCATTGTGGTGGTGTATAGAGCCAAAAATGTTAGAATTGTGTTGATGTCCCAATATTTATGGACCTGACTGTATATTCAAAAGATGAGGCAGCACTCCAAAGGTAAAGTGAAAACCGATGGGCCCTTTATTTGACCCCTCTGCAGAGGGGTCAATAAAGGGTCCATCGCTTTTCACTTTACCTTTGGAGTGCTGCCTCATCTTTTGAAGATATATATATATATATATATATGTATATTACAGATAGTCAATGGTAGATAGTCAGTGTAGGTTATATCCTGATATAGTGCAGCTGATTTATCACAGGTTCTGCTGTCCATACATAAATGCTACAGACATAGTGCCGTGATGTCACAACAATACTTAGTGCACCAATCATTAATATGTAGTCAGACCTGCTAAAATGTGAAGTTTCATGTATTGCGCCAAAATATGCGCATCATTAATTGCCGATTAGCGCAATCGCAAATATATATTGGAGCACTCTAACTGCTTATAAAGCCATTTTTATTGTTCTGCCGTGCCAACTCTTTTGTCCAGTCTCAGGAAACTTCTAGCAGCTTGGAAAATGTAGCAAAAATGACCCACGCCTGTATTGCGTGTGCTTTACTCGAATATTACTTTGCCGATTTTCGCAATCAACAAAATAATAGCGAATTTGCAATTTTGAATATTGCCCCTGCTGCTGATCACTACTACTGTGCAGGAACAGCCCCCTAAGTGGTAACACCCAGATGGAACCTTACTGCGCTCTGCTCACAATTAATTCAGAAACTTGGAGCAGGAATAATAGAGGAATGGTACAACATAGAGCCATGAAAATGGATGCTCCAAAATGCTTACTACAAGAAGAATGCAAGTAGTTTCTAAAATAGACATATCAGGAGAGGTGAGAGGTCCTCTTTAACTCCATCATTACGATTCAAATACTTAGAGATACAGTAGCAAAATTATCTTTCTAGGTTTGAATTTTTTTAGAAAATCTAAGATACTCCATTTGTATGTTTAATAAAAACCGCGTTCATCTGAATATTGACTGTATGAGTTTAAGGCTACTTTTACACTTGCGGCAGAGTGATCCGGCAAGCAGTTCAGTCGCCGGATCCGGCAAAACGTATGGCAACTGATGGCATTTGTAAGACGGATCAGGATCCTGATCAGTCTTAGGCTACTTTCACACTGGCATTTTGGCTTTCCGTTTGTGAGATCCGTTCAGGGCTCTCACAAGCGGTCCAAAACGGATCAGTTTTGCCCTAATGCATTCTGAATGGAAAAGGATCCGCTCAGAATGCATCAGTTTGCCTCCATTCCGTCTCCATTCCGCTTTGGAGGTGGACACCAAAACACTGCCTGCAGCGTTTTGGTGTCCGTCTGACGAAACTGACCCAAGCGGATCCGTTCTGACACACAATGTAAGTCAATGGAGACGGATCCGTTTTCTATGACACAATCTGGCACAATAGAAAATGGATCCGTTCTCCATTGACTTTCAATGGTGTTCAAGACGGATCCGTTTTGGCTATGTTAAAGATAATACAAACGGATCCGTTCTGAAAAGATGCAGACGGTTGTATTATCTGAACGGATCCGTCTGTGCAGATCCATGATGGATCGGCACCAAACGCGAGTGTGAAAGTAGCCTTAAAAATGCCTGATCAGTCAGAAAAATGCATTGAAATGCAGGATCCGTCTTTCCGGTATCATCCGGCAAAACTGATCCGGCATTAATTTTTTTCACCTTTTTTTCCGGATACGGCATTCCGGTATTTTGAATGCTGGATCCGGCGCTAATACATTCCTATGGAAAAAATGCCGGCATTCAGTTTTTTCCGCCGGAGATAAAACCGTAGCATGCTGCGGTTTATCTTTTGCCTGATCAGCCAAAAAGACTGAACTGAAGACATCCTGATGCATCCTGAACGGATTGCTCTCCATTCAGAATGCATGGGGATAAAACTGATCAGTTATTGAGCCCTTTTGACGGAACTCAGTGCCGGAAAAGAAAAACGCTAGTGTGAAAGTACCTTTACCTATAGAGTGTTTTATATTGCTGATATTTACCAGACTTGATCATTTCCGGACACATATTTTTTCTAGAATGGTAAATCATCTGTTCCCAACTGCTTGCTGTCGGCATCATCAGATTGTATGGGGACGTAATGGTGCTTTAAGCTCAGCTTTTCCCTTCCTTGCCTGTTAATGTGTGCAGAGGGAATGAACACTTGTCTTATTCTGTCCTCCTCAGCTGTTTACTTCAGTCTTGGCAGCCAAGAAACTGACTGAAAACGCTGACTACAAGGCACAGGTGACCGCCTTATCCATGCATGTCATGAGCTTTAGAGAATATAGCCCAACTGATGCAAGTGAACCCTTGATCCATACAGTTCAGAATACAATCACTGCTTCCTCTAAATTGTGCAGCTTGGAAAGAAAAGTGTTAAAAATTCCAGTCCTTCCCTCTGACAAACGTTATATAGAGTGCTGTATTTATTACAATGCTCATTTAACCCTTTCCATAGCTTAAAATACACATTTATGTTAATGTGATCAAAGGATGGAGACTATATCTACAGGGGGGCTTCTATATGACACTAAAAGAGCTGTAGGACAGTTGGTTCATGCCACCTGGCCATGGTAGCTACTGATTTGTCCTCAGTGAGTGTCATAAATTGCCACCGGGCTCTGCTAACCTGGTCTTGTGGTTACATCCCTCCTCTGATAGCTTGAGATGCTCGGAAAGATTAGTAATGATGAGTTAAGAGGCGTGGTGTGGATGTAGATGCAGCAGGTAGCAGCCACCACTAGACACATCAACACATGGGCACCACTGCTGCAAGGACCACTCAGTTCTACAAGGACCTTGGTTTATGTTGCCATCTCTGTCATTGCCTAGCTACTAGCCTGCTGAAAGGTTTCTCTCTGTGACTGTGAAGAGGAGGGGGAGAGAGGGAAGTAGCTGAAGAGGAGGAGGAAGATGTGAGAGAGACTGAAGGGACTGGAGATCCAGCACTCACATCCTAGCTTGTCTTACCCCTCAAGTATCTCTGTCGGCTGTCAACATGGACATCATTGCGAACGGTTCCTTGTTGCTCCCTGACAGCTTCAACATCAACAGCTTTGAGCTAGGTGCCAATAGCTCACTGTCAACCATGAGATGTCCAGTTGGCTCCTTGGGTAACACAACCAGGCTAGATGGCAACCAGTCCTACCTGTGCAAGGGGCGAGAGCTTCCTGAGGAGGACACCAACTCCATCATTATAGCCATCATCATAACAGCTCTCTACTCCATGATCTGCGTGGTGGGGCTCTTTGGAAACGTTCTGGTCATGTATGTTATTGTCAGGTAAGCAGACCAATGATCCATTCTACCTTAAGTTGAGGTTCCACCTTAAATGCTGGGGAAACTTTTAGCTTCATATAGACCACAATTGCTTCTGCTTCCAAGTAATTAGCATTTGTCAGAAACCAGACTGCTATCACTGTACTAGAAGCATGTGTAAGTGGATGGGATGAAAACAGGAAATTGGAGGGGGGACCAGCAGTGAATGTGTTAAAAAAAAAAGGGCATTGATGAACCATTACAGTGAAGTTGGTAAGGCCACCTAGAAGATTAACATGGAAGTGAAGGTCAGGGAGATTGATATATTAGGAACAGCAGGTGCTGGAGAAGAAAGAATGATGGGACAGATGTATAAGGTAAAGGACTGTGCATATAGAAAAAGCTAAAGCAGGGCAAGGACAAGGAGGCAATCTATTCTTGTGGGATGACTGGAGGTTACTACTGTCCTGCTCACCCTGTATGTACCTCTAGCAAAATGACTAAGAACATGCAATATATACCTCTTACCAACAACCCCCATCATGTAGTAAAGTTTTCTGTACTTTGGATGAATTGTCTCACAGCTCTGCTTCTGCTATCCCTTTCACCTTCAGCCTTGATGTTGATGTAATTGCTGAATGAATACTATGCTGGCTGAAGTGTGAGAAGTGGAGGAGACTGCTGAATTAATCTCTTGCTGATACAGCATCACAATAACACACACAGTCAGGGACTTTATGAGGACACAAATTTTCAAGCTCAATGGGCATATGGATGTAATAGGCAGGGTGGCAACATATCATCATGGGCAGGATGCATGGCACGCCCACTTCCCAAGCTGGACACTGTGTAGATACCATGTAACTCTTTGCATCCCTGGTTGTTGATTGGTTGTAGACTACAGACCATGGTGCTGAAACAGTAATAAAACATCCAAGATATAATGCATGCATAATAATACTATAATCTAAAGAGAGCAGTTTATCATTGAGGATTACTTTCGTATTTCTCACTTTTTTTTTTTATTCACTTTCAGCGACCTGGTGATATAATATAATATACAGAATCATGATGGGTTAACTCAAAGCATGTCTGTTTTTCCCATGTTGATTTGTATAGACTGTGTGTGTGTTTGTATATATTATTATTTAAAAAAAAAAAAATGTGTGTATATATATATATATATATATATATATATACACACACACACACACACACACATACATATACAAAAATACATTTTTGTATGGTGGACATGACTGAATAAACAGATTGGAGCCACATTTGGAGCTTGCGATGCTGAGGTCTTTTGTTTGCTTGTTTGATTCCGGATGTTTATCTGGTGATCACGGCACAGTGGGCAAGTGACTTTGGTGCTGATTTTTGTAGATATATATATGTATATATATATATATATATATATATATAATATATATATATATACTGTGTATATAAAACACCTCTACAATTACTGTATGCAGATAACAAGGACCGATTTTGCTTTGAAAAGGAGGGAGTGGAAGTGAAATTAGCCAGAAGACCTTCAGCACCAGTGTATGTGACATTGCCGGATCCCCAATAGGAGCTTCTGGTGACAATGCTTGTTGCCAGGTAATAAACCCAACTTTTTGTGGTCACTGCTTAGCAAGCAGCAAGCACAGAAGGAAGGGTTCCTTAATGGATTACTATGGAAATATAATAGTTAAGGGGCAAAAAAGTTTGTAAACCTCTGTCCCAATGACTAGTATTGAGACAGGATGTGCTTCCTAACATACATCCTATAGACAGACAGACAGACAGATAGCACATAGCAATCATATTTTATATTATATTAACAGCATAGCAAAATGATTGTATTTGGATCTGAGTCTGCTCCAGCTTTATAGAGAAGGCACATAGACGGTACCGTATATTCGTTTATGAGTGAACACTGCCATCTATAGGGCACTTAAGTTCTAAATATGATTTAGAAGGTCTACAACAGCACATGGTTACGGGAAAATAAAAGTATACGGGCTCGTCTTAATGTCGGACTGTGGCGCCTAGGGCCCAGCAGTAAAATTCATTCTGGGTCCGCAATGTACAGCTGCATGCAAATACTACGCAGGCAGCAATATGCTCAAGATGATTGATTATGTGGTGCTTGTAATGAATTTAAGAAGGCAGGTCCCCAGGGAAAGTGGCTGACATGCCTCTGTACCTAGAATTCCTCTCTGCCACCCAATGCATCTATAATAAGGAGCTGAGTAGTCTCTTAAATCTGGGAGTCCACCCTTCTTCAGCGGCCCACTGGAGGTTCTTCTCCTATGGGCCTTCTCCTCCTCGTATGTAAATCTGTACACCAGACAAAAGACACAATATCTTGCATCAAACCTTTATTCACTTAGCTGCACCATTTTTTTTCTGTATATTACTGACAGCCATGTAAAAAGAAAGGGGGGCTGTGGTTTTGTAACCTAATTTCACAACAATTACCAGTTCTATTCACCTGTAAGTGTGATGGCAGTCTAAAACAGGGGTCAGCAACCTCTGGCTCTCCAGCTGTTGTGAAACTACAACTCCCAACATGCTCCATTCACTCCTATGGGAGTTCTGTGTGCATGATGGAAGTCGCAGTTTCACCACAGCTGCAGATCCCTGGTCTAGAATCATTGCGCAGGATCTGCTACTGTTTGAGGTGAGCAGGAATATCTGTGTGAAATACAAAATACAAGAAACGTATAAATACCATTATATTTGCAGCTGTCGCAATAAAAATAATGATGTGTTGTGCTTGCACTGCTTATAAAATCGGTAAAATTGAATGTATCTGCTTCCTAGCAGTTCCTGCCGGCTCTTTTATTCTAGTAGTGATAGACACGCCAATGTGCCTTTCTGCAGCAGTTTTAAGAACTTACATCTTAACTTTTCATGCAGCCAGCAAGGTGTCCAGTGATGTTCATGATATGCACGCTCCCCCCACCCTCCAGCAGCTAATTGACAGAAGCCTCCCTACACACAGTCAAGGGCAGAAATCAGTCAATTAGCATCTGGAGACGAGGAGGAGGAGGAGTAGGAGGTGGGGGGGGGGGGGGGGGGGGCGCTAACATGAATATCACCTAACATGAAAATCATTGGACTCCTTGCCTGCAACGCTGGCTGCGCACTTATGTATGTTCTCAAAAAATACACATAAGGCAATGCTGAAATCAACGCGTGTCCCTACTTTATTATGCCCCCAGAGTGAGAAGAAAACAGAGCTGACAGGTTCCTCTTAAACAAAGCAAAAACTGCATGTTTCCACTCAGCTTCTCCAAATTCAGCACAAATTCTGTGATATGGTGCACCAAGTCAAAAGGTTTACCAATTTCTTACCACTAAAACTATATACATTCGGCCGTAGGTTCTTTAAAGATGTATTAAACAGCACATACTAGGAGGCAATGTTGGTGATTGGTGATAATGGCAATCGCAGACATTTAACCACGGTGCCTTACCCCGGGAGCGCTGCTCTCCAGGGGCCTAAACGGCTTAGGCTTATTCACACGTCATTGGAACACGGTCCGTGAGATACCGGACTGGCATCCTTCTTAGTGCAGTAGCGCACAGCGTCATTGGTTGCTATGACGCCGTGCGCTTTGTGTCGTCGCCGCAGTACAGTAATACACTCGTATGATCTATAGGATCTATCAGAGTGTATTACTGTACTGCGGCGGAGGCACAAAGCGCACGGCGTCATAGCAACCAATGACGCCGTGCGCTCCTGCACTAAGTAGGATGCCAGGCCGGTATCTCACGGACCGTGTTCCACGGACGCGTGAATGAAGCCTTACACACACTAAGATCGAAAAAGCTGTTCATTCCTATGAATAGCCTTGGTCTCTCTGAAGAAGCCCAGCCTATTACAACTGTAGTTCTTATGGAGACCTGCAGGGATCAGAGCTCCATAAGAACATAGTAAATCTACCATACATTGCAGTGTAAGGTATAAACAATCAGAAGATCACATATTCAAGCCCCCTATAGGGGCACAAAAAAAAAAAAAGAAGAAAAAAAAAAGAAATATTTTTTTCAAATATTTACAAAATTAAAAAATATAAAAATGTCAATCACCTCCCTTCCACATAATAAAAATTAACAATAAAAAAAAAAAAAACATTATAGGAATCACCTTGTACTATTAAAATATAAATGTATTTATCCCATATACAGTGAATTACTTAACGGAAAAAAAGAAAAAAAATGGCTAATTCACCATTTTCTTGCTTCACCCCCCAAACAAAATGTAATCAAAAGTGATCATAAATTCACACACTCCAAAATGATATCAGTAAAAACTAAAGATCACACAACAAAAATTAGCCATGATGCAACTCCATATACATAACTATAAAAAAAAAGTTGCTATTGTTACGACCACCCATCAGTGGTGGTCGTGCTTGCACATTCTATTAAAAAAAAGTGCTGGCCTCTCTGGTGGTCGGGTTCATGGGTGTAAACCAGTGCTGTTTCCTATAGTGTACACGGCCACCGCTGAAGGATTGCAGGGTGGTCGTAACCATGGAAACGAGCATTGTATAATGTGATGGAAAAATGAATCCAGCCAGCAAAGGAGGCAATATGGACAATAACATTTCATTAGTAAGTGCCTTGTATTAACTTGCTCTACATGATAAATGCTATTTGCTGAAGTGACAAAATCCCTTTTATGTTTTTCTGTATACAGAGGATCTTTGGGTTTTTTAAGTAATAGGTCTATCATTCTGTTCTGATTGTGATTTTGATTCTTTATTGTGCATCTTTATAGAGGTTTGATTACTATTTTTCTGTTACTTAGCTCCAAAGTACTTTCAATATAGCAATAGATTTATGAAAGCTTTCTGACGATTGATTATTGAGCTAAATAGGAGCTTTATAAATCTGACAACAGTAAGCTCCCCCTTATGGCGCCTGAAAGTTGTCAGGATTTTATTGTTCTCCTTTATGGCTTTGTAGATGTACGCTGAAGATATGAAGTTCAGTATCAAAAAATTATGCCGACCTCCATAAAGAAAGGTCACAGTACTTTTAATCTACCATGTTTTTCCTGATCCATCAAAAAGCAAAACCATTTTTGATTAATGATGTTTCTTCTCCATGACATTGATTAGCTAAAAGTTCCAGCCAACTGGCAAGCACATTGTACTTGTGAACATCAATGATTGGCAATTGTAATAGGCAACTCAGTGCTGTGAGTTTGGGGGTCACAATAGCTGAAGACCCACAGGTTTCAGACCATTTGTAAGAGGGGTAAACAGGGCTGAGGAATATTATAGCAGGGTCACACAATGTTTAAGCTTTCTGCTCAGCTTTCCACCTGCGGAATATGTTTGAATACCATAGAGGGAAGGTAGCATCATTGCTCTGTGGGTAGCACTAGTGCCTTGGGGTGATGATCCTAGATTCAAATCCGACCAAGAGCATTACATGAGGTTTGCATATTTTTGTATGGGTTTCCTCAACGTACTCTAGTTTCCTCCCACACCCCAATGACATTCTGATAGAGAATCAGTACATCATTTTATTCACAGAAGACATTTATTTGTGATAACCTCATAGGTGATATAACAAAATAATAGCAAAGACCGGTGCACTCTGCGGTCTTACTAAACCCTCAAACTGATTTTAAAATTGAGAGATTAGCCAACATATCCTACGGTGTAGGACATGTCTGAGCCCGAGCACCGCACCAAGGTTTCTTTTTTTTAAAAAATATTTTTTATTTTATTTTAGAAATCACAAATGAATACATAATCCGATATTGATCAAATCACAGTACATAATATGACATTTATAAACATTATAACTGGATTATACAATTCGGGATAAGTTCACACCTATTATCATAATAAATGAAGTTATGACCACCCCCCTTCCCTCCCCCCCCATTGGCTGCCGTCCACTCCAATCCATCAACTATAGACTATTAACAACATTAAGTATAGCTAGGTAGTTTTGCGTGCCACCCTTCATTTTTATTTCTTTTTTCCTTTTTTCCTTCTTTCCATATCCTCATAAACTCTAGTTTGCTGGAGATATGAACACCACTCACTTATCGAGGGCGGGGAGACAGAGCCCCAATGCTTGATCAGCATAGCTTTGGCCACCATCAGGCCCCTCATCCAGATGTGTCTGACCCGGAGCGGGATTTCTGTTTTTGACACATAATATCCCAAGATCACTGTCAAAATCCCCGGGTCATAGTTCATCGCAGACTCCTTTTGGAGGGTAGAGAAGACCTGTTCCCAATATTTTTTTATTTTACTACAACCCCAAAGCAAATGGACATAATCCGCATTGACATGTCCACATTTAGGGCAACCACAATCCCGGGCTTTATTTTGTAGGAATTTTCCTAGAATCTTTGGGGTATAATACAATCGATGCAGGATCTTAAATTGAATTAATCTATGAGCACTGGAAACTGTAGCCCTTCTCACATTCCTATAGATAGTGGACCACTGTAGTGGAGAGCAGTTCAACTCCTGCTCCCACTTACTTGGACTTTTAAAAGGAGTTACAGTTGCCAGTGCAGTTCGAAGTTTAGCATATAATCTAGATATCTTCACCTTCTCATTCTTCTGAGCGTCACAATAATCAAAAAATAAATTATCTCGTGGAAAAAAACTGCCTCTATTCCTAGAGGCTTCAAATGTGTGTTTTAAACGTGTATACATAAACAAATCTAATGGTGAACTATGAATAATACCAAATTCTTCAAACGATTTAAAATGATCCCTATATATAAGGTGAGAGACCTTATTGATGCCCTGAGTGACCAATAACCAAAATCTGTGATTTTAAAAAATTCCGCCAGCCCCCTGTTCTCCCACAGAGGGGTAAAAGCAAAAGGACTGGAGACTTTAAGAATCTCCTTCAACTTATTCCAAACCCTCTGTAGTGACCAAGGGATCAACAAAGACTTCCTCAATCCCATATATCCCGTCTCCAAACATGCAAAAATATTGTCTATTGGTTTATCCAAAACTTTAATCAAATACCGTAAAAGTAAACTCTCTTTCAAATAGCAACAACGCTGTATCTGTGCACATAAAAAATAACCTTGAAAAAAAGGAAGTGACAGCCCACCATCTCCCTCCGCCAACCAAAGGTATCTCTGCTTTATACGCACCCTCTTCCTTCCCTAAATTAGATCGTTGATCAGAATCTCCAGTCTATGAAAGAAGATATCGTCGATCCAAATAGGGGAAGCACAAATCGGGAACAAGACAATAGGCAAGATAATCATCTTGATCAATGCTATTCGATCTGTCTGTGCCAATATCAATTTCTGCCAAGCGCTTATCTTGATCTTAACTTTATTCAGCACCGGGGCCAGATTAAGCTCATAGAACCTATTTATGGGAACCCCAATCTTAACCCCAAAATATTCCAAAGTATCTTTGGGGACCAGAACCTGGACTCCCCTTCCTTCGTCTACCGCCTTCCGGTTCAGCGGGAGGAGCGATGACTTTGTCCAATTAATCATATAACCAGATAATTTACCATAATTCTCTATTACCTCTATCACATAAGGAAGGATTTTCCATCCCTGATCCAGGAACAGAATCACATCATCGGCATATAAGCTTATTTTATCGCTCACTCCCGTTACCCCGAAACCATCTATACGGCTATCTGAACGGATCCTGCAAGCCAACGGTTCAATAAAGAGAGCGAAGAGGAGGGAAGACAAAGGGCAACCCACCAAGGTTTCTCAAGTAGCTCGGGACCTAACACTCACCTACCTGGGCCAAGTGGGCAATACCAGGAGCCAGTGGGCAAATTACAGAAGCATGAGGCCGACTCACAAACAACTCACCAGTTACCTCCAGCACAGAACCATGCTAGCAATGGGAGGAGGGAGGAGTCTGCGAGTCCCACTCAAGACTGGCTGATATGGCCCAGGCCTCACAGGTGCACCTAAATGTAGCTTGTAGATGGAAAGCAGGCACATTAAAATTGGAGTTTATACACCTCCAGGCATCTCTATATACAAACTGAAAAGAATGACGTGGTATTAAACAAGCAGGAAGTGCTCAAACCCACATGCAGTTGTGCATATATATACAGGGGAGCAAATCCTGCTGTTAAAGTTACCTGCACAATTGCTTGTAGAGGTTACTCGAAGAGGGGAAGGAGTCCAATGGCAGCGACACAGGAACAGAGGAGCACGGAAACGGAATGGATGAATGATCCCGATATGCAGGAATGGCGGTGGCTCAATGGACCCGATAAGGTCCACGTGGGAGATGAGTGCCGAAGAACGAGGAAGGCAAGAGAGTAGTCAGGCAGTCCTGGGTTGGTACACGGGATGGCAGGTACAAGGATTCAGGATGAGGCTGGAGAGTAGTCAATGGAGGCAAAGTTCGGTACACGAGCAGGTTAGCAGACAAATACTGAGAGGCTGAAGCAAGACTACGGCTGAGATAGCTCAATAATCTGGCAAGGGAGGAAGTGACATGGTCTTCCTTAAATAGGGCGTACACAGATCTGATTGGTCAAACCAAAAGCAGGAACATTCAGGTCAAGGTGGTTCAAAAAAGTAACAGAAACTGACCAGGAAGCTTGTGGTCTAGCGAGCAAGGCTACAGCCTAGGACGCCGGAGTCTCCCAGTTCGATCCCTGACACCTGCACTTGTGGCCTGTTGCTAATTGCGATCCCCAGCAAAAATGCATACAGTGGAGGATGCATTCAGGGAACCACAAGTACCACAATAGACATCCTACACAAGATAGCAATTATGTGGATGTGATAATCGATATAACAAAATAATAGCAAAGACAGGTGCACTCTGTGGTCTTACTAAACCCTCAAACTGATTTTGCCTTTGATTTGAATCCTCTTCTCCATCTATCCATGAGGCATATGGACATCTATTTCAAGGGCACCAGTATAGTCAAACCACTCATGCGGACCTACCTATCAACACATCTAATTAGTTCTGATGATCACTCACTTGTTTTATTACCTTAAGACATTAATTAAGGTAATCCAACTATTAAATAAATGATGGATGAAAGGAACTGGTTCAGAAAGAGCAGTAATGTAGGACTGATGGCAGATCCTGAAGGTGCCAAAGGCATTTGTATGTGAAGTTGCCACATGTAGAATGAAGACATGATGTCAATATATATGTTATACTGTAGGTGTATGTCAGGTTTGCAGAAAAGATGCAGCTGAAAATAGAAAGGAAAAGGTCATGTCTGTATATTTGGGATTGTAAACCATTTTTGAAATGAAAATGGAAGGATCCTAAAGGAATTGCATAACCAGGAATTCTGTAATACAATACAGTCTTACTTCTATCCAAATACAGTCATACTTCTATCCAAATTACTCCCCATAGAAAAGGCAGCTATGTGGTAGCAGTCATGAAGTCATGATAATCAGAAAACAGCCTACATTTTCTAAAGGTAACCTAGACCCTGTGTTGTCGTGATCTCTGTCTGTACATATCTGGTAGTCTGCTAATGATTCCTGAAGAGCATTGACAAGGATTGATTTCCCCACAGCATGACTGGTTATTTTCTGATCATTGCTAACTCTAAGGCCTCATGCACACAAATGGATTTTTATTCAGTGTGCTATCTGTTTTTAACACAGATAGCACATTGATCCAAGACAAGCTATTCACACATCATTTTTTTTCATGGGTCCATTTTCCCAATCACGGATCCATGAAATCTCACTGCAGGTCCTTGTCTGTTTTTTTTATTTATTTTTGTGGATGAGAATAGCCCTTTCTATTGATGGGGGTGGGAAAAAAATCTGTTTTTTAAGGATCCTTTCTTTCTGCATGTGCATGAGACCTAAATTTGACTCTTTATTAAGAAAATGTGTATGTAATGACCTAACATAACAACAGATGTGCCGGTTGGGGAACACCTGGGAAATAGTGACCATAAAGTAATAACCTTCCAATTGTCATTCAAAAGAGTGTTTCTTCAGGGAGGAACAAAAATACCAAACTTCAAAAAAGCTAAATTTAGCCAACTAACAGAGGCCATAGGACTAACTACCTGGGACAAAGTCCTAAAAGATAAAAATACAGCCACAAAATTGGATATTTTTAAAAGCATCCTAAAATCTAATTGTGAGAGGTACATACCATATGGGAATAAAAGGTTAAGGAACAAGAAATTTTTTTGTAACCAATGTGGATAAATTGAACTGTAAAGAAAGCAATACATGACAAAAAGAAAGCATTTAAATCACTAAAAAAGGAGGGTAGCGAGGAAGCACTGAAAAACTATAAGGAAATTTTTTTTATATGTAGAAAACAAATAAAAGCAGCCAAACTAGAGAGACCGAGAGATTAATTGCCAAAGAGAACAAAACTAACCCTAAAATATTCTTCAGTTATATAAATGGTAAAAAGTATAAATCTGAAGGTGTCGATCCTTTACTGAGTAATGAAGGGGGAGTTGCAGAGAGCGATGAAGAGAATGCAAAGCTATTAAATATTTTTTTCTCCACTGTATTCACTTAAGAAAATAAACTGTCATATGAAATGCAGAAAGTAAAAGTAAATTCCCCATTAAAAGTGCCCTGTCTGACCCATGAAGAAGTACAGTGGCGTCTTAAAAAGATTAAAATAGACAAATCACCAGGACCAGATGGCATACACCCCCGTATCCTAAGATAATTAAGTAATGTCATAGCCAGACCCTTATTTCTGATATTTAAGGACTCTACACTGACAGGGAGTGTTCCACAGGATTGGCACATAGCAAATGTGGTGCCATTATTCAAAAAGGGTCCAAAAACAGAGCCCGGAAACTATAGACCAGTAAGTTTAACATCTGTCGTGGGTAAACTGTCTGAAGGTTTTCTAAGAGATGCTATCTTGGAGTACCTCAATGAAAATAAGCAAATAACGCCATATCAGTATGGCTTCATTAGGGATTGGTCATGTCAAACTAATTTAATCAGTTTCTATAGGAGGTAAGTTCTAGACTTGCGAGCGGCGAATCAATGGATGTCGTATATCTGGACTTCTCCAAAGCATTTGACACTGTACCGTATAAAAGGTTTGTATATAAAATGAGAAAGCATGGACTGGGGGAAAATGTCTGTATGTGGGTAAGTAACTGGCTCAGTGATAGAAAACAGAGGGTGGTTATTAATGGTACACACTCAGATTGAGTCACTGTCACTAGTGGAGTACCTCAGGGGTCAGGCCCTATTCTCTTTAATACATTTATTCATGATCTTTTAGAAGGCTTGCGCAGTAAAATATTTTTTTTTACAGATGTCACTAAACTGTGTAAAGTAATTAACACAGAAGAGGACAGTATACTGCTACAGATGGATCTGGACAGATTGGAGGCTTGGGCAGAGAAGTGGCAGATGAGGTTTAACATGTGTAAGGTTATGCACATGGGAAGGAATAATGCAAGTCACCTGTAAATACTAAATGGTAAAACACTGGGTAACACTGACATGGAAAAGGACCTAGGAATTTTAGTGAACAGCAAACTAAGCTGTAGAAACCAGTGTCCAGGCAGCTGCTGCCAAGGCCAATAAGATAATGGGCTGCATCAAAATGGGCATAGATGCCCGTGATGAGAACATAGTCCTGCCACTTTACAAATCACTAGTCAGACCACACATGGAGTACTGTGTACAGTTCTGAGCTCCTGTGAACAAGGTAGACATAGCAGAGCTGTAGAGGGTTCAGATGAGGGCAACTAAAGTAATAACTGGAAAGGGTGGACTACAGTACCTTGAAAGATTATCAAAATTAGGTTTATTCACTTTAGAAAAAAGACGACTGAGGTGATATCTAATAACATTGTATAAGTATATCAGGGGTCAGTACAGAGATCTCTCCCATCATCTATTTATTCCCAGGACTGTGACTGTGACGAGGGGACATCCTCTGCGTCTGGAGGAAAGAAGGTTTGTACACAAACATAGAAGAGGATTCTTTATGGTAAGAGCAGTGAGACTATGGAACTCTCTGCCTGAGGAGGTGGTGATGGTGAGTACAATAAAGGAATTCAAGAGGGGCCTGGATGTATTTCTGGAGTGTAATAATATTACAGGCTATAGCTACTAGAGAGGGGTCATTGATCCAGGGAGTTATTCTAATTGCCTGATTGGAGTCGGGAAGGAATTATTTCCCCTTAAAGGGTTTCTGTCACCTGAAAAATAGGTATTAAGCTGGCTGACATTAGCGATATTATATTATAG
The DNA here is from genome assembly GCF_905171765.1 of Bufo bufo. Classification (NCBI taxonomy): domain Eukaryota; kingdom Metazoa; phylum Chordata; class Amphibia; order Anura; family Bufonidae; genus Bufo; species Bufo bufo. The sequence goes on along the minus strand of NC_053392.1, from coordinate 467,409,045 downwards.
CTAACTTTTATAATATGATAATTAGCCTCTAGGAGCAGGGGGGGGCGTTGCACCTGCTCTTAGAGGCTCTGTTTGCCGACCTCTTTTCACGCCCTTCTTCTCTTCATTGACAGGGCCAGGGTAGCGCTCCTCTCCTCCCGCCGGCCATGTCTGCAGTGTAAATCTCGCACCGTTCAGTATTCGGGGCTGGTGCAGTGAGAAAGCCAGCAGCAGCCGAGCGTTCTTCCCTCACTGTGCCTGCGAGAGTTTTTCACTGCAGACATGCCCGGCGGGAGGAGAGCAGCGCTGCCCTTGCCCTGTCAATCAAGAGAAGAATGGCGTGAAAAGAGGTGGGCAAACGGAGCCTCTAGGAGCAGGTGCCATACCCCCATGCCCCTAGAGGCTAATTAGCATATTATAAAAGTTTGTTTTTCTCAATAAAGGCTTTAGGCAGTGAGATGGCACTAATATAGTTATGTATAGCTGACATTAGTACATCGCTAATGTCAGCCAGCTTAATACCCATTTTTCAGGTGACAGAAACCCTTTAAGTGGGGAAAATTAGCTTCTACCACACAGTTTTTTTTTTGCCTTCCTCTGGATCAACTTGCAGGATAACTGTCCGAACTGGATGGACAGATGTCTTTTTTCGGCCTTATAAACTATGTTACTATGTTAATGTCCTATCAAAGACTGATATGGCATATGGCTACGATATGCATAACGTCATCCGGTGACTTAACTAGAAATGACTGGGCCCCACAGCAAGTTTTTGAATGGGGCCCTCCAGCAACTTCTTTGCAACCCCTACTCCCACGCAACCCCCACTCCTGTGACTAGTCAAGATAACTCTCTCAGACCAGGCCCTGCAGCCTCTCCATCCGTTTGCTACACGTATATACTGTATCCATTTCACTGTATATAATGTAATTGTATAATACTGTTGAGTGGGCCCTGACAATAAAATCTTTTATTCCTCCTCCTGGGTGGCCCCCTTCTGAGGTCAGGCCCCAAAGCAACCGCTTCCCCTGCTTCTCCTATAGCTATGCCCCTGATATCATCCTTGGTGAGGGACTGACCTCTGTTGTGATTCCCATCTATCGAGACCAAATTAGGATTTTTATTAGTTGAGGTTTGGGAATGGTCCTATACAGGGAAGACTAGCTTGCGCTCCAGCCCAATTATTTGAAAAGTAGGCCATTCTTCATGTGTATTAGTTAAAACTAATCTGTCACCATGAAATTTGCTGTTAAACCATGCACAGTGCCTTGTAGGGCTAGCTCAGGTGAATGTAATGATACCTTTCACAGTGATCCATTGCTTCATTCTGGAGAAAAAGTACTTTACATTTATATGCTAATGAGGAGTTAAGTGCACAAAGGGCGGCCCCAAGACACTGTGTGCACCCTTTTTTTTCCAGAATGAGGCATCAAATTGCTGTGATTGTATTTGAATTCAGGTCAAAATACTAACAAATACATACAAGGTTGTCCATAACCTGTCCCCTCCCTACATCTCTGAGCTACTTTCCCGATACATTCCCACACGTAATCTCCGATCCTCACAAAACCTCCTTCTCTCCTCTCCTCTTATCACCTCTTCCCACAATCACCTCCAAGATTACTCCTGTGCATCCCCCATACTCTGGAACTCGCTACCCCAACATATCAGACTCTCATCTACAGTGGAATCCTTCAAAAGAAACTTATAAACCCACCTCTTTAGACAAGCCTACAACCAATGACTCTGCTGCCTTTATACCGCCATGACCAACTTTACCCTGTCCTTCTCCCATACCATGTAGATTGTAAGCCCTCATGGGCAGGGCCCTTTCTCCTTCTGTACCAGTCTGTAACTCGTCTTGTTCATGCTTAGTGCAGTTGTCTGTATTATGTATGTACACACCTATGTGCTATGGAATGAATGGCGCATTAATAAATAATAATATTATTATTATTATTAACTGTGTCAGGTTTAACTGTCAAATTGAAAGTGATAGACTCATTTTAAAAAAATTACACAAAGCACAAGTGTCAACCTGAGAGTATAACATACATTTTCTTTGTTACACCATCCTGTACCTAGCCTTAGTAGGAACAACAGTTCTGGAGCATTAACTTCTGCCTTTTCCAAGTGAAATTCAGAACAGCATTTTTTCAAAAATAACTGACTTAATTCATGCACTTCCATCTATAGAAATGAATGATAAAAATATATAACCGCCAACTGTTTCTGGGATTCAGCATTTTAGCAGAGAGAATGGCTTTTCATGGGACAACAGCCTGGGTTTATAAATGGCAGGTAGCTATAGCCTGAAACTTAAACTTTCCGCCTCCATTTGCGCGCAAAGGGCTGCCAGCCTCCATCTTACTTGAAGATCTCGGCCGAAATCCCGTGTGGTGCGAGATTACATCATCACGCCGGCCGGCATGATGCCATCATACGTCACCACGCCCGCCAGCGTGATGACGTAATCTCGCGCCGCACGTGATTTTGGACAAGATTTTCAAGCAAGATGGCGGCTGGCAGCCCTTCGCGCGCAAATGGAGGTGGTAAGTTTGATGAATTTTTTTTAATGTTAATTTCACAATGTATACTCAGATTCCGTGATTATGTATGAACGCGGCATCTGAGGGGTACAATGACGGGGGCGGTGCAATCGCAGCTCACTGTCATTGCACCTGCTACTTACAAAAAAATGCGCTTTTTGGCGAAGTAATTAGTCACAAAGCTCATTTTTGGGTGAAATTCGGCGAATCAGCCGAATCGATTTTCAAGAAATTCGCTTATCTCATCCCTTTCACACGTGATGCGAACGCATTGCGCCCACATGGAATCCGGACCCATTCATTTCAATGGGGCTGTGTAAATATGCGTTGGTTTTCACGCATCACTTGTGTGTTGCGTGAAAATTGCATCATGTTCTATATTCTGTGATTTTCATGCAACGCTGGCCCCATAGAAGTCAATGGGGCTACGTGAAAATTGCATCGCATCCACAAGCAAGTGCGGATTCGATGCGTTTTTCACGGATGGTTGCTGAGAGATGTTGCTTGTATACCTTCAGTTTTTTATCACGTGCGTGCAGAACGCATTAAATCTACTGCACCCACACTATAAAAACTGAACAAATGAACGCGATCGCAGACAAAACAGAATGACTTTGTTTGCGAAATCGCACATTTTTCACTGAACGCATTCGCAACGCATCCGGACCTAATCCACACACGCTTGTCTGCAAGGGGCCTTAAAGCTAATGCAAAGGAAAAGTAGGGTCGTTGTCCATAACAACCCATCAAATTCCAGCTCTCATTTTTCAGAGGCCCGTGGAAAAATGGTTGTTATGGGCAGCACTCTTTTTGCACTAGTTTTCATAGATTATATCCTTTAGATTATTAGTTATTTTATTTGTATTTCTACTAGAGGCAAAAATCAATGTTCATAAATAATGTAGTAATGATGTTATTGACATCAAAGAAGTAACACCACTGAATCAATATACCTATAGCATGCAGTATATGTATCATATGATTTTGACTCTTCCGAAGCACATGTACTTAATGATGGAATTTATCACATCTTAAAACTTAGCCTTAGGAAATCTTTGCACATAAAAAGTAATACGGTGGCAGGGTACATCTTATTCTTATTATATATTGAGTTATGAGAAAATTACTATCATTTGTTTTAACCTGGGATCTCAGATTTCCAAAAAAGATGGATATTTTGTGCTCCACAGGCTAGAACATCTACAGTATCAGGAAAAATCAAGTGCCCACTCAGGTTGGCTCAATGTACCTACCATAGGGGCAACCTTTCCGTAAGTACTAGAACAGTGCCAAATAGGAGTGAAGGATATCATCCTAATGAAACCAGTTTCGGTACTCCCTATCTCTCCTACAAAAGCTTCAAGGGGGGGCAAACATGCATTGAAGGGCTCATTTACATTATCCAATTACTGATCACATATGCTTTCTATGAATCTATACCTCTCATGCTGGGAAATCCAAGCAGAGCTGACGAAACCTGTTGGTGTGGAGCATGTTGAGAAGACTTACTGCACCTTCATGGTTTCAGCAAAGGCTTAGGTCCCCTTTAACTACTTTTTTTTTTTTTTTACAATTTTTTGTCATATCGGAATTCTTATGACGTCAGAAAGCAATATATGAGTACATCTTGGTCTCTGAAATGTCCAGGAAAAAGCACTAAAATAACTGCACTAGGCTCCTAGTAGGGCCCTAGAGGGTACTGTGTGACTGACTACCATGTATATGGTATATCTACCTATAGGGTATATATGTCTATAGGGTATACCTGGGCAGCATGGTGGCTCAGTGGTTAGCACTGGTGCCCTGCAGTGCTGGGGGGCCTGGGTTTGAATCCAACCAAGGACAACATCTGCATGGAGTTTTTATGTTCTCCCCGTGTTTGCGTAGGTTTTCTCCAGATACTCCGCTTTCCTCCCACACTCCGAAGACATAATAATAGGGAATTTAGACTGTGAGCCCCATTGGGGACAGTGTGATGCTAATGTCTGTAAAGCGCTGCGGAATATAGTAGCGCTACATAAGTGCATAAAATAAATAAATCTACATGGGACTTCATTTCTGCAGAAACAATCCACAGATACATGTGGAGTTGTGGATTTTTCTGCAGGTATGCTACAGATTTCACCCTATGCATTACAAAGAGAGGAAATCCACAGGGAGAATCCGCGGCTTAGTTCCGTAGTTTAAATTTAGCACCGCAGGTCAATTTCCATGGAGATTCTGCATAGATTTTTTTCCGCAATTTGACAACAGAAAATCCTCCCCATATCTGTCCCATGTGGTCCTGGTGCTCTTTAAATCTCCGAGTTAGGCACTCTCTCTGTCGTTAAGCCCCTTATTAGACATAACATCCATCATTACCTTCAAATTACAGGGTTTAGTAATATGTAATCACAGAAAAATATGAAGGGCATAGCAGTATTGACATGCCATTATTGTAGACATTTTTAGTTCACGGAACAGAGCAATCTTGGCTGAATAAAGAATTTATATTGTTACCGACGCATTGTTGCTTTGTCTATAATGATGACTATGATTGAGGTTTGTCGCAGCAAAGATGTAAATATATAGACCACATGGTTTGCAGGATTGCCTTTGGGGAGCTTTTATTACTAATTTAAAATGAAATCTGTTATGAAGAGAGGTATTTTTCTGTGTTCATGGTGAACTGGTTTAATAACCATTTCATGTATTATTGACTACTGTACCTGTGTTGTAGTAAATAGCTTGTTGTAATGCAGGCTTACAAGCTAGCTAGCAATAGATCACACTTATCACCACCATGTAAAGCAGAGGTGCAGATAAAAACACAATCACTAGGATCTCCCATCAGTTCTCCCTTGGCTGAATGTGTGCTTCTGTGTTGGAATTACTAAAGTGCATCATTAAAGATGTAGCAAGAAAGGTCATAAATAGATGAAAGCATAATCTAGCATTGTCTCAACTCCTGATGGATGTACTATATATGAAGTAGGATATATGTACTTCTGTTTTTTAGAAGTACACACTTACATTCATATATAGGTCCTATGCTCATTTGTAAAACCTATTTAAGAATGAACTGAAGGAAATACTGATTTGCTATATTATGCCTAGTGCAGGGCTTGTGGGGTACATAAATATTAAAAGAATAAGATGAAAGAACTGCACAAGGTATAATGCAGTGTATACATTCTTCTTTTAAATTACGGTAGACATTCTTCCTTGATACAGTACTGTCTAGGGGCGTTTTGCCCTGTCCAATAAAAGTAAAAAAATAACAGGTCTGCGATTGGGATGAGCAAATCATTTCTTATGAGTTGATCTGAACAAATTTACACTTTTTAACCCGTAGAGGACCCGCGCTGTACATGTACGGCGCAGATGTCCGTGACTTAAGGACCAGCGCAGTACATGTACGGTGTGCTGATCGGGCGGGTGCAGGAGCTGCGCCCACCCGATCAGCGGCAGAGGTCTGGCAGTCACTGATAGCCGGACCCGTGCTGCATTCGCCAGCATCGGTGAAATCACCGATGCCGGCGAATTAAGCCTTGATGTGCCACGGTCAGCGCTGACCGGAGGACATGCAATGTACGCACGGGAATCGGCAGTGCCATCGGGTCCCTGTGCTGCTGTGACAGGGACCTTCAGTTTCCTTCCTTAGGCATCGGGGATGCCTTCCAGTGGAGAGCCTGTGAGACCCAGCCCCCTGGATATCATAGGCAGGAAGCTGTATGTGTAATACACACTGTATTACAAATACAGCCAATGCATTCCAATACAGAAGTATTGGAATGCATTGTAAAGGGGATCAGACCCACAAAAATTGAAGTCCCAAAGTGGGCTGAAAAATAAAGTAAAAAAAAAGTTGAAAAAATAAAGTTTCCCCACCAAAAAAAATTAAGTAAAAAAAAACTAAAACGTCATTTTTCCAAAATAAAGTAAAAGAAAATTGTAAAAAATAGGGTAAAAAAGAAAAGTAGAAATATTAGGTATCGCCGCATCCGTATAGACCGGCTCTATAAACATATCACATGACCTAACCCCTCAGATGAACAACGTCAAAAAAATAAAATAAAAACTATGCTAAATAAACAATTTGTCACCTTACATCACTAAAAATACAACACCAAGCGATCAAAAAGGCGTATGCTCGCCAAAATAGTACCAATCTAACCGTCACCTCATCCTGCATAAAATGAGCCCCTACCTAAGACAATCGCCCAAAAAATAAAAAACTATGGCTCAGAATACGTAGACATTAAATATCATTTTTTTTAGTTTTAAAAATGCTGTTATTGTGTAAAACTTAAGTAAATAAAAGAAAGTATACATATTAGGTATTGCCACTTCCATAAAAACCTGCTCTATAAAAATATTGCATTACCTAATCCCTTAGGTGAACACCGTAAATTTTTAAAAATAAAAACTGTGTTAAAAAAGCAATTTTTTGGTCACCTTAAATCACAAAAAGTGTAATAGCAAGCGATCAAAAAGTCATACGCACCCCAAAATAGTGCCAATCAAACCGTCATCTCATCCTGCAAAAATGGTACCCTACCTAAGATAATCGCTTTCAGAATAAGAAGACACTAAAACATTATTTTTTTGTTTCAAAAATGATATTATTGTGTAAAACTTACATAAATAAAAAAGTAGATAGATTAGGTATCGCCGCATCCATAATAACCTGCTCTATAAAAATATCATATGATATAACCCCTTATCAAATGCCATAAAAAAAACTGTGTAAAAAAGCTATTTTTTGTCACCTTACATCATAAAAAGTGTAATAGCAAGCGATCAAAAAGTCATACGCACCCCAAAATAGTGCCAATCAAACCGTCATCTCATCCCGCAAAAATCATACTCTACCTAAGACAATCACCCAAAAACTGAAAAAACTATGCTCTCAGACTATGGAGACACTAAAACATGATTTTTTTGTTTCAAAAATGAAATCATTGTGTAAAACTTACATAAATAAAAAAAAGTAGACATATTATGTATCGCCACGTCCGAAATAACCTACTATATAAAAATATTGCATGACTTAACCCCTTAGGTGAATACTGTAAAAAAATAAAAACGTTGTTAAAAAAGCTATTTTTTGTCACCTTACATCACAAATAGCATAATAGCAAGCGATCAAAACGTCATACACACCCCAATATAGTGCCAATCAAACCGTCATCTCATCCTGAAAAAAATGAGCCCCTACATAAGACAGTCGTCCAAAATAAAAATAAAAACTATGGCTTTCAGAATATGGAGACACTAAAAAAATCATTTTTTAAAAAAAATGCTTTATTATGTAAAACTGAAACAAACAACAAAAAAAAGTTGTCATATTTGGTATTTTCGCGTCCGTAACAACCTGCTCTATAAAAATACCACATGATCGAACCTGTCAGATGAATGTTGTAAATAACAAAAAATAAAAAAGGTACGAAAACAGCTATTTCTTGTTACCTTGCCTCACAAAAAGTGTAATATAGAGCAACCAAAAATCATATGTACCCTAATATAGTACCAACAAAACTGCCACCTTATCCCGTAGTTTCCAAAATGGGGTAAAGTTTTTGGAGTTTCTACTCTTGGTGTGCATCAGGGGGGCTTCAAATGGGACATGGTGTCAAAAAACCAGTCCAGCAAAATCTGCCTTTCAAAAACCGTATGGCGTTCCTTTCCTTCTGCGCATTACCGTGTGCCCGTACAGCAGTTTACGACCACATACTGGGTGTTTATGTAAACTACAGAATCAGGGCCATAAATATTGAGTTTTGTTTGGCTGTTAACGCTTGCTTTGTAACTGGAAAAAATTGATTAAAATGGAAAATCTGCCAAAAATGTTAAATTCTGAAATTTCATCTCTATTTTCCATCAATTCTTGTGGAACACCTAAAGGGTTAACAAAGTTTGTAAAATCACTTTTGTATACCTTGAGGGGTGTAGTTTCTAAAATGGGGTCACTTTTTTCGGAGTTTCTACTCTAGGGGTGCATCAGGGGGTCTTCAAATGTGACATGGCAGCTTAAAATTATCCCAGTGAAATCTGCTTTCCAAAAACCGTATGGCATTCCTTTCCTTCTGCGCCCTGCCGTGTGCCCGTACAGAAGTTTATGACCACATATGGTGTGCTTCTGTAAACTACCGAATCAGGGCCATAAATATTGAGTTTTGTTTGGCTGTTAACCCTTGCTTTGTAACTGGAAAAAATGGATTCAAATGGAAAATCTGCCAAAAAAGTGAAATTTTGAAATGTTATCTCTATTTTCCATTAATTCTTGTGGAACACCTAAAGGGTTAACACAGTTTGTAAAATCAGTTATGAATACCTTGAGGGTGTAGTTTCTAAAATGGGGTCATTTTTAGGTGGTTTCTATTATGTAAGCCTCGCAAAGTGACTTCAGACCTGATCTGGTCCTGAAAAAGTGGGTTTTGGAAATTTTCTGAAAAATTTCATGATTTGCTTCTAAACTTCTAAGCCTTCTAACATCCCCAAAAAATAAAATGGCATTCACAAAATGATCCAAACATGAAGTAGACATATGGGGAATGTGAAGCAACTATTTTTGGAGGTATTACTATTATAAAAGTAGAGAAATTGAAATTTGGAAATTTGCAAATTTTTCCTAATTTTTGGTAAATTTGCCATTTTTAAAATATAGTTTTTTTACTCAATTTTACCACTGTCATGAAGTACAATATGTGACGAGAAAAGAATCTCAGAATGGCCTGGATAAGTAAAAGCATTTTAAAGCTATCACTACATAAAGTGACACAAAAAATTGCCTGGTCCTTAAGGTGAAAAATGGCAGGGTCCTGAAGGGGTTAAAGAGCATCCTCACAGCTCAGGACGCTCCCTCTGCTGGCAGATTATTATGGCCTTATATCTCATGTGGTCTTGTTAATAGCCATTACTGCAAGTATTTGCTCATGTGCTATAGTATTAAAACAAATCAGCATAAACAAATTTGCCTGAGCCACTAACCGAATTTTAGCAGCACGTGCTCAATCGCTGATTAGTTTGACTAGTCATATTATTTGTTCATGCACTGATACTGCCTGTATTATCATGGCCACATTATTTGTCTGTAGAGGGACGCTCCCTCACAGACTTTGAATGAATAAACGAGTCAATTCAACTCTGGAACATTAACTACTGCTGTAAAAAATCAAATAATGTGCAACCAGAAAATTGAATGGCCACATCATTTATCAAAAATTAGATTCAGCTGCTTGGCCGAATTTCACAAAGAAATTCAATTTGTTACAAATTACTTTGTTATGAATTCCAGTGTACGTAGCAGGAGCAATGACAGGGAATGGCGATCGCGCTGCCACCCATTATTGAACCCCTCAGTTGCTGCGTTCATCGCTGATCATGGCATCTGTCATTAAAATTGAGGCCTTTCAGGGTTTAATCAGGGTTAAAAAAAATATACATACTCACCTCATCCATTTGCTCATGTACAGGCCATCGCGGCCATCTTGAATGAAGAAACCATGTGAAATCTCGTTCAGTGATGTGAACGTCATCACGCTGGCTGGCTGCGGTGACATCATCACTGATGACGTCACCACGCCCAGCCCGCACACTGATGTGGTGACCTCACACGTCATCCCATGCAAGATTTTCCACAGTTTCATCAATCAAGATGGCCATGACTGTGTCTCCTCAAGCAGGTATGTTTTCTTTTTGTTTTTTTGTTTTTTACCGCTATTTAATAAAAATTTGATTCGTTGCCACGAAGAGCAAGGAAATTCGGCTTTGTGGCAAATCACATTTTTCCTGAAATTCAGATTGAAGTCAATTTGTTTGACTACATTTCGCTCAACAGTAGTTCTTATCTAGAGGAGGTGTCTATGGGACTGGTTTTCTAAAATCAAACAATTTAATAGTTAAAATGGAGAACATTGGCACATACTACTTTTTTCTAGTCTGCTAAATGACACTTCTGGTTTCCATGGAGACTACAGACAATCACAGGACATGTCAGTAATTACTTTTAGTGAGATGCTACCGTGCTGCTTCCATTATGTGCCTGCTTTTCCATTGTTTCTACACTTTATTTTAGATCATGAATTATATTCTAGGATTTACCTTTCAGATTAAGAACATGTCTGTACATCCATAGTTGAAATGAAAACAAATGACTGACTGATCAGTCCACAGATCCCCTTCATGTTTATAGTGTCATAAAGTATATGGGTATTGCATACCGCAAAAAACACTAAACAAGAATACTTCAACATAATACTAGCACTGATGACACGTTCATAAACATGTGAAAGATGGGGGTGCAGTTTGAGCATGGCATGTCCCACAAAGAAAAAGCTGAGACAATTAGAAGTTTTTTCAACTTTATATGAAGTTTAAGAACTCTTCAGTATAGCAGAAAGGGCTCATGCACACGACCGTTGTTGTTTTGCAGTCCGTTTTTCAGGGATCCGTTGTTCTGCATCTGAGTTTTTTTTTCCTCTGATTTAAGTCCTCTTCCGTTCTGTTATTCCACTAAACATATCCTGTATGGTTTCCATATGTGATCCGTTTTTTGCGGATCGGAAACAGTAACTTATTAATCATAGCATTTCCACAGTATAAATCCGCAAAATACGGATGAAATACAGATGACATACGGATGTGTTCCGTGTGCGTTCCGTATTTTTTGGGTACCTATTGTTTGAATGGGGCCTCGGACCGTGATTTGCGGACAATAATAGGACATGCGCTACTTTTTTTCCAGAACGGAAATGCGGAAACAGAATGCACACAGAGTAACTTCCGTTGTTTTTGCGCTCCCATTGAAGTGAATGGTTCTTCATACTGTCCGCAAAAAAAACGGAACGGAAGCGGAAATAAAATTTGTTTGTGTGCATGAGCTCAAAGGGTTAATTATGGTAACTCTGAATGCCCTTCCTATTAAGATAAGAAAGAAAATCATTAAAGGGGTTTTGCCACTTCAGAAAATAGCATTTATTGTGCAGAGAAAGTTTCCATGGTTACAACCACCCTGCAGTCCAGCAGCATGGCTGTGCTTGTACACTATAGAAAAAAGCACCAGCCTATGACTGCTCCCACGGTCCCGGCCACCAGAGAGGCTGGCATTTTTTCTTATAGTGTGCAAGCATGACCACCACTGATGGATTGCACTGTGGTTGTAACCATGGAAACGAGCAGTGTATAATGTGATGGAAAAATGAACCAAGCCAGCAAAGGAAGCAATATGGATAATAACTATACATCAGTAAGTGCCTTGTATTAACTTTCTCTACATGATAAATGCCACTTGCTGAAATGAGACAGCCCTTTAAGACCACCCCCGGTCAACTATCAGTGACTGAGAACTACATATGTACAGTCGTGGCCAAAAGTTTTGAGAATTACATAAATATTGGAAATTGGAAAAGTTGCTGCTTAAGTTTTTATAATAGCAATTTGCATATACTCCAGAATGTTATGAAGAGTGATCAGATGAATTGCATAGTCCTTCTTTGCCATGAAAATTAACTTAATCCCAAAAAAAACTTTCCACTGCATTTCATTGCTGTCATTAAAGGACCTGCTGAGATCATTTCAGTAATCGTCTTGTTACCTCAGGTGAGAATGTTGACGAGCACAAGGCTGGAGATCATTATGTCAGGCTGATTGGGTTAAAATGGCAGACTTGACATGTTAAAAGGAGGGTGATGCTTGAAATCATTGTTCTTCCATTGTTAACCATGGTGACCTGCAAAGAAACGCGTGCAGCCATCATTGCGTTGCATAAAAATGGCTTCACAGGCAAGGATATTGTGGCTACTAAGATTGCACCTCAATCAACAATTTATAGGATCATCAAGAACTTCAAGGAAAGAGGTTCAATTCTTGTTAAGAAGGCTTTAGGGCGTCCAAGAAAGTCCAGCAAGCGCCAGGATCGTCTCCTAAAGAGGATTCAGCTGCGGGATCGGAGTGCCACCAGTGCAGAGCTTGCTCAGGAATGGCAGCAGGCAGGTGTGAGCGCATCTGCACGCACAGTGAGGCGAAGACTTTTGGAAGATGGCCTGGTGTCAAGAAGGGCAGCAAAGAAGCCACTTCTCTCCAAAAAAAACCATCAGGGACAGATTGATCTTCTGCAGAAAGTATGGTGAATGGACTGCTGAGGACTGGGGCAAAGTCATATTCTCCGATGAAGCCTCTTTCCGATTGTTTGGGGCATCTGGAAAAAGGCTTGTCCGGAGAAAAAAAGGTGAGCGCTACCATCAGTCCTGTGTCATGCCAACAGTAAAGCATCCTGAGACCATTCATGTGTGGGGTTGCTTCTCATCCAAGGGAGTGGGCTCACTCACATTTTTACCCAAAAACACAGCCATGAATAAAGAATGGTACCAAAACACCCTCCAACAGCAACTTCTTCCAACAATCCAACAACAGTTTGGTGAAGAACAATGCATTTTCCAGCACGATGGAGCACCGTGCCATAAGACAAAAGTGATAACTAAGTGGCTCGGGGACCAAAACGTTGACATTTTGGGTCTATGGCCTGGAAACTCCCCAGATCTTAATCCCATTGAGAACTTGTGGTCAATCCTCAAGAGGCGGGTGGACAAACAAAAACCCACTAATTCTGACAAACTCCAAGAAGTGATTATGAAAGAATGGGTTGCTATCAGTCAGGAATTGGCCCAGAAGTTGATTGAGAGCATGCCCAGTCGAATTGCAGAGGTCCTGAAAAAGAAGGGCCAACACTGCAAATACTGACTCTTTGCATAAATGTCATGTAATTGTCGATAAAAGCCTTTGAAACGTATGAAGTGCATGTAATTATATTTCACTACATCACAGAAACAACTGAAACAAAGATTTAAAAGCAGTTTAGCAGCAAACTTTGTGAAAACTAATATTTGTGTCATTCTCAAAACTTTTGGCCATGACTGTACATCATGGCCTACACATTTCAGACAGAAGCATGCTATCCTTAGTCATGGCATAGAGCAAAAACTGACATATACTGGCTTAAAGGGGGGGGGGGAATAAGATCATCCCCATTTTTTGATTACACCCAATTGGGAGTTAACCCATTCTGGTAGCATAGCCTGTTAGGCCATACTAAGTTAACCCATTCAGGTAACATAGTCTGTTATACTGAAGTAAACGCATGGCCAATGTTGCTGTGACCTCCTCTCCCTGTAGATTCTATGTATGGCAGCTGTACCTTCAACCCTTCTGTAGACTGATAATTCATTTTCATCTCTCTGAAGACAGATTTTACAAGCTAATTGAGAGTTAGTGATCAGCGCAGGAGGCAGTTTGGTAAGTGGAGGGGAAAAAAGCATTTTCCTGTAATAAGATGTATACTGCACCGTTTCTTATCACCTTTCGTATTATTGAATTGAAGAAAAATATTAAACAATGCTAACTTTTAAATTAATAGAGGCACTCTGGATTTGGATATTAATTAGATTGTGATGACAGATTAAACTACATTTTAATATGAAAAAAATTTAGCTTTGGTTTTTGTAAGTATTATTTTTGGGATGAATGGACTGATAATGGTCATCTTTTGTGACTGCATTGCTGCTGTCACTGTTATGACCACACTGCGACTGTCACCGTCACTGTGGCTGTCACTATTATGACCACACTGCGGCTGTCAGTATTATGACCGCACTGCGGCTGTCACTCTTATGACCGCACTGCAGCATTCACTGTTATGACTGCACTGTGGCAGTCACTGTTATGACAGCACTGTGGATGACTCATGGGAGCACAGTGTGACAGTTATAGAGCTCATCCAAATGACTGCGGCTCCCCTTACCCAAACTGACCCAGACTGTATCATAGTAATTTTATACACTACCTGATCGCAGGGCTATTGCAGTGTACCCACATCATCACGTGCCCGCAATCAGATACAAACTGAATATATCATAAATTGCACACGGACATTGTTTCCTGGGCTGCTTATGGTCGTGTATATGAGCCCTTACAGAAGCTGATCAGATAGTATAACACATGATAGGCCTAGATATACACTTCAGCAGGCAGCACCAAAAAAAGGTAGGGTTTGGCTTCATGCACACAACCATATCTGCTTTGCGGTCGGCAAATCGTGCATCTGCACTACCGTGTGCTTTCAACATCCGTATGTCTTTTCCGCAAGGGATAGAACATGTCCTATTTGGGTCATCAAAAACTCAATGAAGTCAATGATGGTATCCTTTTTTTTTTTTCCGGATCTGCAATTTACAGATACGGTCAAGTTAATGAAGCCTTAGATACACAGCTCAGTAGACTGCATGGCAGATTATAGACTTAGATACAGAGGCATAGTGAACAGTATTGGACATAATAGGCTTAGATGCACACCACATCGGGCAGTATCGTACAAGATGGCATTAGATACACAGCTCAGTAGGCAGTGTTACACACTACAGGATATGTTACAGCCACAGCAGGCTGTATCGTACATGATAGGATTACATACAGATGTATTTTGATGTGCTTACTGTTTATTGCTCTCCTAGATGGTGAGGAAAGAGCCTGTGGACTGTCAGTGAGCAAGAGAGAAGACACTAGCAGGATTCATGTATGGGTGTAGTAAGATGGCCAAAGCAGGTGTAGTAGGCGTGGTTACTGCAGACTGAACAGTGTGGCAGGCGGGGCCAGCCTGTGACTCATCACAAAGCAACCAGATCGTGAAGAAAACAGGAGGCTTTCAATGTAAAAAGTCCTGCCAGGATACTCTGATACCCAGACAGGGAGAAAGAAAGCACAGACATGAAAAACATGTATTGGGGTGTGTATATATATATATATATATATATATATATACAGTGAGGGGTGTTAGGTTTGAAAAATGTGGAATATTTTTTGTGGCACAGCATCTTTTCAGCATTCTCTCATCAAATTGCATGTCGGTCTCTTTCTAAGAAAGCTAGAATCAGCCCTTTGCCACACATTCATCCAGAGCTGCTCCAATTACTTTGCTAGATTTATTTCAAGTTGACATCTCAGGGGGCATGTTCTTTGTGAGGAAGCATGTCCTTTCTGCTGCAGCTCACTCTCTGTAACTGTCACAGCTTGTAGCTGTAGATCCAGCTGGTGGCAGTTGAATTTTTCCTTACAGGCAATTACATAAGTATTCAGATCAAGGTTTTGGTTTGAAAAATTTATTATATTCTTTGTTTGACAAACCCTTTAGGCAGTTAACACACATTTTCTGCAATAATATTTAATCACAAAATTATATAATCCAGGGAATGACAATCTGTAAAATGTTATAACGCTATTTCCAAGGTCTTAGGCCTGGCCATACATATCTGTCGGCTGAATGCCTGTTAGGCTGACAGGTATGTTAAAATCAGACAACTGTTTTGCATTTTTAGCAAAACAATACATCAGATTTCGCAAATCCATTTAATTTTATCTTCCTTCCAAAAGCCACATGAAACCAAATATCGCAAATAAATGAAAATACAAAACCTAAAAGAAAAGCCCCCAACTAAGCCCTCTCCCCCAACCCAACCGTGTGTGACTTTTCCTAACTCACTAACACCTTCCACTATAGACTATAGTCAAACCTGTAGGGGGCGTTTCTTGTATGTAATACTTGGCTATTCATTTCCTAGAATTATACAATATTTTAGCTACCACCAATATTTCCCTGATGTCTCCTATCAACATCCCCCCACCCCCCATAGATCCCAACATGTACACTTTCAGCTCCTTGGGTATGGACACATCATACACTCTATTTATTAAATATGGTAAAATTATTAGCTATTTATTAAATATATTTAAAATATTAAAATTCAACCCAATAAGAACCCAGTACCACACAACTCTAAAACATCTCTTTAAGATACTCCATCTTTATAGAACATCTTAGGCATTTGGCCTCAATATTCAGTCCCATCTATCACAACATCTTTGGAGTCCTATACACCCTATGTATCAAAAACACTTCGGACCTACCTTGATGTTACATTCAAAGATATAGATATCTGGGACGTCACAATCTCATCCCACTCTTCTGTGCCTCTGTGGACAAAGTCCCCCCACATCCATTACCCATTTACCTTAGACTCCATAAGCTCTCCTAAGAAATCTCGTAGAATTTTCTCATATGCCATAGAAATGATGCCCTTGGTCAGTTTTGCTCCAAAAATACAGTCCAAAACTCCCAAAGTATGACACTTCAAATTCACCATGCTACCTTGTGCTGGTGCATAGAGATGGCCTTGCGGTTCGCCCGGCGGTCGTTTTGTGGTGAATTTTGCGTGTTCGCCGAACACTTTTGGGAGGAAAAAAGTGCGTCTTATAGGGCGAAAAATACGGTACTCCAGACAATCTGCTAGCCAGAACTTTGGCCAAGATCATGGAACCTGCCACTATGAAAATGCAGAGTAATCTGGCAACAACATGTAATAGAGCAGGAAGAGCGGAACAGATTGATGTATATTTTTCTATGAAATAATTCAGTATAACTTGTATTTGCTTCATTTACATTCCTGTTCATTCTGGAGGTGGTCCTATCAGTGATTGATGTCCTTTCCTCTATGACTGTGCATACAGAGATAGCTGTCAGTCAGTGATAAGCTCCTTAACTTCAAAGCTCAGAATAAGCAGGAACTTAAATGAACGAAATATAATTTTACTGAATCTTTTCCCATAAAACTATATATCAATCTGCTCAACTCCTCTCGCTTTATAACATGCTGCCTGGAGATTGCATTGCATTTTCATGGTGACAGTTTTATTTTAATATCATATTGCAACAGTGACACAGGCATATAGGAATCTGGCAGGTTCAATCTTCAGGTAACAAAAGAATGATGGTTTTATACAATCTTCTCCCATCAAAACGGTCCTTACACATATTCGCAAATGTGGAAGCAAGTACTTCTCATAAGTTATATACACCTTAGCTGTGATACCATCCACTCCTGGCTCTTTCTCCTTGGCCATATCCCCAATCTGCCTCCTTACTTATATCAAAGTCAAAGGTGCATCTAAGGCCTCTAAACTTAATGTCCCCCAAGACACGGAGGTTGATTTCTGGCCAGCTGGCGTGAGTTCCTTTTGTTTGCTGTGATATATGCAGACCTGCAGTTAAACCCCTTACACCAACAACCTCCTGTAGTATATTTAGGTCTCACTGTAGTCCAACAGCTTATTCTCCCCCATCTTCCTGCTGTAGACACTACTGACTTTTAGTGTTGATCGCAAATATTCTAATCGCAAATTTGTATCGCAAATATTGTCACTTTGAGAATTTGCGAATATCTACAGTAGAATATAGTGCTATATCTTCGTAATCACAAATATTCTAGATTTTTTTTTATCAGTACCCATGATCCCTCACTGCTTCTTGCTTGTGGGCCAATGAGAAGGCTGCAATATCTTTGACTTTAGTAGTAGTGTTGATTGGGAATTTTTGTATGGCAAATTTTTATTGCAAATTTTCCGATTGATGATTTTCGCAATCAAGAAAATAATGACTGGAGATCACAAATTCTCGAATTCATGAATATATAGTGAATATTCGCCCAAATATTCACGAAATAACGCAAATTAAAATATTGCCCCTGCTGCTCATCACTGCTGACTTTTGTAGCTTTCCAGCCAGTGCACCTCCTCCCTTAGGATATCCAAGAAAGTTGTATACCCAAATGATACCACCTGCAACTATGTAGATGGAATATGGCATTAAATAGTTCACACTAAAGGACCTAAGGTGCTTATTCACGTAAAGCAATTGTACCTTTTTGCTTTGCACCTTCACATTACAACAGATCCACATTACTTTAATGCAAATATCAAGATGGTCTCTAGTTTGACTCAGCACCAGAGCATTGTCCTTATGGTGCAGCAATTTAATGAGAACAGGTATGGGTAGTCTATCTAGAGTACCCACAGCAAAAAGGTGTCCACCAGCCATGCCTCAAAGTACGTGCCCAGGTTAGATCCCTCCACCCTTTCTGGAAACCTCACCAAGCAGACATTATTTTGACATAGTCCATTCTCCAGATCATCCATCTTAGCCAGGAGAGCAGTCACTACTTATGTATTAGCCTCAATTTCCCTTCTAATGGGTTATGTTAGATCCTCCAAATCATTAACATGACCTTTTGCTGTCATGGTGCATTCCACCAGTTTCGATTTCATTTAGTCCACTTGACTAGTTAACTTTGCCAGAGACACATTACACAGGCTTATCATTGTGAAGATATCTGCCAACCTTGGCCCCTTCTGTGCCTTATTTTTAGCTGGCTGTCTGTTTTATCCCCAGAAACAAGGTTCCTCCTCCATAACATCTGCTTCCTCTGACTTAATTTCATCTCTCAATAGTGTAAACTATGAACCATACTGGCAGTCCACTATATCTGGCTGAGTTCCTGTCACCACCAGCTCTCTGAGAAGGTCTGGCAGACGTTCTTCTGTACCTCTTGCATGATGTTCTTTGTTTTGGTTTCAATTTGTCATCTCCTTTCCTTCTCCCAGCTGTCACCTATTCACACTAATTGCCTCCCTTTATATTCCCTCCCATACTGCCTTACTTTGCGGTTTATACTACTTCCTGGATTGGTGTTCACTGCTGGAGACTTCTTTTCCTGCCTGTTCAGATAAGTCCTTTCATGTATTGTGTTTTCTTGCTGGCTTGATTCTAGGTGACTCTGACTCCCTCC
Source organism: Bufo bufo (assembly GCF_905171765.1). Taxonomy (NCBI): domain Eukaryota; kingdom Metazoa; phylum Chordata; class Amphibia; order Anura; family Bufonidae; genus Bufo; species Bufo bufo. Next base: position 467,389,865 of record NC_053392.1, on the reverse strand, counting down.
GTATTAAGTGCAGGGAGCCGGTGGTTGTGTCCCCTCACTATTATAGGGTTTTCAGGTGTCACACAGTCTAGGTACGAGGGCATGCAATCGTCTACCTCTGAGACCTTTGTATGGGCTTAGCAGTCAGGGTGAGCTCTTAGGGTTTTACAGGGGTCACCTTTATGCTCCTTAGTTTGGGATCAAGCCAGTCGGATGTTTATCCATAACTTCCAGCTATCTGCAACATCATCCGTGACAGTTCCATGGGAGTTATTCTGCCCCATCTGGGAAGCACCATCAGCCTGACATGCAAAATCTCATCGCTGCTTCTCCCCTTGGTTCTTTTCATCTCTTGTTTGTGCAATGTACAGGCTCCATCTTGGATCGCAGATTTGCCATCCTCAATGTCTTTTCTTTTTTAGACTAGTCATACTGACTCTTACTCCAGCGGATTGGTATAAATAAAAAAAATAAAAAAATTAAAGTAGTAGCTTGAGACAACATTTTTGTTTAAAGGTGTGCCAAATTTATCAAACAAGGCATTATGATACATATGGGCCAAATTACAGCAATACAGACTCAAAGCAAAATTGAATTGATATAGACCCTCATGATAAATTCCCGCCATGATGCTTGACCTAAAGGAAATACTATATTTCATAATAAGAACGTAAAACCAACAAATGCCATGGAGATGGTGATTACTGGCTGTGCACCTGAGCATCCTTGCTTTTGAACAAACCATGAGTTTTTCAGGAAAATGGTAGTCACCTTCCTTTCATAGCCCACATAACATTGAATGATGTTCGGGAAATGTATGGTGTGCTCAGTTTGTAATATAGCTGAAATTTGGCTGCAATGATTTGGACTGGTGGTAACTCCAATCATAGTCATTTAATCCCTCAGATCAACTTGCAGGATAACAGGATAAACAATGTATGTATGTATTTTTTCAGCCTTACAAACTATGTCGCTATGTAAATGCCATGGTCAATAGTTACCGTGGCATCTGGGTCGGAGAATAGAGGCATTCTATTTCCCACTGATAAGACCCCCATGACAAAATTGCATCCAATCAGTTGCCATAAAAGCCTGTCAGGACTTAATAGGAGGGCAGTCAAAATCTGATAAACTACTGTTGTATACTATTGCAGTCTATGGTGCAGGGTGGCCCACAAAAAAGGAGCCCGCCTCCAGCGATGGTATGACAAGATGAATGAGCAAGTGGATTGTTTTATTTAAATTACCCACTAGTCACAAAAGATGCTAAAAGTGGTCCCTGTTCATGTCTATGCATCTTTGGGCACTTCGGATCTTGTCGGCTGATACTTTTTGCAGCTCTTCAGCAGTGATGCTACAGAAGAAAAAATGTCTTGCTGTGTCATACTATCGCTGGTGGAGGGCTACTTTTTTGTTGGCCACCCTGTATAAGAGGTGAAAGGATCACATGTTCAAGTTCCCTAAGGGGACTAAAATTTAAGTAAAAAAAATGTTTTTTAAAAAAACACAATAGTTGAAAATCACATCCTTTCCCAGTTTTATATATTAAAATAAACTATAAAAAAATACATAACTGGTATCGCTGTATCCCAAAATGTCTGAACTATTAAAATAAAAAAAATATTTATCCTGCATGGTGAACATTGCAGTGGGAAAAAAAGAATAAAAAGCTATTAACAAGTCATATGTAGCCCAAACTGATAAATGATATTAATAAAAACAACTAAGGTTGCCATTGCCATTGTCATTTTTTGTGTATAGTGAACACCATTAAAATAACCCCCCCCCCCCCAAAACATGGCATTTTTTCACCCCACATAGAATCTTTCAGTACAAAATATGATGCCATAACAAATACAACTGGTTCCACAAAAATTAAAGGCTATGTACACCTTAGGGGTCATTTTTTAAAATTGTTATTGCATTTTGACCATTTTGAGCTAAACAATTATCCTTTTAATCATTTTTTTTAAATATAGAACCCTTTTTTGTGTACAGGCTATAGCTACTAGTGATGAGTCGTTGATCCAGGTAGTTATTCTGATTGCCTGATTGGAGTTGGAAAGGAATTTTTTTCTCCTTAAGTGTGGAAAATTGGCTTCCACCTCACAGAGGTTTTTTTGCCTTCCTCTGGATCAACTTGCAGGATAACAGACTGAACTGGATGGACAAATGTCTTTTTTCGGCCTTATATACTATGTTACTATGTTACCATGTATAGCTGAGGTGCTGTAGCAGCCATTGGAATTTCTCTCTTTTCCATCAGTTGGGGAGCAGACGGGCTCCTTGTCTCTGCTCTCTGACATTATAAACACTTATTAAAGCTCAATCCTTATCTAACTGATAAGTGTTTATGTCTTCTTAGTAGTTGTTTAGAGATAAAGTTTATTAAACGACCAGCACAAAATGAAAGTGAATGTACCAGTCATTTAGAAGAACAGTAAACCCTTTGTGACAGAACGGCTCAATATTTTTAGTGAACGCCATTAAAAAATATGATTTTCAGCCAACAATGAGTAAAATACAAAAAACTAAAATTGCCTCAGAAGGTGTACATAGCCTTTAAGCACTCATAAAGCTATGTGAATGGAAAAGTAGGGGAAAAAAAGTTTGGGCTCTTGAAAGCAGGGAGAAAAAAAATGAAAACATGAAAATTGGCTTGTCCTTAAGGAATTAGGCTAATGCTAAATAATTACTAGGTTATGCAGCAAGATAATGCTCCATCGACCAACATACAAAAACAATTTTACATTTATCACTAGATGCCAATACAGGCACTATTCATACCCAAAGGAACTGGCTATAAAATGTTGTCCTACCATCTGGGATGGTAGCTGTTAGGCTACTTTCACACTGGTATTTTGACTTTCCATTTGTGAGATCCGTTCAGGGCTTTCATAAGCAGTCCAAAACGGATCAGTTTTGCCCTAATGCATTCTGAATGGAAAAGGATCCGCTCAGAATGAATCAGCTTGCCTTAGTTTGCCTTGCTACTGTCTCCATTCCGCTTTGGAGACGGACAGCAAAACGCTTCTTGCAGCGTTTTGCTGTCCGTCTGACGAAACTGAGCCAAACTGAAACACAATGTCTGTTCTGACACACAATGTAAGTCAGTGGGGACGGATCCGTTTTCTATGACCCAATCTGGCACAATAGAAAATGGATCCGTTCTCCGTTGACTTTCAATGGTGTTCAAGACGGATTCGTCTTGGCTATGTTAAAGATAATACAAACTGATCCGTTCTGAACAGATGCAGACGGTTGTATTATCTGAACGGATCCATCTGTGCAGATCCATGACAGATCCGCACCAAACGCAAATGTGAAAGTAGCCTTAGCAGGTAGAACCTTGTTTTCACATAGTGAATATTATGTAGTAATACCTGTATGTACAGAATTAGAGATGAGCGAATCAAAGCTGACAAAAAGGAATTCGATCCGAATTTCAGGAAAAATTAGATTTGCACCGAATCCGAATTTCCTTGCGATTCGTGGTAACAAATCGCATATTTTTTTCCTAAAATGTCTACTGCATGTGTGAGGACATGGAGCAAGGAACTCTGGGAAGGCAGGATCACCCATTGTGCCATGCATGCAGCCAATCAGCAGCCAGCCATCCCTGTGATGTCACAGACCTATAAATAGCCTCAGCCATCTTGGATTCTGCCATTTTCCAGTCTACTTAGTGCAGGGAAAGACATCAGCAGGTGCTAGGGACAGTGCTAGAAAAAACTTAATTGTGCTAAAAAACGATTTACAAGTGCAGGGAAAGATTACTCAAGGTGTAGGGAAAGGATAGGGAGGAATCATTCCACAGCATTTATGTTGAACAGGGTTTAGTAGGGGAGGTTACAGCCTGGGTAATAGAAACAATCCTATTACACCTTGCTGCACTTACTGGGGATCCAAATTGCCATTATACAGCTCTGTAATTGCAGCAAACCGTTCTTGTTATTGGGGTGCAAGTGCTGTTTGATACAGCCATTAATAGGGTTTATTATAAGGAAATATTTCTACGTCTTATTTGCCCTTGTGCGGTACATGTATACATTCTAAAGCATTTTTTGGCTTGTATTAGTGGGAAAAAAGGGCTTATTAGTCATTGTGTGGTAAAATTGCAGCCCTTTTTGGCATGCTTTAGTGGCAAAAGAATATTTATTATTTGCCGTTCAGCTGTGCAGTTTTATGTTCTAAAGCCCTTTTTGGCATGTATTAGTCGCACAAAAAAAAGTATTTGCCGTTGTGTGGTGAAGTGAGAAATTAACAGCCCTTTTTGGCGTGTATCAGTGGGTAAAAAATGTTTTTTTCCGTTCAGCGGTGCAGTTATGTTCTAAAGCCCTTTTTGTCATGTATTAGTGTCAAAAGAAAAATATATTTGCTGTTCAGTGGTGCAGTTATATGTTCTAAAACCTTTTGTGGCGTGTTTAAGTGGAAAAAGAAAAATATATTTGTCCTTCAGTGGTGCAGTTATATATTCTAAAGGCTTCTGTAGTTTGTATAAGTGGAAAAAAATAAGGGCCTATTTGCCGTTCAGCGGTGCAGTTATATGTTCTAAAGCCTTTTGTGGTGTGTATTAGTGGCAAAAGAAAAATATATTTGCCATTTAGCGGTGCAGTTACATGTTCAAAAGCCCTTTTTGGCGTGTATTAGTGGCAAAAAAACAAATATATTTGCCATTGAGCGGTGAAGTTCCATTGTAGTACAGCCATTTACAGGGTGTATTAATAGGATAGATACGTACGTCCTATTAGCCGTTCTGTGGTGAATTGTGATTGCTGTATTTATTTTTTTGGGTTGTATTAATAGGAAAAATAATCCGGGAAAATTGATTGGTGATTATAGAACTCCTTTTGCTGTATGGACCAAATTATGTCGATTAGCCATTCAGTGGTAAAATATTTTTGTGAAACAGACTTTTTTTTCTTAATTGATGGGTGATTGTGATTTCCTTTTGCTGTACAGACTGAATTACGTCGATTAGCCATTCAGTGGTGAAATTCTTTTGTGAAACAGCCTTTTTTTTTAAAAATGAATTGGTGATTGTGATTTCCTTTTGCTATACAGACCGAATTACGTCGATTAGCCATTCAGTGGTAAAATATTTTTGTGAAACAGCCTTTTTTTTTAAATGGATGGATGATTGTGATTTCCTTTTGCTGTACAGACCGAATTACGTCGATTAGCCATTCAGTGGTGAAATTCTTTTGTGAAACAGCCTTTATGGGGAAAATGTATGGGTAATTGTAAACTTTCTTCTGTATGAACCAAATTATGTAGATTATCCATTCAGTGGTGAAATTTGTTTGTAATACAGCCTTTTTTGGGAAAATTGGTCGGAAGCTGTAACTATGGTCAAGGACAATATATGTTCTTTACGGTCCACTGGGTAAATGTGGTTCCTGCCCAGCCACACCAGCAACTTGGCCAGGTGACGCCGCTTCCACCTCCACGTTCTCACGCTGTTGGCCCTGCGACAATGTCCGCCTATACATCCTCATCCTCCACCGTAAGTATTGACTCTTTTGTTATTTTCAACAATTTAGCTTGCCTTCACACGCTGCAGTTTTGTTGCTGAATTTTCTGCGACTTAAAATGAGCTCCTTTCATATGAATGGCAAGCACATGGACTTCTACAAGCCCCATTCAGGTGATGGAACTGATTTGCAGTTGCAGAAAATTCTGAAACAAAATCTGTGGCATATAAAGGTACCCATACAGAGGCTGACAGAGTCTTTGTTAAACTTGGAAAAACCCTTTTAACCCTTAGGATACCGGAGGTTTTTAATTTTTGTATTTTCATTTTTCTTCCCCATCTTCCTTGAGCTATAACTATTTTATATTTCCTTTCACATAGCTGTATGAGGGCTTATTTTTTGCGGGACAAGTTGTACTTTCTAATGCCACCATTAATTATGACATGCAATGTAGTGGGAAGCAGTAAAAAAATTCCACATGGGATGGAATTGAAAAATAAACCCAATTCCTCCAACATTTTACGGGTTTTGTTTGCAAAACTGACCCATGCCCTTCATTCTCTGGGTCAGTATGATTATAACGATTCCCCTTATGTATAAATAGTGTAAAAATAAATTTACACTTTACATTTTTAAATTTTTTTTCCATCGCCATATTCTGACCCCCATAACTTTTTTATGGTTATATCTACTGAGCTGTGTATGGGCTCATTTTTTGCAGGACAATCTGTGGTTTTTATTGATACCATTTAGGAGTGTGTGTGACTTTTTGATTATATTTTATTACATTTTTTTGGTAAGAGAAGCAATGAAAAAATGGCAAATTGTCAATTTTGACCCTTTTTTCCGTTATGCCATTCGCCATATTGGAAACATATTTTTTATACTTTAATAGTATGTGCTTTTTTGTTCGCGGTGATACCTATGATGTTTATATTTTTTGTTTTTAGGTATTTTTATTTTTATTATATGGAAAAGGGGGGTGATTTAAACTTTTATATTTTTTTTTATAGATTTTGTAAGTTTTTTTTATTTTTTGTGATGATTTTGAAGCTCATATATGAGCCTACAAAATCTATTATAAATTTTTTTTATTTTGAGCAATCATGAATTGCACTTTGAATGTTCTCAGTGGTAATTAGCCGCAGGTCTCTGCTGTTTGAAACAGCAGAGACCTGCCGGCCATGATGCCCGCAGCACGTGCGAGTGGGCGTCATGTTTGCTTATCGCTCAAGTGCCGTACATGTACAGTGCTGGTAGCGAAGGGGTTATGGGGCATCTGCCACACCCTTTGCCGCACCCTCCGCACATTGATTGACAGGGCCAGGCAGTGTAAACATTATCACTCCTGGCCCCGACTTCTCCTAAAGGTAATCTAAAGGCAGAGGGCATTTGCAGAGAGAGCTGAGTCTCTAGGTGTAAAGGCAACACCCCCATTGCTCATAGAGGCTCATTTGCATAAATTAAAACGTCATTCTTCTAAGCAATACAGGAACATAAAACATGGAACCAAACTTTTAAGCCAAACCCAGGAATGAAACAGAAAAAGTACAATTGGAAGATTTAAAAACACATCTTTTTTTATAATCCATTCCAGATTTTGGCTTTAAAAAAGGCTGAAAAGTGTGAATGACAGACGTTTAAAAGCCATCGTGATAGGATCACAACTGTGTCCACCTGCGAATTGATACCTACAGTATACTGTGTAGAGAGATAATATAAGGTGTTGGACTCCTGTTCACTCGAGTGCTAAACGTGTCTTAGTGTCAATTGCTACTGTAGCAGCTGATACAAAGCATGAACCATATTGTGAAAATTAATACAAGGAGTACAACATTTTTTATATTATAAATACTAATTAGCTTCATAAATTAATAATAATATAGAAAACAGCGCAACTGTGCAATAAAAATGTTAACAATACATAAAAAACAGCTAGTGTTTTTTTGTTTTAAATTATAATCCTTCCCTTTGTCATGTATCTAAATAGCTGTACTTTCTTTGGAAGATGATCTTGATTAAAATAAGATTACCATGTAACTTTAAAGGGAGCCTGTCACCATGAAAATTCAATGTAAGTGTAAGATCCTCACCTGCTTTGCACTCCAGGGGAACCAAGAGGGGTCCTCGTGGAGTTGCGGGACAGGTTATGCGTGTCTCTGATGCACCAGCGCCGACCCCTTTGCGAGCCAGTGCGGGGATGCGTTCGCGTGGACATCGGAGGGGAGGACCGTCGGAGTCCCGGGGACAGAGTGGCCAGGCGAGTGACAAGACGCCGCGGCCAGGGTTGTCTCCGGTGTCTCCTGCGACTTCCGTTTCCGCATCTGGGTCCACGCGCTCGCATACTCGCGCTGAGTCAATCATGCGTCCGTGCGTACGCGCGAGGGCAGGTTCGCAAAGGGATACACGGTCGCGAGTACGCGCTTCTTATGCGCTTCGTCGACCAGTGGCGCATAATATACTGACTCACAAGAGCAAAGTGGATTAGGGAGCCAGCCATGGGTTAATCAACTTGTGATTGCCTTAGGCCATGTATTCAGGTGCAGGGCAATTTGTTCACCTATGGTAGTGGACACTTGGCACCCTGGGATTGGTCAGCAGGCATTTAAAAGGAGGTCTCTCCGGGTGATCAGTGCCCACTGTTATTTTCCCTCAACCAGGTATAGGTCACAACTGCTAGTGACTGAAGACTGCCAGGAACTTTGTCCTTTACAGCGGACCCAAGATCTGGAGTGACTCGACTGCCAAGTGCACAGCATCATTCAGCACTGGTTGGGACTATTCCTGGAATCTCCTTGCCTGGTTTTTGTTATTATTCCTTGTTACCAGCAAGTGTCCTGGACATTTATGTTTCTGGTGAATAAACACCTTTTTGCTTTCATCACTGGTCTGTTTGTTGGTGCCTTGCATTACAGTAAGCTGAGCAGATTGATATATAGTTTTGTGAGAAAAGATTCAGTATAAATTGTATTTTATTAATTTAAATTCCTGCTCTTTCTGAGCTTTGAAGTCAAGGAGGTGTTCATGATAGTGATTGACAGCGGTCTCTGTATACACAATCACTGATAGGTCCGCCTCCTTGACTTCAAAGCCCAGAATAAGCAGCAGTTTAAATAAGTGAAATACAAGTTATACTTTTCCCACAAAACTATATATTAATCTGCTCAGCTCTTCCCACTCTATAACATGCTTTTGGCAGCTCAAATACCAGGTTCCCTTTAAGAATACCTGTGCTTGTTCTAACAGAGAGAATGTGGTTTTAGTGCAAATTGTCACCGTTTTGCCTCATGATTTTCAGTCATTATACACATATAGACAAAATTGTTGGTACCCTTGAAATAACGCAAAACTGACAAAACTAAATAAAATGTAATGAAAATCAGATATGTCTTTTGAATTGTGGTTCAACTGAATAATAATAATAATAATAATAATAATAAAAATGAAACTGGCCTGGACAAAAATGATGGTACCCCTGGAAAATATTGAAAATAATATGACCATATGGACAAGTTGAACTATTAGCACCAAAGGTGCTTGTAATCATTCAGTCTGCCTATTCAAAGGGTGAAAGTAATCACTGTGCTGTTTGGTATCATGGTGTGTACCACACTGAACATGGACCAAAGAAAGCTAAGGAGAGAAATGTCTGAGATTAGAAAGAAAAGTATAGACAAACATGTTAAATATAAAGGATATCAGCCCTCTCCAAACAGCTTGATGTTCCTGTTACTGCATTTGCACATATTATTCAGAAGTTTAACATCTACTGGACTGTAGCCAACCTCCCTAGACATGGCCACAAGAGAAAAATTGCTGACAAATTGAAGAAATGGATAATATGAATGTTAACCAAACAGCTCAGAACAACTTCCAAAGAGATTAGAGGTGAACTCCAAAGTCAAGGTACATCAGTGCCAGATTGAATCATCCATCTCTGTCTTAATCAAAGTGGACTTAATGGAAGATGACCAGGGAGGAAACCACTGTTTAAATCAAATCATAAAAAAGTGAGACTGGAATTTAACAAAATGCATATTGACAAGCCACAAAGATTCTGAGAGAATATCCTTTGGACAGACGAGATACAACAAGCTTTTGGGCAATTCACATCAGCTGTATGTTCACAGACACAAAAATGAAGCATACAAAGAAAAGAACATTGTACCTCCTGTGAAACATGAAGGAGGCTCGGTTATGTTTTGTGGCTGCTTTGCTGCATCTGGCACAGGGTGTTTTGAATCTGTGCATGTTACAATAAAATCTCAAGACTATCAAGGCATTCTGGAGCAAAATGTGCTGCCCAGTGTCAGAAATCTTGGTTTTAGTCGCATGTCATGGGTCCTCCAACAGGATAATGACCCAAAACACACAGCTAAAAACATCCAAGGATAGCTAAGAGGAAAGAATTAGACAATTCTGAAGTCCTGATCAAAATCCTATTGAACATTAGTGTTGATCGCAAATATTCTAATCGCAAATTTTTATTGCTAATATTAGCACTTCGAGAATTCGCGAATATCTAGAATATAGTGCTATATCTTTGTAATCGCGAATATTCTAGATTTTTTTTTTCATCAGTACCTATGATCCCTCACTGCTTCTTGCTTGTGGGCCAATGAGAAGGCTTCAATATCTTTGACTTTAGGAGTAGCGTTGATTGCAAAATTTCGTATCACAAATTTTTATTGTGAATTTTCCGATTGCCGATTTTTGCAATCAAGAAAATAATGACTGGAGATCACAAATTTGTGATTATATGACAAATAATCACCCAAATATTTGCAAAATATTGAAAATTTGAATATTGCCCTTGCCGCTCATCACTGTTGAACATGCAGTCTGGAGAAGGCATCCTTCAAACCTGAGACAACTGGAGAAGTTTTCTCATGAGAAGTAGGCCAAAAATACCGGTGGACAGGTATAGAAGTTTCATTGAGAGTTACAAAAATTGATTGAATGCAGTGATTGCCTCAAAAGGTTGTACAACAAAATATTAAGTTAAGGGTACTATCATTTTTGTCCAGGCCAGATTCATTGGTTTGTTTTATATTTTATTCACTTAAACCACTGTCTGATTCTCATTAGTTGATTTTCAGTAAATTTGTATTCATTTATGTGAGTTTCAAGTTATTTCAGTGACCATGGTGGGCTTTTATTCCTTTAATGGAAGGGTACCAACAATTAATTAAAAAAACATTGAAAACTTCAGCAATTCACAATAAAACCACATTTTTGGCAGGTTGAGTTGAGTGAGCAGTTTTTCATGTAGTTTAGGAGCAGATTGCAAACTGAATACCAGGAAACTGAAAAACAATGAAGGAATGAAGAATGCAGACTGAAGCTTAACCCCTTAAGGACCCAGCCATTTTTCACCTTAAGGACCAGGCCATTTTAGCAAATCTTACATGTGTCACTTTATGTGGTAATAACTTTAAAACACTTTTACTTATCCAGGCCATTCTGAGAATTTTTTCTCGTCACATATTGTACCTCATGACAGTGGTAAAATTGAGTAAAAAATTTCATTTTTATTTATAAAAAATACTAACATTACCAAAAATGTACAAAAAATTTACAAAAATTTCTCTACTTTTATAATAAATTGTAATAACTCCAAAAATAGTTATTACTTTACATACCCTATGTCTACTTCATGTTTAGATCATTTTGTGAATGCCATTTTATTTTTTGGGGACGTTAGAAGGCTTAGAAGTTTGAAAGCAAATCTTGAAATTTTTCTTAAAATTTCCAAAACCCACATTTTTTTAGAACCAGTTCAGGTCGGAAGTCACTTTGTGAGGCTTAGGGCTCTTTCACACTTGCGTTATTGTCTTCCGGCATAGAGTTCCGTCGTCGGGACTCTATGCCGGAAGAATACTGATCAGGATTATCCTAATGCATTCTGAATGGAGAGTAATCCGTTCAGGATGCATCAGGATGTCTTCAGTTCCGGTACGGAACGTTTTTTGGCCGGAGAAAATACCGCAGCATGCTGCGCTTTTTGCTCCGGCCAAAAATCCTGAAGACTTGCCGCAAGGCCGGATCCGGGATCAATGCCCATTGAAAGGCATTGATCCAGATCCGGCCTTAAGCTAAACGTCGTTTCGGCGCATTGCCGGACCCGACGTTTAGCTTTTTCTGAATAGTTACCATGGCTGCCGGGACGCTAAAGTCCTGACAGCCATGGTAAGTGTAGCGGGGAGCAGGGGAGCAGCATACTTACCGTCCGTGCGGCTCCCCGGGCGCTCCAGAGTGACGTCAGGGCGCCCCAAGCGCATGGATCACGTGATCACATGGATCACGTCATCCATGCGCATGGGGCGCTCTGACGTCATTCTGGAGCGCCCGGGGAGCCGCACGGACTGTAAGTATACCGCTCCCCCGCTCCCCGCTCCTACTATGGCAACCAGGACTTTAATAGCGTCCTGGGTGCCATAGTAACCCTGAACGCATTTGGAAGACGGTTCCGTCTTCAAATGCTTTCAGTACACTTGCGTTGTTACGGATCCGGCAGGCACCTCCGGCAACGGAAGTGCATGCCGGATCCCAACAACGCAAGTGTGAAAGAGGCCTTAAATAATATGAACCACCCAAAATTGACCACATTTTGTAATATAAAAAACCCCAAATTGACCCCATTTTAGAAACTACACCCCTCAAGGTATTCAAAACTGATTTTACAAACTCTGTTAACCCTTTAGGTGTTCCACAAGAATTAATGGAAAATGGAGATGACATTTCAGAATTTCACTTTTTTGGCACATTTTCCATTTTAATCCACTTTTTCCAGTAACAAAGCAAGAGTTAACAGCCAAACAAAACTCAATATTTATTGCCCTGATTCTTTAGTTTACAGAAACACCCCATATGTGGTCGTAAACTGCTGTACGGGCACACAGCATTGCGCAGAAGGAAAGGAACGCCATATGGTTTTTCAAAGGCAGATTTCACTGGGATAATTTTAAGCTGCCATCTCCCATTTGAAGACCCCCTGATGCACCCCTAGAGTAGAAACTCCAAAAAAATTACCCCATTTTGGAAACTACGGGATAAGGTGGCAGTTTTGTTGGTACTATTTTAGGGTACATATGATTTTTGGTTGCTCTATATTATACTTTTTGTGAGGCAAGGTAACAAAAAATAACTGTTTTGGCACCATTTTTTTTTTTTGTTATTTACAATTTTCATCTGACAGGTTAGATCATGTAGTTTTGTTATGGACACGACAATACCAGGTTGTTATGAACACGATAATACCAAATATGACAAATTTTTTTTGGTTGTTTGTTTCAGTTTTACATTAAAGCATTTTACGTTAGCATTTTTGAAACAAAAAAAATTATGTTTTAGTGTCTCCATATTCTGAGAGCCATAGTTTTTTTTATTTTTTGGGAGAATGTCTTAGGATGGGATAATTTTTTGCGGGATTAAGTGACGGTTAGATTGGTACTATTTTGGGGGGCATACGCCTTTTTGATCGCTTGGTGTTGCACTTTTAGGCCTCTTTCAGACGGGCGTTGCGGGAAAATGTGCGGGTGCGTTACGGGAACACCCGCGTATTTTTCAGCACGAGTGCAAAACATTGTAATGCGTTTTGCACTCGCGTGAGAAAAATCACGCATGTTTGGTACCCAAACCCGAACTTCTTCACAGAAGTTCGGGCTTGGGATCGGTGTTCTGTAGATTGTATTATTTTCCCTTATAACATGGTTATAAGGGAAAATAATAGCATTCTGAATACAGAATGCATAGTAAAATAGCGCTGGAGGGGTTAAAAAAATAAAATAAAAATTTAACTCACCTTAGTCCACTTGATAGCGCAGCCCGGCATCTGCTTCTGTCTCCTTTGCTGAACAGGACCTGTGGTGACGTCACTCCTGTCATCACATGATCCATCACATGATCCATCACCATGGTAAAAGATCATGTGATGACCGGAGTGACATCACCACAGGTCCTGTTCCTGTAATGAATGCTCACCACAGGTCCTGTTCAACAAAGGAGACAGACGAGATGCCGGGCAGCGCGATCAAGTGGACTAAGGTGAGTTAATTATTTTTATTTATTTTTTTAACCCCTCCAGCGCTATTTTACTATGCATTCTGTATTCAGAATGCTATTATTTTCCCTTATAACCATGTTATAAGGGAAAATAATACAGATCGGGTCTCCATCCCAATCGTCTCCTAGCAACCGTGCGTGAAAATCGCACCGCATCCGCACTTGCTTGCGGATGCTTGCGATTTTCACGCAACCCCATTCACTTCTATGGGGCCTGCGTTGCGTGAAAAACGCAGAATATAGAGCATGCTGCGATTTTCACGCAACGCACAAGTGATGCGTGAAAATCACCGCTCATGTGAACAGCCCCATAGAAATGAATGGGTCGGTATTCAGTGCGGGTGCAATGCGTTCAACTCACGCATCGCATCCACGCGGAATACTCGCCCGTCTGAAAGGGGCCTTAGTTATGTAAGGTGACAAAAAAATGTTTTTTTTAGCACAATTTTTATTTTTTTGACGGTGTTCACCTGAGGGGTTAGGTCATGTGATACGGAAGCAGCGATTCTTAATATGTCTACTTTTCTTTTTTTCCTTATTTTTAAAAGATTTTTTTTAACTTTATTTTGGGAAAAGGGCGCTGTGGCGAAACTAACCTCGCCACTGGGTTTTGGACGGGCCTGGTTGCCAGCCTCTTGCCCCAGGATTATGGGCCCTCTCATCAGCCTTGCTTCCTTTGTTCACAAAGGACTTTTACTAACTTTTGGACCCCTGGTCTAATTCGTGCCATTTTGGGATATGGTAAATGTCTATGTTACTGTAATGGGTGGGACATTGTATGTTTGAGTGGTGATGTCTGTCCTATTGTCTCCACATGTGTATTGGCGATATCCCTTTGTCCTGAGAGATAATTGAATTACTCCTCGGTTGTCTCCAGGACAGGGGACATTGTGTATTCTCCTGCCTGTGATAATTACATCAACCCATTGTACCATAATTATATCACAGGCAGAGGGGAGGTTTTTGTGTGGGAGTGTTTTACTGTATTGTACGTGGTTATTGGTTATTTTTACAAAACCCTGTGGGTGGTACTGATGTGTACCAATGTTATATAAGATCAATAAAAGCACAGCTCTGGGTGACCACTGCTTGACCCTCAACACGGAGCCTCGTCTCGTTCTTGGGGGGATTCACTGTATGCTGTTAGAGACTGATTGCTAGGAGTGTAAGCCGCTTGGGTGCGTTTCCTATTCGTCTGCTAGCAGCTATTCGTGAGGATCCGTTCGGGAGTTTGGAGCATTCCCTTGTATGCCGTTACAGGCGCTTTATTTGTTTTTACTGGAAACTTAAATTGTTTTTGTAAAACTTTATTTTTTTAACTTCTTTTTTCACTTTATTTTTTGTCCCACTATGGGACTTCAACATTTCAGGGTCTGATCCCTGTTTCAATACAGCACAATACATTTGTATAGTGCTGTATTGAACTGTCAGTGTCTTACACTGTAAGACGCTAACAGTTGCCTAGGAGACCCAGCCCTGGGGCTGTATCTCCTGCTCGTCCTAGTGCCTGAAGTACCAGCCAGTTAGGACGAGCATTCTCGTCCAAGGTCCTTAACGTGTCAAAGAAATTGTGTCATAAAACATATTCTCCATTTTTCAAACCAGCACCTGGATGTGAATACTTTTGTAATTGCATGTAAATAAAAATTTAGTAAAGTCAGTGAGCTATACAATAAAACATGTTTGTATAGTACCACCGTCTGTTTGTTCTTTTTTTTATTTCTTGTCAATCTCACTGAGCTGGTCATACATGCTCGGTTTAAATCTTCAACTGCCACCAGCCATATGTTCTGTTAGAAGCTGTGCAGTTACAGGAAGAGAGCTTGAGCAGAAAGGACACGCCCCCTAAACTGCCAGGCTGAAGATAATTTAGCAGAACAATTGGAACAATGACTGGGAAGATCTCTGCGTCCATGTGCAGTAGAGGGCTGGTTCTTGTTAAAAAGAGATTGTCATGTACCATATGATGTCTGATTTTCATTTTTTACATCAATCATAGCATAACCCTTTAATGTAAGCTGTTGTTTTTTTTGTTTTTTTTTTATTCAGGGTAACCACTAACCTATCTTAAAGGGCATCTGTCAGCAGATTTATACCTATGAAACTGGTTGACTTGTTGCATGTATGTTTGGCAGCTTCAGGCATCTATGTTATTATACCATCAATGACAGGTGGGACCTGCACCTATCTCTAGCACAAAGCTCACAAAGATAATGTGAGGCCACCCTCCATTCATTTCTATGGGGTACAGAAAATAGCCAAGCACCTCCTGGACTACTTCTGACAGTTCCATAGACGTGAATGAAGCAGTGACTGCTCTTGACTGATGCACTTTCTATTCATTTCTATGGGACTTCTGAAAATAGCAGAACGTGCTGCCCTGCTAATTTCGATGCTCCCATACAAATGAAAAGAGAGTGGTCAGGCATGCTCACTGCATTCTCCCTAACCTTGGGCCTCCGTTATAGAAATAGATGGAGATCCCAGAGGTGAGACTCGCACCTATCTGGCATTGGTGGCATATCCTAGCGACATGCCAAAAACATTCCAGGCGAGAAAGCCCCTTTACGTTTCAGAATTAGATAAATGCTTTTTACACATGCATTATGTAGTTTCCAATAGCAGTTTTGGCATTTTTGAAGAAAGAGTCTTCAGTACTATTTTTACTGTCAAAATTACTGATACTAATGAGATCAATCAAGATTCATTGTGGTTTCTGTTAAAATAGATCCATCATAAGTAGAGATGAGTGAGTTTCCTGATATTCGTTTCCAGCTCGATTCGTAGATTTGGCCCCTAAACCTCAGTTGCCCTGAAAAGTTATGTATGACGCTCTAAGGGTCTCCTATGAATATATCCACTTTTATGCTCTTCAAGGCTAAGGCCACACAGGGACATGAAAGTCACACAAGATTTCAAATAATGAATTTCCATAGTGTCGCAAGGTGACATGCTTCGGCTGATAGGCAACAGTCGTATCACAGTAGCAGCATGTTGTATGTTACATTGCAACACCATTAAAAAATATTACATGAAATGTCACAAAACTTTCTTGTTGCATGACAAATAATGCAATGTAAAGCTAGGGCTACATGTGTTGCGCAACTTCTTCTCACACCAATGTTGCGCATAATTTTCTGCAATGATAGTCAATGGTGTCGCACTGTGACATGCTGCAACTGTGAAATGGCAGTCGCAAAAAAATCCATTCAAGTTGGATTTTTTGTGCGACTGTTGAATTGCAGTCTTAGCATGTCACAGTTCGACACCATTGACTAAAATTTTAAAAAGTTGCGTAACATTGCTGCTAGAGATGAGCACATTTTTCAAAAATTACGTTAAAAACGGCTATTTCCTGGCTGCAGAGAGCCTGCATAGTGGTGTAGAAAACTGTGCCTTGCAGTAACATGCATAGGGAGTCTGCTTTGGTAGTGAAATAATACTGTAAATCCCTATGACATGCAGATGACAGGCGTCGCACTTAGAATTATTGCAACCTTCACTTATTTGTGCAGTCACGGGGCCTAAACTAACCAAATAAATCAAGCATGACCTCAACCTTACAGGTCGATGTTAGCGCCAAGAAGAAGCGCACTACTTTTACACTGTCGTCAGCTTATTCCACATAGATGTCTACAGAACTAGTGTTGATCGTGAATATTCGAATCGCAATTTTTTTTGCGAATATCGGCACTTCGAGTATTCGCAAAGATGTAGAATATAGTGTTATGTATTCGTAATCTGGAATATTCTAGATTTTTTTTCATCAGTAACCTCCCTTCTTGCTTCTGGGCCAATGAGAAGGCTGCAATATCTTTATCAAAGCTTAGCAACATCCCTAGCAACCAATAGGAAAGTTGCCTACCTCTTACTATATAAGAAACTCCCCAGCAGCCATTTTCTGCTGTTTTTTGTAGTTCTGAGAGAGAGAGAGAGAGAGAGAAAGAGAGAGCAGTGACATTGCTGTGCTCTGTGCTTTCATCTGGATCATATTCCTTATCCAATTACATTAGATAGTTAGTTAGCTTATATATATAATACAGATAGTTAGTAGGAGATAGTCAGTGTAGGTTAGATAGTGATATAGAGTAGCTGTTCCAGTTTCCAGGTTCCAGTGCAGGGTGTTAGGTAGCGTGATAGGAATAACTGTTTCTCTGCTGTCCATACATGCATGCTACAGACATAGTGCTATGATGTCACAACAATACTTAGTGCACCAATCAGTAATATCTACTCAGACCTGATAAAATGTAAAGTTGCATGTATTTCTCAACAAATATGCGCATCATTAGTGCCAAGTTGCGCAATTGCGAAAATAATGGCGAGATCAAGAATTCTAGAATTTGCTAATTTATTGCGATTATGCGAAAAATTCACAAAAAATTGCGAAAACGAATATTTCCTATGCCGCTCATCACTCTACAAAACCTCTTCTATTAAACGCTTATACAAGTAGAGCCCCCCGACAGAGTGGAAAGGGTGTCAGCAGTAAGTATGTGTCGACGTCACTGATTGTTTTGCCCTTCCTATGATCCGTCAGAACAATAACCCACAAAAAACGGATCGTGTCTGTGGAGCATCCCCCTTTCTCAGTCAGCATTTGGTCAGTAATCCATCAGTATTGCTAATGCCCAAAAAAATAGTAGTGGTTCCAAAACAGAGACGACACGTGAACGGAATAGTTGCATGTATTTTGTGTTTTGTACCCACTCCTGCTATTGGCTGCCAAATCATAAGCCAATTCTGAAGGGACCATATAGGCTTTACAGCTGCTACACAGACAGGATCCATTGTGCGTCTCATTTTATCTTCCTTCTGACAGATCAGAAGAATGGTCAAATAAATGATGATGTCAGCCAAGCCAAAAAGGCTAAATAGTAGCCCAGTCATGAAATGGAAATGGTGGGAACAGCATAAGAAGTCCACAGAGTGGCCCTATGACATAGTGGTGAAGTGGAAGCAGCATGGGAAAACCACAAAGTGGCCCAATGACAGAGTCTGTAGGTGGCGGCAGTATCAGGAGGTTAAGAGTGGCACAATGACAGAGTGTGGTGGTGGCGGCAGCATCAGGAGGCCACAGAGTGGCTAGGTGACATAGTGTGGAGGTGGCGCAGCATGAGGAGAACACAGAGTGGCCCAATGACAGAGTCTTAAGGTGGCAGAAGCATGAGAAGGCCACAGAGTGACACAATGGCAGAGTCTGAAGGTGGCAGCAGCATCAGGAGGCCACAGAGTGGGACAATGACAGAGTATGGAGGTTGTGGCAGCAGTAGCATCAGAAGGAGGCCACAGAGTGGCCCAATGACAGAGTCTGAAGGTAGCATCAGCATCAGAAAGCCACAGAGTTGCACAATGACAGAGTCTGAAGGTGGCGGCAGCATCAGGAGGCCACAGAGTGGCATAGCAACAGAATCTGGAGGTGGCGGAAGCATGAGGAGGCCACAGTGGCCCAATGGCAGAGTCTGAAGGTGGCAGCAGCATCAGGAAACCACAGAGTGGCACAATGACAGAGGCTGGAGGTGGCGGCAGCATCAGGAGGCCACAGAGATGCACAATGACAGAGTCAGAAGGTGGTGGCAGCATGAGAAGACCACAGAGTGGCACAATGACAGAGTCTGGAGGTGGCGGATGCATCAGGAGGCCACAGAGTGGCACAATGACAGAGGCTGGAGGTGGCGGCAGCATCAGGAGGCCACAGAGTTTCACAATGACAGAGTCTGAAGGTGGCGGCAGCATTAGGAGACCACAGAGTGGCTCAATGACAGAGACTGGAGATGGTGGCTGCATCAGGAGGCCACAGAGTGGCACAATGACAGAGTCTGAAGGTGGCGGCAGCATAAGGAGACCACAGAGTGGCGCAATGACAGAGTCTCAAGGTGCCGGCAGCATCAGGAAGCCACAGAGTGGCACAATGACAAAGTGTTGAGGTGGCAGCAGCATGAGGAGGCCAAAGAGTGGCACAATGACAGAGTCTGAAGGTGGCAGCAGCATCAGGAAGCCACAGAGTGGCACAATGACAGAGTGTTGAGGTGGCAGCAGCAGCATCAGGAGGAAGCCACAGAGTGGCACAATGACAGAGTGTTGAGGTGGCAGCAGCAGCAGCATCAGGATGAGGCCACAGAGTGGCCCAATGACAGAGTCTGAAGGTGGCGGAAACATCAGGAAGCGACAGAGTGGCACAATGACAGAGTCTGGAGATGGTGGCAGCATGAGGAGGCCACAGAATGGCAGAATGACAGAGTCTGGAGGTGGGGGCAGCATGAGGAGACCACAGAGTGGCCAATGACAGAGTCTGGAGGAGGCGGAAGCATCAGAAGTCCACAGAATGGCACAATTGCAGAGTCTAAAGGTGGCGGCAGCATCAGAATACCATAGAGTGGCCCAGTTACAGTGTATGGAGGTGGTAGCAGCATGAGGAGACCACAGAATGGCCCAATGAAATAGTGTGAAGGAGGCGGCAGCATGAGGAGGCCACAGAGTGTCACAATGACAGAGTCTGAAGGTGGCGGCAGCATGAGGAGACCACAGAGTGGCGCAATGACAGAGTCTGAAGGTGCCAGCAGCATCAGGAAGCCACAGAGTGGCACAATGACAAAGTGTTGAGGTGGCAGCAGCATGAGGAGGCCAAAGAGTGGCACAATGACAGAGTCTGAAGGTGGCAGCAGCATCAGGAAGCCACAGAGTGGCACAATGACAGAGTGTTGAGGTGGCAGCAGCAGCATCAGGAGGAAGCCACAGAGTGGCACAATGACAAAGTGTTGAGGTGGCGGCAGCATGAGGAGACCACAGTGTGGCACAATACCAGAGTCTGAAGGTGGCAGCAGCATCAGGAGGCCACAGAGTGGTGCAATGACAGAGGCTGGAGGTGGCGGCAGCATCAGGAGGTCACCGAGTGGCACAATGACAGAATGTGGAGGTGGCAGCAGCATGAGGAGGCTACAGAGTGGCCCAATGACAGAGTCTGAAGGTGGCGGCAGCATCAGGAAGCCACAGAGTGGCACAATAACAGAGTCTGAAGGTGGCAGCAGCATCAGGAGGCCACAGAGTGGCGCAATGACAGAGTCTGAAGGTGTCGGTAGCAATAGGAAGCTACAGGGTGGCACAATGACAAAGTGTGGAGATGGCAGAAGTATGAGGAGGCCACAGAGTAGCACAATGACAGAGTGTTGAGGTGGCGGCAACAGCAGCATCAGGAGGAGGCCACAGAGTGGCCCAGTGACAGAGTCTGAAGGTGGCGGCAGCATCAGGAAGCCACAGAGTGGCACAATGACAGAGTCTGGAGGTGGCGGCAGCATCAGGAGGCCACAGAATGGCAGAGTCTGGAGGTGGCGGCAGCATGAGGAGACCACAGAGTGGCCCAATGACAGAGTCTGGAGGTGGCGGCAGCATCAGGAGGCCACAGGGTGGCCCAGTTACAGAGTCTGGAGGTGGCAGCAGCATGAGGAGACGACAGAGTGGTCCAGTGACATAGTGTTGAGGTGGCAGCAGCATGAGGAGACCACAGAGTAGTGATGTGCCAGCAGCATGAGGAGATCACAGAGTGGCCCATTGACATAGTGTTGAGGTATCAGCAGCATGAAAAGACCACAGAGTGGTGAGGTGGCAGCAGCATGATGAGACCACAGAGTGGCCCAGAGACATAGCGTTGATGTAGCAGCAGTACATGGACATCACAGAGTGTCCCAGTGACATAGTGGTGAGGTGACAGCAGCATGAGGAGACCACAGAGCGGCCCAGTGACATAGATTTGAGGTAGCAGCAGTATGAGGAGACCACAGAGTGGCCCAGTGACATAGTGTTGATGTAGCAGCAGCATGAGGAGACCACAGAGTAGTGATATGGCAGCAGCATGAGGAGACCACAGAGTAGTGAGGTGGCAGCAACATGAGGAGACCACAGAGTAGTGAAGTGGCAGCAGCATGACGAGACCGAAGAGTGGCCCAGTGACAGTGTTGAGGTGGCAGCAGCTTGAGGAGACCATAGAGTAGTGATGTGGCAGCAGCATGAGGAGAACCACAGAGTAGTGATCTGGCAGCAGCCATGAGGAGACCACAAAGTGGTGAAGTGGCAGCAGCATAAAGAGACCACAGAGTGGCCCAGTGACATACTGTTGAGGTGGCAGGAGCATGAGGAGACCACAAAGTGTCACAGTGACAGAGTGGGGAGTTGGGGGGCAATATAAGTACCAGCTGAAGATTGTGGCTGGCAGTAGGAGCACCTGGCATCAGGTGTGTCATCAGGCGGGTGGCAGCATCATAATAGTAGCTGAAGAAGGTAGCCAGAAGAAACAGGCCTCTTTTGTTAAAGCGTAGGTGTGGCACTATGGATTATCTAGTCTGATGCATCAGGCACTGGTGTTTGAAAATCCTGGCTGATCCACACCTGATTCATTTTCACAAAGGGTTAGTTTCTCCACATTTTGGGTGGACAGGCGAGTTCTCCTTGGGGTAACTATGGCCCCCACCGCACTAAACACCCTCTCTGATGCCACACTGCTGGCCGGGCAGGAAAGCTTGTCCAGGGCAAACTCGACCAGTTGCTGCCATCTTCGATGTGGGGTGGCAGGGGGCACTCCAAGTATGCAACAACCTGCTGGTTCATGTTCTGCTCTATGTCTAGCTGCTGTTGAGTAGTTTCTTCAGTAGGCGGGTGAAGAAAACTGCTTATTAGCGACTCTAAACTTAAGTTGCTGCTGATGGAGTTGGTACTGCTCCTGGCCCCCCCCCCCCCAGCAGCCATGGCAGTGGAACATGAGCGCAGAGGGCCCCCCAAGCAGACCTGCGTGAGGATCGGCGATGGCACACATAGGCAGCAGACAACTGACTACATAGGATGTCTCGATAGTAGTTCAGTTTGTCCTACCTCTCAGCGGGTGTAAAAAAAGTCCCCATTTTGGACTGGTAGTGAGGGTCTAACATGGTGGAGAGCCAGTAGTCATACCTCTGGCGAATGGTGACAATTCAGCTGTCACTACGCAAGCAAGTGAGCATGCATCGGGCCATTTGCGCAAGTGACTCGGAGGGACACCCTGCCTCCATCTCCACTGCATACTGCCACAGCGTGTCTGGGTCCTCTGCCTCCTCTTTCTCATCGCCCTGTAGCTCCTCTGGCTCCTTCTGCTCCTCCTACTCCTCCTCTCCTGTCACCTGTGTAGAAAAAACACCCATTTCTCTACACATTGCTTGTGCTTGAATGTCCTCCTCCTCTAGTTCAGCCCCCATGGGGCTCATGTGGCCGCGAGATGTAGTTGCCACATCTCCTGTCCCCTGGTCAGCCAAATTTAGCAGCATCTGTTGCAGGACATGAAGCCGTGGGATGACGTTCATCCCGTAGTCCTGGCAACTGACAAATAAAGTGGCATCCTAAAAGGACCAGAGCAAGGGGCAGGTGTCACGCATGAGCTGCCACTGGCTAACATCGAAGTTACACAGGGGAGTAACTCCCTCCGCCTGTATCTTCAAGAAATAGTTTATGGCCTTTCTCTGTTAATGTAGTCTGTCCAACATATGGAGGGTGGAGTTCCAACAGGTGAAAATGTCGCATATCAGCCAATGTTGAGGAACGTCATTCTGCCTTTGCAGCTTAATGAGGGTGTGCTTTGCAGTGTAAGAGTGGCTGAAGTGCATGCACAGTTTCCTGTCCTCTAGTAGCTCGTCCTCCCTGAAAAGAGGAGCAGAGCCTACAGCATATAATACTTCTCTAGCAGAGGGAGCAGAAAAACACAAAGGCGGGTTGAGGACAGGTTGAGGGCGCAGAGCCTGCTCCCGGGCCATGCCAACTAAGCGTTGTGTCTGAAGAACCCACCGACTCTTGGCTGGGGGTGTCTGATGTCACTTGCGATGAAGTCAAAGACCGAGTCAACCATTCAAGAACCGCTGGGTTGCTGGTCAAGACACGACTGCTAAATGACATTGGGAGCTCAGGCCTCTCGCTGCGACTCCTGCTGCCACCCCACCTTCTTCTGCTGCCTGCGACAGAAACATTTTGGCTACTGCCCGTTCCCTTTGAAAGGCCTATTACTTGTCTGCCTGACATGCTGTTAGATAAAATAAATTAAAAGGAAATTAATACACCCCAAAAAAGCTGTAGAACAATGTAAATCGACCGCAAAGCGGAAAATAAAGCATACTTGTTTTTTCCACTAATACACCCCAAAAAAGGCTGTAGTACAAACTAACTGCACCGCAGAATTGCAAATAAGACGTACTTTTTTTTTTTTTACACGTATACACCCCAAAAAAGGCTGTAGTACAAAGTAACTGCACCGCAGAATGGCAAACAAGACATACTTTTTATACTATTACAACACCCCAAAAAAGTGTGTAGTACAATGTAACTGCACTGCAGAGTGGCAAATAAGAGGCTGTGGTACAAAGTACGCTATCACTGAAAATAACTACCTAAAATATAACTTTTAATCGCAGTTATTAAAATGAAGATCCCTAACATTGGGACCCAGAATTGGACATGGACAAATACAATACGACACAAAAAAGAGCAAATGAGGACCTGGCAGGGGGCTAGTGCTGAGGAAGGGGAACAGGGCAACACGTCCAGGTATCAGTGTCTGTCCCTGAGATATCCCTCAAACTGTCCTCAGCCCAGAGATGCGCCTTGGTGGTAGGGGCACTCTGTCCATGTGCCTCAGCTGCCTGTCCTTATAATGCCCTTGGTATATTAGCCCATATGGATGTTTGGGTCCTTGTATATACTGAGTACATTACACATACAAAACTTAATGTCATGTCACTTGGCCCGACGCGTTTCCCCTTTCAGTTACAGGAAAGGTTCGTCAGGGGACACAAGTGTAAATGTGTGTCACAGATAGACACAAATTGCAAAACTAAACAAAAACAATAACTGGAGAACCCCCAAGTCAGTATCCGTCAGCAAGGGGTGCCACAATATACAGATAGCAAAGCTTGATTGTAAGGAGACCAGTATGATACTTATCTGGTGACGAGCTTTCGGTTCATGCTGATAGATCAGGGATGTCTGGCTTGGGGGGCTCCAGGGGGCAAAAAGTGATAAAGCTCCAATTAGTTCAGTGAAACACACCTCCTTTTAAAGCCACTAAGGGGTGGTCCCAAGCGCTGTTACCCAATCCTGAAGTGAGTAGCCTATCATGTGATCCAGGACACACTTATAATTGCTCCCTGAAATTCGACTGTTTAGTATAGATGCCTAATAAAGTCTAGGAGGAGAAACCGAAGTGGGAGATAAAAAAAGGGGTATTAAAATCCTCACATATATTAGCTTTAATAGCGATGGAATATTCGCTTTTATAGCGGTGAATCTATGCATACATATAAAGCTGGAACGCACGCCGACCGAGAAAATGGCCGTGCGTTCCATAGAAGTCCAATGGGAGCAATCGTCTATGTCATCAGGATGCGCCGGCGCAGAGTCACGGGGGGCGTGTCCATGATGGCCGTGCGTTCCACAGCGGTGTAGGCAAAATGGCCGTGCGTTCCATGACGGCCCAAATGATAACCCCGCCTCCCGGCACAGTGTGTAAAAATATATTCATAGAAGATGATCAACGGGAGTAGTGAGCTGGCGTAGACAGATGATTGACATAAACATATGACGGCGGGCTTAAAATAGGGGGCTATGGCTGTGGAACGCACGCCCATTAACAAGATGGCCGTGCGTTCCAAGTGATTGGTACTGGAATACCGTGCGTGTAAGGTAATCTGCCCACCTATCTGGAGCAAGGGGGCATGTCAGATGGTACGGATATTTCACCATACACCTCAGTCACATACATAGATTAGTGCCTAAAACATCAGGCATGGCCATGTTAGTCTACCCTCTGTAGTGTAATTGTAATTGCGAATTTTTATCGCAAATTTTGTCTTTCCCATATGCCCATGTTTATGCAAATGAGTTTACATGACACAACTGTATAGAAAGGTTATTGAATATTATGTTAGGACAATCAGAACACTTTTTGTCACCCTAATGATAATGATCTAGGTGCGCAGGTCCACCCAAGCCATCCAACAGATATGAAGCAACTTTGAGGCTTACTGGATCTCAGTCCGATGAGAGCTGGTTTTGAATGTCTCCTAGTGCACAAGGCTGCCATTGTAAGGTGTGCTGACTGTTATCTGTCTCATGGATAGATTGAAGGCTTCCACATACACGGCTTTTGGCATATAGCCTTTGTGTGGTTGTCTATTGTATGTAATAGTCCAAGTCCATGCACCCCGATGTCCTCCCCATGCTGTTTCCAAACCATTTTGGTGGTGTTTCCATCAATTTTTAACCTTTTTCTGTAAACCAGACCACCTCTCCTCTTTAGAGCAGGGGGTGCCTGGTTTAATGCTTGGGCTCTCCCATTGACTTCCATTGTGCTCGGTAGAGCACCTGAGCATCCTGATGTGTTCGATCGACACTAATGGCTATCAAATTGTCATCTCTTTGCGTTTAAAAAATAAAACATGCAGCTTGCCATGTTCACCAGCATGCCTGAAGATCCAGATGTTTGTTCTTGGTCATTATTCATCACCATCACCATGTTTGCAGGGATGCACCTAGCCTTTCTAAACACTGAAACTGCGCCCCCCCCCCTTCCTGATGCAAATTTCTTAACCTAACCCCTTCCCTTCAGCTGATGACCCTTCAGCTGCCCCCCTCTTGCCCCTACCTGGTTCTGCCTGAGGTGATCGCCTCACTTGGCCTCATTGGTGGTGCACCCCTGCATGTGTGCCAGAATGAGTGTCAGCCTCGTCCCCTAGCTGTGCCTCTGAAAACTTAATGAGGGGAATTTATGATGAGGGTAATAATTGAAGTTAGTTTTGCAGTAGTCTATGTTGGTGTACTTTACACTACATTTATCAATGGTGCTTGAGTTTTTATACCTAAAACTCTTTGCACTGGAGTCTTCGCCCCCTTTTCAACTTTTTAAAAAGTCTTACTGATAAATCTGGAGTGAAACTTTCCAGTGGAAAGTTGTAGCCAGTGAGGTAATTATGCCCTCCTGGCCAGATGAGCACTATGGCTATGGCCAAGACTCTTGTTTGATTTTCCTGAGCACTCAGAATATGAGGAATTTCTGGATGAAAAATTCCTTTCCAACTTAAAGACAGTCCATCTATTCTTTGTGGTTGATCTGCTGGATTCAGGGAGCAGAACTTCTTGAGCTTTGTAATGGAGCTTTGTAATGTCACCATTACATCTAAATGGGGGAATCCCATTTGCACACAATCTATTTAAACATACAGTTGTTGCAACTACAACTGTGACCCGTTTAACAGATCCGTCTGAACATTCAAATTACCCTGAATGTGGATGGCTGTCTACGGTTTGACATTCCACTGCCCAAGTCATAATTTGACTGTATTGACTGTTCCGTGGAGCAGAGTGAGTCCTGTGCCAATAGTTGATATCACACATGGTGGAGATATTTTTCTGTTTGCTCCACCACTGACTGATTCTTGAGCCTGCCCTAAATGAAGAGTTAGATATATTGTACCCAGGTCTCTGATATTGGATCACAGATACATCTCTTGAGGAAACCTTCCATGAACTCAAAGATTGTGGAACTGTACTTCCTGACCAGAGTTATTGGAATGGCCAGAATAATCTGCCCTGTTCAGTATTTCTCATACGAAGCCATCAAGACAGGTCTTCCCGAGTTTCTGGCTTGATCACCACAAGATGAACCAGACTTGATGAACTTTGGTTTCCTCAAACTATGCTGGTTTGCAATGTGCACCAATGCCCATGTTACAGCTTCTATTGAAGAGGTCAGATTCCCTAGAATTCTCCTAGCGGTCCTGACAGGGGCATAGCTATAGGGGAAGTGGCTGCTTTGGGACCCAAACTCTGAAGGGGCCCATCCAGGAAGAGGACTAAGATTTTATTTTCAGGGCCAACTCATGAGTAATATTCAGTGACATGACATATAGTATAAATGTGTAGGAAACAGACAGAGTGGCTGCTGGGCCTGGTCTGAGAAAGCGATCTTGACTAGCCACAAGATTGGGGGTTGGAAAGAAGTTGCTGTGGGGAGCCCTGTTCAAATATTTGCTGTGGGGCCCAGTTATTTCTAGTTATGCCACTGGGTCCTGACTGGCACTTGGTGATGGGTCCTTAGACCGCACGTCCACCTTGATTCCTGGATCCGCTCCTGTGAAAGCTTAAGCAACCAGTTTCTAGAGTCTAACTCAAAGCTAAGGGATGCAATTAGTGCTACAACTAACTTAGTAAAAACTCCAGGTGATGATGATAAACCAAAGGCAAGTTAACCGAAGATGATATACCCTGGTGAGTGATGGCCAACCTGAGAACCTGCGATGGGTTGGCAGTGACGTGCATATAAGCATATATGAGATCTACTCTATAAAATTGTCCTGCTGGCGAATGTTGATGACAGAACGGAAATTCACCATCATGAATTTCCTCTGAGAAGGTATTTGTTTAGACACATCAGATCTAGCCTCCATCTTACCTGTGGCTTTGGCACTGCATAGACTCTTGAAAAGACCCATGAAACTTCCTGGGAAAAAGGTCAAGATTTTTCAGTGAATTCGTGAAACCACCAACATATAAGGCTTTGTGAAGGGTTGACTCTTATTTGCTTTGGGGGCAATTTTAGTAACCTGAGTACAAGATTCTATACAGGTGTCTGACATATAGGTGAAACTCCAAAAATTTGAATATAGTGCAAAGTTCATTTATTTCGGTAATGCAACTTAAAAGGTGAAACAAATATATGAGATAGACTCATTACATGCAAAGCAAGATATTTCAAGCCTTTATTTGTTATAATTTGCATGATTATGGCTTACAGCTTATGAAAACCCCAAAGTCACAATCTCAGGTACCCTTTGCTCAGGGGGTATGGATTCATTTGCTGAGTAGAGTGTGACACTTTGAGCCTAGAATATTGATCCTTTTCAATATTCTGATTTTAAGTTGTATTAATGCAACTCCTTTTAAGTTTTGTGCTGTGTGATCAAACTGCACATTTCAGAGTGGTCTTTTATTGTGGGCAGTCTAAGGCACACCTGTGTAATATTCATGCTGTCTAATTTGCACCTTGATATGCCACACCTGTGAGGTGGGATGGATTATATCAGCAAAGGAGAAGTGCTCACTAACACAGATTTAGACAGATTTGTGAACAATATTTGAGAGTAATGGGTCTTTTGTGTATATAGAAAATGTTTCAGATCTTTGAGTTCAGCTCATGCAAAATGGGAGCAAAACCGAAATTGTTGCGTTTATATTTTTGTTTAGTGTATTCTTCCTTATGGTCCTTCAGGAAGCACACACAAAGGTTTTAATGTCTTGCTCCTCCCATCTAGGACAGAAGGACTAGGACAGTGAATCTCACATATACAGAGGCTCCTGCTGCTATGAAGGCCAGTATGGTTGCTAAGCCTAATATTATATAGCTGGAAGGGGTTTCCAGAGTATCACGTGTTATATGAAGTGCTGGAAGCGTGTCCACAGTTATACACATGTTATAGAGCTGGAGGTTTGTTCTAGAATTAACTGCATGACATGACTGAGCTGGAAGTGGTTTCCAGTGTTTATTTTCCCCATTGGGAATTCCATGGGATAATTGAGCTGAGATTTATCCTGGAGTGTTCCTGGTAAGGTTTCATATGCAGCGAGTGTTCTCTGCAGACTATCAATGTGTGTTACAGGGTGTGTCCCTGTGAGAAGTGCTGGTTTGGCTGTTACAAGCACAGGTATTACCTTCAGGCCTGCAGGCAGTGTCTCCATCTCAGGAGCCATTTTGGAGTAGATCTCAGTGAAGTATGCAGCTGAGCTAAACTTGATGGGTAACAAGTAAAAAAATAGCACAAGAGGTTAACTAACTCATTCAATGTATTTCAATAGCTTTTGCAAAGAATCCCACAAAGCTGATATTAGTATGTACACCAACTGTGGACAATGTAGTGCAGAGAGAGTTCAGCTCATGCAAAATGGGATCAAAACCGAAAGTGTTGCATTTATATTTTTGTTCAGTGTAGATATTAGATATAGAAATAGATGACAGAAGGAAAGAAAAAGAAGGAAAAAAAGAAAGAGATAGATAGATAATACATATAGTGTATAGATATGAGATAGATAGATAGATAGATAGAAACTAGAGAAAGCGGCAACCAAGAGCACATTATAGAACTATGTGGCACAAATCACTTTCATTTCTCAGAACCACCACCTACTGTAATTTACATTTTCTATAATTTCTGTTCGTGTAGGAAAGCAGAAGATAGGTAGACGCAAACCACAAGCCAGTGCCGTATATGTATATTCTTTGGCTCTGCCATTTATCATTCATTGAACAGATTAATTTTGCTAGTATAAGCCGACACATTTGAGAGAATCAATACCTGCTGCAATAAATGTGTTTTCCAGGATTAAAAAAAAGAAGGAATCGGTGACAAGGGCATTGCATGCTTGTGCGACCCTTTTTCCAGATGGAGAACATGTTACATAAATCATATTATACAGCCCATTGATACGATTAACAGTACATAGCAGGCAAGTAACAAAGAGAACAGAATGCAAGAAGAGGTGTAAATTAGTTGCATACAGAAGATGCTTTCTACTGGAAACTAGCATGCTGCGCTTAAGCTGGATCTAATTAAAATGAATACATTGCAATGCTACAGTATTTCAAGGAGAACTCATATGAGACAGTTTATGTCCCTGCAGTGTTGGTACAAAATATTTGAATAATGGCTTTATGACTTTATTGCACAATCCTTTCAGATGTAGCTAATATTTTGGCACCGCTTGTTTATGTTCGCAGACCGAATTTAACACTTCAGAAAGTACAGCCGGTAGATTTATTTTTAGTTTGCTGAACAATATCGCAAACAATGAAAAGCTGAAATGTGGTTTTGGAAGTTGAGAAATTATAATATTTAAACGATATTTAAAATGCACGGACACAGAATTAACCCAAGCCATCACCATAGGAGACAGATACATTTGCTGAAAGTAAATTAAAATGGGAATTCATTCGAACTGTCTTCACATAATGGGACTTAGAAGTCCCCTCCATTTCAGGAGTAATAAAGTAGAAAAATAGGTCAGATGAATAGTGTTGCAGTTGAACAATTTCTTAATTCTGCAGATGTCTAGTGGCTTTCTACTTGTAAGCATTGAGAGTGTAATACAAATGCAAGGTAAAGTGGATAGATTAGACCGAGATAGAAGGAAATTTAAAGGGGCTTTCCAAGACATTAGAATTGATGACTAGAGTTGAGCGAACACCTGGATGTTCGGGTTCGACGAGTTCGGCCGAACTTTCGAAAAATGTTCGGGTTCGGGATCCGAACTCGACCCGAACTTCATCCCGAACCCGAACCCCATAGAAGTCAATGGGGACCCGAACTTTTGGGCACTAAAAAGGCTGTAAAACACACCCGGAAAGGGCTAGAGGGCTGCAAAAGGCAGCAAAATGTAGTTAAATCCCCTGCAAACAAATGTAGATAGGGAAATGATGAGTTAACATAAAATAAATAAAAATTAAACAATATTAATTGGAGTGAGGTCCCATAGCACAGAATCAGGCTTCAAGTCACCCACCAATGGAGAAGGTCACTTACTATTATTTTGACCACAGCACCCAGACAAAGGAGAGAGGTCCCACAGCAGAGAACCAGGCATCATATCACCCACCACAGGAGTAGGCCACCATTTAGTTACTTTGACCCCTACACCCAGACGGAGGAGAGAGGTTACACAGCAGAGAATCAGGCATTTAGATCACCCACCACAGGAGTAGGCCACCATTGAATCAGACCCCGGCAACCATGTCAGATGGCACAAGCATAAGCTTTATATCAATCAGCACAGGAGAAGGCGACTTTGACAGACTTTGACCCCTACACCCGGACGGAGGAGAGAGGTTTCAAAGCAGAGAATCAGGCATTTAGATCACCCACCACAGGAGTAGGCCCCAATTTAATGGGACCCCGGCAACCATGTCAGATGGCACAACCATCAGCTTCATATCAATCAGCACAGGAGAAGGCGACTTTGAAAGACTTTGACCCCTACACCCAGACGGAGGAGAGAGGTTTCACAGCAGAGAATCAGGCATTTAGATCACCCACCACAGGAGTAGGCCCCCATTGAATCAGACCCTGGCAACCATGTCAGATGGCACAACCATCAGCTTTATATCAATCAGCACAGGAGAAGGCGACTTTGAAAGACTTTGACCCCTACACCCAGATGGAGGAGAGAGGTTTCACAGCAGAGAATCAGGCATCATATCAACCACCACAGGAGAAGCCACCATTTAGTTACTTTGACCCCTGCACCCAGGAAGAGGAGAGAGGCACCACAGCACATATTCTGGCATCATATCAGCCACCACAGGAGAAGCCACCATAGAGTTACTTTGACCCCCGCACCCAGGAAGAGGAGAGAGGCACCACAGCACATATTCTGGCATCATATCAGCCACCACAGGAGAAGCCACCATTGAGTTACTTTGACCCCCGCACCCAGGAAGAGGAGAGAGGCACCACAGCACATATTCTGGCATCATATCAGCCACCACAGGAGAAGCCACCATTGAGTTACTTTGACCCCTGCACCCAGGAAGAGGAGAGAGGCCCCACAGCACATATTCTGGCATCATATCAGCCACCACAGGAGAAGCCACCATTTAGTTACTTTGACCCCTTCACCCAAACAGAGGAGAGAGGTTCCACATCAGAGAATCAGGCATCATATCAACCACCACAGGAGTAGGCCACAATTTAATGGGACCCCGGCAACCATGTCAGATGGCACAACCATCAGCTTCATATCAATCAGCACAGGAGAAGGCGACTTTGAAAGACTTTGACCCCTACACCCAGACGGAGGAGAGAGGTTTCACAGCAGAGAATCAGGCATTTAGATCACCCACCACAGGAGTAGGCCCCCATTGAATCAGACCCTGGCAACCATGTCAGATGGCACAACCATCAGCTTTATATCAATCAGCACAGGAGAAGCCACCATTGAGTTACTTTGACCCCTGCACCCAGGAAGAGGAGAGAGGCCCCACAGCACATATTCTGGCATCATATCAGCCACCACAGGAGAAGCCACCATTGAGTTACTTTGACCCCCGCACCCAGGAAGAGGAGAGAGGCACCACAGCACATATTCTGGCATCATATCAGCCACCACAGGAGAAGCCACCATTGAGTTACTTTGACCCCTGCACCCAGGAAGAGGAGAGAGGCCCCACAGCACATATTCTGGCATCATACTAACCACCACAGGAGAAGCCACCATTGAGTTACTTTGACCCCTGCACCCAGGAAGAGGAGAGAGGCCCCACAGCACATATTCTGGCATCATATCAGCCACCACAGGAGAAGCCACCATTGAGTTACTTTGACCCCCGCACCCAGGAAGAGGAGAGAGGCACCACAGCACATATTCTGGCATCATATCAGCCACCACAGGAGAAGCCACCATTGAGTTACTTTGACCCCCGCACCCAGGAAGAGGAGAGAGGCACCACAGCACATATTCTGGCATCATATCAGCCACCACAGGAGAAGCCACCATTGAGTTACTTTGACCCCCGCACCCAGGAAGAGGAGAGAGGCACCACAGCACATATTCTGGCATCATATCAGCCACCACAGGAGAAGCCACCATTGAGTTACTTTGACCCCCGCACCCAGGAAGAGGAGAGAGGCACCACAGCACATATTCTGGCATCATATCAGCCACCACAGGAGAAGCCACCATTGAGTTACTTTGACCCCCGCACCCAGGAAGAGGAGAGAGGCACCACAGCACATATTCTGGCATCATATCAGCCACCACAGGAAATGCCACTATTGAGTTACTTTGACCCCCGCACCCAGGAAGAGGAGAGAGGCACCACAGCACATATTCAGGCATCATATCACACACCACAGGAGAAGGCCTCTTTCAGTGATTTAGGCCTTTGGACCCAGACAGAGGAGAGAGGCACCACAGCACATATTCTGGCATCATATCAGCCACCACAGGAGAAGCCACCATTGAGTTACTTTGACCCCTGCACCCAGGAAGAGGAGAGAGGCCCCACAGCACATATTCTGGCATCATATCAGCCACCACAGGAGAAGCCACCATTTAGTTACTTTGACCCCTGCACCCAGGAAGAGGAGAGAGGCACCACAGCACATATTCTGGCATCATATCAGCCACCACAGGAGAAGCCACCATTGAGTTACTTTGACCCCTGCACCCAGGAAGAGGAGAGAGGCCCCACAGCACATATTCTGGCATCATACTAACCACCACAGGAGAAGCCACCATTGAGTTACTTTGACCCCTGCACCCAGGAAGAGGAGAGAGGCCCCACAGCACATATTCTGGCATCATATCAGCCACCACAGGAGAAGCCACCATTGAGTTACTTTGACCCCTGCACCCAGGAAGAGGAGAGAGGCACCACAGCACATATTCTGGCATCATATCAGCCACCACAGGAGAAGCCACCATTGAGTTACTTTGACCCCTGCACCCAGGAAGAGGAGAGAGGCCCCACAGCACATATTCTGGCATCATATCAGCCACCACAGGAGAAGCCACCATTGAGTTACTTTGACCCCCGCACCCAGGAAGAGGAGAGAGGCACCACAGCACATATTCTGGCATCATATCAGCCACCACAGGAGAAGCCACCATTGAGTTACTTTGACCCCTGCACCCAGGAAGAGGAGAGAGGCCCCACAGCACATATTCTGGCATCATACTAACCACCACAGGAGAAGCCACCATTGAGTTACTTTGACCCCCGCACCCAGGAAGAGGAGAGAGGCACCACAGCACATATTCTGGCATCATATCAGCCACCACAGGAGAAGCCACCATTGAGTTACTTTGACCCCCGCACCCAGGAAGAGGAGAGAGGCACCACAGCACATATTCAGGCATCATATCACACACCACAGGAGAAGGCCTCTTTCAGTGATTTAGGCCTTTGGACCCAGACAGAGGAGAGAGGCACCACAGCACATATTCTGGCATCATATCAGCCACCACAGGAGAAGCCACCATTGAGTTACTTTGACCCCTGCACCCAGGAAGAGGAAAGAGGCCCCACAGCACATATTCTGGCATCATATCAGCCACCACAGGAGAAGCCACCATTTAGTTACTTTGACCCCTGCACCCAGGAAGAGGAGAGAGGCACCACAGCACATATTCTGGCATCATATCAGCCACCACAGGAGAAGCCACCATTTAGTTACTTTGACCCCTTCACCCAAACAGAGGAGAGAGGTTCCACATCAGAGAATCAGGCATCATATCAACCACCACAGGAGTAGGCCACAATTTAATGGGACCCCGGCAACCATGTCAGATGGCACAACCATCAGCTTCATATCATTCAGCACAGGAGAAGGCGACTTTGAAAGACTTTGACCCCTACACCCAGACGGAGGAGAGAGGTTTCACAGCAGAGAATCAGGCATTTAGATCACCCACCACAGGAGTAGGCCCCCATTGAATCAGACCCTGGCAACCATGTCAGATGGCACAACCATCAGCTTTATATCAATCAGCACAGGAGAAGCCACCATTGAGTTACTTTGACCCCTGCACCCAGGAAGAGGAGAGAGGCCCCACAGCACATATTCTGGCATCATATCAGCCACCACAGGAGAAGCCACCATTTAGTTACTTTGACCCCTGCACCCAGGAAGAGGAGAGAGGCACCACAGCACATATTCTGGCATCATATCAGCCACCACAGGAGAAGCCACCATTTAGTTACTTTGACCCCTTCACCCAAACAGAGGAGAGAGGTTCCACATCAGAGAATCAGGCATCATATCAACCACCACAGGAGTAGGCCACAATTTAGTTTATTTGACCCCTGCACCCAGGAAGAGGAGAGAGGCCCCACAGCACATATTCTGGCATCATATCACACACCACAGGAGAAGGCCTCTTTCAGTGATTTAGGCCTTTGGACCCAGACAGAGGAGAGAGGTCAGAGATTAGCTTCATATCCCCCAGCACAGCAGAAGACCGCTTTATTTGACTTAGGCCTCAGCACCCAGACAGAAGACAGAGGTAGCATGGCAGAGGTTATGGCTTCATGTCACCCGTTAGTTTAACCGGCCACTTTCATCTGGTTAGGCCCCGGCGCCCAGACAGAGAAGAGTTTCATTCAACTGTGGGTTTCATAAAATTTGTATCAAATAAAGAAGTGGCCCGTAGCACAACAAGACATGTTTTATGCAGTTAATAAGGACTACTCTGCACAAGGGAGGGACAGGTCCTGTGGGATCCATGCCTGGTTCATCTTTATGAAGGTCAGCTTGTCCACGTTGGCTGTGGACAGGCGGCTGCGCTTGTCAGTAATGACGCCCCCTGCCGTGCTGAATACGCGTTCAGATAAAACGCTGGCCGCCGGGCAGGAAAGCACCTCCAAGGCATAACATGCTAACTCTGGCCACGTGGACAATTTCGAAACCCAGTAGTTGAATGGGGCCGAACCATCCGTCAGGATGTGGAGGGGTGTGCAGACATACTGTTCAACCATGTTAGTGAAATGCTGCCTCCTGCTAACACGTTCCGTATCAGGTGTCGGTGCAGATAGCTGTGGCGTGGAGACAAAACTTTTCCACATTTCTGCCATGCTAACCCTGCCCTCAGATGAGCTGGCCGTGACACAGCTGCGTTGGCGACCTCTTGCCACTCCTCTGCCTTCACCTTCCACCTGTTCCCCTGTGACATGTGGGAATGCTCTCAAGAGCGCCTCTATCAGCGTGCGCTTGTACTCGCGCATCTTACGGTCGCGCTCCAGTTCAGGAATTAAAGTGGGCACATTGTCTTTATACCGGGGATCCAGCAGGGTGGCCACCCAGTAGTCTGCACACGTTAAAACGTGGGCAACTCTGCCGTCGTTGCACAGGCATTGGAGCATATATTCGCTCATGTGGGCCAGGCTACCCATGGGTAAGGACAAGCTGTCCTCTGTGGGAGGCGTATCGTCATCGTCCACCGTATCCCCCCAGCCACACACCAGTGATGGGCCTGGGCTGCCACCCCGCTGTGAACTTGCGTCATCCTCGTCCCCCTCCACCTCCTCCTCCTCATCCTCCTCGTCCTCCAGTACAGTGCCTTGGCTGGCGACTTGTGAACCTGTCCTCTGCTGCTTAAACAAACCTCCCTCTGAGCCACTTCGAACAGACTGGCCCGAAAGTGTTAGAAACGAGCCCTCATCCTCCTCCTCCTCCTCCACCTGGGCCACCTCCTCTAACATCATTGCCCTAAGTGTTTTCTCAAGGAGACATAGAAGTGGTATTGTAACGCTGATAACAGTGTCATCGCCACTGGCCATGTTGGTGGAGTACTCGAAACAGCGCAGCAGGGCACACAGGTCTCGCATGGAGGCCCAATCATTGGTGGTGAAGTGGTGCTGTTCGGCAGTACGACTGACGCGAGCGTGCTGCAGCTGAAACTCCACTATGGCCTGCTGCTGCTCGCACAGTCTCTCCAGCATGTGCAAGGTGGAGTTCCACCGGGTGGGCACGTCGCATATGAGGCGGTGAGCGGGAAGGCCGAAGTTCCGCTGTAGCGCAGACAGGCGAGCAGCGGCAGGATGTGAACGGCGGAAGCGCGCACAGACGGCCCGCACTTTATGCAGCAGCTCTGACATGTTGGGGTAGTGGTGAATGAACCTCTGCACCACCAAGTTCAGCACATGTGCCAGGCAAGGGATGTGCGTCAAACCGGCTAGTCCCAGAGCTGCCACGAGATTTCGCCCATTATCGCATACCACCAGGCCTGGCTTGAGGCCCACCGGCAGAAACCACTCGTCGGTCTGTTGTTCAATACCCCGCCACAACTCCTTTGCGCTGTGGGGCCTGTCCCCCAAACATATGAGTTTCAGAATGGCCTGCTGACGTTTACCCCGGGCTGTGCTGAAGTTGGTGGTGAAGGTGTGTGGCTGACCGGATGAGCTGGTGGAAGCAGTGGAGGAGGAAGCCGAGTAGGAGGAGGAGGCTACAGGAGGCAGAGAATGATGCCCTGCGATCCTAGGGGGCGGAAGGACGTGCGCCAAGGAACTGTCCGCCGGGGGCCCAGCCGCCACTACATTCATCCAGTGTGCAGTTAGTGAGATATAGCGTCCCTGGCCGTGCTTACTGGTCCACGTATCTGTGGTTAGGTGGACCTTGCCACAAATGGCGTTGCGCAGTGCACACTTGATTTTATCGGACACTTGCATGTGCAGGGAAGGCACGGCTGTCTTGGAGAAGTAGTGGCGGCTGGGAACCACATACTGCGGGACAGCCATGGCCATCAGCTGTTTGAAGCTGTCTGTGTCCACCAGCCGGAATGACAGCATTTCAAAGGCCAGCAGTTTAGAAATGCTGGCGTTCAGGCCAAGGGCTCGAGGGTGACTCGGGGGGAATTTGCGCTTCCTCTCTAAGGTTTGAGATATTGAGAGCTGAACGCTGCTGTGTGATATAGTGGAGACGCTAGTTGACGGTGGCGGTGGTGGTGGTGTCGGTGGCACATCCTCTGTTTGCTGCTCGGCAGGTGGCAACATTCCTCTCGAGGCGGAAGCCGAGGCAGCAGCGGTAGAGGGAGCAGGGGGAGCCTCAGCGAGTGCCTGGTTTTTAAGGTGTGTACCCCACTGCAGTTCATGCTTTGCATGTAGATGCCTGGTCATGCAGGTTGTGCTGAGGTTCAGAACGTTAATGCCTCGCCTCAGGCTCTGATGGCAGAGCGTGCAAGTCACTCGGGTCTTGTCGGTAGGACATTGTTTAAAGAAGTGCCATGCCAGGGAACTCTTTGAAGCTGCCTTTGTGGGGCTGGGTCCCTGTTGGCGATGTCCAGTAGCAGGCGAACTCTGGGGGCGGCGGCTCGTCTGCTTTGGCCCCCTGCTCCCTCTTTGGCTTCGCTGTTGTCTCGGTCTCACCACTACCTCTTCCTCTGAACTGTGAAAGTCATCGCCACGACCTTCAGTCCATGTGGGGTCTAAGACCTCATCGTCCTCTGCATCGTCTTCCACCCAGTCTCCCTCCCTGACCTCCTCCTGTTCAGTCTGCACACTGCAAAAAGACGCGGCAGTGGGCACCTGTATTTCGTCATCATCAGAGAGTCGGTGACTCTGCTGTGGTGGTATTCCCATGTCCTCTTCATCTTGAGACATAAGTGGTTGTGCGTCAGTGCATGGTATGTCTTCCTCCACTGGGGAAGGGCTAGGTGGACGCCCCTGGGAAACCCTGGAAGCAGAGTCTTCAAACAGAAGAAGAGACTGCTGCATAACTTGTGGCTCAGACCGTTTCCCTGATATGCTTGGGGGTGATGTGACAGACTGATGGGCTTGGTTTTCAGGTGCCACCTGTGCGCTTTCCGCAGAAGACTGGGTGGAAGACCATGTGGTGAACGTGCTAGAAGCACTGTCGGCCACCCAATCGATTAATGCCTGTACCTGCTCAGGCCTTACCATCCTAAGAGCGGCATTGGGCCCCACGAGATATTGCGGTACATTCTGCCGGCTAGTTGAGGGAGTTCGTTCCCTACTGTGTGCGCCTGGGGCCGAACGGCCACGTCCTCTACCAGCAACAGAGGCTCCACGGACACCACCACGACCGCGTCCTCGTCCCTTAATAGTATTTTTCTTCATTGTTGCGATTCAACTCGCACCACAATGAAATATATTATTTTTTATAAGCAAAATCCCCTCACTGGAATACTTTCAGTCTTTTGACTGTATGGATTACAGATGGAATGACTGTTATATGTGAGTACCGCTTTCTTTGACAGATTCTAGTATGGGTACATATATGTTTTCCCAACCCCAGCACATTAGTTTGCTAATTCCAGATGTATGAAACGCAGGCCTAACTGTATCTAGTATATTGAACACCAGATAAACTAACTTGGCCTTTTTTAAATAAAAAAAATCCCCTCACTGGAATACTTTCAGTCTTTTGACTGTATGGATTACAGATGGAATGACTGTTATATGTGAGTACCGCTTTCTTTGACAGATTCTAGTATGGGTACATATATGTTTTCCCAACCCCAGCACATTAGTTTGCTAATTCCAGATGTATGAAACGCAGGCCTAACTGTATCTAGTATATTGAACGCCAGATAAACTAACTTGGCCTTTTTTAAATAAAAAAAATCCCCTCACTGGAATACTTTCAGTCTTTTGACTGTATGGATTACAGATGGAATGACTGTTATATGTGAGTACCGCTTTCTTTGACAGATTCTAGTATGGGTACATATATGTTTTCCCAACCCCAGCACATTAGTTTGCTAATTCCAGATGTATGAAACGCAGGCCTAACTGTATCTAGTATATTGAACGCCAGATAAACTAACTTGGCCTTTTTTAAATAAAAAAAATCCCCTCACTGGAATACTTTCAGTCTTTTGACTGTATGGATTACAGATGGAATGACTGTTATATGTGAGTACCGCTTTCTTTGACAGATTCTAGTATGGGTACATATGTGTTTTCCCAACCCCAGCACATTAGTTTGCTAATTCCAGATGTATGAAACGCAGGCCTAACTGTATCTAGTATATTGAACGCCAGATAAACTAACTTGGCCTTTTTTAAATAAAAAAAATCCCCTCACTGGAATACTTTCAGTCTTTTGACTGTATGGATTACAGATGGAATGACTGTTATATGTGAGTACCGCTTTCTTTGACAGATTCTAGTATGGGTACATATATGTTTTCCCAACCCCAGCACATTAGTTTGCTAATTCCAGATGTATGAAACGCAGGCCTAACTGTATCTAGTATATTGAACGCCAGATAAACTAACTTGGCCTTTTTTAAATAAAAAAAATCCCCTCACTGGAATACTTTCAGTCTTTTGACTGTATGGATTACAGATGGAATGACTGTTATATGTGAGTACCGCTTTCTTTGACAGATTCTAGTATGGGTACATATATGTTTTCCCAACCCCAGCACATTAGTTTGCTAATTCCAGATGTATGAAACGCAGGCCTAACTGTATCTAGTATATTGAACGCCAGATAAACTAACTTGGCCTTTTTTAAATAAAAAAAATCCCCTCACTGGAATACTTTCAGTCTTTTGACTGTATGGATTACAGATGGAATGACTGTTATATGTGAGTACCGCTTTCTTTGACAGATTCTAGTATGGGTACATATATGTTTTCCCAACCCCAGCACATTAGTTTGCTAATTCCAGATGTATGAAACGCAGGCCTAACTGTATCTAGTATATTGAACGCCAGATAAACTAACTTGGCCTTTTTTAAATAAAAAAAATCCCCTCACTGGAATACTTTCAGTCTTTTGACTGTATGGATTACAGATGGAATGACTGTTATATGTGAGTACCGCTTTCTTTGACAGATTCTAGTATGGGTACATATATGTTTTCCCAACCCCAGCACATTAGTTTGCTAATTCCAGATGTATGAAACGCAGGCCTAACTGTATCTAGTATATTGAACGCCAGATAAACTAACTTGGCCTTTTTTAAATAAATAAAAAATTCCCTCACTGGAATACTTTATGGCTTTTCACTGTATGGATTACAGGTGGACTGGTATTAGTAGGGGTGACACAAGCACACCCAAGTCCCTGATGTAGGATTTCTATGGCACAGACCACTATTACAAGTGATTAATGGACGTTGGGAGAGATTGTGCTGCAGCACTAGTCCCAAGATGGCCGCCGCCTATCAGCCCAGTAACATGTGCCACAAAATGGTCTGCACAACCTTTAAAAAAAATAGCCTTGGACTGTGCTGCTAAATCGCTATTGGTCTGAATCCCAGGTGTAGATATCTGACTTGTTTGGTGCTTTGGAATGCACACTGTGGCAGCTTCTGCTGCAGCACTACAAGTCGCAAAATGGCGGCCGGCGGTCAGCCC
This sequence comes from Bufo bufo, assembly GCF_905171765.1. Classification (NCBI taxonomy): domain Eukaryota; kingdom Metazoa; phylum Chordata; class Amphibia; order Anura; family Bufonidae; genus Bufo; species Bufo bufo. The sequence continues at coordinate 467,348,468 of NC_053392.1, read as the reverse complement.
AGGTACATGTGGATGGAAAAATCACTCTGGCCACTCTAAAAATAGCCAATCCCTATCAAAAAAGCAGCTCAGCTGCAGTTGTTCAGATGAATCACAGGTGGAGGAGAGAAATTTGCTTCCAGTTATTCAATTATCCCTGCCTATTCTCGCCCTAGCATCAGCTGCGTCTATCCCTGTTCTATTCACATCGGGAGTGAGCACGTCCCGACGTGCGCACAAGCTTATAAAGAGGCTGAGTCACATGCTGCACTTGGCCAATCACAGCCTTGCCAATAGTAGGCATGGCTGCGATGGCATCTTAGGGCAAGTAGTATGATGCATGTTGATTGGCTGCATTGCAGCCTTTCAAAATGCGCCAAAATACATGCCGAACGACGAACCCGAACCCGAACTTTTACGAAAAAGTTCGGGTTCGGGTCCGTGTCACGAACACCCCAAAATTCGGTACGGACCCGAACTATGCTCGAACTGTTCGCTCAACACTATTGATGACCTATCCTCTGGATAGATCATCGGTAACTGCAGGGGTGGACTGGGAACTTAAAGTGGCCCTGGAAAAATTTATAAAATTGCCCCATGTTATAAGTGTGTCTAAATTGACAGAAGGCAAGGCCACCACAAGTAGGCAGGTCCAGCATTACTATATTGCGTCACAAAATACCAACCTAGCAGAGCCAAATACCTCAGTGAAATACTATTAACTGCCCCAGCAGCATCAAAAACCAATACCTCCTCAGAAGCTGCCCCTCTATGGTGGCCAGCACCAGCTGCCACGTTCTGTCCTCCTACTCCAGTTGCCTCAGAATGGCAATACAGTTGGATTCAAGAATGTGTAGGGCACCTATGGTTGGTACATAACTACTTGACGCCCTCAGTGTTAATTAACTCTAGAAGCGACAGATCATTACTTACCTGGAGGACATGAAGAGGGTTCAGGCGGCCTCCTGGGCATCTGCCCACTGGAAAATTTCCCTGTAGAGTCTATGGTCAATCCACCCCTGAGTATCTGAATGGTGGGGGTCTAACACCCAGGACCATCAGTGCCATGGCCTTCTTGCAGCTTACCCTAGGCCAGTGAGGACACATTCATTGGTCACGTGGCCTAGGTGCAGCTCTGCCCCATTCAAGTGAATGGTTCTGAGCGCAATACCAAGCAAAGCCTCTATACAATGTAGGGTGCTGTGTTTGACAAGCACAAAAAAGGCCCTTTCAAACAGCTGATCGGTAAGCGTCCAAAGTGTTGGACCCCCACTGATCAGATACTGATAGGTCATCAGTTGTAAAATCTTGGAAAACCCTTTTTAACCACTTCCCATCCACCCATTGATGAGCTCGGTGTATACAGATCAGGAAGGAATGTGCGATACCTGTCCCGGCCCGTTGGGCAGGAGCTGGTGGGTCTTCCATATACCATGATCAGCCCTGCACTGAGGCTGTACAGCACTGTATTCTGCTGTACAGACTCTCTGGGGAGTGTATTTCCCCTGTAACTGGGGCTACTATGTCAGCACCAGCTACAGGAGAAATCAATAGAGAGAAAAAAAAATTATGTTACATGTCCACCAGAGGTCTTGTATGACCTTTATGGGGGGACACAAAGTGTAAAAAAAAAAATGAAAAAAAGAAAGTGTTTTGGCAAAAAAAAAATTCACATAATAAAAAATTCCCCCCAAACCCGCTATAATATTTTTTTTTAAAACAGACATATTTGGTATCACCGCGTCTGCAACAATCGGCTATATAATAAAATATGATCTACCCCATCAAGTGTACTGTGTAGAATTTTTTTTATGCCAAAACAGCATTTTTTTGTCACCTCACCTCACAAAAAACATAATATCAGATATTCAAAAAGTCGTATGCACCTCAAAATGGTAGCAATAAAAACATAACCTTGTCCCGCAAAAAACAAGCCCTCACACAAGAGTATAGCCAAAAAAATAATAAAAAATATGGCTCTAAGAAAATGGCAAAACAAAAACATGATTTTTTTCTAAAAATGTTTTAATTGTGTAAAACGTAAAAAAAAACAAAAAACAAAGACATATTTGGTATCATTGTGTATGTAATGACCGGATCTATAAAAATATCACATGATCTACCCCATTTAAGTGAACGGTGTAAAAAAAAAAGTTGAAAAATTACACCAAACAGCTTTTTTGTGATTTCACCTCCAAAAAAATTTGATAAAAAACAATCAGAAAGCCAAATGTACCCCAAAATGGTGGCAATAAAAAGTACAGCGCAAAATAAGCCCTCACATAGCTCATTTAACAAAAAAATAATAATTTAAATGATTACTCTTAAAAACCATGTTAGAAAATCCAGATGCTGCTCCTTCCCTTTTGAGCCCTGGTGTATCCCCAAATAACAGTTTACAACCCCAATTGGAAAAAGTGTATTCAGGAAAAAGTGGGTAGCAAATTGTAGGGGCATTTTTGCACCATTTTCACACCCAAGTATTAAAAATTCTATGAAACACCTATTGAGTAAAGTGCTCGCTACACCCCTTAAAAATTCCTTGGGTGGTGTAGTTTCCAAAATGTGGTCACTTTTTGGGGGTTTTCACTGTGGGGATACCTCAGGGCCTCTTCAAATGCAACATGGTGCCCAAAGACCATTCCAGCAAAATCTGCCTTCCAAAAACCATATGGCGTTCCTTGCCTTCTGTGTCCTGCCGTGTGCCCATACAGCGGTATACGAACACATATGGGGTATTTCTGTAAACTGCAGAATCAGGGTAATAAATATTGAGGTTTGTTTTGTTGTTAACCCTTAATTTGCTCCAGGAAAAAATTTTATTAAAATGGAAAATCTACCAAAAAAAAGTGACATTTTTAAATTTCACCTCTGTTTTGCTTTAATTCCTGTGGAATACCTAAAGGGTTAACAACTGTTCTAAAACCAGTTTTGAATAGTTTGAGGGGTGTGTTTTCTAAAATGGTATCATTTTTGGCTTGGTTCTATTATGTAAGACCCTCAAAGTGACTTCAGAACTAACGTCCTAAAAAAAAAAAAATTACATTACTAAAAAGATGCCAACATAAAGTATGTGGTGAATGTTAATTAATGAATATTTCATGAGGCATCACTATCTGTCTTAAAAGCAGAGCGATTCAAATTTAGAAAACTTTTGGATTGTTTTATAACTAAAGGTAAAACATATTGACTCAAATTTACCATTAACATGAAGTACAATTTGTCACGACAAAACAATCTCTGAATGGCTCAGATAAGTAAAAGCGTTCCAAAGTTATTACCACAAGTGACATATGTCAGATTTGCAAAATTAGGCCTGGTCAGGAACGGGGTAAATGGCCTGGTCTGGAAGTGGTTAATAAGAGCTGAATTACACTGTCCCATGTTCGGGTAATGCGAGTGGCAACAGATGATAACTCGTTCACTAGTGTTCATTAGCACTAGTGATGAGCGGCAGGGGTCATATTCAAATTTTTGATATTTCGCAAATATTTTGTAGAATATTCGTCATATATTCGCAAATTTATATATTCGTTATATATTACACTTTTTTCATTTACGCGAAAATCGGCATGGTAATGATCACGTAATATGCAAATAATACACGCTGAATACAGGCGTGGGTCAAAAACGAATATATAGCACTATATTCTATAGTGCTATATATTTGTTTTTACGAATATTCGTCATTTTTTCCATCTGAGCACATGATTCCTCCCTGCTTCAAGCAACTTAAGCAGGGAGGAATCATGACTTCAGATGAAAAAAAAATGACGAATATTCTAAAAAACGAATATATAGCACTATATTCAATATAGTGCCATATATTCGTTTTTTAGAAAATTCATCATATTTTTTCATCTGAAGTGAACACGTGATTTCTACCTGCTTCTTGCTTGTGGGCTAATGACGTCATTGGCCCACAAGCAAGAAGCAGGGAGGAATCGTGTTCAGATGGGAAAAACGACAAATATTCAATATAACGAATATACAGCACTATATTCTAAATATTTGCGAATTCTCGAAGTGGCGATATTCGTTAATAAAATTTGTTATTCGAATATTTTCGCTCAACACTAATTAGCACTGGTATGATTACACAGGCCGATGCAACGTGATTGTGAGAGGAATTGCTACCTCAGTTCCTCCTTCATTCAGTTCTGTTTATTATCAGCAGTACATCACTGATAAAATGGGGAGGTGTGCTGCTGATAATTGTGCATCCTTCATCCTGAAGAAAGAAGGCCATCAGCCAACAAAGCCAGGATTTGCTTGCTCATCGACTGATTGGTTACTCGATTATATGGGCTAATTATCGAGTGTTCCTATGAATGCTTGTTCCTGATAATTGACCTGAAAATCCTGCGGTCTAATAGGGCCCTAAGGCTGGCATGTCTTGCTCCAATCTCAAACGGACTAAAATGGGCTAAATATATTATGTAGAATATTTCAATAAATTTGGCACATCTTGGACTGTCCTAAAGACGGGCATTGAGATCTATGCCTGCTAGGAGTTGGTGTAGATTTGTACTAAAGTTTGCACTCCTTTCTGTCTTTGTGGATTGTAAGCCTAAAAGAAAGATGCTGGCTATGCTCCCTTCCATTTTATTCATTATTGCATAGATACAGATATATCAAACTCCAGCATGGCCACCACTGCACTGTGCTCATCCAAAGTGCACTAATGGAGTAATATAGTACACAAAATGGTGAATTAATGCCATAGAGTGCCATGATGGTCATGTTGCCACTGGTACAGATTTTACATTGGGTGCCTGGTCTTTTGATACTCATTTTATTATACTTTACAGAGGCAGCAGGTCTGGGTCTGTTAAACTAAACTATCAGCCAACTTTTGCATTGCCCAAATTAAATATTTTGGTGCCTATTGGAGTCTGCTATGATATATAGCAATTTATCGGAGTTCCCTTGCTAAAGGATTGCATTGGGTATACAGAATACATGCAGTATGTAGCAATGAATCATAAACAGTGTGCACCATTTTATTTCAAGTATCAATGCTTTGAAACATACTGTAGTGCTTGTGATACATTTTGAGACTTTCAGAAGTCACTGTGTTAATGTTTGTTAAAATAAGAATTTCACTTGAAACCTGCATGCTTTTTCTGCTCAGAGTTTCCAACTGGTTCACATTACATTGTATTCAGTTATTGTCAATCTCTCACAATTGCATCCTTGAAATGAAACTGTATGTGCAGAGTATAAAGCAGGTACAAGAGCACAAGCGAAAAGTCATAATATACTTTAAATAGTTGGTGTATGTATTGGCATTTATGTATTTGTTCAACTGGCAGAGTTGTAACTTTTGGTAACGCTCTCTATGATGGAGGCTCCATCACAATTTTCATCACATTTACCAGAAAAAAAAAGCACAAGTGAACCAAAATGAGAGAAGAAATGAAGGCAGCAAGTGTGAAGCTTAATTCAGTGATACCTTTTGGCTTAACCCAGCCTTTTCAAGCTCACCCTGAAACGGTTCATAGTTCACCTTTATCCCATAAGGACAACTCACAATATATACAGAAAAACACAGTATGGTGGCCAAAAATCCCCAAATTCCATATATTCGGCTACGTTGGTGTCCATCATGGACCATATATTTTACAGCTTGAATTCCATTTTCTGCTCTTATGATGGAATTCCCAACACAGATGTGAACTTCACCTAGCCTAATACTGCAGCTGACTTGTAGCTATAAAAGTATACATGTACAGTACATTACATAAAGGCATAATGCACAACTGTAGTATTATAAATAAGGGTCCCCTGGTGGAATTGTTTTTCTGTGAGTCCATCAGATATACAGTCAGGTCCATAAATATTGGGACATCAACACAATTCTAACATTTTTGGCTCTATACACCACCACAATGGATTTGAAATGAAACGAACAAGATGTGCTTTAACTGCAGACTGTCAGCTTTAATTTGAAGGTATTTACATCCAAATCAGGTGACTGGTGTAGAAATTACAACAGTTTGCATATGTGCCTCCCACTTGTTGAGGGACCAAAAGTAATGGGACAGAATAATAATCATAAATCAAACTTTCACTTTTTATTACTTGGTTGCAAATCCTTTGCAGTCAATTACAGCCTGAAGTCTGGAACGCATAGACATCACCAGACGCTGGATTTCATCCCTGGTGATGCTCTGCCAGGCCTCTACTGCAACTGACTTCAGTTCCTGCTTATTCTTGGGGCATTTTTCCTTCAGTTTTGTCTTCAGCAAGTGAAATGCATGCTCAATCAGATTCAGGTCAGGTGATTGACTTGGCCATTGCATAACATTCCACTTCTTTCCCTTAAAAAACTCTTTGGTTGCTTTTGCAGTATGCTTTGAGTCATTGTCCATCTGCACTGTGAAGCGCCGTCCAATGAGTTCTGAAGCATTTGGCTGAATATGAGCAGATAATATTGCCCGAAACACTTCAGAATTCATCCTACTGCTTTTGTCAGCAGTCACATCATCAATAAATACAAGAGAACCAGTTCCATTGGCAGCCATAGATGCCCACGCCATGACACTACCAGTACCATGCTTCACTGATGAGGTGGTATGCTTAGGATCAGGAGCAGTTCCTTTCCTTCTACATACTCTTCTCTTCCCATCACTCTGGTACAAGTTGATATTGGTCTCATCTGTCCATAGGATGTTGTTCCAGAACTGTGAAGGCTTTTTTAGATGTTGTTTGGCTCTAATCCTGCCTTCCTGTTTTTGAGGCTCATCAATGGTTTACATCTTGTGGTTAACCCTCTGTATTCACTCTGGTGAAGTCTTCTCTTGATTGTTGACTTTGACACATATACACCTACCTCCTGGAGAGTGTTCTTGATCTGGCCAACTGTTGTGAAGGGTGTTTTCTTCACCAGGGAAAGAATTCTTCGGTCATCCACCACAGTTGTTTTCCGTGGACTTCCGGGTCTTTTGGTGTTGCTGAGCTCACCGATGCGTTCCTTCTTTTTAAGAATGTTCCAAAAAGTTGTTTTGGCCACACCTAATGTTTTTGCTATCTCTCTGATGGGTTTGTTTTGTTTTTTCAGCCTAATGATGGTTTGCTTCATTGATGGTGACAGCTCTTTGGATCTCATCTTGAAAGTTGACAGCAACAGATTCCAAATGCAAATAGCACACTTGAAATGAACTCTGGACCTTTTATCTGCTCATTGTAATTGGGATAATAAAGGAATATTACACACCTGGCCATGGAACAGCTGAGAAGCCAATTGTCCCATTAATTTTGGTCGCTTAACAAGTGGGAGGCACATATGCAAACTTTTGCAATTCCTACACCGTTCACCTGATTTGGATGTAAATACCCTCAAATTAAGGCCTCCTGCACACGACCGTTGTGTGCATCCGCGTCCGTGGTTCCGTTTTCCGTTTTTTTTTCGCAGAGTCATTGACTTTCAATGGGTCCGTTGAAAAATCGGAAAATGCACCGTTTGGCAGCGTTTGGATCCGTGTTTCCTGTCCGCGAAAAAAATATGACCTGTCCTATTTTTTTCACGGTCAACGGTTCGCGGACCCATTCAAGTCAATGGGTCCGTGAAAAATTACGGATGCACACAAGATTGTCATCCGCGTCCGTGATCCGTGTCCGTGATCCGTGTCCGTTTTTTCCTTTCATTTCAATGGCAAACTTGACTTAGATTTTTTCTTCATTTTCATGTCCGTGGATCCTCCAAAAATCAAGGAAGACCCACGGACGAAAAAACTGTCACAGATCACAGAACAACGGAACCCCATTTTGCGGACCGTGAAAAAATACTGTCGTGTGCAGGAGGCCTAAAGCTGACAGTCTGCAGTTAAAGCACATCTTGTTTGTTTCATTTCAAATCCATTGTGGTGGTGTATAGAGCCAAAAATTTTTAGAATTGTGTCGATGTCCCAATATTTATGGACCTGACTGTATTTCTTAGGGAGAGTTCACATTTCCGTTCTGTGTTCCGTTCTTCTGATCCATCAGAAGAAAAGGAAAAAAAAAACAGGATCTTTTAAAAAAATATCCTATTGCACATTTGGCATCCGTTTGAGCCATTTCGATCTGAGATCCATTTTTTTGGTGGGAAAAAAAATGTACTGCATGCACTACAATTTTTTCCATCTTAAAAAACGGATCTCAGACGGAAATGGCTCAAACGAATTCCAAATTTGCAACAGGATCCTTTTTTTTTTTTTTTTACAGGATCCTGTAAAAAAAAACGGATCCTGTGCATAACCAATCTAATAATTGTACCTGCTTATACTGTGGTTGTGGTTGCAGGTAAACAGTGAAGAGAATGCAGCGCTCGTATGAATTCTGCTTTCTCTTTAAACAGTTGATCGGTGGGGATGCCGAGAGCCCCCCTTTCTCCATCAATTTGATATTGATGCCCTACCAAGAGGATAGGTCATCAATATAAAAAAAGCGGACAACCCCTTTAAAAATGCTTGAAATTCATGGAGTGTTTGTGCACTTATAAATCACAGAAAAAAATGCACCAAACGGATATGCCACTGAGTCTGACTATACGGGCTAGTCATAAATGCAGATATTAAAAGCTGAGACTTTTGCCAATATATTCCTGTCAGGAAAATATCGGAGCCCATCATGCACCACGTCACGGTCACTCAGCATGGCAAGGGGTCCTACCACTACGCTAACTATGGTGTGAACAAAGTCTGAAGGTGATGTAATCCAGCTCACAGCCAAGCTTCCACACAACCGCCTAGCAGGACAACTAGTGCAATGTGAACAAAGCAAGACTGTAAGCCACACCCATATCAGACCATGTGATGGAGGTTACCAGGTGCAAAAGATTGTTTGAATGCCAGGTAAAGGCACATACACTACATATAAAACAAGACACAAACACAGAAATATAGTGGCAAATCCGGGGGAGCTGCTCAACCCCCTAACACTGTAGCGTGTTTTTCATTGGGGGAGAAGCCCCACCGCATGTGGACCGCATGTGGCTGCTCCCCCAATGAAAAGCACGCTACAGTGTAAGGGGTTGAGCAGCTCCCCCAGATTTGCCACAATATTTATGTGTTTGTGTCTTGTTTTATATGTAGTGTATGTGCCTTTACCTGGCATTCAAACACTCTCTTTTGCACCTGGTAACCTCCATCACATGGTCTGATATGGGTGTGGCTTACAGTCTTGCTTTGTTCACATTGCACTAGTGGTCCTGCTAGGCGGTTGTGTGGAAGCTTGGCTGTGAGATGGATTACATCACCTTCAGACCGTGTTCACACCATAGTTAGCGTAGTGGTAGGACCCCTTGCCATGCTGAGTGACCATGACGTGGTGCATGATGGGCTCCGATATTTTCCTGACAGGAATATATTGGCAAAAGTCTCAGCTTTTAATATCTGCATTTATGACTAACAGTATAGTCAGTGGCATATCCGTTTGGTGCATTTTTTCTGTGATTTATATGATTATATTTTCATCCACACAATGATCCGTTTTGTGTAGGATGCCTTTGTGGTGCATGTGGACCGTGCCGACATCCTCCACCGTATGCAATTTTTTTGCTGGGGATAGTCGTTTGCTGCGGTCCACATGCGGTGGGGCTGCTCCCCCAATGAAAAAAACGCTACAGTGTTAGGGGTTGAGCAGCTCCCCCAGATTTGCCACTATATTTCTGTGTTTGTGTTTGTGCACTTAGCCTAAGATATATGCCAGAAAAAGCTCAAACCATATATTTTAACCCTTTCCCGACTATTATATGGCTATTTACGTTGGCAGTTGGTACTTTAAAGACAGCAGGCACCCGCGGATAATGGCCGCGACTGGCAGTAATGCCGATCGTGGACATTTAACACTTCAGATGCCGTGGTCAATCCTGACCACAGTATATGAATGCTGAAAACACAGAAGTGCGTGCTTCCAAGTGTGTTTCGGCTCCCCCAGCCAGGGATCAGGGGAGCCAGAACTTGTTAGCAGCAGCCCCTGTCTTCTTTTGTTTGTAGCAGGGTTCCATAGAAATATAGTAAAATCCTCAGAGACTCCAATGCTAATGGATTGGAGTCTATGAGAAAAGCAATCCAGTAATTGCTTGTTATAGTTCCCTAAGGGAACTATTTAAAAAAGTGTAAAAAAAAAGTTTTTATAAATAAATAAAAAATATAAAAATCAAATCAACCCTCATTTTTCTTCCCATTACATTCAAAAGAGTGTACTTCGTAACTAAATAATTTGTCACAAATCAAATTTCTTTGTGAAATTCGGCGAAGCTCATCACTACTTGGTATGCAGTGTATAATTCACAGCACTCAGCAAAGCACCGCAGCAAACAGCTTATCTATGGGGGTGCTAGAAGTCAGAACTCCCTGCCCTACAATCAGATATTGATGACCCGTCCTGATGATAAGCCATCAATATTGAAATCCTGGAAAACCACTTTAAGGTCACTACATGAATCTTTCCCAGTTTGCATTAAACTTTGAAAAATTGCATTTTCTGTAAAAAAAAAATCCCTGTAAATAAACACCATTTTTTAAAATGATTGCTTTATTATGAGTGCACATATTAGGTACAGAAACAATATTATTATGCGCTTCCCTTCAGAACTACTGTGCAATTAAAAAGAATTACAGCACATCGCAACTATCAGCCATTGTAAATGAAATAATAATGTGTTTCAGTCCGGGGACCTTGGGCGGAATCTAATAAAGTGTATGGTTAGCACAGATGTTTCATCTGAATACAGACTATTTGCTGTTTCTAGCACAGGGAAGCATGTTCCATGGCATATATTGCTGTAATATGCACATCTGTCTGTAGTGCCCACAGAAAGCAAATAGAGTTTTAGTTGGGGCACCTGGCATGGGGATAAGATGGGATTTTGTTGCCTTGGAAACAATTAAACATGCATTAAACATTTTAACTTAGTCCAAAACCCTGAGAAATCATGCAGACAAGCCATGAGGGAAAGAAATAATTGAACTGCATATTAGAACCATACTGCGGGAGTACAGTTTGTCTTTCTATATGTCATGGAAAATTACAACGCTTAATATATTAGAAAACATGAAGGGGAATTTAATAAACTCTGCATGCCAGAAAAGTAGCACCAAAAAGTCACACATTTTTGCTCAAGCCCCATTGTGTACAAAAATGCACAACTTTATGGCACTTTTTGAAACAGTAGTTTGGGAGAGATCCGAACCAATGTTAAAGCTGCTCTCAATCAGAGCCAAATGTACTGCTCCAAATTTTCTTACGCTGGGTTCACACCAGAGCGTTCTGAAAGGAGCGCTCTGTATGCGCGATTGTACGGGCGTTTACAAGCGCGCATACAGAGACAAGCAAACACACATTGTCGCGCGTTCCCGAAAGTCTATGTACGGGAACGCGCGACAAATGCCCAAAAAAACGCTCAAGTACTTGTTTGAGCGTCGGGCGTTTTACAGCGCGATCGTACGCGCTGTAAAACGCCCAGGTGAGAACCATTCCCATAGGGAAGCATTGGTTTCTCCTTGTTGTGCGTTTTACAGCGCGTAGGAACGCGCTGTAAAACGCTCAGGTGTGAACTGAGTGTTAATCCTAGGATTTTACATGCATGGAAGAAACCATACTGGCACCAGGCAAGGGTCAAAGCAGTTATTACAAGAAGTTTAGTAGTTTTTATATCATCAGAGAGGGCGTTCCTCTACTGAGGCTCATGCCATTGTTTCATTGGCTAAAATACAAAAACAAGAAAAGAGATAACACTTGGCATCTGCATTATTTTGCTAACTTTGGTATGCAAACTAGGTAAACATCTAGGTGCCAGCGCCTTATTGTAATGGCTTCACATTAATATCATGAATGATATCCACATCTCTATCACCAACAGTACACAACTCAACAAATTTACCTTAATGTCCTCCACAAATAAAAATGAGGTAAGGCTACTTTAACATCAGCGTTTTTCCTTTCCGCTATTGAGATCCATAATAGGATCTCAAAACCAGAGGAAAACGTTTCCTTTTTGTCCCCATTCTAGGTTATTGGGGAAAAAACTGAACTCTATGGAACGGAATACACCAGAATGCATTTCGTTCCGTTTTGTTGTGTCTCCATCGCAGACAGAAAAATGTTGCATGCAGCGTTTTTCTGCCCAACATGGGATTTGGAGCAAGATAGATCCGGCATAAAACACAATGTAAGTCAATGATGCTGGATCCGTTTTTGCGGACACAGAAGAAAACGGATCCGGGGCCATTGACTTTGGTTTTAGTGCCGTCTTGGCTATTTTAGAGATAATACATCCAGATCCGTTCATAACGATTGTATTATCATGACGGTAGCCTATTTGCTGATCCATGACGGATCCAGCATAAATGCATATGTGAAAGTAGCCTAAATTACCAGTGTAAGTATGTTTCCTAGCTGGCATAGAATTCATTTTCTGGCAAATGGACATCCATGATATGCCAGTATATATATTTTTTTATTAAGGGCTCATGTATTTTCTTTCCGTGTCTGTTCTGTTTTTTTTTGCAGACCATATGCAGAACCATTCATTTCAATGGGTCTGCAAAAAAAAAAAAAAGAAGTTACTCCGTGTGTATTCTGTTTCCATATGTCCATTCTGCAAAAGAATAGAACATGTCCTATTATTGTCCGCATTACGGAAAAGGATAGGACTGTTCTATTAGGGGCCGTCTGTTCCGTTCCACAAAATATGTAATGCACACGGACGTCATCCATATTTTTTGCTGATCCGTGTTTTACGGACAGCAAAATACATACGTTACTGTGCATGAGCCCTAAGACTGGTGTATAAAATGCCATTCCTAATAAATCACCCCATTAGTGCATGTTGGAAAGCAGATGTCCCTACAAGTTATAAATAGGGTTGAGCGAACCCGAACTGTAAAAGTTCGAGTTCGGTGTTCGGCGATTTAATGGCGCTTGTTGAAAGGCTGCAGGGCAGCCAATCAACAAGCGTTTAACTAGTGTGCCCTTATAAGCCATCACAGCCATGCCTACTGGCCAGGTGCAGCATGCAACCCAACCTCTATATAAGCTGGAGTCACGTAGCGCCGCACATCACTCTGCTCTTACTAGTTGTAGGGATAGGATGCTGCTGCTGTGAGGGAGAGATTAAAAAAGACTCTGATATCTGCACTTGGTGTGAAATCAGCGATCTATAGCATTTTTTGTTTTTGGGGTGCAATGCAAGATTTTTGTACCCTGCCCTGAGCCCAGTGAGACTGAAAAAAAAGTTTTAATTCGTCTGTTAGTTAGGTGGGCGTCAGCGGCCATTTTGTGCAACAGCAGTGCATATGTGCCAGGGACAATAATTTAATCCTGTTCTTGTAGTTCAGTGGCCGACATATACTTATTTTTAACCACCTCAGCCCCCCTAGCTTAAACCCCCTTAATGACCAGACCACTTTTTACAATTCTGCACTACACTACTTTCACGGTTTATTGTTCGGTCATACAACTTACCACCCAAATGAATTTTACCTCCTTTTCTTCTCACAAATGCAGCTTCCTTTTGGTGGTATTTGATTGCTGCTAAGATTTTTCATTTTTCCGATATTAATCAAAATAGGCTTTTCTAAAAAAAAGTGTATTTTTAACTTTCTCTGGTTAAATTGTTCAAATATAATTACATTTCTATTCAGAATTTATTGTGCTACATGTCTTTGATAAAAAAAAAATCCAATAATTGTATATTTATTGGTTTGCGCAAAAGTTATAGCATTTACAAACTATGGTCCAAAAATGTGAATTTCCGCATTTTGAAGCAGCTCTGACTTTCTGAGCACCTGTCATGTTTCTTGAGGTGCTAGAATGCCAGGATAGTATAAATACCCCCCAAATGACCCCATTTTAGAAAGAAGACACCCCAAAGTATTCGTGGAGGGGCATGGTGAGTTCATGTATGATTAAAAAAAAATTCACAAGTTAGCGGAAAATGACACTTTGAGAAAAAAAATTAAATAATAACGTTTCCATTTCTGCTAACTTCTGGCAAAAAAAAAATCTCCCACGGACTCACTATGCCCCTCAGTGAATACCTTGGGGTGTCTACTTTCCGAAATGTGGTCATTTGTGGGGTGTGTTTACTGTTCTGGAATTTTGGGCGGGGCTAAATTGTGAGCAACCCTGTAAAGCCTAAAGGTACTCGTTGGATTTTCGGCCCCTTTTCGCACCTAGGCTGCAAAAAAGTGTCACACATGTGGTATCGCCGTACTCAGGAGAAGTAGGGAAATGTGTTTTGGGGTGTATTTTTACATATACCCATGCTAAGTGAGAGAAATATCTCTGTAAATTGACAACTTTGTATAAAAAAAATTAAAAAGTTGTCATTTACAGAGATATTTCTCACACACAGTATGGGTATAAGTAAAAATACACCCCAAAACACATTGCCCTACTTCTCCTGAGTATGGCGATACCACATGTGTGACACTTTTTTGCAGCCTAGGTGCACAAAGGAGCCCAAATTCCAATGAGTACCTTTAGGATTTCACAGGGCATTTTTTACACATTTGGATTCCAAACTACTTCTCACGCTTTAGGGCCCCTAAAATACCAGGGCAGAATAAATACCCCACAAGTGACCCCATTTTGGAAAGAAGACACCCCAAGGTATTCCATGAGGGGCATGGCGAGTTCCTAGAATTTTTTTTTTTTGTCACAAGTTAGCGGAAAATGATTTATTTTTATTTTTTTTCTCTTACAAAGTCTCATATTCCACTAACTTGTGACAAAAAAATAAAATTTTACATGAACTCGCCATGCCCCTCACAAAATACCTTGGGGTGTCTCCTTTCCAAAATGGGGTCACTTGTGGGGTATTTATACTGCCCTGGTATTTTAGGGTCCATAAAGCGTGAAAAGTAGCTTGAAATCCAAATGCGTAAAAAATGCCCTGTGAAATCCTAAAAGTACTCATTGGAATTTGGGCCCCTTTGCGCACCTAGGCTGCAAAAACGTGTCACACATGTGGTATCGCCATACTCAGGAGAAGTATGGCAATGTGTTTTGGGGTGTATTTTTACATATACCCATGCTGGGTGAGAGAAATATCTCTGTAAATGACAACTTTTCCCATTTATTTATACAAAGTTGTCAATTTACAGAGATATTTCTCTCACCCAGCATGGGTATATGTAAAAAGACACCCCAAAACACATTGCCCTACTTCTCCTGAGTACGGCGATACCACATGTGTGACACTTTTTTGCAGCCAAGATGCGCAAAGGGGCCAAAAGTCCAGCGATTACCTTTTAGGAGGGCATTTTTAGGCATTTGGATTCCAGACTTCTCACGCTTTAGGGCCCCTAAAATGCCAGGGCAGTATAAATACCCCAGATGTGACCCCACTTTGGAAAGAAGACACCCCAAGGTATTCCGTGAGGGGCATTGCGAGTTCATGGAAGATTTTTTTTTTTGGCACAAGTTAGCGGAAATTGATTTTTTTTTGTTTTTTTTCTCACAAAGTCTCCCTTTCCGTTAACTTGTGACAAAAAGTTCAATCTTTCATGGACTCAATATGCCCCTCAGCGAATACCTTGGGGTTTCTTCTTTCCAAAATGGGGTCATTTGTGGGGTGTTTGTACTGCCCTGGCATTTGAGGGTCTCCGCAATCATTACATGTGTGGCCAGCATTAGGAGTTTCTGCTATTCTCCTTAAGCCTCATGAACACGACCGTTGTTTGGGTCCGCATTTGAGCCGGATGTGGACCCATTCATTTCAATTGGGCCGCAAAAGATGCGGACAGCACTCTGTGTGCTGTCCGCATCCGTGGCTCCGTTCCGTGGCCCCGCTAAAAAAATATAACATGTCCTATTCTTGTCCGCGCTTTGCGGACAAGAATAGGCATTTATATTGCTGCCGCCCGTTCCGTTCTGCAAATTGCGGAAGTCAACACGGGTGCCTTCCGTTTTTTGCGCATCCGCGGTTTGCGGACAGCAAAAAACGGCACGGTCGAGTGCATGAGGCCTTATATTGAGCATACGGGTAATGAGATTTTTTTTTTACGTTCAGCCTCTGGGCTGAAAGAAAAAATGAACGGCACAGATTTCTTCATTCGCATCGATCAATGTGGATGAAAAAATCTCTGCCAAAATATGTGCAAAAAAAAAAAGCTGCGATCGCTAATAAAGATCCAAAAAGCTCAAAAGTGATCTTTATAGCGCCACAGCGATTTTACCGTGTTTTTGCAGTGATCAGAAAAAAAACATTTCTGTCACTGAGGTGGGGCAGACTGAACGCAAGTGTGTGCACAAGATCAGGCCTGATTGGGCGAACACTGTGTTTTTTGTAGAGCCTAAGGTGACCCTACTGATATAGATCTGATTGCGATCAGTCTTGATCACTTAC
Organism: Bufo bufo; assembly: GCF_905171765.1. Lineage (NCBI taxonomy): Eukaryota > Metazoa > Chordata > Amphibia > Anura > Bufonidae > Bufo > Bufo bufo. Next base: position 467,332,150 of record NC_053392.1, on the reverse strand, counting down.
AGATACTATAAAATACTAGTGCTGATTAGCGACAGCAATGACGCTAACCAGCGACTAATCAGTGACTGCGGTGCGGTGGGCGCTAACTACCTAACAAGTGGCTAACTAACTCGCGGTGGTAAGGGACCCTTAGGCCCCATTCACACGCATTTTGCGGAACGGAATTGCGGACCCATTAATTTCTATGGGGACAGACTTTGTACCGCTCAGATCCGGAATTGCGGATCTGCACTTCCGGGTCCGCACTTCCGTTCCGCTAAAATATAGAACATGTCCTATTCTTGTCCGCAATTGCGGACAAGAAAAGGCATTTTATATATAGTTCTGGCAATGTGCGGATCCACAATATGCGGAAAGCACACTGCCGGTGTCCGTGTTTTGCGGATCCGCGGATTTGTGGATCCGCAAAACACATACGGACGTCTGCATGGAGCCTTACAGGGGGGTGATCAATGACAGGGGGGTTATCAGGGAGTTTATATGGGGTGATCAGGGGTTAATAAGGGGTTAATAAGTGAGGGGGGGGTGTAGTGTAGTGTGGTGATTGGTGCTACTTACAGAGCTGCCTGTGTCCTCTGGTGGTTGATCCAAGCAAAAGGGACCACCAGAGGACCAGGTAGCAGGTATATCAGACGCTGTTAACAAAACAGCGTCTGATAAACCTTTCTGATGTTAAAAAAAAATCGCATCTACAGCCTACCAGCGAATGATCGCCGCTGGCAGGCTGTAGATCAACTTGTTTACTTTGCGCTCCTGTGAGCGCGCGTTCACAGGAAATCTCGCGTCTCGCGAGATGACGCATATATGAGTCTAGGAGGAATAACTTGGCCGCCCGCAGGACGCATCCCTGCGTTAGGCGGTCGGGAGGTGGTTAAAGTGCACCTGCACTGCATATGAGTTCAGGGACCAGGGGTGACATATTTAAATTTTTTTGTTGTAAAGTACCTTGGAAGCCTGCAATGCATATGTGACAGGCAGGCACATAAATTCAGCAAATCCATCTGTTCCCTTGTCGGGGTGACATATCTACTATTTTTAAGTAAAAAAAACCCTGTGCATCATCTGTGAGAGTGGGGGGCAATAAAGTACCTTTTTGCCCTATGCTGTATTTCTGACAGTCCAATAAAACCGCCAAATACTGCAGTTAAATTTTTTGCTGAAAAATTCACATTTCTGTTGCTATAAAGTACATTTGCGGCCTACGCTGCGTTCTTGTTAGTCAAATAAAACCATTAAATAACACTGTTACATTTTTGGGCTTCAAGTTCCCATTTTTGGGTGTAAAGTACATGTGACAGGCAGGCACATAAATTAAGCAAATCCATCTGTTCCATTGTAGGGGTGACATATCCACCATTTTTTATGTAACAAACCCCTGTGCTTCATCTGTGAGAGTGAAATATAATCTCAGTTAAATCCATCTGTTTCATTTAGGGTTAAAAAAAAACTTTTTTTTGGGAGCAATAAAGTACCTTTTTGCCCTGTGCTGCATTTCTGGTATGTAAAGAAATACAGGTAAATCCATCTGTTTCATTGTGTGTGAGAAAAAAACTTTTTTCTGGCAATAAAATACCTTTGCTGCCTGCACTGCATAGCAGACCGGGAAATAAGTTAAAAAAAAAACTCGTCAGTTCAATTGTTGGCTTACATTAACCCATTTTGGCCGTCAAAAAAACCCTGCTCTGCATTGTTCACAAGGAACTTAGTAAAAACATCTGTTACTTCGCTGGGTGACAGCAAAAATTGAGGAGCGCATCAAACAAGGGACATGGCCCTGGTCGTGGTGCTGCTGATGTTGGTGGAGCTCCTGTTGCAGGGAGAGGACGTGGTCGATCTGTGCCAGCTACACGCCCAAGTGAAATACCTTCCTCCGCGAATAGGCGACAGAACCTTCAGCGTTATTTGGTAGGGCCGAATGCTGCTCTACGAATGGTGAAGCCAGAACAAGTAAAGGCGATAGTAGATTGGGTGGCTGACAGTGCCTCCAGTTCACATTTTCTCCCACCCAGTCCCCTGCTGAAAGATCAGAGATGGCACCTGCATAGGGTTGAGTGAACCTGAACTGTAAATTTCGGGCTCATACCGAACTTAAGGATTTTTGGACCCTGGACCCGAACATTTCTGTAAAAGTTCGGGTTCGGTGTTCAGCGATTTAATGGCACTTTTTGAAAGGCTGCAGGGCAGCAAATCAAGCGTTTAACTCGTGTGCCTATTAATGGCATGGCTGTGATTGGCGGGTGCAGCATGTGACCCAGCGTCAATATAAGCTGGAGTCACGTAGCGCCGCACGTCACTCTAATCTTACTAGAGTAGGGATAGGATGCTGCTGCTGTGAAGGAGAGAATAGGAAAGAATCTATCTGATATCACATCACAACTTGTTTTTATTAACTCTGGGATCTACTGCGATTTTGTTTGGTGGGTGCAGTGCAACATTTTTGTACCTTGCCCTGGGCCCAGTGACACAGAAAAATAAGTTTTATCCGTATGTGAGTTAGGTGGGCGCTGTTTTGTGCAAGTTCAGTGCATCAGCACTGAATATGTGCCAGGGACAATAATTTAACCCTGTTCTTTTAGTTCAGTGGGCAACATATACCCATTTTTTAAGTGGACCTGCACTGCATATGTGCCAGGGGAAGGGAAAATAATATAGGGAATCCTATATGTGCCAGGGGGTGACATATTCACATTTATTTCTGTAAAGTACAATACAAGTAAATCCGTTTGTTAGATTCTATGGGGACAAAATATTATTTTTTTGCTAAAAAGTACATTTGCGCCCTGCACTGCATTTGTGATAGTGAAAGAAATTCAGTTAAATCCATCTGTTTAATTGTGGTGGAAAAAAATAATATATTTTTTCCATAAAGTACCTTTGCTGCCTTTACTGCATTTGTGACAGTCCAATACAAGCAATAAATACTGCTGTTATATTCTGGTTTTAAAAAAAACACCCATTTGGGGCCTTTGCTGCATTTCTGACAGTCCAGTACAAGTGTTAAATACAGCTGTTATATTCTGTTTTAAAAAAAAACACCCATTTTGTCCTAGATACTACAATTGCAGACTTTTCTGCTGTAAAGGTCACGTCCACACACACACAGGGGAAAGGATAGTGACCACTGCGCTCCACCCTCACCCCTGGCCCTGCCTACTTGCCTCACGAGTCCTGATGACAGGGGACAACTGGACGACAGTCCCTAACTTAGGATATGTGCAGGGAAGACAGACAAGACAAAATACGGAACATGAACGGACCGGGTCAGAACCAAGAGAGCTACGCAGTACAAAGGATTAAGCAAAGAATGGTCAGGAGAAGCCGGGGTCAAATACCAGGAGAGCAGAGAAGTACAAGAGGAGTCCTAAGAGAGTAGTCAGGTGGGAGCCGAGGTCACAATACCAGGACGGATGCGCAGTACAGGAGGAGCAGGCAAAAGGATGGTCAGAGAACAGGATCAGGTAAGTATTCAGCAGTCCAACAAATAGCCAGGAACCTAGAAATTAACAGGCAACCTGTAGCCAGCAGGCTGCCTGTATTTATAGTGGGGAGTGAGGGTCATGTGACGTGGCCAGCGTCACATGACCGACAGACCAACCAGTCGAGCACCGAGTGATCAGCTCGGCGCTCAAGGCAGACTAGGAGCAGGGAGCCACCCAGCAAGTAAAGCCGCCCTGGGAATGAGGTCAAACACAGAACCTCATTCCAAAAGCTAAGCAACAGGTCTGCGGGCAATGGGGGACCGAGTGCACCTTCGGAACCCCGTGACATCTGCATTTGTGACAATCCAATACAAGCGTTAAATACCGCTGTTATATTCTGGTTCTATAAAAACACCCATTTTTTTAAAGATACTACATTTGGGGCTTTTGCTGCATTTGTGACAGTCCAATACAAGCGTTAAATACCGCCGTTTTATTCTGGTTTTATAAAAACACCCATTTTGTCCTAGGTACTACATTTGGAGCCTTTGCTGCATTTGTGACAGTTCAATACAAGTGTTAAATACTGCTGTTATATTCTGTTTTTTTTTAAAAAACACCCATTGTGTGCAAATCACTACATTTGGGACAATTGCTGCATTTGTGACAGTCCAATACAAGCGTTAAATACTGCTGTTATATTCTGGTTTTAAAAAAAAGTCCCATTTTGTGCAAGTTACTACATTTGCGGCCTTTGCTGCATTTGTGACAGCTGCTGGTGTTGGTGGAGCTCCTATTACAGGGAGAGGACGTGGTCGATTTGTGCCAGCTACACGCACAAGTGAAACACCTTCCTCAGGTGCGAGTAGGCGACAGAACCTTCAGCGTTATTTGGTAGGGCCGAATGCGGTAGATAATAGATTGGGTGGCTGAAAGTGTCTCCAGTTCCTTCACATTGTCTCCTGCCCAGTCCCTTGCTGAAAGATCAGAGTTGGCGCCTGCAGCCCATGACCATCAGTCTTTCACCTCACCCCCTTGCAAATCAGCCAAGCAGTCTGAGCCCCAATTTATGCAGCAGTCTCTATTGCTTTTTGATGACTCTGCTAGCAGGGTTTCCGTGAGCCATCCACATAGCCCTGCCCCAGAAGTGAAAGAGATTGAGTGCACCGATGCCCAACCACTTATGTTTCAGGATGAGGACATTGGAGGACCACTGCAGCAAGTCTCGGTTGATGACGAAACACAAGTGCCAACTGCTGTGTCTTTCTGCAGTGTGCAGACCAACAAGGAGGGCAGGGGCGAAGATTGAGTGACCTGTCTAGTTCGGAGTAAGAGGCGGTGGTCGCACAGAGCCACCAGCACAGCAGAAAAAGGAGCGGGGTGCAAAAGCAGAGCAGCGATCCCCTAGACAGTATGCCTGCTACTGCCCACCGCACCAAGGGACCGAGCACACCAAAACCAGCTCCAAAGAGTTCCTTGGCCTAGCAGCTCTTCAGACAATGTGCTGACGACAAGACACGAGTGGTTAGCACGCTGTACAATCAGAGACTGAAGCGAGGCATAAAGGTTCTAAACCTGAGCACAACCTGCATGACCAGGCATCTAAGTACAAAGCACGAGCTGCAGTGGAGTGGACACCTCCTGCTTCCTCTTCTGCTGCAGTCTCGGCCTTTTCATCCCACTCTAGAGTGGCAGTGGCACCTGCCACCCCGCAAACAGAGGATGTGCCAGCAAAGCCACCACCTGGATCACCAAGCATCTCCACAATGTCCCATGGAAGCGTTCAGCTGTCTATCTCCCAAACGTTGGAGCAAAAGAGGAAGTACCCCCTACCCACCCATGATTCCTGGCTCTGAATGCCAGCATTTCAAAATTACTGGCCTTTGAAATGCTGTCATTCCATCTGGTGGAGACGGAGAGTTTTAAAAGCCTTATTGCGGTGGCTGTCCCACAGTACGTTGTTCCCAGCCGCCACTACTTTTCCAGGTGAGCCATCCCTTTCCTGCACAACCAAGTGGGGGACAAAATCAGGTGTACACTGCACAACGCCATCTGTGGCAAGGTGCACCTAACTACGTAAGCACGGTCAGGGACGTTATATATCCCTAACAGCACACTGGGTAAATGAAGTGGCGACTGGGCCTGAGGCGGATAGCAGTTTGGCGCATGTCCTTCCACCACCGAGGATTGCAGGGCGTTTCTCTTTGCCTCCCGTTGCTTCCTCCTCCTACTCCGCTTCTTCATCCTTGCTTCTACATCCTTGCTTCTACATCCTCTACCGCATCCTCATCTGGTCAGCGTAACACCTTCACCACCAACTTCAGCACAGCCAGGGGTAAACGACAGCAGGCAGTTTTAAACTTATCTGTTTGGGGGACAAACCCCACACCACGCAGGAGCTGTGGATGGGCATGGAACAACAGACCGATGAGTGGTTGGTGCCAGTGAGCCTCAAGCCCGGCCTGGTAGTGTGCGATAATGGGCAAAATCTCGTAGCAGCTCTGATCCAACCACATCCCTTGCCTGGCGCATGTGCTGAATTTGGTAGTGCAGAAATTCCTTAAAAATTACCCCAATATGTCAGAGCTGATGCAGAAAGTGTGGGCCATCTGTTCACGCTTTCGGCATTCTCACCCTGCTGCTGCTCGCCTGTCAGTGCTGCAGCGTAACTTCTGCCTTCCCGCTCACCGCTTCATATGCGACGTGCCTACAAGGTGGAACTCCACCTTGCACATGCTGGCCAGACTGTGCGAGCAGCAGCACGCGATAGTGGAGTTTCGGCTGCAGCACGCTCTAGTGAGTCGCTCTGTGGAACAGCAACACTTCACCACCAATGACTGGGCTTCCATGCAAGACCTGTGTGCCTTGTTGCACTGTTTCAAGGACAAGTACCGTCCTTAATTCAGTCACTGGAGCCTGATCGTAAGATGCGTGAGTACAAGCACACGCTGGTAGACGTGCTGCTGATGGCATTCCCACCTGACAGCGGGGCTCAGTGGAAGCACAAGGCGAAGGCTGAGGAGGAGGAAGAGGTCGCCAATGCAGCTGGGGCACCGCCAGCACCTCAGAAGGCAGGGTTAGCATGGTCAAAATGTGGAAAAGCATTGTCAGGACAACACAACAACCAGCACCACCAGCTGATATGGAACGTCTTAGCAGGAGGCAGCATTTCAGCAACATGGTGGAGCAGTATGTGTGCACACGCCTACACGCACTGACTGATGGGTTTGCCCCCTTCAATTCCTAGGTCTCCAAATTGGGCACATGGCCTGAGCTTGCCCTTTACGCCTTGGAGGTGCTGGCCTGCCCTGTAGCCAGTGTATTGTCTGAACGTTTGTTTAGCACGGCAGGAGGGGGTTATCACAGACTAGCTCAGCTGCCTGTCCACAGCCAATGTGGACAAGCTCACGTTCATTAAAATGAACCAGGCAGAGATCCCACAGGACTTGTCCGTACCTTGTGCAGAATAGACATGCATACTGGCCTCACCCAGCCATTGTTGTACTCCAGCGCACTTTCTCTTTGTTTTATTTTTTATATTTCCCAATGTTTTGGGGTCTACCCAAATTTTAACAAAAATATAAAATAAAATACAAAAACAAAAACCAGTGTTGGCTACCTCCTCCTCCTCCACCGCTGCTTCCACCTACACCGCCACATCCACAGCCTCCTCAACCTCCTACTCCATATGGACCTCATCCTCCTAAATCAAGATTATTATTATTTTTTATGTATTTTATGTTATTTCAAGTCATTTCCCTATCCATTTTTATTTGCAGAGAACTTGCCATGCTCTTAACCACATTTTGCAGCCCTCTATCCCTTTCCATGACTTTTTTAGAGCCATTTTAGTGCTCCAAAGTTCGGGTCCCCATTGACTTCAGCTCAAACTTTTTTTCGTCGAACCCAAACTTCCAGGTGTCCGCTCAACTCTAGTTATAAATATTAAGAAATTATACCCATTATTTTCCCATTTAGTATGTACAGGTGAATTGTATTGTCTCTTCCCACGTGCATATAGGAAAAAACTAAATTGAAACTCATAAGAGACTTTGAAAATGTCTCCTTACCAGAGTAGTGATGTATAAATAAATATTAAAAAAGACTGGTGGATAACATGCCAGTTCTAATAAATCCCCCCATTAGTGCTTGTTGGAAAGCAGGTAGGAATAGCACATACTTAAATAGAGCCTTAAACATATAACATACATTTTTATGTTCCTTTGTCAGATATCCCTATAAGTTATAAATATTAAGACATTATACTCAGTGTTTTACCATTTAGTATGTACGGGTGACTTGCATTATTCCTTCCCATGTGCACAACCTTACATTTGTCAATTTTAAACCTCATCTGCCACTTCTCTGCCCAAGTCTCCGAACTATCCAGATTCATCTGTAGCAGTAAACTGTCCTCTTCCGTGTTAATTACTTTACACAGTTTAGTGTCATCTGCACAAAAAAAAAAAAATACTATACAATCCCACTACAGGATCATTATTAAATATATTGAAGAGAATAGAGCCCAATACTAACTCTAGTGACAGTGATCCAATCTGAGTGTGTACCGTTAATAACCACCATCTGTTTTCTATTACTGAGCCAGTTACTTACCACATACAGACATTTTCTCCCAGTCCAAGCAGTCTCATTTTATGTACAAACATTTTATGTGGCAGTGTATCAGATGCTTTGGAAAAAAAATCAAGATATATGACAGTCAAAGACTACTGCTGGTCCAGTCTAAAACTTACCTCCTCATAGAAATGTTGGAGGGAAACTGGAATGCATGAATGCTTATACGGTATGTGAATCCAGCCTTAGAATACCTCCAATTTACCCACAATAAAGGTTAAACTTACAATCGATTTTTGACCCCTTTTTGAATATTTGCAAGTTTAAAGTAAGAGTAATTTCTCATTCACACATCAGTGTGTTATTTCCATCAGTGACTGTGAACCAAAACCAGGATTGGAGTCTCCACAGAAATAAGGTATAAAGAAAAGATCTGCACCTGTTCTGTGTTTAGAGCTGCAACTGTTTTAGGCTCACAATCACTGATAGAAATCGCTGATCAAAACACTAACGTGTGAATGAGGCTAAGTAGGACCAAGTAAAAATGGTAAACCTTAAGGGCTCATGCACATGACTGTATGGCTTTTTTAGTGTTTTGCGGTCCGTTTTTTACGGATCCGTTGTTCCGTTTTTTGTTTCCGTTGTGTTTCCTTTCCGTTTTTACGTTCCGTTTTTCCATATGCCACATACAGTATACAGCAATTACATAGAAAAAATTAGGCTGGGCATAACATTTTCAATAGATGGTTCAGCAAAAACGGAACGCATACGGAAGACATACGGATGCATTTCCGTAGGTGTTCCATTTTTTTTGCTGACCCATTGACTTGAATGGAGCCAAACACCGTTCTATCTTTTCACGGTACGGAAATACTGAAACGGAATGCACACGAAGACACTTCAGTTTTTTTTGATGAACCATTGAAATGAATGGTTCAGTATATGTACCGAATACTGAACAAAAAAAAGTCCAGTATACTGAACGCAAAATACTGTCGTGTGCATGAGCCCTAAGGAAATTGATGTAAACTGTTGACTGAAAATACAGTGGACAAAGGAAAGACAGTGTTGAATGTTGAATTACTTTACACCTAGTTCAGTCTGTAACATAGTAACATAGTAACATAGTACATAAGGCCAAAAAAAGACATTTGTCCATCCAGTTCGGCCTGTTATTCTGCAAGTTGATCCAGAGGAAGGCAAAAAAAAAAACTGTGAGGTAGAAGCCAATTTTCCCCACTTGGGGAATAAAAAATTCCTTCCCGCCTCTAATCAGGCAATCAGAATAACTCCCTGTATCAACGACCCCTCTCTAGTAGCTATATCCTGTAATTAGAGTTGAGCGAACACCTGGATGTTCGGGTTCAAGAAGTTCGGCCGAACTTCCCGGAAATGTTCGGGTTCGGGATCCGAACCCGACCCGAACTCCGTCCCGAACCCGAACCCCATTGAAGTCAATGGGGACCCGAACTTTTGGGCACTAAAAAGGCTGTAAAACAGCCCAGGAAAGAGCTAGAGGGCTGCAAAAGGCAGCAACATGTAGGTAAATCTCCTGCAAACAAATGTGGATAGGGAAATGAATTAAAATTTTAAAAAAAATAAAAAAATTAACCAATATCCATTGGACAGAGGTCCCATAGCAGAGAATCTGGCTTCACGTCAGCAGAGAATCAGTCTCTTCATGCCATAGCAAAGAATCTGGCTTCATGTCAGCACAGAATCAGTATCTTCATGCCATAGCAGAGAATCTGGCTTCATGTCAGCGCAGAATCAGTCTTCATTTCATAGCAGAGAATCAGGCTTCACGTCACCCACCACTGGAACAGGCCACTGTCACACATTTAGGCCCAGGCACCCAGACAGAGGAGAGAGGTCCCGTAACAGAGAATCTGGCCTTATGTCAGCACAGAATCAGTCTTCATGTCATAGCAGAGAATCAGGCATCACGTCACCCACCACTGGAACAGGCCACTGTCACACATTTAGGCCCAGGCACCCAGGCAGAGGAGAGAGGTCCCGTAACAGAGAATCTGGCCTTATGTTAGCACAGAATCAGTCTTCATGTCATAGCAGAGAATCAGGCTTCACGTCACCCACCACTGGAACAGGCCACTGTCACATATTTAGGCCCCGGCACCCAGAATGAGGAGAGAGGTCCCGTAACAGAGAATCTGGCTTTATGTCAGCACAGAATCAGTCTTCATGTCATAGCAGAGAATCAGGCATCACGTCACCCACCACTGGAACAGGCCACTGTCACACATTTAGGCCCAGGCACCCAGGCAGAGGAGAGAGGTCCCGTAACAGAGAATCTGGCCTTATGTCAGCACAGAATCTGTCTTCATGTCATAGCAGAGAATCAGGCTTCACGTCACCCACCACTGGAACAGGCCACTGTCACATATTTAGGTCCCAGCACCCAGAGAGAGGAGAGAGGTCCCGTAACAGAGAATCTGGCCTTATGTCAGCGCAGAATCTGTCTTCATGTCATAGCAGAGATTCAGGCTTCACGTCACCCACCACTGGAACAGGCCACTGTCACACATTTAGGCCCCGGCACCCAGGCAGAGGAGAGAGGTCCCGTAACAGAGAATCTGGCCTTATGTCAGCGCAGAATCAGTCTTCATGTCATAGCAGAGAATCAGGCATCACATCACCCACCACTGGAACAGGCCAATGTCACACATTTAGGCCCAGGCACCCAGGCAGAGGAGAGAGGTCCCGTAACAGAGAATCTGGCCTTATGTCAGCGCAGAATCAGTCTTCATGTCATAGCAGAGAATCAGGCATCACGTCACCCACCACTGGAACAGGCCACTGTCACACATTTAGGCCCCGGCACCCAGGCAGAGGAGAGAGGTCCCGTAACAGAGAATATGGCCTTATGTCAGCACAGAATCTGTCTTCATGTCATAGCAGAGAATCAGGCTTCACGTCACCCACCACTGGAACAGGCCACTGTCACATATTTAGGCCCCGGCACCCAGACAGAGGAGAGAGGTCCCGTAACAGAGAATCTGGCCTTATGTTAGCGCAGAATCTGTCTTCATGTCATAGCAGAGAATCAGGCATCACGTCACCCACCACTGGAACAGGCCACTGTCACACATTTAGGCCCAGGTACCCAGGCAGAGGAGAGAGGTCCCGTAACAGAGAATCTGGCCTTATGTCAGCACAGAATCTGTCTTCATGTCATAGCAGAGAATCAGGCTTCACGTCACCCACCACTGGAACAGGCCACTGTCACACATTTAGGCCCCGGCACCCAGGCAGAGGAGAGGTTCATTCAATTTTGGGTTGCCCCGCAATATAATGGTAAAATGAAAATAAAAATTGTATTGAATGAGGAAGTGCCCTGGAGTAGAATAATATATTGTTAAGGGGAGGTAGTTAATATCTAATCTGCACAAGGGATGGACAGGTCCTGTGGGATCCATGCCTGGTTCATTTTTATGAACGTCAGCTTGTCCACATTGGCTGTAGACAGGCGGCTGCGTTTGTCTGTAATGACGCCCCCTGCCGTGCTGAATACACGTTCAGACAAAACGCTGGCCGCCGGGCAGGCCAGCACCTCCAAGGCATAAAAGGCTAGCTCTGGCCACGTGGACAATTTGGAGACCCAGAAGTTGTATGGGGCCGTACCATCAGTCAGTACGTGGAGGGGTGTGCACAGGTACTGTTCCACCATGTTAGTGAAATGTTGCCTCCTGCTAACACGTTCCGTATCAGGTGGTGGTGCAGTTAGCTGTGGCGTGGTGACAAAACTGTTCCACATCTCTGCCATGCTAACCCCTCCCTCAGAGGAGCTGGCCGTGACACAGCTGCGTTGGCGACCTCTTGCTCCTCCTCTGCCTTCGCCTTGGGCTTCCACTGGTTCCCCTGTGACATTTGGGAATGCTCTCAGTAGCGCGTCTACCAACGTGCGCTTGTACTCGCGCATCTTCCTATCACGCTCCAGTGTAGGAAGTAAGGTGGGCACATTGTCTTTGTACCGGGGATCCAGCAGGGTGGCAACCCAGTAGTCCGCACACGTTAAAATGTGGGCAACTCTGCTGTTGTTGCGCAGGCACTGCAGCATGTAGTCGCTCATGTGTGCCAGGCTGCCCAGAGGTAAGGACAAGCTGTCCTCTGTGGGAGGCGTATCGTCATCGTCCTCTGTTTCCCCCCAGCCACGCACCAGTGATGGGCCCGAGCTGCTTTGGGTGCCACCCCGCTGTGAACATGCTTCATCCTCATCCTCCTCCACCTCCTTCTCATCCTCGTCCTCCTCGTCCTCCAGTAGTGGGCCCTGTCTGGCCACATTTGTACCTGGCCTCTGCTGTTGCAAAAAACCTCCCTCTGAGTCACTTCGAAGAGACTGGCCTGAAAGTGCTAAAAATGACCCCTCTTCCTCCTCTTCCTCCTAGGCCACCTCCTCTTCCATCATCGCCCTAAGTGTTTTCTCAAGGAGACATAGAAGTGGTATTGTAACGCTGATAACGGCGTCATCGCCACTGGCCATGTTAGTGGAGTACTCGAAACAGCGCAACAGGGCACACAGGTCTCGCATGGAGGCCCAGTCATTGGTGGTGAAGTGGGTCTGATCCGCAGTGCGACTGACCCGTGTGTGCTGCAGCTGAAACTCCACTATGGCCTGCTGCTGCTCGCACAGTCTGTCCAGCATATGCAAGGTGGAGTTCCACCTGGTGGGCACGTCGCATATGAGGCGGTGAGCGGGAAGGCCAAAGTTACGCTGTAGCACAGAAAGGCGAGCAGCGGCAGGGTGTGAACGCCGGAAGCGCGAACAGATGGCCCGCACTTTATGCAGCAGCTCTGACATGTCGGGGTAGTTGTGAATTAACTTCTGCACCACCAAATTCAGCACATGCGCCAGGCAAGGGATGTGCGTCAAACCGGCTAGTCCCAGAGCTGCAACGAGATTTCGCCCATTATCGCACACCACCAGGCTGGGCTTGAGGCTCACCGGCAGCAACCACTCGTCGGTCTGTTGTTCTATACCCCCCCACAACTCCTGTGCGGTGTGGGGCCTGTCCCCCAAACATATGAGTTTCAGAACGGCCTGCTGACGTTTACCCCGGGCTGTGCTGAAGTTGGTGGTGAAGGTGTGTGGCTGACTGGATGAGCAGGTGGAAGAAGAGGAGGAGGAAGCTGAGTAGAAGGAGGAGGAGACAGGAGGCAAAGAATGTTGCCCTGCGATCCTTGGCGGCGGAAGGACGTGTGCCAAACAGCTCTCCGCCTGGGGCCCAGCCGCCACTACATTTACCCAGTGTGCAGTTATGGAGATATAGCGTCCCTGGCCGTGCTTACTGGTCCACGTATCTGTGGTTAGGTGGACCTTGCCACAGATGGCGTTGCGCAGTGCACATTTGATTTTATCGGACACTTGTTTGTGCAGGGAAGGCACGGCTCTCTTGGAGAAGTAGTGGCGGCTGGGAACAACATACTGTGGGACAGCAAGCGACATGAGCTGCTTGAAGCTGTGTGTGTCCACCAGCCTAAATGACAGCATTTCATAGGCCAGTAGTTTAGAAATGCTGGCATTCAGGGCCAGGGATCGAGGGTGGCTGGGTGGGAATTTACGCTTTCTCTCAAATGTTTGTGAGATGGAGAGCTGAACGCTGCCGTGTGACATGGTTGAGATGCTTGGTGACGCAGGTGGTGGTGTTGGTGGTACATCCCATGTTTGCTGGGCGGCAGGTGCCAACGTTCCTCCAGAGGCGGAGGAAGAGGCCGAGGCGGCGGCAGCAGCAGCAGCAGAAGAGGCCGAGGCGGCGGCAGCAGCAGAGGTAGCAGGGGGAGCCTGAGTGACTTTCTTGTTTTTTAGGAGGTGTTTACTCCACTGCAGTTTATGCTTTGCATGCAGGTGCCTGGTCATGCAGGTTGTGCTAAGGTTCAGAACATTAATGCCTCGCTTCAGGCTCTGATGGCACAGCGTGCAAACCACTCGGGTCTTGTCGTCAGCACATTGTTTGAAGAAGTGCCATGCCAGGGAACTCCTTGAAGCTGCCTTTGGGGTGCTCGGTCCCAGATGGCGGCGGTCAGTAGCAGGCGGAGTCTCTTGGCGGCGGGTGTTCTGATTTTGCCCACTGCTCCCTCTTTGGTACGCTGTTGGCTCGGTCTCACCACTGCCTCTTCCTCCAAACTCTGAAAGTCAGTGGCACGACCTTCATTCCATGTGGGGTCTAGGACCTCATCGTCCCCTGCATTGTCTTCCACCCAGTCTTGATCCCTGACCACCTGTTCAGTCTGCACACTGCAGAAAGACGTAGCAGTTGGCACCTGTGTTTCGTCATCATCAGAGACGTGCTGAGGTGGTATTCCCATGTCCTCATCATTAGGAAACATAAGTGGTTGTGCGTTAGTGCATTCTATCTCTTCCACCCCTGGGGAAGGGCTAGGTGGATGCCCTTGGGAAACCCTGGCAGCAGAGTCTTCAAACAGCATAAGAGACTGCTGCATAACTTGAGGCTCAGACAGTTTCCCTGATATGCATGGGAGTGATGTGACAGACCGATGGGCTTGGTTTTCATGCGCCATCTGTGCGCTTTCTGCAGAAGACTGGGTGGGAGATAATGTGAACGTGCTGGATCCACTGTCGGCCACCCAATTGACTAATGCCTGTACCTGCTCAGGCCTTACCATCCTTAGAACGGCATTGGGCCCCACCAAATATCGCTGTAAATTCTGCTGGCTACTGGGACCTGAGGTAGTTGGTTCACTAGGACGTGTGGCTGTGGCAGAACGGCCACGTCCTCTCCCAGCACCAGAGGGTCCACTAACACCACCACGACCATGTCCACGTCCGCGTCCGCGTCCCTTATTAGATGTTTTCCTCATTGTTCCCGTTCACCACAATTTTGAGAATGGCAAATTTGGGAATAGTTTTTCAACCTAGAACAAAAACTGTGCTTTTACGGTCACTACAAATAACTTGACCAGCTAAAACAGTACAGATTTGGTTTAATAGAAATGTGAGGCCTGTTTTTTTTTGCGCTGTGTGGCAGGTATATGTTTAATCACAGAATTAGACTTGTATCTGCACGGTAGCGTGTGTGTTAAGTTTTTCTGAATGACACTATCAGCACCTTGAATCTAAGATATCCTTTTTGGGATAGATTTCAAGTAGGCCTGATATATATAGCATAAACTACTTATTTTGAGAATTGCAAATTTTGGAATAGTTTTTCAACCCAGGACAAAAACTGTGCTTTTACGGTCACTACAAATAATTTGACCAGCTAAAACAGTACAGATTTGGTTGAATAGAAATGTGAGGCCTATTATTTTTGCGCTGTGTGACAGGTATACGTTTAATCACAGAATTAGACTTGTATCTGCACGGTAGCGTGTGTGTTAAGTTTTTCTGAATGACACTATCAGCACCTTGAATCTAAGATATCCTTTTTGGGATAGATTTCATGTAGGCCTGATATAGCAGAAACTACTTATTTTGAGAATGTCAAATTTGGGAATAGTTTTTCAACCCAGAACAAAAACTGTGCTTTTACGGTCACTACAAATAACTTGACCAGCTAAAACAGTACAGATTTGGTTGAATAGAAATGTCAGGTCTATTTTTTAGGCGCTGGGTGACAGGCTCAACTTGCCCCTGATGTAGTATATGGCCAAAAAATAACCACACTATTGATGGTTAAATGCACTTGGGTGACACAGGCTCAGCCTGCACCATATGTAGTATATGGCCAAAAAATAACCAGACTGTTGATGGTTAAATGCACTTCGGTGACACAGGCTCAGCCTGCAGCTGATGTAGTATATGGCCAAAAAATAACCAGACTGTTGATGGTTAAATGCACTTCGGTGACACAGGCTCAGCCTGCAGCTGATGTAGGATATAGCACAAAATAAGCACACTATTGATGGTTAAATACACTTAGTGATAGCTTGTGCTGGCGCACCACAAGCCACAAAATGGCCGCCGATCACCCCAGAAAAAAGTGATATAAAAACGCTCTGGGCAGCCTAAAAAAAGTGAGCAAGTCGATATTAGCACTTCAGTGATCCACAGCTGGAGATCGATCACAGAATGAAGTCTTTTGGAGGAGTTAATCTGCCTAATCTCGCCCTAACGTCGCAGCTGCAACCTCTCCCTATGCTTGAATCAGCAGAGTGACGTGCAGCGCTACGTGACCCAAGCTTATATAGAGGCTGGGTCACATGCTGCACTGGCCAATCACAGCCATGCCAATAGTAGGCAAGGCTGTGATGGCCTCTTGGGGCAAGTAGTATGACGCTTTTTGATTGGCTGCTTTGCAGCCTTTCAAAAAGCGCCAAGAAAGCGCCAAACACCGAACCCGGACTTTTACGAAAATGTTCGTGTTCGGGTCCGTGTCACGGACACCCCAAAATTCGGTACGAACCCGAACTATACAGTTCGGGTTCGCTCATTCCTACCTGTAATATTATTACACTCCAGAAATACATCCAGGCCCCTCTTGAATTCCTTTATTGTACTCACCATCATGACCTCCTCAGGCAGAGAGTTCCATAGTCTCACTGCTCTTACCGTAAAGAATCATTTTCTATGTTTGTGTACAAACATTCTTTCCTCCAGACGCAGAGGATGGAAAAATAATTTAATTCTATTTAAGATGACAGTAGGTAATATCTTTGTTTCTGTATGAATTACTATAGCAGCAAAGACAATTTCATGGGAGTCACTTCAGAAGAGATTACTAGAGATTATATAGATAATTAGTGTGTGATCAGTGAAGTCAGTACAAGTGCACAAAGCAGCCTAAATTACATTTTAAGAATTGAAACTACGGAAAGGAATCTATTGGAAGAGCCCTACAACTGGTTAACCAGCTCCTGATCGCCCATAGACTATAAACATCCTGGATGGTTGGGACTTATCTCTAAAAGAACATTTTAGAATGTCTGTTCAGAGATCACAGCTGCATGCTAAACAATAAAAAAAATAAAAAAAATAGACATATTTGTTATTGCCCCTTCCTTAAATAACTGCTCTATACAAATATGACATGATCTACCCCATCAGATGAACACCACAAAAAATATAAATAAAAAGTATGCCAGAACAGCTAGTTTTTGGTCAACTAATTTCCCAATAAAACGTAATATAAATATCATGTCTGATATGGCAGGTAACAGACGTGTAGCACAGAGGGGAGGGAAGAGGAGTACCCTTCCACTGGGGAGAGGGAGGAGTGGTGACCCCTAGCTCACCTAGCACTGGCATCTGGCTGCCCTGATGTCCCTAGATGGGCTGATAACCCATACACGGATCAGGTGACTCGTCCCTGGCTTACCCTGAAATAAGCCCTAGGTAGTGAGTTGGGTGGTGGGAGCACTAGTCCTCACCACTGACATCTAGGGTAACAACAGGGAAAGGACAAACAACACAAACACAATAAACAACCCCGAAGGGAGACAACAACAACAGGAGAGAACCAGAGATCTGACAGCAGCAGTTCCAAAAGCTCCAGAGCAACAGTTGTCCCAACTCCACCTGAGGTCAGAATAGAAGATCTAGAAAGAAGGTCTATATCTGGCAACAAGAAAAGCAGAAAGGGAGAATATATAGTAGCTGGGAGTGGCTGACAGAACAGCTGAAAGGAAAAGCTACAGATTCCTAAATGGGACAAAAAGCATAGCAAACCAAAGCAGGAAAACCTGAACCGGAATCTATTCTCACCACTAGGTCATGGAGCATTCTCTTGAGAAACTGAACCCGTAGCCACCCGCTGTGACTTTCTGACCCCAGGCACAACAGAGTCAGTGATAGGTTGTGACACTCTCGTGACAATCAAGCAATCAATAAAGTCTTATTGTTACCAATAAAAACTACAAATGTTACCAATGAAAACTTCAGTCTGTCCGGCAAAAGATTAGCCCTCAGACGCCTACGGCAGCAGAAAAATAAAAATGTTGTGGATGTTAGTAGAGTTGAGCGAACCCGAACTGTAAAGTTCGGGTTCATACCGAACTTTAGCTTTTTTTTTGACCCGGACCTGAACATTTACGTAAAAGTTTGGGTTTGTGTTCGGTGTTCGCCGATTTTTATGGCGCTTATTGAAAGGCTGCAAAGCAGCCAATCAACAAGTGTTTAACTGTGTGCCCTTAGAAGCCATCACAGCCATGCCTACTATTGGCATGTCTGTGATTGGCCAACTGCAGCATGTGACCCAGCCTCTATATAAGGCTGAGTCACGTAGCGCTGCACGTCACTCTGCTATTCTTAGTGTAGGGAGAGGATGCTGCTGCTGTCAGGGACAGATCAGGGATAAATACTAAGAAGAACTGCCTCATAACTCAGCGATCTCAATCCAATGTGTTTTGTGGGTGCAGTGCACAGTTTTTTTAAGCCTGCACTGAGCCAACTTCTGTTGAAAACGCATTCTTTTTTACTTCAATTTGTCACTATGAATACCTAATCGGCAGCCATTTTATGCAGACATGCTGGTGCAGCACTATCTATCTGCATGTCTGCTAGACCAGAAATACAGCTTTTTTGCTGACTGTGTTTAAAATAAAAAAAAATTCATATACTGGTCATCTTTGATTACATGTGCATAAGTGACTGTCATATTTAGGCCACAAATACAGCCATTAGGTTACTGCATTTAAAAAAAATATCTTTTTTTCATATACTGGTCATCTTTGATTACACGTGCATAGGTGACAATCACATTTAGGCCACAAATACGGCCATTCGTTTACTGCGGTTGAAATAAACCGTGTGTTCATATACTGCTCATTTTGAATTTAACGTACATAGAATACAATCACATTCAGGCCCCAAACACGGCCATTAGTTTACTGCGGTTAAAATAAACTGTGTGTTCATATACTGCTCATTTTAAATTTAGCGTACATAGAATACAGTCACATTTAGGCCACAAATACGGCCATTCGTTTACTGCAGTTTAAATAAACCGTGTGTTCATATACCGGTCATCTTGATTACACGTGCATAGGTGACAGTCACATTTAGGCCACAAATACGGCCATTCGTTTACTGTGGTTTAAATAAACCGTGTGTTCATATACTGATCATTTTGGATTTAACGTACATCGAATACAGTCACATTTAGGCCACAAATACCGCTGCCATATAGAGTTTTAAAAAATAAAATTGAGTGCAATACATAACATCAGGGTTTATATTGGCGGTTAATTATTTTTAACATACTTAACCAATTTTTACTTTGCTTTGTGAACGCTAACTATGAGGCAAACATCTAATAAGGGACGCGGTCATGGTCGCGGTGGTGGTGTTGGTGGAGCCTGTGGTGCAGGGAGAGGACGTGGCCGTTCTCCCACAGCTACACGTCCTACTGAACCTACTACCTCAGGTCCCAGTAGCCACCAGAATCTACAGCGATATTTGGTCGGGCCTAATGCCGTTCTAAGGATGGTAAGGTCTGAGCAAGTACAGGCGCTAGTCAATTGGGTGGCCGACAGTGGATCCAGCACGTTCACATTATCTCCCACCCAGTCTTCTGCAGAAAGAACACAGGTGGCGCCTGAAACCCATGCCCATCAGTCTGTCACATCACCCCCGTGGATATCGGGGAACCTGTCTGAGCCTCAAGTCATGCAGCAGTCTCTTATGCTGTTTGAAGACTCTGCTGGCAGGGTTTCCCAAGGGCATCCATCTAGCCCTTCCCTAGGGGTGGAAGAGATAGAATGCACTGACGCACAACCACTTATGTTTCCTGATGAGAACATGGGTATACCACCTCAGCACATCTCTGATGATGACGAAACACAGGTGCCAACTGCTGCGTCTTTCTGCAGTGTGCAGAACGAAAAGGAGGTCCGGGAGGAAGACTGGGTGGAAGACGATGCAGGGGACGATGAGGTCCTAGACCCCACATGGAATGATGGTCGTGCCACTGACTTTCAGAGTTTCGAGGAAGAGGCAGTGGCACTTCTTCACACAATGTGTTGACAACAAGACGCGAGTGGTTTGCTGTGCCATCAGAGCCTGAAGCGAGGCATTAACGTTCTGAACCTTAGCACAATCTGCATGACCAGGCATCTACATGCGAGGCACGGGCTGCAGTGGAGTAAGCACCTTCAAAACCAAGAAAGGGCTCAGGCTCCTCCTGCTCCCTCTTCTGCTGCTGCCTCGGCCTCTTCCTCCGCCTCTGGAGGAACGTTGGCACCTGCCGCCCAACAAACAGAGGATGTGCAACCAACAACACCACCTCCGTCACCAAGCATCTCCACCATGTCTCACAGAAGCATTCAGCTCTCCATCTCACAAACCTTTGAGAGAAAGCGTAAATTCCCACCTAGCCACCCTCGATCCCTTGCCCTGAATGCCAGCATTTCTAAACTGCTGGCCTTTGAAATGCTGTCATTCAGGCTGGTGGAGACGGACAGCTTCAAACAGCTCATGTCGCTTGCTGTCCCACAGTACGTCGTTCCCAGCCACCATTACTTCTTCAGGAGAGCCGTGCCCTCCCTGCACAACCAAGTATCGGATAAAATCAAGTGTGCACTGCACAACGCCATCTGTGGCAAGGTCCACCTAACTACAGATACGTGGACCAGTAAGCACGGCCAGGGACGCTATATCTCCCTAACTGCACACTGGGTAAATGTAGTGGCGGCTGGGCCCCAGGCGGAGAGCTGTTTGGCGCACGTCCTTCCGCCGCCAAGGATCGCAGGGCATCATTCTTTGCCTCCTGTTGCCTCCTCTTCCTACTCTTCTTCCTCCTCCTCTTCTACCACCTCCTCATCCGGTCAGCGACAGACCTTCACCACCAACTTCAGCACAGCCAGGGGTAAACATCAGCAGGCCATTCTGAAACAGATGTGTTTGGGGGACAGGCCCCACCCCGCGCAGGAGTTGTGGCGGGGTATAGAACAACAGACCGACGAGTGGGTGCTGCCAGTGGGCCTCAAGCCCGGCCTGGTAGTGTGCGATAATGGGCGAAATCTCGTTGCAGCTCTGGGACTAGCCGGTTTGACGCACATCCCTTGCCTGGCGCATGTGCTGAATTTGGTGGTGCAGAAATTTATTCACAACTACCCCGACATGTTTGAACTGCTGCATAAAGTGCGGGCCGTCTGTGCACGCTTCTGGCGTTCTCATCCTGCCACCGCTCGGCTGTCTGCTCTACAGAGTAACTTCGGCCTTCCCGCTCACCACCTCATATGTGACGTGCCCACCAGGTGGAACTCCACCTTGCACATGCTGGAGACACTGTGCGAGCAGCAGCAGGCCATAGTGGAGTTTCAGCTGCAGCACGCACGGGTGAGTCGCACTGCGGAACAGCACCACTTCACCACCAATGACTGGGCCTCCATGCGAGACCTGTGTGCCCTGTTGCGCTGTTTCGAGTACTCCACCAACATGGCCAGTGGCGATGACGCCGTTATCAGCGTTACAATACCACTTCTATGTCTCCTTGAGAAAACACTTAGGGCGATGATGGAAGAGGATGTGGCCCAGGACGAGGAGGAGGAAGAGGTGTAATCTCTAACACTTTCAGGCCCGAAGTGGCTCAGAAAGAGGATTTTTGCAACAGCAAAGGCCAGGTTCAAACTTGGCCAGCCAGGGCCCACTACTGGAGGACGAAGAGGAGCAGGATGAGGATGGGGATGAAGCATGTTCACAGCGGGGTGGTATCCAGCCCGGGCCCATCACTGCTGCGTGGCTGGGGAATACAGAGGACGCAGACGATACGCCTCCCACAGAGGACAGCTTGTCCTTTCCTCTAGGCAGCCTGGCACACATGAGCGACTACATGCTGCAGTGCCTGCGCAACGACTGCAGAGTTGCCCACATTTTAACGTGTGCTGACTAGTGGGTGGCCACCCTGCTGGATCCCCGTTACAAAGACAATGTGCTGTCCTTAATTCCCTCACTGGAGCGTGAGCGGAAGATGCGCAACTACAGGCGCACGCTGGTAGACGCGCTCCTGAGAGCATTCCCGACTGATGCCGGGGGACATGTGGAAGCACAAGGCGAAGGCAGGGGAGGAGGAAGAGGTCGCCAACGCAGCTGTGTCAGCGCCAGCACCTCAGAAGGCAGGGTTAGCATGGCCGACATGTGGAAAAGCTTTGTCACCTCGCCGCAACAACCGGCCCCAACTGCTGATATAGAGCGTGTTAGCAGGAGGCAGCATTTGAACAACATGGTGGAACAGTACCTGTGCACACGCCTACACGTACTGACTGATGGTTCTGCCTCATTCAACTTCTGGTTCTCCAAATTGTCCACATGGCCAGAGCTTGCCCTGTATGCCTTGGAGGTGCTAGCCTGCCCAGCAGCCAGTGTACTCTTTGAACGTGTATTTAGCACGGCAGGAGGCGTCATTACAGACAGACGCAGCCGCTTGTCCACAGCCAACGTGGACAAGCTCACGTTCATTAAAATGTACCAGGCTTGGATCCCACAAGACTTGTCTGTACCTTGTGCAGAATAGACATTTATACCACCATCAAACATACATTCTTGTACTCAAGTCAAGTGCAATGATTCTTTGTTTTCTATTTTTTTATTTGTCCCAATATTTTGGGGGCTACCTACCCCAATAAAAAAAAAAAAAAACATTGTTGGCTACCTGTTCTTCCTCCATTGCTGCCTCCACCTACAACACCACATTTACCGCCTACTCAACACCACCAGCACCTGAGAAGGCAGGGTTAGCATGGCCAAAATGTGGAAAAGCTTTGTCAGCCTTGGAGGTGCTGATCTGCCCTGCAGCCAGTGTATAGTGTGAACGTGTGTTTAGTACGGCAGAGAGCATTATCACAGGCCGCAGCCAATGTGGACAAGCTTACGTTTATTAAAATGAACCAGGCATGGATCCCACAGGACTTGTCCGTACCTTGTGCAGAATAGACATTTATACCAGCCTCAACCATCCATTCTTGTACTCAAGTGCACTTATTCTTTGTTTAATTTTGTTATATGTCCCATTATTTTGGGGGATACCCCAATTAAAAAATAAAAAATAACACAAATCAGTGTTGGCTACCTATTCCTCCTTCACCGCCGCTTCCACCTACACCGCAACGTCAACCTACACCGCCACATCCACCCATCCACCGCCTCCTCAACCTCCTACTCCTAGATCCAGATTGTTATTTTTAATTTTTCTGTATTTTATGTTATTTTAAGTCTTTTTCCTATCCACATTTGTTTGCAGAACAGTTGTCATGCTCTTAAGCACATTTTGATGCCTTTTGCAGCCCTCTAGCCCTTTCCAGGACTATTTTAGAGCCATTTTAGTGCCCAAAAGTTCGGGTCCCCATTGACTTCAATGGGGTTCGGGGTCAAGTTCTGTGTCAAGTTCGGGTCCCGAACCCAAACTTTTTTTTCAAGTTCAACCGAACATCCAGGTGTCTGCTCAACTCTAGATGTTAGTAAACTGTGATGCAATATACAGCAAATTTTTACCACATCATATATACCACATGGGGAACCTCATAAAAATTAAAATTAAAAACACTGATAGAATTGCAATTTTTGCCCACCTCACCTCCCAAAAATAAGATAAAAAGCTATCAAAAAGCAAAATGTTCTCCAAAATGGTGCCAATATAAAAACTACAGCTTGCCCTGATAAATATGAGCCATCACACAGTTCAGTTAGCAAAAAAATAAAAAAGTTATAGCTCTTAAAAACCAATATCAGCAAATTACTTGTTAGATAATCCAGATGGCGCTCCTTCCATCCTGATCACTGCCATTTCCTCAAACAGAAATTTATGACCGCAATATGGGGTCTTGCCATATTCAGGAAAAAAATGTGTAGCAAATGTGGTGTGCATTTTCTTCTGTTACACCTTGTAAAAATTAAAAATATTTGGCTTTTATTGTAAAAAAAATTAAGATTTTCATTTTCACAGCTAAGTGTCTCTAAATTCTCTGAAACACCTGTGGGGTCAAATAACTCACTATATCCCTCATTAAAATGCTAAATCTGCCCTCCAAAAACAATATGGCACCCCCTTCCCTTCTAAGCCCTACTGTGTGCCCATACAGCAGTTTACTAGCACAGATCTGTAAACTGCAGAATCAGGGTAATAAATATTGAGGTTTATTTTGCTGTTAACCCTTGCTGTGTTAAAAGAAAAAAATAAATTAAAATGAAAAATTAACACACACAAAAAATAATATTTTTAAATTTCACATAAAGTACGGTTTGTCACGAGAAAACTGTCTCAGAACAGCTTGGGTAAGTAAAAACATTCCAAAGTTATCAAATAAAGTAACACTTCAAATTTGAAAAAATTAGGCTTTGTTAGTAGGGACGGTATAGGGATAAATGGCTCAGTCTGGGAGTGGTTAAACTAAATTTTAATTGCATGCTTTTTTTTAAACCTTTTTGAAGACAGATGCCTTCTTCTTAGGCCTCATGCACACGACCGTTGTGTGCATCCGTGGCCGTTGTGCCGTTTTCCGTTTTTTTTCGCGGACCCATTGACTTTCAATGGGTCCGTGGAAAAAACGGAAAATGCACCGTTTGGCAGCCACATCCGTGAGCCGTGTTTCCTGGCTGTGAAAAAAATATGACCTGGTCATTCAAGTCAATGGGTCCGTGAAAGAACACGGATGCACACAAGATTGGCATCCGTGTCCGTGATCCGTGGCCGTAGGGTAGTTTTTATACAGACGGATCCGAAGATCCGTCTGCATAAAAGCTTTCTCAAAGCTGAGTTTTCACTTCGTGAAAACTCAGAACCGACAGTATATTCTAACACAGAAGCGTGTTCCCATGGTGATGGGGACGCTTCTAGTTAGAATACACTACAAACTGTGTACAAGACTGCCCCCTGCTGCCTGGCAGCATCCGATCTCTTACAGGGCTGCCAGGCAGCAGGGGGCAGACCCTCCCCCCCCTCCCCAGTTTGAATATCATTGGTGGCCAGTGCGGCCCCCCCCCCTCCCTCTATTGTAATAATTCATTGGTGGCACAGTGTGCGCCCCCCCCTCCCTCCCTCTATTGTAATAATTCGTTGGTGGCACAGTGTGCGCCCCCCATCGGCCCCCCCTCCCTCTATAGCATTAACAACATTGGTGGCCAGTGTGCGGCCTCCCATCTCCCCCCCCCCCCCCCCATCATTGGTGGCAGCGGAGTTCCGATCGGAGTCCCAGTTTAATCGCTGGGGCTCCGATCGGTAACCATGGCAACCGGGACGCTACTACAGTCCTGGTTGCCATGGTTACTTAGCAATAGTACAATAGTAGAAGATTCATACTTACCTGCTGCTGGCTGCTGCTGCGATGTTCGTGTCCGGCCGGGAGCTCCACCTACTGGTAAGTGACAGCCTCAGGTCTGTGCGGCGCATTGCTAAATGAACTGTGACTTACTAGTAGGAGGAGCTCCCGGCCGGACACGAACATCGCAGCTCCCAGGTAAGTATGAATCTTTTACTATTGTACTATTGCTAGTAACCCGCTGCCACCAATGATCGGGGGGGGGGAGATGGGAGGCCGCACACTGGCCACCAATGTTGTTAATGCTATAGAGGGAGGGGGGGCGCACACTGTGCCACCAACGATTTATTACAATAGAGGGAGGAAGGGGGGGGGGCGCACACTGTGCCACCAACGAATTATTACAATAGAGGGAGGAAGGGGGGGGCACACTGTGCCACCAACGAATTATTACAATAGAGGGAGGAAGGGGGGGGGGGCCGCACTGGCCACCAATGATATTCAAACTGGGGAGGGGGGGGGGGGGTCTGCCCCCTCCTGCCTGGCAGCCCTGATCTCTTACAGGGGATATGATAGTACAATTAACCCCTTCAGGTGCGGCACCTGAGGGGTTAATTGTGCTGATCACGGCCCCCTGTAAGAGATCGGATGCTGCTAGGCAGCAGGGGGCAGTCATGTACACAGTTTGTAGTATATTCTAAGTAGAAGCGTCCCCATCACCATGGGAACGCCTCTGTGTTAGAATATACTGTCGGAAATGAGGTTTCACGATCTAACTCATATCCGACAGTATATTCTAACATAGAGGCGTTCCCATGGTGATGGGGACGCTTCAAGTTAAAATATACCATCGGATTGGAGAAAACTCCGATCTGATGGTATAAAAGGGACTCCAGACTTTACATTGAAAGTCAATGGGGACGGATCCGTTTGAAATGGCACCATATTGTGTCAACGTCAAACGGATCCGTCCCCATTGACTTGCATTGTAATTCAGGACGGATCCGTTTGGCTCCGCACGGCCAGGCGGACACCAAAACGACTTTTTTTTTCATGTCCGTGGATCCTCCAAAAATCAAGGAAGACCCACGGACGAAAAAACGGTCACGGATCACGGGAAAACGGAACTCCGTTTTGCGGACCGCAAAAAAATACGGTCGTGTGCATGAGGCCTTAGTCTTATCTGTAAAATGGTGATCACCATTTTGAGCGATTCGTGGAGGACTAATTCCAAAAGCTATAGATATTCCAGGATTTTGGTGGAAATTCCATTACCAATTTGGTTCATGTCAAATTTATTCACTCATCTCAGTTCATTAAATAACTAGATTTAGTAAAAATTTTAAAGGCATACAGTAAAAAAACTGCAATTCTGCCTTTTTTTTGCATTTTTTTTTTCACTACCAAATATACAGGTGAAACTCGAAAAATTAGGATATCGTGCAAAAAGTCCATTTATTTCAGTAATGCAAATTAAAAGGAATTGCATTAATGCAGCTTAAAATTTGAATTTCCTCTGAGCAAAGGGTACCACAAAATTGTGACTTTGGGGTTTCATAAGCTGTAAGCTATAAACATTCAAATTATAACAAATAAAGTCTTGAAAAATCTCGCTTTGCATGTAATGAGTCTATCTCATACGTTAGTTTCACCTTTTAAGTTGCATTTTTGAAATAAATGAACTTTGCACGATATTCAAATTTTTCGAGTTTCACCTGTATAGTGAGAAAAAACAAATTAAGTTTAGGGCTCATTCACACAACTTCGCCGTGTTTTGCAGTCCGCAGATTGTAGATCCGCAAAACAGGGATGTTGCATTTTGCAATTTGCGGAACGGAACGGGCCATCCATAATAGAAATGTCTATTCTTGTCCGCAAAACAAATAAGAATAGGAAATGTTCTTCACGGAGTGCTGTCTGCATCTTTTGCGGCCCCATTTAAGTGAATGGGTCCACATCCGAGTCGCAAAAATTTGCGTCTCGGATACAGATACAAACAGTCATGTGAATGAGCCCTAACTCTATTGGTTGATACAGACATGGTCATACAAAATGTGCATCATTTATAAAACAAATGGACATCCAATAGAGATGAGCAAATTGATTCTACGAATTGGGAATTTATCCTGAATTTCTTGTGATTTTTTTCAGACGAATCACAGAGAGAGAGAGACCACGCACAATATTTCTCTAAGTGAGATGTGCAAGCCGGTTCTCTTTCCAAAGGTGAGTACGGAGTGTCTCAAGGGAAAACGGCCCCCCAAAGGTGACTCAGCTAACTAGGGCAATTTCCTCTTGAGTCACTTAGGGGGTAATTTATTAAGACCAGTCTCAATAACGCCGGTCTCAATAACCCCTATACAGTATGTGGCATTGGATTTGCCAAAGTTATGAAGAGGCGCAGGCCTCCACATAACTTCTTCGCATCCAGCACCTGTCTTTATGTAAGCCAGCTTCCTTGCTGTCTTGCATTTAGACCATTTTCTACGCCTAAAACAGGCATAGAAAATGATTGATGAGACAGGCCTGACGTCCTGTTTCCTTTCCCTCCTACACCAGGCACACTTTTTAATAAATGACCCTCTTAAGTTCTCTTGTCCTTTTCAAAAGGAGAACTTGTCACATGTCTCACTCAAAGTAGCATAATCCTGCAAAATTCAGTACTCTTGCCATTTTAGAATGATAACTGACTTGCACATTTTCTCTCTCTCTCTCTCGTCTTCTAGGATAAAATGAGTTCTAGGACACCTTACAGTGATATATAGCAATTTGCAGGGCAATTAGAGCATATTTGATTCAGGTAGAATCAATTTGGACCCAAATTTTATTTTTTAAATAATTCTGCGAATCGGAGATGAAAAGGATTTCAAGGAGTTCACTTATCTCTACTATTTACCATTTGTTTTTTGTTTTTTTTACAACATACACCATGTGGTGTAAATAGTATATTAACTTTATTCTACATGTCATTACATTCACACTAGTGACCTATGGTATATGTATTTTTTAAAGGGTATCTGTCACCAGATTTAACCCTATTAAGCTAGCTGACATTATCAATGTGCTAATTTCAGCTAAACCTAACTAGCCTATTCCTACTTTTAACTATGCCCCCGTTACACCAGAAATCTAACTTTTATAATATGATAATTAGCCTCTAGGAGCAGGGGGGCGTTGTTCCTGCTCCTAGATGCTCTGTTCTTCCACCTTTGTCGCCTCCCTCCAAGTCCTGATTGACAGGGCCAGGCAGCGCTCACATCTGTCTGCCAGCCCTGTGCTCTGGTGAAATCTTGCGCTGTTCAGTATTCGGTGAGGAAGCTGCCTGCGAGCGTCTTTCCATCACCGCTCCTGCGGCGAATGCTGAATGGCGCGAGATTTCACGAGATCGCAGGGCTGGCAGATAGATGCGAGCGCTGCCTGGCCCTGTCAATCAGGACTTGGAGGGAGGCGACAAAGGTGGGAGAGCAGAGCCTCTAGGAGCAGGAACAACCCCCCCTGCCCCGCTGCTCCTAGAGGCTAATTATCATATTATAAAAGTTAGATTTCTGGCGTAACGGGGGCATAGATAAAAGTAGGAATAGGCTAGTTAGGTTTAGCTGACATTAGCACATAGCTAATGTCAGCTAGCTTAATAGGTTTAAATCTGGTGACAGAAACCATTTAAATATTATTTACTATTTTTAAATGAAATCGCTCAACATTTTTGACATTGCTGAACTGTTGACAGTACTAGCTATGGACTTGAGAGAGCAGTGCAAACATACCTTTTATGGAGTATTTGGAGTATTTATTATCAGGAGCACTGAGAATATGAACTCTTAATCTGTCATAGGTCCAGGAGGTGGAACTTCACTGTAAAGTTCTCTCTGCCCTTGAATTGAGTTATTTCACAGACCCTTCCCTCAACTCAAATTAACAGCTGTAGTGATTAGAGATGGCTGTGCGCTTCGCCGGTGGTCATTTTGCGGCGACCTTTTCTCGCTCGCTGTTCGCTGAACAGGCGAACATATGCCGGTGTCCGCCGGCGCCATATTCTTTGCATAGTGCAGAACTTTGACCCATGACACATCCATCAGGTGGGACAGGACAGCCAATTGAGATGTTTCAGCACATGGACACACCACCTACCCTATAAATAAAACTGATCTGGCTGCCATTTTACATTCAGTTTTTTGCCAGTGTAGGGAGAGGCTGCTGTGTACACCCCCAAAGACACCACCACCACCATAGCCCCTCCACTCGAGTCAGAGGAATTATTTTCATATCTATTCCCAGACATTACCGAAGAGCAGGCATTCTTGGCATCGGATGAGGAAGAGGAGGAAGCAACGGCCGCCACCCAGCGGTCTGACGACAGTACCCAGATCAGCCCAAGGAAGGTGGTCCCCGCTGTTGCTGCCTACTCCGAGATCTCTAATGTCAGTGGTGGTGAAGGTGACGATGATGACATGTCGATGGACGTCACATGGGTGCCCACAAGAGAGGAAGATGAGGGGAGTTCAGAGGGAGAGACGGAGCATCAGATAGGGAGGAGAAGGAGGAGAAGCAGGCAGAAGTCGCAGTGCACAGGAGGCAAAAAGCAGACTGCAAATGTATCTGGAGTGAGCCATCCACCAGGCACGGTCACATCTTGCGCATCCAGGACGCCGGCACATGGCTCTGCAGTGTGGGCTTTATTTTAACTTGACAGCACAGGCTGCAGATGGAAACACTATTATCAGCAGCTGACAACGCATAAGTCGTGGTAATCCCAACACTCAATTGACACAACCAAGATAAGGGTTTTGGTCAGACCGATGCTATTTAAGTAGGCTAAACCCTAAAGTCCAAAAGAATAATCACAGAATGGGTAGCTATATTAATACTTAACATTTATTTATTTAATAGTTAAAATAATAGGCCCTTGATGTATAGAAAAAATCTAAACTGAGTGCAATTGAGATATTGCATACAACTCTCTGTTGGCATGCCAACACAGAGAGAAAAGATGGACCAAAAAAGGAGGAAGGGACAGATATATTGATAGGTTGAGAAGAGAGGATGCGTAGTAAGAGGGACACACTGCTGAGTCTCAGCCCTAGATGTCCCTTATCCTAACTCCTCAACACACTAAAGATCTATCCCAACCCTAATTAGCCCTACCTAGACCTGGACTGCCCAGCTTTGTCCGAAAGATAGAATGTGGTCCCTATTTCTAGAGAATAGCATACCAGATCAGATAAAGGAGGGCAGTATATAAAAGACTGACAAACAAAAATTGTATATATATGTGTATATGAGAAAACCTATATACATTGCGATGAATGAGCTATATAGGTACAGTGCTCAGGGATCAATGGTCGGTCCTAAATTAATAAAGAGCGTCCCATAAATACATATATGACACAACCTATAAAATTTGTGATAAATAAACTCAATAGGTACAGTGCTCAGGGATCAATGGTAGGTCCCAAGTTAATAAAGAAAGTCCCGACGCGTTTCCTTGAAGGTTAACAAATCTTCAGGGGACTACAACCTTTAAATGTATTGGTCACAAAATTTGACTGAATTGTATGTGTCACAAGTTCTGTCAAATATTTAAATTTCTGCAAGAGGTGGCTCTCAAGTATCCAGAGCAATAGCCACACTAATGATACACAGAAATATTGTCATTTGACCAGAAAGGACTCAAAAGACCCCCCCATGACCACCTGAATTCAGGGTCATAGACACAATGGTTACCAAGTAGCTGGGTCTAGAGTCATTTCGGTCAAAAGACATACAAACTAACACGTGACCACCTATTTGAGGGTCACTAGTTTGATTCATCAATCAGCAAAAAATAATAAAGTGACTATCAGTTCAAAAGTCAATCATAAGACATGGTATAACAGATAGACCACCAGTTTAAATAAAATCCAGGTCTATGACAATACAATATGACCTGAGTTGCACTCAGAGAAACTAAAGAGGCTGTCTCTCAAGCATTGAATCAGCTTTGCTGGTGTATTATCGCCCACCAGATGATGTTAAAAGACAGTTCAATGCTATGTGCCAGAAAGCGCTTGTACAGCGATAAGGTTTGAGCACATGCAGTCAGCAAGGTACTTATCTGTACAGTCGTGATACACCAACTGTTCACAGAGGGGTGCGGGTGTCACGCCTCGGCATTCCGCGTATGGCAGCTGCAGTGAGGGTGAGTTCGCGGCTCGTTTAAAAAGCCGTCCAGTTCCGCCCATTCTCCGCCCATTGACGTCATCTCGTCAGCTGATCGGGTCACGTGACAACAGCACATGATAGTTTCCCGATCAGGTGACCCGGCCGGGATGGGAGGCGCTCGGCGAGTCCTGTTGTCATAAACAACCGCAAACAGAACAGCCTTTATCACGGAGCAAAGACCTAGACAGATCGGCTGTCAGTCCAGCGGCCGCAAAGGCCATAGCGCCGCCCCAAACCGCACAGGATTGACGTTACAACAGAGCGGATCTGTTTCAATGTGTCAGCGACACATTGAAACAGATCCGCTCTGTTCTAACGTCAATCCTGTGCGGTTTGGGGCGGCGCTATGGCCTTTGCGGCCGCTGGACTAACAGCCGATCTGTCTAGGTCTTTGCTCCGTGATAAAGGCTGTTCTGTTTGCGGTTGCTATGACAACAGGACTCGCCGAGCGCCTCCCATCCCGGCCGGGTCACCTGATCGGGAAACTATCATGTGCTGATAGTGACGTCAATGGGCGGAGAATGGGCGGAACTGGACGGCTTTTTAAACGAGCCGCGAACTCACCCTCACTGCAGCTGCCATACGCGGAATGCCGAGGCGTGACACCCGCACCCCTCTGTGAACAGTTGGTGTATCACGACTGTACAGATAAGTACCTTGCTGACTGCATGTGCTCAAACCTTATCGCTGTACAAGCGCTTTCTGGCACATAGCATTGAACTGTCTTTTAACATCATCTGGTGGGCGATAATACACCAGCAAAGCTGATTCAATGCTTGAGAGACAGCCTCTTTAGTTTCTCTGAGTGCAACTCAGGTCATATTGTATTGTCATAGACCTGGATTTTATTTAAACTGGTGGTCTATCTGTTATACCATGTCTTATGATTGACTTTTGAACTGATAGTCACTTTATTATTTTTTGCTGATTGATGAATCAAACTAGTGACCCTCAAATAGGTGGTCACGTGTTAGTTTGTATGTCTTTTGACCGAAATGACTCTAGACCCAGCTACTTGGTAACCATTGTGTCTATGACCCTGAATTCAGGTGGTCATGGGGGGGTCTTTTGAGTCCTTTCTGGTCAAATGACAATATTTCTGTGTATCATTAGTGTGGCTATTGCTCTGGATACTTGAGAGCCACCTCTTGCAGAAATTTAAATATTTGACAGAACTTGTGACACATACAATTCAGTCAAATTTTGTGACCAATACATTTAAAGGTTGTAGTCCCCTGAAGATTTGTTAACCTTCAAGGAAACGCGTCGGGACGTTCTTTATTAACTTGGGACCTACCATTGATCCCTGAGCACTGTACCTATTGAGTTTATTTATCACAAATTTTATAGGTTGTGTCATATATGTATTTATGGGACGCTCTTTATTAATTTAGGACCGACCATTGATCCCTGAGCACTGTACCTATATAGCTCATTCATCGCAATGTATATAGGTTTTCTCATATACACATATATATACAATTTTTGTTTGTCAGTCTTTTATATACTGCCCTCCTTTATCTGATCTGGTATGCTATTCTCTAGAAATAGGGACCACATTCTATCTTTCGGACAAAGCTGGGCAGTCCAGGTCTAGGTAGGGCTAATTAGGGTTGGGATAGATCTTTAGTGTGTTGAGGAGTTAGGATAAGGGACATCTAGGGCTGAGACTCAGCAGTGTGTCCCTCTTACTACGCATCCTCTCTTCTCAACCTATCAATATATCTGTCCCTTCCTCCTTTTTTGGTCCATCTTTTCTCTCTGTGTTGGCATGCCAACAGAGAGTTGTATGCAATATCTCAATTGCACTCAGTTTAGATTTTTTCTATACATCAAGGGCCTATTATTTTAACTATTAAATAAATAAATGTTAAGTATTAATATAGCTACCCATTCTGTGATTATTCTAATCCCAACACTCACCTAGGGACGCCCGCCTTAAGAAGGCACCTGGCCTACCATCACCGAGCCCAGAGGAAGCAACGACGTCAGAACTCACAAAGCCACACTTCTGGTGCTCCACGCCCTGCATCTTCTCCTTCTCCTCTCTCCTCCCATTTGTCCTCCACTCCACCTTCCACAGTGCCGTTTTCGCGTTCATCTGGCGCAAGGCAGGCTTCCGTGGGCCAAATGTTTGAGCGTAAAAAAAATTATGACGCTGGATAATCCTCTTGCCCAACAGCTGACCGCTGACTTGTCGGAACTGCTAGCCCGCCGACTACTGCCATCTAAAAAATAAACAGGGCAAAAATGACACACGTGCCATGCATGGCACACGTCCTGAAATTAGTCGTGCAGTGATTTGTTGCCAAATACCCTGTTGTCCAGGGCATCTTACGACAGGCCAGGAAAATCTCTGCCCATTTTAGAAGATCTTACACGGCCATGGCTCGCCTTGCTGACGTTCAGCAGCGACTCCACTTGCCCGTCAGAAGTCTGATTTGTGACTGCCCGACATGCTGGAACTCCACCTTGTATATGCTTGATAGGCTTCTCCAGCAGAAACATGCCTTTAACGACAACCTGTACGAACTCTGCGGCAGGACAGGTTCTGGGGAGCTTGTTTTTTTTTTTCAACGCGTCAGTGGCTGCTCATGTGCGACGCATGCAGACTTCTACAGCCATTTGATGAGATCACCAAACTGGTCAGTCGCAGCCAGGGCACCATCACTGGCATCGTACCTTATGCCTTCTTTCTGGAGCGTGTATTGTGTTGTGTCATTGATCAAGCCTTTGAGGAGCAGGAAGATGAGGAAGTCGCAATGCTGAATGAATTCCCGGGGGGGGGGGATACTCCATCTGAGACAAGTCAGCAGGAGTCTGAAGAGGATGGTGCCTGGGGGGGGGGGGGGGAGCAAAAAAAAGCAGACTTTAAACGTTTCTGGGATCCTTTGTGTTGTCCGTGGATGGGGGGAGGAGACCGAGGACGACATTCTCCTGGGCGATAAGTGGGAGTCAGGGCTCTCCACCGCTTCAAATTTAGTGCAAATGGGGGCCTTCATGCTCCATTGTTTGAAGAGGGACCCTTGTATAAAAATCATAAAGAGCAAGGACTAGTGCTGGGTGGCAACGTACTTAGACCCCAGATACAAACACAAAATGGCGGACATGCTACCAGCATCACAGAGGGCTGTCAGAATGCAGCATTTCCAGGCATTGCTGCGAGAGATGCTGCATTCTGATAATATGGGCGCTGGCACAGGAATTTCCACCCACAGAGAAACTGTTGCGAGTACCAATCCTACAGCGCCTGCAAGAAGAGGGCGGTTTGAAGATGTGTTGGTCACTTTGAATATGAGATCATTCTTGCAGCCAACCCATAAACAGCCATTTTCCGGATCCAGCCTTAGGGAACACCTAGACAGACAGGTGTCTGACTACATCGGGTTAACGGCCGATGTGGACGCTCTGAGAAGCGAGGAACCGCTGGACTACTGGGTGTGCAGGCTTGACCTGTGGCCAGAGCTGGCACAATCTGCCATGGAACTCTTGGCTTGCCCCTCGTCGAGGGTCCTGTCCGAAAGGACGTTCAGCGCAACAGGGGGGATCGTGACCGATAAGCGCACTCGCCTAGCTCACGACAGTGTGGACTACCTCACATTTCTGAAAATGAATGAGGAATGGATATCGGAGGAATTCAACACCTGTGACGACCACGTTTAATTGAATTTCCTCATGACAGCCCACCCAGAACAAATAATGGTCTCTGTCTTAGGTAAATACAGCAGCATAAAAGGCCTTTTTCTTTCCGGTGAATGCCTAATGTTTGGGACCTCAGAGGAATTCAACATCTGTGACGACCATGTGCTATCGAATTTCAACTATTATCATTTGGGGTTTTTTCAAGAGGGGGGATGTCCTTAGCCATGGTTTTATTCCAATTTTATATTTTTGTTTTCGTATTTGACATCGATTTGTACTGGCCTGCAGTAAAATTGATATCTAATGACCGTCTAATATACCTCCAGCCACATAATTACTTGTTCTTTTCTGTCCAGTGAATGCCTAATGTTTGGGGCCTGTAGTCCACTGGCTTGCAGTAAAATTGATATCCATTGACCATCTAATATACCTCCGGCCACATAATCACTTGATCTTTTATGTACGGTAAATGCATAATATTTCGGGCTTGTAATCTAACTGGCCAACAGTAAAATTGTTATACGGTCACAGCCTAATGTACCTCCATCCACATTATCAATTGTTCTTTTCTGTCCGGCGAATGCCTAATGTTTGGGACCTGTTGATGACGACCACGTGTTATCAAATTTCAACTATCATTTGGTGTTTTTTTAAGAGGGGGGATTTTGTTAGCCATGTTTTTAATCCAATTTAATATTTTTTGTTCTTTTAAGCATATGTATTTGAGATCTATTTGTACTGGCCTGCAGTAAAATTGATATCCAATGACCGTCTAATATACCTCCACCTACATAATCACTTGATGTTTTCTGTCAGGTGAATGCCTAATTTTTGGGGCTTGTATTCCCGTGGCCTAAAACACTATTTTTCTAGTCTCCAGCAGGGCACTTTTCTGAGAATTTCCCTTTAAGACGCATAAAAATGGCCCCTGATTAAAATGCATATTTTTGGGGGGAATTTTTGCCATTGATTCACCTGTGGTATGTCACTGCCCATGTTGTGGGATGATTTGTGTACTTCTTGTAAGTATTTTGTGGCTGCAGATATGACCCGAAGGTTTTTCAGGTTCACCTGCCATTAAAGTGAATAGGGCCCGCCGCAAACTTGCGGTTCACGAACATTTGATCGCGTTCGCGAATCGTCCCGGCTGATGTTCATCCATCAATAGTAGTGATCTACTGGTTGGATGCTACAGTTGTCCCTCTACAGAAGGGAAAAGCTGTGAAGCAGCTCAATACAGAGAATCGAGAGCAGGTCACAGTGAAGTTTGCATTCACTTTAATGGGAGTAGCACTGCGGTAACTAGCTCCATTAATTACCAGGTGGACAGACTTGTGTAGTTCAGTGCCATCTTCTGTGTGGAGAGTTGGACCCTTGTTGATTTAATAATGATGGCTTACCTTGATCCTGTATAACCCCTTTAAATTTATCATATTGTGGACTTTCATAACCTTCTTAATGGTTGATAAGTATTTTGGTTTTAGAATCTATTTGTTTCTTTGTCAATCAAGTCCAGCAGTGAAGTAAACCCTTATGGGAAATAATTTTAATAAGAATCCAACACGTAAAACATGACGAACTCAGCTATACTGTTTATAAGGTAGACCCTCAACTGGCTAGGTGAGCTAATCATGGGTGGGGGAATGGTATCCCTACACTGATGCCCTGAGCTACACCTCAGCCCAGGGACGTCCCCTGGTGGTGGGGACTCCCTGTCCTCGAGCCTAACCTACCTCCTCCTGTCGTTCCCTAGAAATGGTGAAAGGTGGTGGGTGCTGGCTAAGTGGTGGGCTACCAAACAAAACAGACAAACAAACATATAGAAAAGGTGCCCGATGTATACAACCCTAATGATGTGGGACCACATCAAGAGGTACACGGTGCATCGAGTATTCTAAAAAAAACACCCTATAATATGATAATTAGGATAGTAATCCAAAGGAACCCCGACGCGTTTCCCCCACAAAGTGGGATCATCAGGGGGTGATAAAGTTAGATATATAGATAATCAGAGACTAGATAATCAAAAAACAGAGAGCGGGTAAATAAACCGAGCTCCGTTAAGCGGGTGCAAAGCACCGTTATTAGTGCTAAGGTATCGTTTTATATTAGACCCAGCGATGATACGTATAGGAGGACGAAGTACATACGGTCAGGTGACCACTCACTGAGCAGATAAGGGTCTCGTAGCGGTCATGAAAAGAAGGCGGACCTCTGTGAATGAAAAAAGACATGTATATACACGTATGTATATTGGACACGCATAATTTGGCCATCACCCATAAGCACCGTAATCAGAGGGGCAA
Source organism: Bufo bufo (assembly GCF_905171765.1). NCBI lineage: Eukaryota > Metazoa > Chordata > Amphibia > Anura > Bufonidae > Bufo > Bufo bufo. The sequence goes on along the minus strand of NC_053392.1, from coordinate 467,294,844 downwards.
CTCACTGTATGTGTAAGGTGCCCAATGTCCCATTCAGTGCAGCGTACTGGATAAATAATAGTACGGTAGAATGTAGTTGTGATGGTCACATGGCATCCTCGTCATTAACCCTGCGGGTCGAGTGTCCGACCAGGTAGCGCGGTTTAATTATGACTATGGAATAAAAACATTTAACCCTGCTAATAGGGACAGTTCAAAAATATAGCCTAAATGGGTCAATCCAACATACCTAGTTTCCAGAAGGATGCCTTGTGATGCACCCCTCAAGGGCAGGATTCAGACAGATGCATGGCAACTGATTGCTTTAAGCCTCCTGTATTACAGAGAGTGCCAAGTTACCAAAGATCCACAACGTCAAAATAAAGATAAAGTGCCGCAGAGTTACTGACGAGGATGCCATGTGACCATCACAACTACATTCTACCGTACTATTATTTATCCAGTACGCTGCACTGAATGGGACATTGGGCACCTTACACATACAGTGAGTTGCCCCTCTGATTACGGTGCTTATGGGTGATGGCCATATTATGCGTGTCCAATATACATACGTGTATATACATGTCTTTTTTCGTTCACAGAGGTCCGCCTTCTTTTCATGACCGCTACGAGACCCTTATCTGCTCAGTGAGTGGTCACCTGACCGTATGTACTTCGTCCTCCTATACGTATCATTGCTGGGTCTAATATAAAACGATACCTTAGCACTAATAACGGTGCTTTGCACCCGCTTAACGGAGCTCGGTTTATTTACCCGCTCTCTGTTTTTTGATTATCTAGTCTCCGATTATCTATATATATAACTTTATCACGCCCTGATGATCCCACTCTGTAGGGGAAACGCGTCGGGGTTCCTTTGGATTACTATCCTAATTATCATATTATAGGGTGTTTTTTTTAGAATACTCGGTGCACGTTTACCTCTTGATGTGGTCCCACATCATTAGGGTTGTATACATCGGGCACCATTTCTATATGTTTGTTTGTCTGTTTTGTTTGGTAGCCCACCACTTAGCCAGCACCCACCACCTGTCACCATTTCTAGGGAACGACAGTAGGAGGTAGGTTAGGCTCGAGGACAGGGAGTCCCCACCACCAGGGGACGTCCCTGGGCCGAGGTGTAGCTCAGGGCATCAGTGTAGGGATACCATTCCCCCACCCATAATTAGCTCACCTAGCCAGTTAAGGGTCTACCTTATAAACAGTATAGCTGAGTTCGTCATGTTTTACGTGTTTGATTCTTATTAAAATTAGTTACATTTTCCCATAAGGGTTTACTTCACTGCTGGACTTGATTGATTATGAATTGTGACCCATCACTATCCTTCATTATACCACTGCTGGACTTTTAATATTTGTTTCTTTGCAAGTAAAAACCTGTTGGTGGATTTAATCAAACAGAATTTTCTCATAAAACTTTATGACTGAAGAGTTTGAGGGTATATAGCTTTCTGTCATACTTCCTGCATTGTAAATGGACAAAACATAGACATTAGGTTTAGTATCCCTTTTAGTTGTGACCATGAAGTGTTCCAAGAACTTTTGTGAGAAATGTTGAGTCTAACATTGTGTCTCACAAATTATATAGCCATTAATATTAATAACACTCTTGGACTAGTCAGTATACAGCACAGGTCACTAGAGTTTTCATTATTAAAAATGATGTAGGAAAGCGTCCAGCAAATTTAGAAAGAAAATGTTCAATGCTAAATCTGCTGCTTTCTTATTTATGAGCTGGAAGTAGAACCCATACATACAAATTATTTTGCCCTAACACTCTAGTCTCTAAACATGACTCAAAAGGATTTATTTTTTTCATTAAATCCATTAACGTATTTTAGAGAGCCCTAAGGCTGTGATTCATCAAAAATTGATGTGAGGATTGTGCCTCATGTTTTCTCTTAAACTACTGCTCAAATCAGTCGCAAAATTTGACTGGAAAACATCTGGTTTAACGTTCAAAATAAATTTCTGCATGTAAAAAGTAAACACTCACTAACACAAATATAAGATGGCATTTTTTCCAATAAAATGTGTTTGAACTACACGGCTTGTAGAAATAATAGAATTTGTTCACCATTAAAGCAAAACATCATTTGCAGTAAAATGTGTTTAAACCACATAGTGTATTGCAGTAATAAAATGCATTTACTAAGATGGGTATAGAAAGGTAGCTTTGGTAGTAAAATCTGTATTTACTATACGGTATGTTACAGTAATAGAATGCATTCACTAACATGGGTATAAGAAGTTTTTTGCAGTAAAACATATTTGAACTACAAGGTATATAGCAATAATAGAATGCTTTCATTAACACGGGTATAACAATGCAGGTATTTTCAGAAAAATGCTTTTGAACTACATGATATATCACAGAAATAGAATGTGTTCACTAACAAGGGTATAACTGCAATTTTTGCCGTAAATTTTTTTTAAAGTTCACAATTTATTGTAGTAATAGAATGGGTTCACTAAGACGGGTATAAAAATGCATTTTTTGTGGTGACTTTCAGTAATACATTTTATTTTTACAGCAAAAAATGTGGTGTATTCAATAACACAGGTCTAACAATGGCATTACTGTAGTATTGCTTTTACTGTAACTACCCATTATCTTGCAGTAATATACAATGTATTCAGTAACACAGGTACACTGAAATGCCCAATTACAAGTGGTAAATTTAAACAGATTTTTGTAGACAAAAATGTGCATTTGCTCAGTGTGTGCAGCATAATATATGGTATTGGGGTGCTGGCAATAAATCTATGAACTTTAGAGATTAACGGGTTAATTTATCAAACTGGTGTAAATTCCAATCAATCAAATTCCACCTTTCATTTTCCAAAGGAGCTGTCAAAAATAAAAGGTGGAATCTGATTGGTTTCTATGGGCAACTATGCCAGTTCTACTTTACACCAGTTTGATAAATGACCCCATAAATTTTTACAAAAAAAACTAGCTATTCATACAGAAAAATATGAATTTCTTTTTATTACAGGGTTTTGTAATGCAAAACTAGTTGCCAGCAAGCTGCATGAAAAAATTAGACATTGACCTGTCTCTCTCTGTCCGTCATTTTCTGTATATGTTTTTAACTGTTCAAAACCTAAAATATACCCAATTATATCTACTTATTCTCTCACTATTATCTCCATATCGTGTCCCTATCACACTAGATTAGTGCTTGTTTCTGAAATAGCTTTTTCTTAGAAATTGCCACAAGACATCCTTTGAGGTCACTAGTTGAACACAGAATGGCATTCTGTGAGGTTCTCAGCAAAATTACCTGTCACACTCGTGTGTGGGAGGAAAACACCAACCCGAGCATATGAGGGAAAGGGGATATCGGAATAAGGCGTGGAAACAAGGGAAGGAAGATGGACACCTCCTAGAGAAAACCCTAACTCCAGTCCTGACAGCCTACCAGTGTGAACAGGCCCAAAAGGTAGGCAAGTTCATACACCAGATACAGTACCTAGAATCCTATCTCACCTTATAGAACCCTGGAACTAATGTCAGGACTGAGTCTACCTGTTCCTCCAAAGAGAATGACGAACAGGAGTCTCCCTCAGGCCTAATGACAAACAGGGAAAGGCAACACTTATCTTCAATGAACATTTGGTAGCACCAGGAACTCAGCCGAGAACCAAACACAAGCTAGCCACAAGTCCAACAGAAGCTATAAACCGCAAAGCATAGTTGGAGAAACAATAAATAGAGAAGGTAAAATTACCACAATAGCCACACCTGGGGAAAAAAGCGTGGCAAACACCAGAAACAATACAGACGTCATTTGATCCAAAAGGAAAACATGTCAGATCAAGCCACATGTTGCCAGTCTCACAGATCTCCTGCTACCTGTTGGGGGAACATCTGTATGTCTCAGTACGTCCGTGACAGGACCTTCCTGAATCCTGATCCTAATTGACTGACTAGGCTGTCAGCCTCTGAGCCATTAAGGCAAGCCTTCCCCCCACTTCCTCCCAGTGTCATCTGATTCTCCATCTTCTACCCTCCTGGTTTTCCCATCAATTTTCACAGTAAATTGGTGTTGGATGTTGTTCTTACAGGATTCATCTGAAACAGCTCGCCAAAACTTCAGATTTGTTTGGCCACACATTTTTTGTGAAAATTGATAACTAATCCAGATTAAATTTTCAGATCTCTACTTTGAATGCATTTACTTTACTAGAGGGTTTGCAGTATACTACTAAGCAATGAGAATTATGCAAAACCAGGATCACAATAAATATATTAAAATAATGATTTCAGCACATTGAAATCATATTATTGTACAGTTAAGTCATATAATTATAGCCTAAGGAGATAATAGAGCCAAATGATGAAGACAGATACATTCATTATTATGGTTCTAAGACATTTATGTAAAACCAGCTGCCACAATAAGAGGCTATTGTGTAATAAGTATAAATGCATTAACAAACCAAAGTAGCACAGTTGTAAATTAGATGTTGCATGCACACAAATGTAATATCCATGCTCCCAAATCAGATCTTGTGCTAGGAATACAAGTTCATACTGTACATAGGGGTTTTGGGGGTCATTTATTACCCAGGGTCTAAAAAGTGGGCGTGGCATGGCTGGGGAAGGGGACAGGCTGACAGGGCCGTCTCATTCATAATTTTCGACTCTTACATTTAGAATTGGTGTTGGATGCTTCTTTATAACTTTGGTGGATCCACCGCCAAATATAGGGGATGTTAAGACCAGCGCTAAAACACTGATCTTAATAAATAACCCCCTTTATGTTCAGTGCATATGTAGGAAGAAATCCCCCACAAAATCATAAATAATGTAGCTCTGAAACACAATGTGAACATAGCCTTAAAGGGTTTGTGCAGCCTGTTTATATTGATGACCTATGCTCAGGATCATCAATATATGTTCTGCGGGGTTTTGACGCATTGCACCAGCATCAATCATCTGTTTGAGTTGGTGCTCCATGGGAGCGTTGCTTTCTGTTCATTACACTATGCGTTGTCTCCCCTGTAGAGGTGGGGTAGTGTATTTACAAGCAATCGCTCAATTCAAGTGAATGGATAAAGTACTTGCCATTACATTGCACTTCAGAGATGGTACACTTCCCATGAAGAAGAATTAGAGCTTACATGGAGAGCCTTCTCCTCTTCAAGCAGCTGATCAGTTGGGGTGCAGGGTGTCGGACCCCAGCTAATCAGATATTGATGACCTATCCCGAGGATAGGTCATGAATACAAACAGGTTGACCAACCCCTTTTAACCCCTTCTACCCCGAGCCAGTTTTCACCTTTCTGCTCAGGCGATTTGTCACTTTATGTGTCACTTTATGTGGTAATAACTTTGGAACGCTTTTATTTATCCAAGCCATTCTGAGACTGTTTTCTCGTGACACATTGTACTTCGTAACAGTCATAAATTTGAGTCAATATATTTCACCCTTTTTTATGAAAAAAATCCCAAATTTACCAAAAATTTAGAAAAATTTGCAATTTAAAAAATTGAAATTTCTGTGCTTTTAAAACAGAAAGTGATACCTCATAAAATATTTATTAGTTAACATTCCCCATATGTATACTTTATGTTTGCATAATTTTGTAAATGTCATTACATTTTTTGGGGACGTCAGAAGGCTTAGAATTGTAAAAGCAATTCTAAAAAAATTTAAGAACATTTCCAAAACCCACTTTAACCGTCTCCGGACCGCCTAACGCAGGATCGTGTTCCGGAGGCGGCAGCCCTGCGCAGAGTCACGCATAATTGCGTCATCTCGCGAGACACGAGATTTCCTGTGAACGCGCGCACACAGGCGCGCGCGTTCACAGGATCGGAAGGTAAGCGAGTGGATCTCCAGCCTGCCAGCGGCGATTGTTCGCTGGCAGGCTGGAGATGCGATTTTTTTAACCCCTAACAGGTATATTAGACGCTGTTTTGATAACAGCGTCTAATATACCTGCTACCTGGTCCTCTGGTGGTCGCTTTTGTTTGGATCGACCACCAGAGGACACAGGTAGCTCAGTAATAAGTAGCACCAAGCACCACACTACACTACACCCCCCCTGTCACTTATTAACCCCTGATCACCCCTGATCACCCCATATAGACTCCCTGATCACCCCCCTGTCATTGATCACCCCCCTGTAAGGCTCCATTCAGACGTCCGTATGATTTTTACGGATCCACTGATACATGGATCGGATCCGCAAAACACATATGGACGTCTGAATGGAGCCTTACAGGGGGGTGATCAATGACGGAGGTGATCACCCCATATAGACTCCCTGATCACCCCCTGGTCATTGATCACCCCCCTGTCATTGATCACCCCCCTGTAAGGCTGCATTCAGATGTCCGTATGTTTTTTTACGGATCCACGGATACATGGTTCGGATCCGCAAAACACATACGGACATCTGAATGGAGCCTTATAGGGGGGTGATCAATGACAGGGGGGTGATCACCCCATATAGACTCCATGATCACCCCCCTGTCATTGATCACCCCCCCCTGTCATTGATCACCCCCTTGTAAGGCTTCATTCAGACGTCCGTATGATTTTTACGGATCCACTGATACATTCCGCAAAACACATACGGAAGTCTGAATGGAGCCTTACAGGGGGGTGATCAATGACAGGGGGGTGATCACCCCATATAGACTCCCTGATCACCCCCCTGTCATTGATCACCCCCCTGTCATTGATCACCCCCTTGTAAGGCTTCATTCAGACGTCCGTATGATTTTTACGGATCCACGGATACATGGATCGGATCCGCAAAACACATACAGACGTCTGAATGGAGCCTTACAGGGGGGTGATCACCCCATATAGACTCCCTGATCATCCCCCTGTCATTGATCACCCCCTTGTAAGGCTTCATTCAGACGTCCGTATGATTTTTACAGATCCACTGATACATAGATCGGATCCGCAAAACACATAAGGACGTCTGAATGGAGCCTTACAGGGGGTGATCAATGACAGGGGGTAACCACCCCATATAGACTCCCTGATCACCCCCCTGTCATTGATCACCCCCCTGTCATTGATCACCCCCCTGTAAGGCTGCATTCAGATGTCCGTATGTTTTTTTACGGATCCACGGATACATGGATCGGATCCGCAAAACACATACGGACATCTGAATGGAGCCTTATAGGGGGGTGATCAATGACAGGGGGGTGATCACCCCATATAGACTCCCTGATCACCCCCCTGTCATTGATCACCACCCTGTCATTGATCATCCCCTTGTAAGGCTTCATTCAGACGTCCGTATGATTTTTACGGATCCACTGATACATGGATCGGATCCGCAAAACACATACGGAAGTCTGAATGGAGCCTTACAGGGGGGTGATCAATGACACCCCATATAGACTCCCTGATCACCCCCCTGTCATTGATCACCCCCCTGTAAGGCTCCATTCAGACATTTTTTTGGCCCAAGTTAGCGGAAATTTTTTTTTTTCTTACAAAGTCTCATATTCCACTAACTTGTGTCAAAAAATAAAATCTCACATGAACTCCCCATACCCCTCACGGAATCCAAATGCGTAAAATTTTTTAGACATTTATATTCCAGACTTCTTCTCACGCTTTAGGGCCCCTAGAATGCCAGGGCAGTATAAATACCCCACATGTGACCCCATTTCAGAAAGAAGACACCCCAAGGTATTCGCTGAGGGGCATATTGAGTCCATGAAAGATTGAAATTTTTGTCCCAAGTTAGCGGAAAGGGAGACTTTGTGAGAAAAAAATATATATCAATTTCCGCTAACTTGTGCCAAAAATAAATAAATTTCTATGAACTCGCCATGCCCCTCATTGAATACCTTAGGGTGTCTTCTTTCCAAAATGGGGTCACATGTGGGGTATTTATACTGCCCTGGCATTTTAGGGGCCCTAAAGCGTGAGAAGAAGTCTGGGATCCAAATGTCGAAAAATGCCCTCAAAAGGAATTTGGGCCCCTTTGCGCATCTAGGCTGCAAAAAAGTGTCACACATCTGGTATCGTCGTACTCAGGAGAAGTTGGACAATGTGTTTTGGGGTGTCATTTTACATATATCCATGCTTGGTGAGATAAATATCTTGGTCAAATGCCAACTTTGTATAAAAAATGGGAAAAGTTGTCTTTTGCCGAGATATTTCTCTCACCCAGCATGAGTATATGTAAACAGACACCCCAAAACACATTGCCCAACTTCTCCTGAATACGGCAATACCACATGTGTGACACTTTTTTACAGCCTAGGTGGGCAAAGGGGCCCACATTCCAAAGAGCACCTTTCGGATTTCACAGGTCATTTAACTACTAACCACACATTAGGGCCCCTAGAATGCCAGGGCAGTATAACTACCCCACAAGTGACCCCATTTTGGAAAGAAGACACCACAAGGTATTCCGTGAGGGGCATGGCGAGTTCCTAGAATTTTTTATTTTTTGTCACAAGTTAGCGGAAAATGATGATTTTTTTATTTTATTTTTTTCTTACAAAGTCTCATATTCCACTAACTTGTGACAAAAAATAAAAACTTCCATGAACTCACTATGCCCATCACGAAATACCTTGGGGTGTCTTCTTTCCAAAATGGGGTCACTTGTGGGGTAGTTATACTGCCCTGGCATTTTAGGGGCCGAATGCGTGAGAAGTGGTTTGAAATCAAAATCTGTAAAAAATGCCCTGTGAAATCCGAAAGGTGCTCTTTGGAATGTGGGCCCCTTTGCCCACCTAGGCTGCAAAAAAGTGTCACACATCTGGTATCCCCGTACTCAGGAGAAGTTGGGCAATGTGTTTTGGGGTGTCTTTTTACATATACCCATGCTGGGTGAGAGAAATATCTTGGCAAAAGACAACTTTTACCATTTTTTTATACAAAGTTGGCATTTGACCAAGATATTTCTCTCACCCAGCATGGGTATATGTAAAATGACACCCCAAAAAACATTGCCCAACTTCTCCTGAGTACGGCAATACCACATGTGTGACACTTTTTTGCAGCCTAGGTGGGCAAAGGGGCCCACATTCCATAGAGCACCTTTCGGATTTCACCCGCCATTTTTTACAGATTTTGATTTCAAACTACTTTGCACGCATTTTGGCCCCTAAAATGCCAGGGCGGTATAACTACCCCACAAGTGACCCCATTTTGGAAAGAAGACACCCCAAGGTATTTTGTGATGGGCATAGTGAGTTCATGGAAGTTTTTATTTTTTGTCACAAGTTAGTGGAATATGAGACTTTGTAAGAAAAAAATAAAAATAAAAAAAATCATCATTTTCCACTAACTTGTGACAAAAAATAAAAAGTTCTATGAACTCACTATGCCCATCAGCGAATACCTTAGGGTGTCTACTTTCCGAAATGGGTTCATTTGTGGGGTGTTTGTACTGTCTGGGCATTGTAGAACCTCAGGAAACATGACAGGTGCTCAGAAAGTCAGAGCTGCTTCAAAAAGCGGAAATTCACATTTTTGTACCATAGTTTGTAAACGCTATAACTTTTACCCAAACCATTTTTTTTTTTACCCAAACATTTTTTTTTTATCAAAGACATGTAGAAAAATAAATTTTGAGAAAAATTTATATATGGATGTCATTTTTTTTGCAAAATTTTACAACTGAAAGGGAAAAATGTCATTTTTTTGCAAAAAATCGTTAAATTTCGATTAATAACAAAAAAAGTTAAAATGTCAGCAGCAATGAAATACCACCAAATGAAAGCTCTATTAGTGAGAAGAAAAGGAGGTAAAATTCATTTGGGTGGTAAGTTGCATGACCGAGCAATAAACGGTGAAAGTAGTGTAGGTCAGAAGTGTAAAAAGTGGCCTGGTCATTAAGGGTGTTTAAGGTAGGGGGGCTGAAGTGGTTAAGGACCAGTTCAGGTCTGAAGTCACTTTGTGGGGCTTACATAATAGAAACCCCCCCATAAATGACCTCATTGTAGAAACTACACCCCTCGAGTTACTCAAAAATTATTTTACAAACTTTTTTAACCCTTTAGGTGTTCCTCAAGAATAAAAGAAAAATGGAGATGAAATTTCTAAATTTCACTTTTTTGGCAGATTTTCCATTTTAATCCATTTTTTACCGGCCAAACAAAACTCAACATTTATTACCCTTATTCTGGTCGTAAGCTGATGTAAGGGCACATGGCAGAGTGCAGAAGGAAAAGACTGCCGCATGGTTTTTTGAAGGCAGATTTTGCTGGACTGGTTTTTAGACACTGTGTCCCATTTGAAGCCCCCCTGATGCACCCCTGCAGTAGAAACTCCTAAAAATGACCCCATTTTGGAAACTAGGGGATAAGGTGACAGTTTTATTGGTACTATTTTGGGGTACATATAATTTTTAATCGTTCTATATTAAATTTTTTGGGAGGTAAGGTAACCAAAAAATGCTGTTTTGGCGCAGTTTTTATTTTTTATTATGTTCATCTGACAGGGAAGGTCATGTGATACTTTTATAGAGCAGGTTGTTACGGACACGGTGATATCAAATATGTCTACTTTGTTTGTTTGTTTCAGTTTTACATAATAAAGCATTTAAAAAAAAAACTAATGTTTGTGTCTCCATTTTCTGAACGCCATATTTTTTAAAAAATTTCTGCCAATCTTCTTGTGCTGGGGCACATTTTTTGCAGGAAGAGCTGAAATTTTTTTTGGTACCATTTTTGGGTACACATGATTTTTTGATCATTCATTATTACACTTTATGAGGCAAGGTGAGCAAAAAAATTGGTTGTTTTGGCAAAGTTTTTTATTAATTTATTTTTACAGCGTTCACCTGAGGGCTTAGGTCATGTGACATTTTTATAGAGCAGGTTGTTATGGACGTGGCAATACCTAATATGTATACTTTTTCTTATTTACGTTTTACACAATAATCGCATTTTTGAAACAAAAAAATTATGTTTTAGTGTCTCCATAGTCTGAGAGCCATACTTTTTAGTTTTTTTTTACTGATTGTCTTAGGTAGGAGCTCATTTTTTGCGGGATGAGAAGATGGTTTGATTGGTTCTATTTTGGGGGGTATACACCTTTTTGATCGCTTGGTGTTGCACTTTAAATGATGTTAGGTGACTTTTTTGCACTGTTTTGATTATTATTTTTTTACGGTGTTCATCTGAGGAGTTAGGTCATGTGGTATCTTTATATAGCAGGTTGTTACGGACACGGCGATATCTAAGATATCTTCTTTTTTTTAACTTATTTCACTTTAACACAATAGCATTTTTGAAGAAAAAAAAAATCATATTTTAGTGTCTCCATTGTCTGAGAATCATATATTTTTTTATTTTTTGGGGGATTGTCTTAGGTAGGATCTCATTGTTTGTGGGATGAGGTGACGGGTTTTATTGGTACCATTTAGGGGGCTTAGGCTTGGTGTTGAACTTTTTGTGATGTAAGGTGACAAAAATGGCTTTTTCTTAACAGTTTTCATTTTATTTTTTATGGTGTTTATCGGACGGGGTGGATCATGTGATATATTTATAGAGGCGGTCGTTATGGACGCGGTGATACCTACTATGTGTGTGTTGTTTTTTTCTATTTTTTTATATAAAATTAGGGGAAAGGGGCTTTTTTTCCTTTTTTTTATTAAAACTTTACTTCTGTCCCACTCTGGGACTTTACTTTTGGGTGTCTGATACCCTCTGCAATGCATTACAATACATCTAACAGATTGCCTAGGAGACCCATCCTGAGGCTGGATCTCCTGGGCACCCGTGAAAGGCAGGTCCCGATGCCATGCAAGGCATTGGGCAGCCTCTGCATGGCATCGGGCTGCCTTCTCATTGATCGGGTCCCCGCCACAGCAGCGTGGGGACCCAATGGGCTCCCTCACCCGCCTCAAATGCCAGCGTGGTCAGCGCTGATCGTGGCATAGAAGGGGTTAATCCACCGGCATCGGCATATACAGCGATGCTGGCGGATACAGCAGGGGCCCGGCTACCAGGGACTGCCCGACCGATCACCATGACGTAATAGTACGTCAAAATGAGGGAACGCACATGCTGCCATAACGTAATATTAAGTCATATGTCGGGAACGGGTTAATCATATAAACTAAAATATAGATTTACACATTTTTTGGGTTGCATCTAGTGTTGCTGCTGTTCGGCTCGAGCATCGCTATGCTTGGCACATCGGAGTGCTCCGCAGAATACTGCGGGTGCTCGAGTACAATTTAATACAATGAAAGTCAATGGGAGACCCGAGCATCAAACCAGGCACCCCCTGCTCTGAAGAAGAGAGGGTGTCTGGTTCACAAAAAAAAGGTTACAAATTGATAGAAACCCCATCAAAATGGTTTGGAAACAGCATTAAGGTGATAGCTGGATGCGTCTTGGACTCCTATTATCTACGACAGACATCCTCAAACTGCGGCCCTCCAGCTGTTGCAAAACTACAACTCCCAGCATGCCCAAACAGCCAACAGGTATCAGCCTACAGCAGGGCATTGTGGGAGTTGTAGTTTTACAACAGCTGGAGGGCCGCAGTTTAACCACCTCAGCCCCCCTAGCTTAAACACCCTTAATGACCAGGCCACTTTTTACACTTCTGCACTACACTACTTTCACCGTTTATTGCTCGGTCATGCAACTTACCACCCAAATGAATTCTACCTCCTTTTCTTCTCACTAATAGAGCTTTCATTTGGTGGTATTTCATTGCTGCTGACATTTTTACTTTTTTTGTTATTAATCGAAATTTACCGATTTTTTTGCAAAAAAATTTCATTTTTCACTTTCAGTTGTAATTTTTTTTTAAAAAAACGACATCCATATATAAATTTTTCTCTAAATTTATTGTTCTACATGTCTTTGATAAAAAAAAAAGTTTGGGTAAAAAAAAAAATGGTTTGGGTAAAATTATAGCGTTTACAAACTATGGTACAAAAATTTGAATTTCTGCTTTTTGAAGCAGCTCTGACTTTCTGAGCACCTGCCATGTTTCCTGAGGTTCTACAATGCCCAGACAGTAGAAAAACCCCACAAATGACCCCATTTCGGAAAGTAGACACCCTAAGGTATTCGCTGATGGGCATAGTGAGTTCATAGAACTTTTTATTTTTTGTCACAATTTAGCGGAAAATGATAATTCTTTTTTTTTTTTCTTACAAAGTCTCATATTCCACTAACTTTTGACAAAAAATAAAAACTTCCATGAACTCACTATGCCCATCAAGAAATACCTTGGGGTGTCTTATTTCCAAAATGGGGTCACTTGTGGGGTAGATATACTGCCCTGGCATTCTAGGGCCCCTAATGTGTGAGAAGTAGTTTGAAATCAAAATGTGTAAAAAATGCCCTGTGAAATCCTAAAGGTGCTCTTTTGAATGTGGGCCCCTTTGCCCACCTAGGCTGGAAAAAATTGTCACACATCTGGTATCGCCGTACTCAGAAGAAGTTGGGGAATGTGTTTTGGGGTTTCATTTTACATATACCCATGCTGGGTGAGAGAAATATCTCGGTCAAATGCCAACTTTGTATAAAAAATTGGGAAAAGTTGTCTTTTGCCAAGATATTTCTCTCACCCAGCATGGGTATATGTAACATGACACACCAAAACACATTGCCCAAATTCTCCTGAGTACGGCGATACCAGATGTGTGACACTTATTTGCAGCCTAGGTGGGCAAAGGGGCCCACATTCCAAAGAGCACCTTTCGGATTTCACAGGGCATTTTTTACAGATTTTGATTTCAAACTACTTCTCACACATTAGGGCCCCTAGAATGCCAGGGCAGTATAACTACCCCACAAGTGACCCCATTTTGGAAAGAAGACACCCCAAGGTATTTCTTGATGGGCACAGTGAGTTCATGGAAGTTTTTATTTTTTGTCACAAGTTAGTGGAATATTAGACTTTGTAAGAAAAAAAAAATAATAATAATCATTTTCCGCTAACTTGTGACAAAAATTAAAAAATTCTAGGAACTCGCCATGCCCCTCACGGAATACCTTGGGGTGTCTTCTTTCCAAAATGGGGTCACTTGTGGGGTAGTTATACTGCCCTGGCATTCTAGGGGCCCTAATGTGTGAGAAGTAGTTTGAAATCAAAATGTGTAAAAAATGCCCTGTGAAATCCGAAAGGTGCTCTTTGGGATGTGGGCCCCTTTGCCCACCTAGGCTGCAAAAAAGTGTCACACATCTGGTATCGCCGTACTCAGGAGAAGTTGGGCAATGTGTTTTGGGGTGTCATTTTACATATACCCATGCTGGGTGAGAGAAATATCTCGGTCAAATGCCAACTTTGTATAAAAAAATGGGAAAAGTTGTCTTTTGTCGAGATATTTCTCTCACCCAGCATGGGTATATGTAAAATGACACCCCAAAACACATTGCCCAACTTCTCCTGAGTATGGAGATACCACATGTGTGACACTTTTTTGCAGCCTAGATGCGCAAAGGGGCCCAAATTCCTTTTATGAGGGCATTTTTAGACATTTGGATCCCAGACTTCTTCTCCCGCTTTAGGGCCCCTAAAATGTCAGGGCAGTATAAATACCCCACATATGACCCCATTTTGGAAAGAAGACACCACAAGGTATTCAACGAGGGGCATGGCAAGTTCATAGAATTTTTTTTTTTTGGCACAAGTTAGCAGAATATGAGACTTTGTAAGAAAAAAAAAATAAAGAATTTTTTTTTCGCTAACTTGGGCCCAAAATAATTTCTGAATGGTGATCAATGACAGGGGTATGATCAATGACAGGGGGGTGATCAGGGAGTCTATTTGGGGTTATCACCCCCCTGTCATTGATCACCCCCCTGTAAGGCTCCATTCAGACGTTCGTATGTTTTGCAGATCTGATCCATGTATCCGTGGATCCGTAAAAAACATACGGAAGTCTGAATGGAGCCTTACAGGGGGGTGATTCCTTTTATGAGGGCATTTTTAGACATTTGGATCCCAGACTTCTTCTCACGCTTTAGGGCCCCTAAAATGTCAGGGCAGTATAAATACCCCACATGTGACCCCATTTTGCGCGAACGCGATTCTGCGTTAGGCGGTCCGGAGGCGGTTAAGGATGCCTGATCTACGACATACAATAGACAACCACACAAAGGCTATAAGCCAAAAGCCAGGTATGTGCAAGCCATCAATCTATCCATGAGACAGATAACAGTCAGCGTACCTTACAATGACAGCCTTGTGCACCTGCGCATTGGGATGTGCTGACTAACCCCCTTTTTTTCTTTTGTAGTGTATATGGGAGACATGGCTGACTCCTATTTGGTTGTGCACTCCTGTAGCCTGTTTTGCCTCACAGGCTTATTTTATTTAGCATGAGTATATGTTTGCTCTGCATGCATATTGGAACTTGTAGTCCTTGGATTCAATAGAGGCCATTTTGGCACTACAGAGATATAAACCAAAAGGGGCCCAGCATGCATGTGGAACCTACACCTTCTGAATTTCATGGTCGCTGTCATGGCACACAACAGGTGAATTTAGTGTTAGGTTCCCGTCTAAATAGAGATTGAGACGGGCTAAAATATTTTTGTACAAAATGTATTTTCCAAGCATCTCTATTTTACTAGCATAGCATTCGCAGTGTAATATGTTTTTGTACTTTATTTGGTTTGCAGAGTGCTGTTGAGTGATATTTCTCTCACCCAGCATGGGTATATGTAAAATGACACCCCAAAAAACATTGCCCAACTTCTCTTGAGTACGGCAATACCACATGTGTGACACTTTTTTGCAGCCTAGGTGGGCAAAGGGGCCCACATTCCATAGAGCACCTTTCGGATTTCACCCGCCATTTTTTACAGATTTTGATTTCAAACTACTTTGCACGCATTTTGGCCCCTAAAATGCCAGGGCGGTATAACTACCCCACAAGTGACCCCATTTTGGAAAGAAGACACCCCAAGGTATTTTGTGATGGGCATAGTGAGTTCATGGAAGTTTTTATTTTTTGTCACAAGTTAGTGGAATATGAGACTTTGTAAGAAAAAAATAAAAATAAAAAAAATCATCATTTTCCACTAACTTTTGACAAAAAATAAAAAGTTCTATGAACTCACTATGCCCATCAGCGAATACCTTAGGGTGTCTACTTTCCGAAATGGGTTCATTTGTGGGGTGTTTGTACTGTCTGGGCATTGTAGAACCTCAGGAAACATGACAGGTGCTCAGAAAGTCAGAGCTGCTTCAAAAAGCGGAAATTCACATTTTTGTACCATAGTTTGTAAACGCTATAACTTTTACCCAAACCATTTTTTTTTTTACCCAAACATTTTTTTTTTATCAAAGACATGTAGAAAAATAAATTTTGAGAAAAATTTATATATGGATGTCATTTTTTTTGCAAAATTTTACAACTGAAAGGGAAAAATGTCATTTTTTTGCAAAAAATCGTTAAATTTCGATTAATAACAAAAAAAGTTAAAATGTCAGCAGCAATGAAATACCACCAAATGAAAGCTCTATTAGTGAGAAGAAAAGGAGGTAAAATTCATTTGGGTGGTAAGTTGCATGACCGAGCAATAAACAGTGAAAGTAGTGTAGGTCAGAAGTGTAAAAAGTGGCCTGGTCATTAAGGGTGTTTAAGGTAGGGGGGCTGAAGTGGTTAAGGACCAGTTCAGGTCTGAAGTCACTTTGTGGGGCTTACATAATAGAAACCCCCCCATAAATGACCTCATTGTAGAAACTACACCCCTCGAGTTACTCAAAAATTATTTTACAAACTTTTTTAACCCTTTAGGTGTTCCTCAAGAATAAAAGAAAAATGGAGATGAAATTTCTAAATTTCACTTTTTTGGCAGATTTTCCATTTTAATCCATTTTTTACCGGCCAAACAAAACTCAACATTTATTACCCTTATTCTGGTCGTAAGCTGATGTAAGGGCACATGGCAGAGTGCAGAAGGAAAAGACTGCCGCATGGTTTTTTGAAGGCAGATTTTGCTGGACTGGTTTTTAGACACTGTGTCCCATTTGAAGCCCCCCTGATGCACCCCTGCAGTAGAAACTCCTAAAAATGACCCCATTTTGGAAACTAGGGGATAAGGTGACAGTTTTATTGGTACTATTTTGGGGTACATATAATTTTTAATCGTTCTATATTAAATTTTTTGGGAGGTAAGGTAACCAAAAAATGCTGTTTTGGCGCAGTTTTTATTTTTTATTATGTTCATCTGACAGGGAAGGTCATGTGATACTTTTATAGAGCAGGTTGTTACGGACACGGTGATATCAAATATGTCTACTTTCTTTGTTTGTTTCAGTTTTACATAATAAAGCATTTTAAAAAAAAACTAATGTTTGTGTCTCCATTTTCTGAACGCCATATTTTTTAAAAAATTTCTGCCAATCTTCTTGTGCTGGGGCACATTTTTTGCAGGAAGAGCTGAAATTTTTTTTGGTACCATTTTTGGGTACACATGATTTTTTGATCATTCATTATTACACTTTATGAGGCAAGGTGAG
The DNA here is from genome assembly GCF_905171765.1 of Bufo bufo. Taxonomy (NCBI): domain Eukaryota; kingdom Metazoa; phylum Chordata; class Amphibia; order Anura; family Bufonidae; genus Bufo; species Bufo bufo. The sequence continues at coordinate 467,277,403 of NC_053392.1, read as the reverse complement.
CAAAAAAATTGGTTGTTTTGGCAAAGTTTTTTATTAATTTATTTTTACAGCGTTCACCTGAGGGCTTAGGTCATGTGACATTTTTATAGAGCAGGTTGTTATGGACGTGGCAATACCTAATATGTATACTTTTTCTTATTTACGTTTTACACAATAATCGCATTTTTGAAACAAAAAAATTATGTTTTAGTGTCTCCATAGTCTGAGAGCCATACTTTTTAGTTTTTTTTTACTGATTGTCTTAGGTAGGAGCTCATTTTTTGCGGGATGAGAAGATGGTTTGATTGGTTCTATTTTGGGGGGTATACACCTTTTTGATCGCTTGGTGTTGCACTTTAAATGATGTTAGGTGACTTTTTTGCACTGTTTTGATTATTATTTTTTTACGGTGTTCATCTGAGGAGTTAGGTCATGTGGTATCTTTATATAGCAGGTTGTTACGGACACGGCGATATCTAAGATATCTTCTTTTTTTTAACTTATTTCACTTTAACACAATAGCATTTTTGAAGAAAAAAAAAATCATATTTTAGTGTCTCCATTGTCTGAGAATCATATATTTTTTTATTTTTTGGGGGATTGTCTTAGGTAGGATCTCATTGTTTGTGGGATGAGGTGACGGGTTTTATTGGTACCATTTAGGGGGCTTAGGCTTGGTGTTGAACTTTTTGTGATGTAAGGTGACAAAAATGGCTTTTTCTTAACAGTTTTCATTTTATTTTTTATGGTGTTTATCGGACGGGGTGGATCATGTGATATATTTATAGAGGCGGTCGTTATGGACGCGGTGATACCTACTATGTGTGTGTTGTTTTTTTCTATTTTTTTATATAAAATTAGGGGAAAGGGGCTTTTTTTCCTTTTTTTTATTAAAACTTTACTTCTGTCCCACTCTGGGACTTTACTTTTGGGTGTCTGATACCCTCTGCAATGCATTACAATACATCTAACAGATTGCCTAGGAGACCCATCCTGAGGCTGGATCTCCTGGGCACCCATGAAAGGCAGGTCCCGATGCCGTGCAAGGCATTGGGCAGCCTCTGCATGGCATCGGGCTGCCTTCTCATTGATCGGGTCCCCGCCACAGCAGCGTGGGGACCCAATGGGCTCCCTCACCCGCCTCAAATGCCAGCGTGGTCAGCGCTGATCGTGGCATAGAAGGGGTTAATCCACCGGCATCGGCATATACAGCGATGCTGGCGGATACAGCAGGGGCCCGGCTACCAGGGACTGCCCGACCGATCACCATGACGTAATAGTACGTCAAAATGAGGGAACGCACATGCTGCCATAACGTAATATTAAGTCATATGTCGGGAACGGGTTAATCATATAAACTAAAATATAGATTTACACATTTTTTGGGTTGCATCTAGTGTTGCTGCTGTTCGGATCGAGCATCGCTATGCTTGGCACATCGGAGTGCTCCGCAGAATACTGCGGGTGCTCGAGTACAATTTAATACAATGAAAGTCAATGGGAGACCCGAGCATCAAACCAGGCACCCCCTGCTCTGAAGAAGAGAGGGTGTCTGGTTCACAAAAAAAAGGTTACAAATTGATAGAAACCCCATCAAAATGGTTTGGAAACAGCATTAAGGTGATAGCTGGATGCGTCTTGGACTCCTATTATCTACGACAGACATCCTCAAACTGCGGCCCTCCAGCTGTTGCAAAACTACAACTCCCAGCATGCCCAAACAGCCAACAGGTATCAGCCTACAGCAGGGCATTGTGGGAGTTGTAGTTTTACAACAGCTGGAGGGCCGCAGTTTAACCACCTCAGCCCCCCTAGCTTAAACACCCTTAATGACCAGGCCACTTTTTACACTTCTGCACTACACTACTTTCACCGTTTATTGCTCGGTCATGCAACTTACCACCCAAATGAATTCTACCTCCTTTTCTTCTCACTAATAGAGCTTTCATTTGGTGGTATTTCATTGCTGCTGACATTTTTACTTTTTTTGTTATTAATCGAAATTTACCGATTTTTTTGCAAAAAAATTTCATTTTTCACTTTCAGTTGTAATTTTTTTTTAAAAAAACGACATCCATATATAAATTTTTCTCTAAATTTATTGTTCTACATGTCTTTGATAAAAAAAAAAGTTTGGGTAAAAAAAAAAATGGTTTGGGTAAAATTATAGCGTTTACAAACTATGGTACAAAAATTTGAATTTCTGCTTTTTGAAGCAGCTCTGACTTTCTGAGCACCTGCCATGTTTCCTGAGGTTCTACAATGCCCAGACAGTAGAAAAACCCCACAAATGACCCCATTTCGGAAAGTAGACACCCTAAGGTATTCGCTGATGGGCATAGTGAGTTCATAGAACTTTTTATTTTTTGTCACAATTTAGCGGAAAATGATAATTCTTTTTTTTTTTTCTTACAAAGTCTCATATTCCACTAACTTTTGACAAAAAATAAAAACTTCCATGAACTCACTATGCCCATCAAGAAATACCTTGGGGTGTCTTATTTCCAAAATGGGGTCACTTGTGGGGTAGATATACTGCCCTGGCATTCTAGGGCCCCTAATGTGTGAGAAGTAGTTTGAAATCAAAATGTGTAAAAAATGCCCTGTGAAATCCTAAAGGTGCTCTTTGGGATGTGGGCCCCTTTGCCCACCTAGGCTGCAAAAAATTGTCACACATCTGGTATCGCCGTACTCAGGAGAAGTTGGGCAATGTGTTTTGGGGTTTCATTTTACATATACCCATGCTGGGTGAGAGAAATATCTCGGTCAAATGCCAACTTTGTATAAAAAATTGGGAAAAGTTGTCTTTTGCCAAGATATTTCTCTCACCCAGCATGGGTATATGTAAAATGACACCCCAAAACACATTGCCCAAATTCTCCTGAGTATGGAGATACCACATGTGTGACACTTTTTTGCAGCCTAGATGCGCAAAGGGGCCCAAATTCCTTTTATGAGGGCATTTTTAGACATTTGGATCCCAGACTTCTTCTCCCGCTTTAGGGCCCCTAAAATGTCAGGGCAGTATAAATACCCCACATATGACCCCATTTTGGAAAGAAGACACCACAAGGTATTCAACGAGGGGCATGGCAAGTTCATAGAATTTTTTTTTTTTGGCACAAGTTAGCAGAATATGAGACTTTGTAAGAAAAAAAAAATAAAGAATTTTTTTTTCGCTAACTTGGGCCCAAAATAATTTCTGAATGGTGATCAATGACAGGGGTATGATCAATGACAGGGGGGTGATCAGGGAGTCTATTTGGGGTTATCACCCCCCTGTCATTGATCACCCCCCTGTAAGGCTCCATTCAGACGTTCGTATGTTTTGCAGATCTGATCCATGTATCCGTGGATCCGTAAAAAACATACGGAAGTCTGAATGGAGCCTTACAGGGGGGTGATTCCTTTTATGAGGGCATTTTTAGACATTTGGATCCCAGACTTCTTCTCACGCTTTAGGGCCCCTAAAATGTCAGGGCAGTATAAATACCCCACATGTGACCCCATTTTGCGCGAACGCGATTCTGCGTTAGGCGGTCCGGAGGCGGTTAAGGATGCCTGATCTACGACATACAATAGACAACCACACAAAGGCTATAAGCCAAAAGCCAGGTATGTGCAAGCCATCAATCTATCCATGAGACAGATAACAGTCAGCGTACCTTACAATGACAGCCTTGTGCACCTGCGCATTGGGATGTGCTGACTAACCCCCTTTTTTTCTTTTGTAGTGTATATGGGAGACATGGCTGACTCCTATTTGGTTGTGCACTCCTGTAGCCTGTTTTGCCTCACAGGCTTATTTTATTTAGCATGAGTATATGTTTGCTCTGCATGCATATTGGAACTTGTAGTCCTTGGATTCAATAGAGGCCATTTTGGCACTACAGAGATATAAACCAAAAGGGGCCCAGCATGCATGTGGAACCTACACCTTCTGAATTTCATGGTCGCTGTCATGGCACACAACAGGTGAATTTAGTGTTAGGTTCCCGTCTAAATAGAGATTGAGACGGGCTAAAATATTTTTGTACAAAATGTATTTTCCAAGCATCTCTATTTTACTAGCATAGCATTCGCAGTGTAATATGTTTTTGTACTTTATTTGGTTTGCAGAGTGCTGTTGCACTAGGTGTTTTATTTATGTTTTCGGCCATGGTGACGTGCACCTGCGCATTGGGCTGTGCTGACTAACCCCCTTTTTTTTTAGCCTTGTGCACTATGAGATATTCTAAACCAGCTCTCATCTGACTGAGATCCAGTAAGTCCCAAAGTTACTTCAGATCTGTTGGATGGCTTGGGTGGACCTGCGCACCTACAGTAGATCAATATCATTAGGGTGACAAAAAGTTTTCTGATTGTCCTAACATAATATTCAATAACCTTTCTATGCAATTTTGTCATGTAAAAACTCATTTGCATAAACATGGGCAGGTGGTGCCTGGGGTTCTCCCATTGACTTCCATTGTGTCGGGTGCTCAGTAGAGCACACGAGCATACCGATGTGTTCGGCCAGAGCACCTGAGCACACAAGCACTTTGGTGCTCGATCAACACTAATAATGATCTTGAATAAGCAGAAATAAACATTGAAACAAGTACAGATGGAAGCAATATAGGGAACATTCGATGAGATTAGTCAACGCATCAATACGTACAATAGCATGATGTATCAAATATACTTCCAGAGAAAAACTAATCTTGTTATACAACCTGTAGTCATAATTACTTTTTCACAAATTAAAGATGTGAAAGTACACCCCTGCTGATTAGCTGTTCAGAAGAAGCTCTACTGCTGTCAGTAGGTGCTACACAGCTCCATCCACTGTATAGTAAACTGTAGCTGGTTTCTGCAGTGTACCTTCCATTCAACTGGTGACACGAATTACTGTATGTATTATGGCTTTTTGTGGCTCATGCTAGTTCATAAATTTGGTGCATGGCTAGACATTTTTATCTAATTTTATACAACCTATTGGTTGGCTTAATTTGCATCAGAATTTTGTTCTAAATTTTGTGCATCTTAAGCCACGTGTCAGGGAACAGAGAGAAAGGAAAGAGGGTGCACTCTGACTCCACCCACAACCCCTGTCCCTGCCTACTTACACTACTCGCCCTAGGCGACAGGGCGTAACTGGGCGATGGTCCCTTACTTACATAAGTGCACAGAGGAAAGATATGGAAGGTCAACAAGCCAAGGGTCAGAACCAGGAGAAGCGGGAGTACAAATGGAGCGGGCAAATGTAAAGTCAACAGTCAGAGCCGAGGTCAATCTAGGAGAGCAAATACATACAAAGGATGAGACGAAGTTGAGGTCAAAGAACGAGCCGGGGTCACAAGGTCAGGAGGTCAGGAGGTCAATCAGAACAAGCAGCCGCAGACTAGAACCAAGGAACAAGGAAGCACCAATGGACCAGTATCACAGGCAACCTGTAGCCAGCAGGTTGCCTGTATTTATAGTGGGGAGTGAGGGTCATGTGATGTGGCCAGCGTCACATGACCGACAGACAGACAAGTTGAGCACCGAGTGATCAGCTCGACGCTCAAGGCAGACCTATGAGCAGGGAGCCTCCCAACTAGCAATGGGAACGAGGCCGAACACAGATCCTCGCTCCCGAAGCTAAGCAGCAGGTCTGCGGCTGATGGGATACCGAGTGCGCCTTCGGCGTCCCGTTACACCACGTCCAATTTCCTATTAAGTTGTTCCACTTTCCAGCTAAACCATACACCCTCTGCAGGGAGTGGATTTTTTATTTTATTTGTTGCATAAACGTCAAAAATGAGATGTGCCAAAAATATGCCAAATTATGCCATACATACAGACGCACCTGCCCATAAGATGCACCTACTTTTTAGAGGAGTAAAATAATAAAACAAATTTTTCATTACACCTCATGTTATTCCATCATTTAGACCCAGAATGTTAATTAGACCTCAGATCATACCAGCATTAACATCTCACCTCAGACCATCAATGTAATAATACCCCCAATAAGTCATCAGATCAAACCACCAGTGTGAATGACCCCAGCCAGACCTCAGATCAGAGCTCCAATGTGAATGACCCCAATCAGACCTCAGATCAGACCCCCATGTTAATAAGAGCTCAGAGCAGAAAAAATAAAATCAACTCACCTCTCCTGCTTGGACGCTACCGTTGTTTCTGAAATTCAGCTCTCTTCCAGGTCATTCTGCCATGCTGCGACCTGATGTCACACAGCATGAAGTGACGCATTATTTTTGTATTTAAAGCAAAAAAAAAAGATTTTCATTTTTTACATTTTCAAAATAAAAAAGGAAAAAGTCCAGAAGCAAAACTTTGGGCACCCTGCATTGTTAGTACCTAGTAGCAGCCCATTTGGCAAGTATAACAGCTTGTAAATGCTTTCTGTAGCCAGTCAAGAGTCTTTTAGTTCTTGAGGGATTTTCATCCATTCTTCCGTGCAAAAGTCTTCAAATTCTGCTAGATTCCTGGGCTGTCTTGCAAGCACTGCACTTTTGAGGTCTATCCACAGATTTTTACTGAGACCAACCTACACTGGCTCCTATAGGTAACCACTGTGTATAACCAATTCGAATCTACACACCAAAATTATAAATACACAGCATATTAATAATCAAATTATTCTTTATTAATTCCTTACCAAACAATCATGTACAATTTAAAAAAAAGTCAGTAGCAGCGGCATTTACAAACAAAAAATGCAACAATACATGTCATATATCAGTAAAAAGAAGAAATTCCAATAATGAGCCTTATATTATAGTATGATACCCTCTAGTGTTGGGTGAGCATTCTCGGCCGAACGCCAGTTTGGCTCGAGCATCGCTGTGCTTGGATGAATATTGCGTGTGCTCGAGTCAGTGTATTTAAATCTAATTTAGCCTTTATTTCTGAAAAGTTTCTGGCAGGTTTCAAACTCACAACCTTCTACATTACAGCCAAGAATGTTAACTACTACACTATGGAGCTGCATGGCCAGTTACTTTAAAAAAAAAAGAGACTTCTGCTGTACAGCACACGCTATATTCGGCTGAACACCGCGATGTGCCAGGCATAGCGATGCTCGAGCCAAACTGCTGATGTATAAAATATGAGACTTCTGCTGTATAGGAATACTTACTACTACTTTATTTTTTTTATTTTTTTTAAACTAACTGGCCATGCAGCTCTATAGTGTAGTGGTTAAGATTCTTAGCTGTAATGTAGAAGAATGTGAGTTTGAATCCTGTTAGAAACTTTTCAGAAATAGATGCTAAATTAGATTTAAATACACTGGGTGAGCCACGCACTGACTCCATATAAGGACATTGCTATATATGGAGTCAGAGCAGGAACTCCTAAGCCGAACTATAGTCCAGACACCCTCCCCTCTTCAGAGCAGGGGGTTTAATGCTTGGGTTCTCCCATTGACTTCCGTTGTGCTCGGGTGATCTGTAGAGCATCGGGAAGTGTTCTACACGAGCACTTTGGTGCTCGGCCAACACTAATACCCTCCCTTGAAAGGGATTAGAAAAAAATAATATTTATTCCTGCATAGTGCAAACCCATTCCTGAGGCAGCAACTTGCAAAACATGTATTGGGGTCTGAGCCACATTTGTCTATATAAATTTATTTTGATGTATTCTGATCAATTTTAAATGTTATTTATTTATTGCACATAGCACTTTTGCCCCCCTTTGTACTGAAGGCTACATAGATAGGTTTGCACTATGCAGGAATGATTATTATTGTTTTCTAATCCCTTTCAATAGAAGGTATCATACTATAATATAAGGCTCATTATTGGGATTTCTTCTTTTTACTGATATATGACATGTATTGTGTTTTTTGTTTTTTTTGTATATGCCGCTGCTGCTGACTTATTTAAAATTGTACATAATTGTTTGGTCAGGAATTAATAAAGAATAATTTGATTATTAATGTGCTGTGTATTTATAATTTTGGTGTGTAGATTTTTACTGATGTTCAGATCAACGGACTGTGAGGGCTATGGTAAAACCTTCAGCTTGAGGTTTTTGAGGTCTATTGTGGATTTTGCAGTATGTTTAAGATCCTTATCTATTTCTAGAAGCCACTCTCCTTTTAACTTCAGCTTTTTGGTGTAATATTTGCTTCCAGAATTTGCTGTAGCTTCATTAAATCCATTCTTCCCTCTAACCATGAACTTTTCCCCGTGCCATTTGCTACAACACAACTCCAAAGCATGATTGATCCACCTTCATGCTTGGGGTACTTTCACACTAGCGTTATTCTTTTCTGGCATTGAGTTCTGTCCTAAGGGGCTCAATACTGGAAAAGAACTGATCAGTTTAGTCTTTTTGCCTTTTCAGGATGGAGATAATACCACAGCATGCTGCGGTTTTATCTCCTTCCAAAATTCCGGAACACTTGCCGGAATGCCGGATCCGGCATTTTTTCCCATTGAAATGCATTAAAGCCGGATCCGGCCTCGAGTGTTCTGGCAAAATGGATCTGTTTTTACCGTTGGCGCATGCTCAGACCGCAAAAAATGTAAAAAAAATAAATGCTAGAACCGTTTTTCCGGATGACACTGGAGAGAAAGATCCGGCATTTCAATGCATTTGTCAGACGGATCAGGATCCGCTACGGACAGAGCTAAGGAAGACTTGAAAACTTTTATTTTGATGTATAGAAGTTCAGGAAAAGAGCATTAGAAGTGTAGCTGCACTGACTGGGGATCCAAATTGCCATTATACGGCTGCTTTCAGGTTTGCAATAGCTGATACCTCTGCAATTCTAGCAAACCGTTCCCTTTATTAACCACCTCCCGTCTGCCCATAGACTAAAAACGTCCAGGAGGTGGTTCTCTATCTCTGAATGGACATTCCTGAACGTACATTCAGAGACTGCAGCTGCACGCCAATCGTGCAGCTGCAGATCGGGTTGCCCGCTGTCAGTGACAGCAGGGCAACCCTTAGAGAAGGCAGGGACAGTGCCCATGTGTCCCTGCCTTCTAGATCACTGTATACACAGCGCTCAGTGATGCGCTTCCTGTTTCGGCCCGGCAGGCATATGACCGTCAGAGCCGGGTGAGTGCAAGAGCTGTGAGGTCTTTCATTGACCTCGATCAGCCCTGCACTGAGGCTGTAAAGCACAGTATTGTGCTGTACAGCCTCTCTGGGGGAGTATTTCCCCTGTAAATGGGGCTAATATGTCAACTCCAGTTAAAGGAGAAATCAACAGTGAAAAAAATAAGTGAAGTTAAATGTCCCCCAGAGGTCTTGTATGACCTTATGGGGACGAAAAGAGTAAAATAAAAAATAAATAAATAAAGTGTTAAAAAAAAAAAAAGTAAATTTCCCCAAGTAAAAAATGTTAAAAATAGAAAATATAAAATAAAATAGACATATTTGGTATTGCGCGTCCGTGACGGTCGGCTCTATAAATATATCACCTGATCGATCCAGTCTGATAAACATCATAAAAAATAAAATATAAAAACGGTGTCAAAAAAAGCTATTTTTGTCACCTTACATCACAAAAAGTGCAAAACCAAGTGATCAAAAAGGCGTATATCCCACAGAATGGTACCAATAAAACCGTGACCTCATTCCACAAAAAATGAGTGCCTACATAACAAAATTGCTAAAAAAAAATAAAAAAAATATAGCTCTCAGAACATGGAGACACAAAAACATCATTTTTTGGGTTTACAAAATGCTATTATTGTGTTAAAGTGAAATAAAATAAAAAAGTATACATATTAGGTATTGCCACGTCTGTAACAACCAGCTCTATAAAAATATCATATGACCTAACTCCTCGGGGGAACACCATAAAAAATAAAAATAAAAACGGTGTAAAAAAAAGCCATTTTTGTCACCTTACATCACAAAAAGTGCAACAGCAAGTGATCAAAAAGGCATATGTCCCACAAAATGGAACTAATAAAACCGTCACCTCATTCTGCAAAAAATTAGCCCCTACATAAGAAAATTGCTCAAAAAATATAAAACAATATAGCTCTCAGAACATGGACACATTAAAACATAGTTTTTTTGTTTCAAAAATGCGATTATTGTGTAAAACTTTAATAAATAAGAAAAAGTATACATATTAGATATCGTCACGTCCGTAACGATCTGCTCTATAAAAATGTCACTTGACCGAACCCCTCAGGTGAACGCTGTAAAAATAAATAAATAAAAACTGCTAAAACAACCAATTTTTTGGTCACCTTGCCCCATAAAGTGTTATAATGAATGATCAAAAAATCATATGTACCCAAAAATAGTACCAATAAAACTGGCACCTTATCCCCTAGTTTCCAAAATGGGGTCACTTCTTGGGAGTTTCTACTGTAAGGGTGCTTCAGGGGGGCTTCTAATGGGACATGGCATCTAAAAACCATGCAGCACTCCTTTTCTTCTGCGTCCTGCCGTGTGCCCATACAGCAGTTTATGACCACATGTTGGGTGTTTCTGTAAACTGCAGAATCTGTGTAACAAATATTGAGTTTTGTTTGGCTGTTAACCCTCCATGTTTTAAAGAAAAAATTTGATCTCCATTTTCCTTTAATTCTTATGGAACACCTACAGTTTTAAGTAACTTGAGGGGTGTAGTTTCTACAATGGGGTCATTTATGGGGGTATCCACTATATAAGCCCCCACAAAGTGACTTCAGACCTGAACTGGTCTTTTTAAAGTGGGTTTTGTCAATTTTCTTAAAAATTTTAAGAATTGCTTCAAAATTTCTAAGCCTTCTAACTTCCTAAAAAAATAAAATGACATTTCTAAAATGATGCCAACATAAAGTAGACATATGGGGAATGTTAAGTAATAAATATGTTACGAGGTATTACTTTCTATTTTAAAAGCAGAGAAATTGAAAATTGCTAATTTTTCCAAATTTTTGGTAAATTTGGGATTTTTTCATAAATAAAGGTGAAAGGTGACTCAAATTTATGACTAGCATGCAGTACAATGTGTCACGAGAAAAGAAACTCTGAATGGCTTGGATAAGTAAAAGCGTTCCAAAGTTATTTCCACATAAAGTGAGATATGTCAGATTAGCAAAATTTGGCCTGGTCAGGAAGGGGGAAAATGGCCTGGATGTGAAGTGGTTAAGGTGCAAGTGTTGTGTGATACAGCCATTAACAGGGTGTATTACTAGAAAATATTTCTGCATCTTATAAGCCCTTGTGCAGTGCAGTTATATGTTCTAAAGCCTTTTTTGGCGTGCATTAGTGGGAAAAAAGGGCTTATTTGCCGTTCACCGGTGCAGTTATATGTTCTAAAAAAAGGCTTATTAGCCATTGTGTGGTGAAGTGAGAAAATTATAGCCCTTTTTGGCGTGTATTAGCGGCAAAAAAAAAGTATTATTTGCCGTTCAGCTGTGCAGTTATATGTTCTAAAGCCTTTTTTGGCGTGTATTAGTGGCAAAAAAAAGGGCTTATTAGCCATTGTGTGTTGAATTGCTGCCTTTTTAGAGTGTATTAATTTAATTTTTAATTACTTATTTAATCTAACAGTATGTCAGATAGAGAAGTGACAGGCCCTGCATAGGGGAGAGGCAGAGGCCTAAATGTTTCTGGCGCAGGCACAAGTTGCAGCAGAGTAAGGGGGCTTGGCAGCAGGGGTCACTTTGAGAGGCCTGAGCTCCCGGTGTCATCTAGCGGTCGTGTCTTGACCAGCAACCCAGCGGTTCGTGAATGGTTGACTCGGTCCTCCACTTTGAGACCAGAGTCGGTTGGTTCGTCAGACACAACCTTTAGTTTGCATGACCGTTCCTCAACCTGCTTCTGTCCTTTTCTGTTCCCTCAGCCAGAGAAGTATTATATGCTGTGGGATCAGCTCCACTATACAGCGAGGACGAGCTACTAGAGAACAGTCAGCAGCTACTGCCCAGCCAAGATCTAAAGGAGACATCCGCCACTTCCTCCAGTAGACGGGCAGGTACTGATGAGAAGAATGGCGTGAGAGCTGGTGTTGCGAGCGGTTAGGCTCCTGGATCAGAGAGTGTTGAGGAGGACATCAGTAACGTGCTGACAGTACTCGATGATGATGTAGCCGGTCGCAATTGGGAGCTGGGTGGTGAATGGGCTTCATCATCATCATCATCAGGAGAAGAGGACATCTTGCGCATGAGGCAGTGGCCAGAGCCAGCAAGTCGGTAGCGTAGCCGGGAGTCAGTAGGGTGGCAGCAGTGGGAGGTCGAGAGCCAAACGTGCCCGGGGTAGGCCACCCGCTTCGCAGGAGCCTACCTTTCCATAAAGTAGTGGTGCAGGGGTTCACAGAGGCAGCGAAAGTAGCAGTCAGTCAGTGCGGAGTGTTGGGGTAAAATCACTTACTCGGTTGTGTGGCAGTTTTTTGTTAGGCCACCGGAGGAGGTGAACATGGCCATTTGCGGAATCTATGGGCAGAAGGTGAAGCGTGGCCAGGGTGTCAATGTTGGCACCACGGTCCTGCGTCAACATATGCCGTATCACCATAAAGTGGCCTGAAAGAACCGTGGCTCCGATGTGGTGGTCCAGCCTGCCGCAGTAACGCTGCATCACCCGGTAGCAAGCACCAGATTTCAGGAAGTCAAGGCTCCACCACCTCAGCCGAAGGGAGCTGTCTGTCCTTCCCATCATCTACTGGTCCTGATGCTCCTGCTGCTCGCCCTCCTACTCCTCATCACTCATTCCGTCAGCAATCGATCACCAAAGCGATTGCCAAGAAACAACAATATGCTTGCACTCATCCAACGGTTTGTGCCAAGCCGTCATTTCTTTGGCAAAAAGGTAGTATCAGCCCTGCACAAATATGTAGAACAGAAGGTGGGCCAGTCCTTGAACCTGTCACAATGCACGGCAGAGCCGACGTATGGAGCTGTAACTCTGGTCAAGGACAATATATGTCCTTTACGGCCCACTGGGTAAATGTGATTACTGCCCAGCCAAACCAGCAGCTTGGCCAGGTGATGCCGCTTCCACCTCTATGTTCTCATGCCGTTGGTCCTGCGACAATGTCTGCCTTTGCCTTCTCATCCAACACTGTGTCCTCAGACTCCACTGCTGGAACAATTCACAGTGCCACTCCAGCATACCACAAGAACAGGGCCCAGCGGTGTCACGCTGTTCTACACCTTGTATGCCTGGGCAAGCGGAGTCACACAGGGGAGGAACTACTTCCTGTCCCTCATCAAGAAATCGAATGCTGTCTTTCTCCTCGACAACTCAAAATCCTTACCATGTTTAGGGGGGATCTGTGGATGGCACTGTTTAGGGGGGAGATCTGTGGATGGCACTGTTTAGGGGGATCTGTGGATGGCACTGTTTAGGGGGGATCTGTGGATGGCACTGTTTAGGGGGGATCTGTGGATGGCACTGTTTAGGGGGGGTCTGTGGATGGCACTGTTTAGGGGGAGATCTGTGGATGGCACTGTTTAGGGGGGATCTGTGGATGGCACTGTTTAGGGGGGATCTATGGATGGCACTGTTTAGGGGGGATCTGTGGATGGCACTGTTTAGAGGGGGATCTGTGGATGGCACTTTTTAGGGGAGAGATCTGTGGATGGCACTGTTTAGGGGAGGGAGATCTGTGGATGGCACTGTTTAGGGGAGGGGGATCTGTGGATGGCACTGTTTAGGGTGGGATCTGTGGATGGCACTGTTTAGGGGGATCTGTGGATGGCACTGTTTAGGGGGGGATCTGTGGATGGCACTGTTTAGAGGGGGATCTGTGGATGGCACTGTTTAGAGGGGGATCTGTGGATGGCACTGTTTAGGGGGGAGATCTGTGGATGGCACTGTTTAGAGGAGGGAGATCTGTGGATGGCACTGTTTAGGGGAGGGGGAATCTGTGGATGGCACTGTTTAGGGGGGATCTGTGGATGGCACTGTTTAGGGGATCTGTGGATGGCACTGTTTAGGGGGGATCTGTGGATGGCACTGTTTAGGGGGGGATCTGTGGATGGCACTGTTTAGGGGGGAGATCTGTGGATGGCACTGTTTAGGGGAGGGAGATCTGTGGATGGCATCGGGGGGGCCATACATTTTTTTGCTATGGGGCCCATGCATTTCTAGCTACGCCCCTGCCCGCTGCATGCTCACTTGATTGGGAAGTGACAGCTGAATTGTCAGCATTCGGAAGAGGGATGACTTCTGGCTCTCCACCTTGTTGGATCTGCGCTACTGTGGCAGGGTGGGGGGATAGGAGAAGTACTAGCTCCATCAGCAGCAGCTTGAATCTAGAGTCGATGATGAGCAGATTTCTTAACCCCCTAGTGAAGAAACTACTCAACAGCAGCAGCAGCTATACCTGGAGCAGAACCTGAACCAGCAGGTGGTGGCATACTTGGAAAGCACCCCATATTGAAGATCCGCTGGATTACTGGACAGCCAAACTGGATTTGTGGCCGCATGTTTGCCCTGGAATGCTGTCCCGCCTGGCCAGTAGTGTGGCATCAGAGCGGTTGTTTAGTTGCAGCGGGGGCCATAGTTACTCCAAGGAGAACTCACCTATCCACCCAAAATGTGGAGAGACTGTCCTTTGTCAAGATGAATCAGACATGGATCAGCCAGGATTTTCACCCACTAATGCCTGCTTTACTTAAACCTTGACATAAGAGACCAGTTTCTTCTGGCTACCTGCCTCAGCTACTATTCTGATGCTGCCACCGGTGCCACACATCTGATGCCAAGTGCTTCTTCTCACACCCACCATCGTCAGCAGGTACTGTTATTGCCACCCATCTCGCCACTCTGTCACTGGGTTACTCTGTGGTCTCCTGATGCTTCTGCCACCTCACAACTCAGGTCTCCTCATGCTGCTGCTTCCACCTCCACACTCAGTGTTATTGTGCCACTCTGTGGCCTCCTCATGCTGCTGCTGCTAACTCAACGCTGTCACTGGGCCACTATTTTGCCACCTAATGCTGCTGCTGCTGCCCCCTCCACACTATGTCACCTTGCCAGTATGTGGCCTCCTCATGCTGCTACCACCTCCACACACAGTCATTGTGCCACTTTGTTGTCTCCTCATGCTGCTGCTGCTACCTTCACACTATGTCACCTTGCCAGTTTGTGGCCTCCTCATGCTGATGCTTCTGCCACCTCCACACTATGTCACCTTGCCACTCTTTGGTTTTCTCATGCTGCTGCTAACTCAACACTATAACACTGGGCCATACTCTGTGGCCTCCTCATGCTACTGCTAACTCAACACTATGTCACTGGGCCACTATGTAAACAGGCCACTCTTTGGCCAAACAAGTAGGAAGCCTTCATCCAGACACAAGGCTCCCAGACCCCAACACAGAGACATGGCTTCTGAGCCCAGCTGCCTATTTAAGTACAGCCAGGTGCTGCCAAAACCCGGACCGGCATTTGAAATCCGGTCCGGTATTTCACCTCACCTGGCTGTAAATCAGCCCAGCAGCACATGCTGGGAGGAAAATACCTGTTTTCCCAGACCAAACCTCTCACTGTGTCACAGGGGGATATTGTTCTGACGGATCAGAGGAAGGACAAAATAATCAGTGACGTCAGCACAAACTTACTGCTGACACCCTCTCCACTCTGTCAGGGGGCTCCACTTGTATAAGCGTATAATAGAACAGGTTCTGTAGATATCTATGTGGAATCAGCTGACGATGGTGTAAAAGGAGTGTGCTCTTTCACGCTACAGTAGGATCTTGGGCCTCTGCATGTTTTTTTTATACCTGGTGCTAACATCAACCTGTAAGGCTGAGTTCACACTTGAGTTATTTGGTCAGTTTTGGTCCCGAAACTGTCCAAATAAGTGAAGTGTGCAGTGATTCTAAGAGCGACGCCTGTCATGTCATTGTCATACTGACTCCCAACATTGTTTCACTACCACAGCAGACTCCCTATACGTGTAAGGCACAGTGTTCTACACCACTATACAGGCTCTGTGCAGCCAGGAAATAGTTTTTTTAACGTTATTCACCGCAAATAAATTCGGATCAAATCAAATCTTGGGCGAATCGAATTTTTGAGAAATTCACTCATCTCTACCCACAACTCTAGTATGCTAAATTTTCCTAAAGGTCTTTTAAAGTCAAGCAGGGGTTCTGATTTTTAATCCAACGAGCAGATGTCTTTTTCTTGGTCTTCCGGACCTTCTTTTGACCTCCACTTTACATCTTGACTGCCATTTCTTAATTCGCCACCGAACTGAGGAAATGGCAACCTAATAATGCTTTGCTATCTTCTCCTGCTTTGTGGGCCTTAACCATTTAAATTTTTAGTTTGTTAGGCAGCTGCTTAGAAAAACCTATAGTAGTTTTTTGGGACGAGGTTATAGGAGTCTTGGTATTTATAATGCTTTGAAATTTGCATCACTTGGCCTTTCTTAATGATGACTGTGAATAAGCCTTAACCCTAATAAACTATTTAACTGCCTCCGGACTGCCTAACGCATGGATGCGTCCTGGCGGCGGTCGATTCATTCCTCCTGGACGCATTTCCGCACACAGGCGCGCGCGTTCACAGGATCGGAAGGTGAGCGAGCGGATCTACAGCCTGCCAGCGGCAATCGTTCGCTGGCAGGCTGTAGATGCGATTTTTTTAACCCCTAACAGGTATATTAGACGCTGTTTTGATAACAGCGTCTAATATACCTGCTACCTGGTCCTCTGGTGGTCCCTTTTGCTTGGATCGACCACCAGAGGACACAGGCAGCTCAGTAATAAGTAGCACCAAACACCACTACACTACACCCCCCCGTCACTTATTAACCCCTTATTAACCCCTGATCACTCCATATAGACTCTCTGATCCCCCCCTGTCATTGATCACCCCCTGTCATTGATCACCCCCCTGTAAGGCTCCATTCAGATGTCCGTATGTTTTTTACGGATCCACGGATACATGGATCGGATCCGCAAACCACATACGGACGTCTGAATGGAGCCTTACAGGGGGTGATCAATGACAGGGGGGTGATCACCCCATATAGACTCCATGATCACCCCCTGTCATTGATCACCCCCCTGTAAGGCTCCATTCAGACGTCCGTATGTTTTGTACGGATCCACGGATACATGGATCGGATCCGCAAAACACATACGGACGTCTGAATGGAGCCTTACAGAGGGGTGATCAATGACAGGGGGGTGATCATCCCATATAGACTCCCTGATCACCCCCCTGTCATTAATCACCCCCCTGTCATTGATCACCCACCTGTAAGGCTCCATTCAGAATTTTTTTTTTGGCCCAAGTAAGCGGAATTTTTTTTTTTTTTTGTTTTTCTTACAAAGTCTCATATTCCACTAACTTGTGTCAAAAAATAAAATCTCACATGAACTCACCATACCCCTCACAGAATCCAAATGCGTAACATTTTTTAGACATTTATATTCCAGACTTCTTCTCACGCTTTAGGCCCCTAAAATGCCAGGGCAGTATAAATACCCCACATGTGACCCCATTTCGGAAAGAAGACACCCCAAGGTATTCCGTGAGGGGCATATTGAGTCCATGAAAGATTGAAATTTTTGTCCCAAGTTAGCGGAAAGGGAGACTTTGTGAGGAAAAAAATAAAAAATAAAAATTTCCGCTAACTTGTGCCAAAAAAATATAAATTCTGTGAACTCGCAATGCCCCTCATTGAATACCTTGGGGTGTCTTCTTTCCAAAATGGGGTCACATGTGGGGTATTTATACTGCCCTGGCATTTTAGGGGCCCTAAAGCGTGAGAAGAAGTCTGGGATCCAAATGTCTAAAAATGCCCTCAAAAAAGGAATTTGGGCCCCTTTGCGCATCTAGGCTGCAAAAAAGTGTCACACATGTGGTATCTCCGTACTCAGGAGAAGTTGGGCAATGTGTTTTGGGGTGTCATTTTACATATACCCATGCTGGGTGAGATAAATATCTTGGTCAAATGCCAACTTTGTATAAAAAATGGGAAAAGTTGTCTTTTGCCGAGATATTTCTATCACCCAGCATGGGTATATTTAAAAAGACACTCCAAAACACATACGGCGATACCAGATGTGTGACACTTTTTTGCAGCCTAGGTGGGCAAATGGGCCCACATTCCAAAGAGCACCTTTCGGATTTAAAAGGGCATTTTTTACAGATTTTGATTTCAAACTACTTCTCACACATTAGGGCCCCTAAAAGGCCAGGGCAACTGCCCTGGCATTTTAGGGGCATGAATTCTTGAGAAGTGGTTTGAAATCAAAATGTGTAAAAAATGCCCCGTGAAATCCGAAAGGTGCTCTTTGGAATGTGGGCCCCTTTGCCCACCTAGGCTGCAAAAAAGTGTCACACATCTGGTATCGCCGTACTCAGAAGAAGTAGGGCAATGTGTTTTGGGGTGTCTTTTTACATATACCCATGCTGGGTGAGAGAAATATCTCGGCAAAAGACAACTTTTCCCATTTTTTTTTATACAAAGTTGGCATTTGACCGAGATATTTATCTCACCCAGCATGGGTATAATTAAAATGACACCCCAAAACACATTGCCCAACTTCTTCTGAGTACGGCGATACCAGATGTGTGACACTTTTTTGCAGCCTAGGTGGGCAAAGGGGCCCACATTCCAAAGAGCACCTTTCGGATTTCACAGGGCATTTTTTACACATTTTGATTTCAAACCACTTCTCAAGAATTCATGCCCCTAAAATGCCAGGGCAGTTGCCCTGGCCTTTTAGGGGCCCTAATGTGTGAGAAGTAGTTTGAAATCAAAATCTGTAAAAAATGCCCTTTGAAATCCGAAAGGTGCTCTTTGGAATGTGGGCCAATACCACATGGCAATACCACATGTGTGACACTTTTTTGCAGCCTAGGTGGGCAAAGGGGCCCACATTCCAAAGAGCACCTTTCGTATTTCACAGGGCATGTTTTACAGATTTTGATTTCAAACTACTTCTCACGCATTTGGGCCCCTAAAATGCCAGGGCAGTATAACTACCCCACAAGTGACCCCATTTTGGAAAGAAGACACCCCCAGGTATTTCGTGATGGGCATAGTGAGTTCATGGAAGTTTTTATTTTTTGTCACAAGTTAGTGGAATATGAGACTTTGTAAGGAAAAAAATAAATAAAAAAAATCATCATTTTCCGCTAACACTTGTGACAAAAAAGAAAAAGTTCTATGAAATCACTATGCCCATCAGTGAATACCTTAGGGTGTCTACTTTCCGAAATGGAGTCATTTGTGGGGGTTTTCTACTGTCTGGGCATAGTAGAACCTCAGGAAACATGACAGGTGCTCAGAAAGTCAGAGCTGCTTCAAAAAGCGGAAATTTCCCTTTTTTGTACCATAGTTTGTAAACGCTATAACTTTTATCTAAACCATTTTTTTTTACCCAAACATTTTTTTTATTTTTATCAAAGACATGTAGAACAATAAAGTTAGAGAAAAATTTATATATAGATGTCGTTTTTTTTGAAAAATTTTACAACTGAAAGTGAAAAATGTAATTTTTTGGCAAAAATTTTGTTAAATTTCAATTAATAACAAAAAAAGTAAAAATGTCAGCAGCAATGAAATACCACCAAATGAAAGCTCTATTAGTGAGAAGAAAAGGAGGTAAAATTCATTTGGGTGGTAAGTTGCATGACCGAGCAATAAACGGTGAAAATAGTGTAGTGCAGAAGTGTAAAAAGTGGCCTGGTCATTTAGGGTGTTTAAGCTAGGGGGGCTGAGGTGGTTAAGGTCTGAGACCTCGGTCAAAATTACCTGAGTGCTCAAATCTCCTTGGGTTCCCATATGTTTGCAAAGTACTCCTTTCCTTTTTTCACTCTAAAATTGTAGAAAACCAAAATAATACACTAACATTGCTTAAAATTAGGGATGAGCGAAGCGAGCTTTGGATTCTAGATCCAAAGTCCCTTCTCTCAAAACTTCAGTTCAATGCTGTATGGAGATCCGTCTTCGTACAGCAATAAAATGTATGGCCCCTGACGAGGCGAAGTGAGTTATTTTATAAAACTTGGTGTCAGGACTCGAACCTGTGGCCAGTCATGTCCCAGGCGGTAGCTCTACCCACTAGGCTACCATCTCTCCCTGGACTGTTCTCTAGCTAACTTCTAACTACCTCTCTTGTCCTTGCCTTGACCTGCTGATTATTCCAATCTCTTGCACCTGCTACTTCCCTATAAAACCCAACCCTTGAACACAGCCCTTTGCTGGTTATTGTGCCTCCAAGCCTGTAGCAAGCTTCCTCTCTGCTCCTCCACCGCTATTGCTGATTTACCATCGTTGCCAACCCGGACCGTTTTGACCTTGCTGAATTGCCGCCTGCATTGACTTACTGCTTACCACCGACCACGCCTCCATCTACTCCTGCTGTTACCTCGCTGCCATCTCTGCTGCCGACCCGGACTGATCGACCGCGCTACCTGCCTCCTGCTTCTGTGGGCCTCTGCCACTGGACTCTATACTTCCAGCTCGGGTGTCCTCAGACTCAGGTGAGCCTCGATTGACACTACTCCCTAACAGAATAACCAGCCCAAAAAAAAATGGAGTCCGCAGTCGCCACCCTGCGCAAGCAGGTGTCTGAGCTGCAAGAGTTCGGCACCACCTACCAGGAGAAATTTTCGCAAATCCAAGGCCTGGTACAGAGTCAACAGGGGGAGATCATTGAGCTCCAACGGCAACTCCTGGACATACGCGGCGCGGCTGCAGACACCCGCATGCCACTACCCTCGAAATTCAATGGAGATCATCGCCAGTACCGGGGCTTTCTCAATCAGTGCCGTATCTACTTCCGGATGCATCCGGCCCCCTTTTCCACTGACGAGAAGAAAGTATTGTTCATTGTTAACCTCCTGACGGATGAGGCCCTGGCATGGGCGTCTCCATACGTGGAAACCAATAGCCGTCTGCTGCGCGATCTGGATGTTTTCATCACAGCTATGAGCCAGGTCTTTGATGACCCCAATCGCTGTGCGACAGCTGAGGCAAGACTACACAGTCTTCGACAGGGAAGACGCTCTGTCGCCGAGTACGCCGCCGAGTTCCGCCGCTGGGTCTCAGACACCAACTGGAACCCAGCTGCTCAAAGGAGCCAATTTCGGCGAGGTCTATCGGAGGCGATCAAAGATTAACTTGCCAGACTTGAAGCCCCGGATGATTTGGACGACTTCATTCAGGTTTGTGTCCGTATTGATCAGAGGCTCACCGAGAGAAGGAAAGAAAGGCTCTGGTTCCAAGGCGACAGACCCACTTACTCTACTACCCAGCAGGTCGCCCAACCTCCCATCGAGCCGATGATGGTTGACGCAGTGCGCAAAACTCTGTCCGTAGCAGAAAAAGAACGACGACTGGCCGAAGGCCTCTGCCTCTACTGTGGGGAGCCAGGGCACATTGCCATCAAATTCCCCAACAAATCCCGCAGAACCATTGCCGTCACTAAACTGCGAGAGCAGCGGCAGGCCGCAATCCCACCGGTGACGGCAGAGACAACTGAGTTAGCAGCCACCGGGTCCCACTTCACCATTCCAATTGTCATTACCATCGGGGATCGACAACTTCTCTGTTCTGCAATGCTCGACTCCGGGGCTGGCGACAATTTTATGGATCAAACTTTTGCTCACGAGAACAACATTCCGCTTGTAACCAAGACAGCCCCCATTGATCTGGAAACAGTGGATGGGTCCCCACTCTCCTCGGGACCCGTTACACATCAGACCACAGATTTACAGCTCCACATTAAAACCGACCACCACGAGACGATCCACTTCTCTTTGATTTCCTCCCCCAAGTTTCCGGTGATCTTGGGCATCCCGTGGTTAGCCACTCACAACCCTTCGGTGGACTGGGAAACCCGCTGTCTACGGTTCACATCCGAGTTCTGCTCTTCGAACTGTCTGCATGAACCTGCTTCCCCAACACCCAAAGTATCTATCATCTCGGAGCCAACGGTCAAGGAGCTGTTGCCTCCACAATATAGTGAGTTTCAGGATGTCTGCGAAAAAAAAAAACGCAGACAAGCTGCCCCCGCATCGACCATACGACTGCCCAATTGAATTATTACCTGGGGCTGAAATACCCTTCGGCAGCATCTACTCCCTCTCGGAGCCTGAACTCAAGGCCCTGAAGGACTACTTGGACGAGGACCTAAAGAAGGGCTTCATTCGACCCTCCACCTCCCCCGCGGGAGCACCCTTCTTCTTCGTGGAGAAAAAAGACTCCTCTCTACGCCCTTGCATTGACTATCGCAAGCTGAATGATGTTACGGTAAAAAACCGTTACCCTCTCCCCTTGATTTCGGAACTTCTCGAGAGACCACGGGCGGCGAAAGTCTTTACAAAACTCGATCTTTGAGGGGCCTATAATCTGGTTCGCATTCGCCCCGGGGATGAATGGAAGACCGCCTTTCGCACACGATATGGACATTTTGAATACTTAGTTATGCCCTTCGGACTTTGCAATGCCCCAGCCACTTTCCAACATTTCATTAATGACGTCCTTAGGGACATGCTGGATCTGTTCGTAGTGGTATACCTGGACGATATTTTAATTTTCTTGGAAAATCTCGATCAACATCGCGAACATGTCCGCAGGGTGTTACAAAGACTTCGCGAGCAGTCCCTTTACATCAAGCTCGAGAAATGCGAGTTCGAACAGACCACCACCCAGTTTCTCGGTTACATCATCTCCCAGGAAGGGCTTAGTATGGATCCTCAGAAAATTCAGGCTGTAATAGATTGGCCTCCCCCTAAGAACGAAAAAGAAATACAGAGGTTTGTCGGCTTCGCCAACTTTTACCGAAAATTCATTCGGAACTTCTCAAAAATCATTTCTCCAATTACCCACTTAACCAAAAAGACTGTGCCCTTTTCCTGGACACCCGAAGCACAGGAAGCCTTCACCAAGCTTAAATCCCTCTTCACGTCTGCTCCAATTCTGATCCATCCTAATCCCGAACTGCCATTCACAATCGAAGTGGACGCTTCCGACACCGCAGTAGGCGCTGTCCTATCACAACGTACGGGAGAAAAGATGCTTTTACACCCTTGCGCCTTCTTCTCTCGCCAAATGTCCCCCGCAGAGAGGAACTATGACATCGGGAATAAGGAGTTACTGGCAATCAAAGATGCCTTCTCGGAGTGGAGACATCTAATGGAGGGGGCCATCAATCCCATAACTGTGTTCACTGACCACCGAAACCTCGAATTCATCCGTTCTGCCAAGAGGCTTTCCGCCAGACAAGCCAGATGGAGTTTTTTTTTTTTCTCGATTCAATTTCATTATCACATATCGCCCTGGGTCGAAGAATGGCAAAGCAGATGCCCTTTCCAGGATGTTCTCTGAACCTTCACAGGACAACAAGGGCCAAGCCAGCATTCTACCCGAGAAAAATGTCTTAGGAGCTACTTACCCAAAGGAACTCCTGGGGTCAATCAAGAAGGCTTATGAAAAGGACCCCTTCCTCACCCACCCAGCAGAAGACGTCAACCTCACCCTCAAGGGTGGCTTCTGGGTATACCTGGGTCGACAACTGTACGTACCAGAAATGGCACGGCTCGATGTACTAAAATATAACCACGATACCAAGTTGGCTGGCCATCCAGGTACAAGAAAGACCCAGGAACTCCTGTCCCGCTCCTTCTGGTGGCCGACGTATAAGAAAGATACTAAAAGGTTTGTCTCCTCATGCACGGTCTGTGCCCGCAACAAGACTCCCCGCTCTTCACCCGTGGGGCTGCTGCGACCACTCCCCATCCCCTCCCGCCCTTGGGGTTCAATTTCTATGGACTTTGTGGTTGACCTACCCCCTTCAAAAGGGATGAACACCATCCTGGTCGTCGTGGACCGCCTTACCAAGATGGCCCATTTCATTCCCTGCAAGGGCCTACCCACCGCCAAACAGACGGCTGACCTAGTATTCCGTGAAATCTTTAGGTTACACGGGGTTCCAGATGATGTGGTCTCTGACCGAGGAGTGCAATTCACCTCTAAATTCTGGAAAGACTTCTGCCTGGCCCTTGGGATCACGGTAAACCTGTCCTCCGCTTTCCATCCCCAGTCTAATGGGCAGACAGAGAGAACAAACCAGACCCTCGAGCAGTACCTACGTTGTTTCATCACTCATTTGCAGGATGACTGGTTGGACCACCTTCCTACGGCCGAGTTTTCCTACAATAATGCGGAACACAGTTCCACCCATTACAGTCCTTTCTACGCCAACACTGGCCTGCATCCAGCTTTCATCCCACGCCTGCCCATCACCTCCACGCTTCCAGCTGTGGCCGAACACCTGGCAAATTTACAAGAGGCACAAGAGAACATTTCCAATAATCTCCTTGAGGCTCAGAGACGCTTTAAGCGGGCGACAGACAAACGTCGTAGACCCGCTCCGGTCTTTCAGATGGGAGATCAAGTGTGGCTCTCCACAAGAAACCTAAGACTGAAGGTACCTGCTCAGAAATTGGGCCAAAAATACTTGGGGCCTTTCCGGATCTCTGGCCGGATTAATGAAGTCACCTTCCGGCTAGACCTCCCACATTCCATCAGGGTGCACCCAGTCTTCCATTGCTCCCTTCTCAAGCCGTTTGTAGAGAACACCTTCCCTGGCCGCCATCCTCCCCCCCCCACCACAAGGCGAAGAGGAGTACATTGTCTCAAAGATCCTTGACTCCAGACTCCACCGGGGCAAAATCCAATACTTGATTTCCTGGAAAGGTTATCCTCCAGAAGACAACTCCTGGGAACCGGAGGAGAACATTCATGCCCCCAGACTGGTCAGGGAGTTCCATCTGAGTCACCCAGATAAGCCTTCCCCTGCGGTGCCTGGAGGTCACCTTGGAAGGGGGGAGTACTGTCAGGACTCGAACCTGTGGCCAGTCATGTCCCAGGCGGTAGCTCTACCCACTAGGCTACCGTCTCTCCCTGGACTGTTCTCTAGCTAACTTCTAACTACCTCTCTTGTCCTTGCCTTGACCTGCTGATTATTCCAATCTCTTGCACCTGCTACTTCCCTATAAAACCCAGCCCTTGAACACAGCCCTTTGCTGGTTATTGTGCCTCCAAGCCTGTAGCAAGCTTCCTCTCTGCTCCTCCACCGCTATTGCTGATTTACCATCGTTGCCAACCCGGACCGTTTTGACCTCGCTGAATTGCCGCCTGCATTGACTTACTGCTTACCACCGACCACGCCTCCGTCTACTCCTGCTGTTACCTCGCTGCCATCTCTGCTGCCGACCCGGACTGATCGACCGCGCTACCTGCCTCCTGCTTCTGTGGGCCTCTGCCACTGGACTCCATACTTCCAGCTCGGGTGTCCTCAGACTCAGGTGAGCCTCGATTGACACTACTCTCTAACACTTGGATCCGAATTTGGCTTCGGTTCTGAGGTACCAGTTGGAACCGAAGCCGAATTCAAAGTTTTAAAATGGTTTCTCAGTTTAAAAATCAAATACCAAAGCTATTCACCGAATTCTCGAGAGCCTTCAGGAATAACTCACTTAGCCTCATTGGAGACCATACATTTTAATTCTGTATGGATCTCCGTACAGCATTAAACTGAAGTTTTGAGCGTAGCGACTTTGGATCTAGGATCTGAAGCTGGCTTCACTCATCCCTACTTAGGATGTTAAAAGTTTGTTTCATGTTTACCTTTATATCCTTTTGAGAACGTTTCTTCTTCAACTTGCTTAACTGTTCACAGTTAGAGAAATTTTTACCAGGAGTGCCCAAACATTTGCATAGCTCTGTATGTACAGATTTAGTAGAGCTGTGTTTTGCCTTAATCTAAGAAACAATGGAAGTATAAAACACTAAGATTAATAAATAGCAATGAAAAGGGGGTTAGTCAGCACATCCGAGTGCGCAGGTGCGCGCTGCCATGGCTAAAAACACAAAGAAAAAAACACAAGGCAACAGCACTCTGTAAACCAAATAAAGTACAATAATGCCATAGTAATAGAAAATGTTCTGGTGCTAATTACCACGTTTATTTTGTAAATTTGTTTATATAAGATTAATAAATAGAAATGAATATGCAAATGTTTCAAAATTCTCAAATATAAATAAATCAATGTCCTATATAAGTTATATAGCTACTACTAAGCTTGAACGAATTGAGATTTGTTGTTAATGCTGTTTCTGTAAAGCATTAAAATGCATTGGCTCCGTGTAGACAAAGTTAATCTCGGCCAAAGTTGCACAAGTCTTCAGTGAATTACTACTGTAAAATAGGAATCCGATATGAGCTTTGGTACCGAGGTACCAGCCAGTACCAAAACCCACTTGGATTCCTATTTTAGAATGTTTTTAAATATGCAGATAGGAATATAGTAGTAATTCACCGAAGACATGCGCAACTTCGGCCGAGATGAATTTTGCCTACACTGAGCCAATATATTTTAATGCTGTATGAAAACAGCATTAACAACAAAGTTTTTGAAAAAATTTACTTTGGATCTATGATCTGAAGCTTAGTTACTCCTACATGTTTTGTTATTTTCAGTTGTGCTTTTCAGTACAATCACATATTTTCATGTGTGAAATATCCAAGCTTTAAACAATATAGGCTTTAGGTTCATGGAAACCAGCTATTTAGATATCTTTCCAGGCAATATTTCCATTAGTGAAAACCACAAGTAATTTGACATCTGTACTTTTATTTTTAGCTACATCTGTGCTAATTATACGAGTATCTGTTAATGTTACAACGCTAGCGTACATCCTATTAACCTTGTGGTAATGCAATGAGCACAAACCTCTTATATCATGTCATGTGTATTTTAGAAATGTTAGTTTTTTTTTTTCAAGTAAACCTTTAATGGCATAAAAACCCTCAGAAAATGACTATTGATTTCAGCATGCAGAAGTGTAAGTGAAATGCTGTTCATAGTATCTATATATTTTATAGAGTTATATTATAAAAATAGGCAGTTAGCAGTTGTAAAGATACTGTATTAATACAGAGGTATCATCTTTTATTGTAATAATAACTTGCGTACAATGGCCCCAGCTTATAATTAGTGTTGAGAGAATCAAAGGTAACTAAGTGGAATTCGATCTGAATTTCAAGAAAAATTCTTCGTAGTGAAGAATAAATTTTTCCGGAAATGGCGGTAAAGAAAACCTAACATACTCATCTATAGTGATGGACGAACATTGGCCAGGACATTTCGTGAACGAAAACGCGCGTTCGCGATCAAATGTAAGCAAACCTGAAAAACCATCAGGTCATATTTGTAGCCACCAAATACTTACTAGAAGTGCACAAATAGTCCCACAACATGGACAGTGACATACCAGAGGGGGATCAATGGCAGAAATTCCCACCAAAAATATGTCTTTTAATCAGGGGCGATTTTTATGCGTCTTAAAGGGAAACTCTCAAAAATGTGCCCTGCTGGAGCCTAGAAATTTTTTATTTTAGGCCACGGGAGTATGAGCCCCAAAAATTAGGCATTCACCTGACAGAAAAGAACTTGTGTTTATGTGGCTCGCGGTACATTAGGCGGTGAATTCATTTTCACGTGGTTGTCACTGGTCACTGGATAAAAATTGAACAGTAGGCCACTGGAGTAGAGGCACCAAACATTAGGCATTCACCTGACAGAAAAGAACTTGTGAATATGTGGCTGGAGGTACATTAGACAGTCATTGGATAAAATTCTTACTGTAGGTCAGTATAGGCCCCAAAAATTAGACATTAACCTGGCAGAAAACAATTTGGGAATTGATTATGTGGCTGGAGGTACATTATGCGGTCACTGGATAAAAATTTTAAAGTAGGCCAGTAGAGGCCCCAAAAATTAGGCATTCACCTGACAGAAAAGGCCTTTTATGCCGCTGTATATAAATTAGACAAGGACCATTGTTCTGGGTAGTGGCATATATGTGTAGGCTGGCATGAGGAAATTCATTTTCACGTGGTTGTCAAAGGTGTTGAATTCTTCCGAGATCCATGCCTTATTCATTTTTAGAAATGTGAGGTAGTCCACACTGTCGTGAGCTAGACGAGTGCGCTTATCGGTCACAAGCCCCCCTGCTGCGCTGAACGTCCTATCAGACAGGACACTCGACGAGAGGAAAGCCAAGAGTTTCATGGCAAATTGTGCCAGCTCTGGCCACAGGTCAAGCCTGCACACCCAGTAGTCCAGGGGTTCCTCGCTTTTCAGAGCATCCACATCAGCCATTAACCTGATGTAATCGGACACCTGTCTGTCTAGGAGTTCCCTGAGGCTGGATCCGGAGGGCGGATGTCAATGGGTTGGCTGTAAGAATGATCTCTAATCTGAAGTGACCAACATATCTTCAAACTGCCCTCTTCTTGCAGGTGCAGTAGGATTGGTACCCACATCTGTTTTGCTGTGGGTGGAAATTCCTCTGCCAGTGCCCGCAACAGCAGAATCCAGCATCTCTCGCAGCAAGGCCTGGAAATGCTGCATTCTGCCAGCCCTCTGTGATACTGGTAACATGTCCGCCATTTTGTGTTTGTTTCGGGGGTCTGAGTACGTTGCCACCCAGTACTGGTCCTTGCCCTTTATGCTTTTTATATAAGGGTCTCTCTTCAAACACTAGAGCATGAAGGCCCCCATCTGCACTAAATTGGAAACGGTGGAGCGCCCTGGCTCCTGCTCATTGCCCAGGAGAATGTCGTCCTCTGTCTCCTCCCCCAGCCACGGACAACATCAGGGATCCCCGAAAAATTTAAAGTCCACCTCAAAGCCTGCTCTTCTTGCTCCTCCTCCTCCTTCCCCCACCCACCATCCTCTTCTGACTCCTCTTCAGACTTCTGCTAACTTGTCTCAGATGCAGTAGTCCCACCTGAGAATTCATTCAGCATTGCGACTTCCTCATCTTCCAGCTCCAGCTCCTTAATGGCTTGATTAATGACATGATGCAATGCATGCTCCAGAAAGAAGGCGTAAGGTAGGATGTCACTGATGGTGCCCTGGTTGCGACTGACCAGTTTGGTGATCTCATCAAATGGCCGCAGAAGTCTGCATGCATCACGCATTAGCAGCCACTGAAGCGGTGAAAAGAAGCCAAGCTCCCCAGAACCTGTCCTGCTGCAGAGTCCGTACAGGTAGTCGTTAACGCCACATTGCTGCTGGAGCAGATAATCAAGCATATACAAGGTGGAGTTCCATCTCATTGGGCTGTCACAAATCAGACGTCTGATGGGCACGTGGCGTCGCCACTGAACATCAGCAAGGCGAGCCATGGCCGTGTAAGATCTTCTAAAATGGCCTGCAGCAAGAAGTCCTGGACCTCGGGGTATTTGGCAACGAATTGCTGCACGACTAAGTTCAGGACGCGTGCCATGCACCGCACGTGTGTCATTTTGCCCTGTTTCAGCGCACTCAGAAGATTGGCACCATTGTCGCACACCACTTGATACCAACTGTCAAATTGAGCGAGGTTAGCCACTGATCGGCCTGTGACCGCAGAACTGAAAGCAGTGCAGGACCGGTGCGGCTCTTGGCTTCAAGGCACAACAGCTGCAGCACAGCATGTCAACGTCTCACCTGGCACGTCAAATAGGTTCTGGGGAGCTTGGGGGATGCAGCGGAAGAGGCAATAGCAGTGGAAAAGGAGGAGTCAGCCGAGGAGGAGACGGAGGATGGAGGATGGAGGAGGAGAAGAAGAGGCAGGCCTGCATGCAATCTGTGGCGGTAACACCAAATCCACACGGGTGCCACGTGTTACATGCTTGACGGCCGTCAGAAGGTTCACCCAGTGGGCATTAAAAGTTATGTACCTTCCCTGCAAGTGTTTGCTAGACCACGTGTCTGTGGTCAGATCTACCTTGGCAACAAAACTGTGTGCTAGAGATATATTCACTTGCCGCTGAACATGGCCATATAGCTCCGGGAGAAATATTTCCTTCCGGGGACCTTTCATTGCCGTGTGCTAATGGCCACAAATTTTCTAAAGGCTTCTGAGTCCACCAGTTTATATGGCAGTAGTTGGCGGGCTAGCAGTTCCGACAAGCCAGAGGTCAGGCGTTGGGCAAAAGGGTTATCCGTCATCATCAACTTTTTACGCTCGAACATTTGGGCCACGGAAGCCTGCCTTCTGCCAGATGAACACGACGACAGCACGGTGGAAGATGGAGTGGAGGACAAATGGGAGGAGAGAGGAGAAGGAGAAGAGGCAGGACATGGAGCGCCGGGAGTGTGGCTTTTGTGGGTTCTGACGGCGTTGCTCCCACTGGGCTCGGTGATGGGAGGCCAGGTGCCTTCTAAAAGGTAGTCGTCCCTAGGTGAGTGTTGGGCTTACCGCTACTTATGCGTTGACAGCACAGGCTGCAGATGGCAACACTATTGTCAGCAGCTGACAAGTAAAAAAAAGCCCACACTGCGGAGCCATGTGCCAACGTCCTGTGAGCGGAAGATGTGACCATACATGGTGGATGGCTCGCTCCAGATAAATTTGCAGTCTGCTTTTTGCCTCCTGTGCACTGCGTGTTCTGCCTGCTTCTCCTCCTTCTCCTCCCTATCTGCTGCTCCGTCCCTCCCTCTGAACTCCCCTTCTCTTCATCTTTTGTGGGCACCCACGTGACGTCCATCAACACGTCATCATCGTCACCTTCAACACCACTGAAATTAGAGATCTTGGAGTAGGCAGCAACAGCGGGGACCACCCTCCTTGGCTCATCTGGGTTCTGTCATCAGACCACTGGGTGGTGGCCGTTGCTACCTCCTCTTCCTCATCCGATGTCAAGAATGGCTGTGCATCGATAAGGTTTGGGAATGGATGGGAAAATAATTCCTTTGACTCGAGTGGAGGGGCTATGGTGGTGTCTTGGAGGATGCACACAGCAGAGACTGAGGAGGGTGCAGAAGCGGAAGGCTGAGTGAGCCACTCAACCAACTCTGGTGCGTCCTTTGACGTAATCGCACGCACCTTCTCCAACTTCCCACTTAGGCTCCAGCCTGGTGCACCTGCCCGACCCCTACCACCCCTGCGGTACGGCCTGCCTTTCATTTTCAAAATTAACCTGTGCCAAAGACCCTAGAGAAGAGCAGTATTTGTGGAAGCAGGTATATCGCAGGCCTTAATCAGTATTTGGGGGTAACAGGTATATCAATTCCCTTAATCAGTATTTTGTGGAAGCAGGTGTATCGCAGGCCTCAATCAATATTTGTTGAAAGCAGGTATATCGCACCCCTCAATCAGTAATTTGTGGATGCAGGTATATCAAACCCCTTAATAAGTATTTTGTGGAAGTAGGAATATCGCACCACTCAATCAGTATTTTGTGAAAGCAGGTATATAGAACCCCATAATAAATATTTGGTGGAAGCAGGTATATAGCACCCTTCAATCAGTATTTTGTGGAAACAAGTATATAGAACCCCTTAATCAATATTTTGTAGAAGCAGGTATATCAAACCCCTTAATCACTATTTTGTGGACGCAGGTATATTGCACCCCTCAATCAGTATTTTGTGGAAGCAGGTATATAGAACCCCTCAATCAGTATCTTGTGGAAGCAGGTATATTGCAGGCCTCAACCAGCATTTGGTGGAAACAGGCATATCAATTCCCTTAATCAGTATTTTGTGGAAGCAGGTGTATCGCAGGATTCAATCAATATTTGGTGGAAGCAGGTATATCAATCTCCTTAATCAGTATTTTGTGGAAGCAGGTATACAGAACCCCTAATCAATATTTGGTGGAAGCAGGTATATAGCACCCCTCAATCAGTATTTGTGGAAGCAGATATATAAAACCCCTTAATCAATATTTGGTGGAAACAGGTATATCGCACCCCTCAATCAGTATTTTCTGGAAGCAGGTATATTGCACCCCTCAATCTGTATTTTGTAGAAGCAGGTATATAGAACCCCTTAATCAATGTTTGGTGGAAGCAGGTATATTGCACCCCTCCATCAGTATTTTGTGCAAGCAGGTATATCAAACCCCTTAATCGGTATTTTGTGGAAGCAGGTGTATCACAGGCCTCAATCAACATTTGGTGGAAGCAGGTTATATCAATTCCGTTAATCAGTATTTTGTTGAAGTAGGTATATAGAACCCCTTAATTAATATTTGGTGAAAGCAGGTATATCAAACCCCTTTAATCAGTATTTTGTGGAAGCAGGTATATTGCACCCCTCAATTAGTATTTTGTGGCAGCAGGTATATCAAACCCCTTAATCAGTATTTTGTGGAAGCAGGTGTATCGCAGGCCTAAATTAATATTTGGCGGAAGCAGGTATGTCCATCCCCTTAATTTGTATTTTGTGGGAGCAGGTGTATAGCAGGCCTCAATCAATATTTGGTGGAAGCAGGTATAAAGCACCCCTCAATCAGTATTTTGTGGAAACAGGTATATAGAACTCCTTATTCAATATTTGGTAGAAGCAGGTATATTGCACCCCTCAATCAGTATTTTGAGGAAGCAGTTGCATCGTAGGCCTCGATCAGTATTTGGTGGAAGCTGGTATATCAAACCCCTCAATCAGTATTTTGTGGAAGCAGTTATATCAAAACCCTTAATTAGTATTTTGGTGGAAGCAGGTATATTGCATCCCTCACTCGGGATTTTGTGGAAACAGGAATATCAAACCCCTTAATCAGTATTATGTGGAAGCAGGTATATTGCACCCCTCAATCAATATTTTGTGGAAACAGGTATATAGAACCCCTTAATCAATATTTGGTGGAAGCAGATATATCACACACCTCAATCAGTATTTTGTGGAAGCAGGTATATCACAGGCCTCAATCAATATTTGGTGGAAGCAGGTATATCGCACCCCTCAATCAGTATTTTGTGGAAGCAGGTATATAAAACCCCTTAATCAGTATTTTGTGGAAGCAGGTATATTGCACCGCTCAATCAGTTTTTTTTGGGCAACAGGTATATCACACCCGTTGCAAATAGTTGTTCAAATAGCACTTGTCCCTCTATATACCTGCGGTTTCGCAGCAGAGCCGCACACAACTTCTGCACAATACAAATGCACTATATACTTTCTATGTATATTATATGTATATCATAAGTATTATAAGTATATTATAGGTATATAACACCCCTCAATCAGTATTTTTTGGGGCAACAGGTATTTCACACCAATTGCTATTAGTCATCCCAATAGCGTTTGCCACTCTATATAGCTGCGGAATCGCAGCAGAACTGCACACAACTGCTGCACAATAATATACTTTCTTTGTTAGAAAGTATATTATAAGTATATCACACCTCTCAGTATATCACACCTATCGATAGCACACCTATACCAGTCCTTAAAAGGACTTTTGTGGCCCTATTAGCTAGCATTTGGTGTCCCTAACAGCCTGTCCTTGCTCCACAAAGCAACCTCTCCCTACACTGGCAAAACACAGAATGTAAAATGGCTGCCAGATTGGGTTCTGTTATATGGCGGGGCTGTGTCCATGTGCTGAAACGTCTCAATTGGCTGTCCTGTCCCACTTGATGTGTGTATCATGGGTCAAAGTTTGGCACAATGCAAAATAATATGACATCGCCATATGTTTGCATGTTCGGCGAATCGCGAACGCGCAAAGTTCGCAGCGAAAAGACTGTCGGGCAAGGCCATCTCTACTTATCGAATCCATTTGAACATGGAGAGGCCATCAAGGCCATCTTGATTGAAGAAAATGCTCCAAATCTCGAGCGCTGACATGTGACGTCACCACATCATCATGTCAGCGTGCGGGATTTGGAGCGTTTTCTTCAATCAAGATGGCTGCGGCTGCCTCTACATGATCAAATGGATGAGGTGAGTATGTTTTTATTAACCCCTGTAAGACCTTAATGTGACTCTCAGATTGTGGCATCTGAGGTGCTCAATGATCGTTGAATGCAGCATCCGAGGGGGTACAATGATGGGGGCGGTGCGATCGCTGTGCTTCGTAACAAATCCGAATTTGTTGTCGAAGTTCAGAGAAGCAGCCGAATCGAATTTTTGATAACTTTGCTCGTCACTTGTTATAATGTTTACAGCTTGCAATTACTTTTTTTCATAACAACTTGTCCTATAGACAATTACCAAGCAGTTGGTGAAAGTTCCACCTGTGCGGGAGCCTCCCTGCTGTGTCCCATCTGCAGTAGGACAAAAATATTATTAAGCCCCTCTTCCACGAATAAGCCATTCAGTCTCTAGTTTTTAATTTTATAGGACAAGCTGTTGGAATACTTAGGCCTTTTTGATAATTTCCTATTCTACTTTACGGAAGGCAGATTGAACAAAACACAGCAACTTTTGAATAGCTACTCTTTTCATAGCATATAGTATACTTGCACGTAGATACAATTATAGTGATACCAAATTTCAATAGTTTTTCAAATATTATCACTTTTGTGCAAAAAAAGTACTTTTAAAATTCTGTGGGTCAAGATATCAAATGTATAGTTTTTATGTTTTATCACTTATGTACAAAAAAACTATCACTTAGAAAATGTCATTTTTCTTTGTTACCATATTCTGAAAGCAATAGTAGACTTTTGTATTAGGCAGACCTAGAGTCCATTGCACACCGCAGTTACATCACATGACAGAGTGACTGAGCTTCCTCACTTCCTCAACCAACTATTGACAGTTACATAATTTTGAACATAGGGGTTTTTTGCATTAGTTGATTGCAATAAAATGCACATACTATGATTTCTACCTTTGTCAAGAAGAGTTTTTCTGTCAGAAACCAGCAGAAATTGGCTGCATTAAAAAAAAAAATACTGTATTATACAGGCCATGAATACATTTCTATTAGAGTTAAGATTTCAAGTTATGAAATTTACACTGGTCCTCCCAGAACAAATTAATGTTGATACTAGAGGAAGCAAGGTATTTACAGATTTGTGAATTACAGATTCAGGAGAGCTAAATATATCAAGTTTGTATGCCACATTAAGTAAAGTCCTATGTAACATAGCAGATACAGCAGGATGAGTTGACAAACTCGGTTCCACTACATCGGCATACTGTTCTGTTTATTTTTGTATTATATTTGGATTGACAAAAAAAAAACGTCTAATTGTAATTACTAAAATAATTGTGAGTAATATAGCACTCTGTTCCATGCTAATGTTAGTAGACATTGATTTTTTTATTCAAGCTAATGGAGAATAATTGCTAAATACGAAGATCCATTTTGACTTGATTTAATGGATTGATTTCCCAATAGCAATCTTGTATCATTCAACAATTAATGATAGGAACAATTCAAGTTTCTCAGTTGTTTGCTTCAAATCTTAGGAACACAACAATTGGCATAGAAATACATGTGTTATATAGTAACATAGTACATAAGGCCGAAAAAGACATTTGTGCATCCAGTTCGGCCTGTCATCCTGCAAGTTGATCCAGAGGAAGGCAAAAAAAATGTAGAAGCCAATTTTCCCCACTTAAGGGGGAAAAAATTCAGCCAATCAGAATAACTCCCTGGATCAATGACCCATCTCTAGTAGCTATAGCCTGTAATATTATTACACTCCAGAAATACATCCAGGCCCCTCTTGAACTCTTTTAGTGAACTCACCATCACAACCTCCTCAGGCAGAGAGTTCCATAGTCTCACTGCTCTTACTGTAAAGAATCTTCTATGTTTGTGTACAAACCTTTTTTCCTCCAGACGCATAGGATGTCCCTTTGTCACAGTCCTGGGGATAAATAGATGATGGGATAGATCTCTGTACTGACCCCTGATATATTTATACATAGTTAGATCTCCCCTCATTTGTCTTTTTTCTAAAGTGAATAATCCTAATGTTGAAAATCTTTTAGGGTACTGTAGTCCCCCCATTCCAGTTATTACTTTAGTTGCCCTCCTCTGGACCCTCTCCAGCTCTGCTATGTCTGCCTTGTTTACAGGAGCCCAGAACTGTACACAGTACTCCATGTGTGGTCTGACTAGCGATTTGTAAAGTGGTAGGTCTATGTTCTCATCACGGGCATCTATGCCCCTTTTGATGCAACCCATTATCATATTGGCCTTGGCAGCAGCTGCCTGACACTGTTTTTTACAGCTTAGTTTGCTGTTCGCTAAAATTCCTAGGTCCTTTTCCATGTCAGTGTTACCCAGTGTTTTACCATTTAGTATTTATAGGTGACTTGCATTATTCCTTCCCATGTGCATAACCGTACACATGTTAAACCTCATCTGCCACTTCTCTGCCCAAGCCTCCAATCTGTCCAGATCCATCTGTAGCAGTATACTGTCCTCTTCCATGTTAATTTCTTTACACAGTTTAGTGTCATCTAAAGTTGATATTTTACTGTGCAAGTCTTCTACAAGATCATTAATAAATATATTGAAAAGAATAGGGCCCAATACTGACCCCTGAGGTACTCCACTAGTGACAGTGACCCAATCTGGGTGTATACCTTTTATAACCACCCTCTGTTTTCTATCACTGAGCCAGTTATTTACCCACATACAGACATTTTCTCCTAGTTCAAGCATTCTCATTTTATATACTAACCTTTTATGTGGTACAGTGTCATATGCTTTGGAGAAGTCCAGATATACGACATCCATTGATTCGCCGCTGTCAAGTCTAGAACTTACCTCCTCATAGAAAGTGATAAATTATACGCCATGCTGATATGGCGTTATTTGCTTATTTTCATTGAGGTACTCCAAGATAGCATCTCTTAGAAAACCTTCAAACAGATTACCCATGACAGATGTTAAACTTACCGGTCTCTGTTTTTGGACCCTTTTTGAATATTGGCACTACATTTGCTATTCGCCAATCCTGTGGAAGACTCCCTGTCAGTATAGAGTCCTTAAATATCAGAAATAAGGGTCAGGCTATGACATTACTTAATTTTCTTAGGATACGGGGGTGTATGCCATCTGGTCCTGGTAATTTGTCTATTTTAATCTTTTTAAGGCTACTTTCACACTAGCGTTCGGGGCTCCGCTTGTGAGCTCCGTTTGAAGGCTCTCACAAGCGGCCCCGAACGCATCCGTAATGCCCCAATGCATTCTGAGTGGATGCGGATCTGCTCAGAATGCATCAGTCTGGCAGCGTTCAGCCTCCGCTCCGGTCAGCAAGCGGACACCCGAACGCTGCTTGCAGCGTTCGGGTGTCCGCCTGGCCGTGCGGAGGCAAACGGATCCGTCCAGACTTACAATGTAAGTCAATGGGGACGGATCCGTTTGAGGTTGACACAATATGGCTCAATTTTCAAACGGATCCGTCCCCCATTGACTTTCAATGTAAAGTCTGGACGGATCCGTCTGAACAACTTTCACACTTAGAATTTTTTCTAAACTATAATGCAGACGGATCCGTTCTGAACGGATCCAAACGTCTGCATTATAGGAGCGGATCCGTCTGTACAGACACCAGACGGACCCGCTCTGAACGCAAGTGTGAAAGTAGCCTAAGACGCCTCTGTACTTCTTCCTGGGTCAAACAGGGTACTTTTAATGGGGAATTAACTTTTACATTCTGCATGTCATCTGACAGTTTATTTTCTTCAGTAAATACAATGAAGAAAAAAAATATTGAATAGCTTTGCTTTCTCCTCATCGCTCTCTGCAACAACCCCTTCCTTACTCTGTAGAGGATCAACACCTTCAGATTTATACTTTTTACCATTTATATAATTGAAATACAGTTTAGTGTTAGTTTTGCTTTCTTTGGCAATTAATCTCTCGGTCTCTAGTTTGGCTGCTTTTATTTGTTTTTTACATATTTTATTTTTCTATTTCCTTATAGTTTTTCAGTGCTTCCTTGCTACCCTCCTGTTTTAGTGATTTAAATGCTTTCTTTTTGTCATTTATTGCTTTCTTTACATTTCTATTTATCCACATTATTTTTTTCTTGTTCCTTAACCTTTTATTCCCATAAGGTATGTACCTCTCGCAATTAGATTTTTGGATGCTTTTAAAAATATCCCATTTTGTGGCTGTATTTTTATTTTTGAGGACTTTGTCCCAGTTAGTTAGGCCTATGGCGTCTCTTAGTTGGCTAAATTTAGCTTTTTTGAAGTCGGGTCCTGAACCAGTTGGTAAAGGTAATTGTCTTTGGTTATTGCCAAGAGCCTGTTTCCTTTATGAGTTTCAGTTTCCCAGTCTATATCATGATTTGCTGCCTTGTCTATCTTGTTTAGTAGTAGATTTTCTGTGGACTCTGATATATTAGGTGGCTTATAAATAAACTATTAGTAAATTATTATTGTTTTTGCCTCCATGTATTTCTACCCACAATAACACTACATGTTCATGTCCATCACTTATATCTTTTTGGACTGGCGTCTTTTAGACAGGGCTTTACATATATGCAGACTCCTCCCCCTCTCCGGTTTTGGAGATCCTTTCTAAACAGACTGTAACCCTGTATGTTAACCACCCAGTCATAGCTATCATCCAGCCATGTCTCACTTATTCCCACTATGTCATAGTCCTCCTCACACATCACTATTTCCAGTTCCACAGTTTTATTAGTCAGGCTTCTGGCATTAGTATACATACAATTAAGAGGTTTATGTATATTTTCTACCCTACACATTTCCTTCTGAGCTGTTCTAGTCCTTCCTTCCATTCTTCCCCCAGTGCCATTACTTTGCCCACGGTCTCTATCTGCACTATCTTCCCATTCTATAACGTAATTACCCTCCCCCAGTCCCTAGTTTAAACACTCTTCCAACCTTTTAGCCATCTTCTCCCCCAACACAGCTGCCCCTTCCTCATTGAGGTGCAGCCCATCCCTACGATAGAGCCTGTAGCCAACAGAGAAGTTGTCCCAGTTCTCCAGGAACCCAAACCCCTCCTTCCTACACCAGTTATTTCGCCACTTGTTAACCTCCCTAATCTCCCGCTGCCTTTCTTGTGTGGCTCGTGGTACCGGTATCGGAAAATACTACCTTTGAGGTCCTTGCCCTTAGCTTTTGACCTAATTCCTGAAAATTATTTTTAAGGACGCTCCACCTACCTCTAACTTTGTCATTGGTCCTGATATGGACCATGACTGCTGGATCTTCTCCAGCCCCTCCCAGTAATCTGTCAACCCGATCCGCGATGTGTTGAACTTAAGCGCCAGGAAGACAACACACAGTTCGCCGATCCTGGTCTTTGTGACAGATCGCTCTATCTGTACCCCTAATAATTGAGTCTCCCACTACCAGCACCTGTCTTGCCTGCCCTGCTCTCCTGGTACCCTGCTTACTGGAGCTGACATTCCCCTGACTGGCAGATGAAGTGTCTGGCTGCAGCAGTGCTCTCCCTGAACTGACATCCCCCTCCTCTGCCAATCTTGCAAACTTGTTGGGGTGTGTCAGATCAGGGCTAGCCTCCCTGGCACTTTTCCCTCTATGCCGCTTTCTAGCTGTTACCCAGCTAGCTACCTCACTTTCCTGAGCCTCCTCGCTACCACCCTCCCCCACATCTACCCCATAGAGTGCTTGCTCAGTGAGCAGCAAACTCTTTTTCCAAATTGTCAATGATTCTCAGTGTTGAAATTTACCCGTTTAGATACAGTATAGTAGAGAGAGAGAGTGCCTGACCATCTAATGGGCACTCGAGTCTCTCCACTATTATCTGTTGGGGAGAAAGTTCCGTCTGGTGACCGACCACTCCCCTCTCAAGTGAATGAGCCAGGCCAAAGAGAGGAATGCTCAGGTAACCAGATGGTTCTTGTCATTACAGAACTTCAAGTTCTCAGTGGAACACAGGGCAGGCCGCTTACAGGGAAATGCGGATGCCCTATCCCTGGTGCCCTGTCTGGCAAGTGTTAACCCCCTCAGGCTTGAACAAAGGGGGAGGTATGCAGGAAGGTGCAAGGATCCTTCATTGATGGAAGGTATGTATCACCGAGGTTCCTGGCCTCTGTGAAGTAAGAGCCGGTATATTCAGGTGTCAGCGGCAGCTAATGCTAATTGACACTTTGCTATTTTAATATGGCTGTATAGCAGATCCGGGATGACTCTTACTGGGAGTAGCCAAAGTGATGGGTGGGTGACTACTCCCCACAATTCAGGCTGGGTCTTGACTGGCCTATAAAAAACCCAGCCAGCAGTGTCAGCTGTGAGTGGATTACTCCTCTCTGACAGTGGAGCTCTGTCAGTCTCTGTGTTGGGACCTGGATTAAGGCCTGCTAATTTGTTGGTGTGAAAACAGGTGGATTCGGCTTTGTCCAAGGACTTCTTCTTTGCCGCATGGTGTGAACGAACACCAGAATCACAAGGTGACTCTTTTCCTTGAAGCAGACCCTTTGTTTTGTAATTTACCTAATAAACACTGAACTGTTTAATTCAAAAACGTTGTTGTTGCCTCTGTACTGCATCCGCTAACCTGCCTACCAAGGCGAATCCCCACAATACGCACTGCACTGTTGCAGTAATTTATAGTGAAAGCGTATAGGGGTGTATTTCAGTCAAATAAGAAAAATATATACGCACTGCACTGTTGCAGTTATTTCTGGTAAAAGCGTATAGGGTTGTATTACAGTAAAAAAAGAAAAATATATTCTCAGTGTATTTCTGCAGTTAATTCTGGTGAAAGCGTATAGTGGCCAATTTCAGTCCAGCAAGAAAAATATATGCTCAGTTCACTTCTTCAGTTATTTCTGTTGAAAGCGTATAGGGGAGTATTACAGTGCAAAAATAAAAATATATACACATTTCACTGGTGCATTTATTTGTGGCAAAAGCGTTCAGTGGCCTATTTCAGTACAAAAAGAGAAATATATACGCACATCACTGGTGCATTTATTTCTGCTTAAAGCGTATACTGGCCTTTTTCAGTACAAAAAGAAAAATATATTCTCAGTTCACGTCTGCGGTTATATGTGTTGCATGGCAGGGAGT
The DNA here is from genome assembly GCF_905171765.1 of Bufo bufo. Taxonomy (NCBI): domain Eukaryota; kingdom Metazoa; phylum Chordata; class Amphibia; order Anura; family Bufonidae; genus Bufo; species Bufo bufo. Next base: position 467,236,735 of record NC_053392.1, on the reverse strand, counting down.
CAGCAGGGTGGCAGCAGTGGGAGGTCGGGAGCCAAACGTGCCTGGGGTAGAGCAAATGCTTCGCAGCAGCCTACCTGCCCGGGAAGTACTGGTGCAGGGGTTCACGGTAGTAGCGGCTGTAGCAGTCAGTCAGTGCAGTGGTTATATGTGTTATTTTGTATTTCAGTACAAAAAGAAAAATACATTCTCAGTTCACGTCGGCAGCGGTTATATGTGTTGAAAGCGTTTAGTGGCTTATTTCAGTAAAAACAGAAAAATGCATTCTCAGTTCACGTCGGCGGCGGTTAAATGTGTTGAAAGCGTTTAGTGGCCTGTTTCAGTAGAAACATAAAAATGCATTCTCACTTCACATTGGGCGGTGGTTATAGTGGTTTAGTGGCCTATTTCAGTACAAACTGAAAAATACATTGTCAGTTCATGTTGGCAGTTATGTGTTGAAAGCATGGCTGGGATTCAGCAGGGTGGCAGCAGTGGGAGGTCAGGAGCCAAATGTGCCTGGGGTAGAACACCTGCTTCGCAGCAGCCTACCTACCCTGGAAGTAGCAGGGGTTCACTGAGGTACCGGCAGTAGCAGTCAGTCAGTGCGGCAGTTATATGTGGTAAAATCTTTTTGGAAGTATTTTGATCGAAAAACTAATTTTATTAAGTGGCCAGCGCTGCAGTTATATGCGGTTTTACTCTCCATGATGTCTTCATGATAAATCTGTAGCGTGGGGGTCCCGTGTGGCTTATACACAGTTTCAAAATAATCTTTCAGCGGAGCGAATAGACCGGATGACTGGGATGCTCCATGACCTTCCCAAGAGATGCTGTCGGGAACAGCGGTTCATTTCTGAGACATCCGTATAGTGCGGGTGGAATCCGAAGACCCTTTCCATCTCCGTTCTCCGTTATATGTGGTAAAATCTTTATTGAAGTATTTTGATGGAAAAATAAACTTTATTCAGCATTCAGCGCTGCACTTATTTGCGTTAAAATCTTTTGTGAATTATTTCCGTGGAAAAACAAATTTTATTCAGCATTCAGCGAAGCGCTGCACTTATATGCAGTAAAATCTTTTGTAACTTATTTCGGTGGGAATTTTTTTTATTCAGGGTCTGATACTGAGACCCAGTGCTGTATTGCATGAATGGTAGGCAGCTGTAGGCAGCTGAGTGTGCGTCCACACTATCTACTAATACCTGGTGGATGCTTGATGCTGGATAGCTTAGGGCTTCCAGCTTTTGATTCACTTGAAGCTGCTCTACATATCCATGCTAGGTAGGACTGCCAATCAACGCACCTGTGCCGGGTTCAAATATAAGAACCGTGTCCAGATTCCCTCTCCAGCAAATATTGGCACCAATGTGTTAGCAGGATAGGTATTTAGTCCAGACTACAGGTGATGTAGTTGGTTCAATCAATTCCTATACTACATTACTGGAGTCTGGAGCCTGATAGTCACGAAAGTGATATACAGTCTTTTTCCCGTTTTAACTAGATATTAATAAACACTTTATTATTTTCTTTTAACCTCCTCAGGACCGCCGTACGCAGGATTGCGTCTTTGCGGCGGTCCTGTTGTTCTGGGTGGACGCGCCGGTGCGTCCTCTCGCGAGACGCGAGATTTCCTGTGAACGCGCGCACACAGGCGCGCGCGTTCACAGGATCGGAAGGTAAGCGAGTGGATCTCCAGCCTGCCAGCGGCGATCGTTCGCTGGCAGGCTGGAGATGTGATTTTTTTAACCCCTAACAGGTATATTAGACGCTGTTTTGATAACAGCGTCTAATATACCTGCTACCTGGTCCTCTGGTGGTCCCCTTTGTTTGGATCGACCACCAGAGGACACAGGCAGCTCAGTAATATGTTGCACCAAGCACCACTACACTACACCCCCCCCCCCCGTCACTTATTAACCCCTTATTAGCCCTTGATCACCCCTGATCACCCCATATAGACTCCCTGATCACCCCCCTGTCATTGATTACCCCCCTGTCATTGATTACCCCCCTGTCAAGCTCCATTCAGATGTCCGCATGATTTTTACGGATCCACTGATAGACTGATCGGATCCGTAAAAATCATACGGACGTCTGAATGCAGCCTTACAGGGGAGTGATCAATGACTGTGGTGATCACCCCATATAGACTCCCTGATCACCCCCCTGTCATTGATTACCCCTCTGTCATTGATCAACCCCCTGTAAAGCTCCATTCAGATGTCCGCATGATTTTTACGGATCCACTGATAGACTGATCGGATCCGTAAAAATCATACGGACGTCTGAATGGAGCCTTACAGGGGAGTGATCAATGACTGTGGTGATCACCCCATATAGACTCCCTGATCACCCCCCTGTCATTGATTACCCCCCTGTCATTGATAACCCCCCTGTAAAGCTCCATTCAGATGTCCGCATGATTTTTACGGATCCACTGATAGACTGATCGGATCCGTAAAAATCATACGGACGTCTGAATGCAGCCTTACAGGGGAGTGATCAATGACTGTGGTGATCACCCCATATAGACTCCCTGATCACCCCCCTGTCATTGATTACCCCTCTGTCATTGATCAACCCCCTGTAAAGCTCCATTCAGATGTCCGCATGATTTTTACGGATCCACTGATAGACTGATCGGATCCGTAAAAATCATACGGACGTCTGAATGCAGCCTTACAGGGGAGTGATCAATGACTGTGGTGATCACCCCATATAGACTCCCTGATCACCCCCCTGTCATTGATTACCCCTCTGTCATTGATCACCCCCCTGTAAAGCTCCATTCAGATGTCCGCTTGATTTTTACGGATCCACTGATAGACTGATCGGATCCGTAAAAATCATACGGACGTCTGAATGCAGCCTTACAGGGGGGTGATCAATGACAGTTGGGTGATCACCCCATATAGACTCCCTGATCACCCCCCTGTCATTGATCACCCCCCCTGTCATTGATCACCCCCCTGTCATTGATCCCCCCCCCCTCTGTAAGGCTGCATTCAGTCTTTTTTTTGGCCCAAGTTAGCGGAATTTTTTTTTTTTTCTTACAAAGTCACATATTCCACTAACTTGTGACAAAAAATAAAATCTCACATGAACTCACCATACCCCTCACGGAATCCAAATGCGTAAAATTTTTTAGACATTTATATTCCAGACTTCTTCTCACGCTTTAGGGCCCCTAGAATGCCAGGGCAGTATAAATACCCCACATGTGACCCCATTTCGGAAAGAAGACACCCCCAGGTATTCCGTGAGGGGCATATTGAGTCCATGAAAGATTGAAATTTTTGTCCCAAGTTAGCGGAACGGGAGACTTTGTGAGAAAAAAATAAAAAATATCAATTTCCGCTAACTTGTGCCAAAAAAAAAAAAATTTCTATGAACTCGCCATGCCCCTCATTGAATACCTTGGGGTGTCTTCTTTCCAAAATGGGGTCACATGTGGGGTATTTATACTGCCCTGGCATTCTAGGGGCCCCAAAGCGTGAGAAGAAGTCTGGTATCCAAATGTCTAAAAATGCCCTCCTAAAAGGAATTTGGGCCCCTTTGCGCATCTAGGCTGCAAAAAAGTGTCACACATCTGGTATCGCCGTACTCAGGAGAAGTTGGGCAATGTGTTTTGGGGTGTCATTTTACATATACCCATGCTGGGTGAGATAAATATCTTGGTCAAATGCCAACTTTGTATAAAAAAATGGAAAAAGTTGTCTTTTGCCAAGATATTTCTCTCACCCAGCATGGGTATATGTAAAAAGACACCCCAAAACACATTCCCCAACGTCTCCTGAATACGGCGATACCAGATGTGTGACACTTTTTTGCAGCCTAGGTGGGCAAAGGGGCCCACATTCCAAAGAGCACCTTTCGGATTTCACTGGTCATTTACCTACTTACCACACATTAGGGCCCCTGGAAAATGCCAGGGCAGTATAACTACCCCACAAGTGACCCCATTTTGGAAAGAAGACACCCCAAGGTATTCCGTGAGGGGCATGGCGAGTTCCTAGAATTTTTTATTTTTTGTCACAAGTTAGTGGAAAATGATGATTTTTTTTTTTTTTTTTTTTTCATACAAAGTCTCATATTCCACTAACTTGTGACAAAAAATAAAAACTTCCATGAACTCACTATGCCCATCAGCGAATACCCTGGGGTCTCTTCTTTCCAAAATGGGGTCACTTGTGGGGTAGTTATACTGCCCTGGCATTCTAGGGGCCCAAATGTGTGGTAAAGAGTTTGAAATCAAATTCTGTAAAAAATGACGAGTGAAATCCGAAAGGTGCTCTTTGGAATATGGGCCCCTTTGCCCACCTAGGCTGCAAAAAAGTGTCACACATCTGGTATCTCCGTACTCAGGAGAAGGTGGGGAATGTGTTTTGGGGTGTCATTTTACATATACCCATGCTGGGTGAGAGAAATATCTTGGCAAAAGACAACTTTTCCCATTTTTTTATACAAAGTTGGCATTTGACCAAGATATTTATCTCACCCAGCATGGGTATATGTAAAAAGACACCCCAAAACACATTCCCCAACGTCTCCTGAATACGGCGATACCAGATGTGTGACACTTTTTTGCAGCCTAGGTGGGCAAAGGGGCCCACATTCCAAAGAGCACCTTTCGGATTTCACTGGTCATTTACCTACTTACCACACATTAGGGCCCCTGGAAAATGCCAGGGCAGTATAACTACCCCACAAGTGACCCCATTTTGGAAAGAAGACACCCCAAGGTATTCCGTGAGGGGCATGGCGAGTTCCTAGAATTTTTTATTTTTTGTCACAAGTTAGTGGAAAATGCTGATTTTTTTTTTTTTTTTTTTTTTTTTCATACAAAGTCTCATATTCCACTAACTTGTGACAAAAAATAAAAACTTCCATGAACTCACTATGCCCATCAGCGAATACCCTGGGGTCTCTTCTTTCCAAAATGGGGTCACTTGTGGGGTAGTTATACTGCCCTGGCATTCTAGGGGCCCAAATGTGTGGTAAGGAGTTTGAAATCAAATTCTGTAAAAAATGACGAGTGAAATCCGAAAGGTGCTCTTTGGAATATGGGCCCCTTTGCCCACCTAGGCTGCAAAAAAGTGTCACACATCTGGTATCTCCGTACTCAGGAGAAGGTGGGGAATGTGTTTTGGGGTGTCATTTTACATATACCCATGCTGGGTGAGAGAAATATCTTGGCAAAAGACAACTTTTCCCATTTTTTTATACAAAGTTGGCATTTGACCAAGATATTTATCTCACCCAGCATGGGTATATGTAAAAAGACACCCCAAAACACATTCCCCAACTTCTACTGAATACGGAGATACCAGATGTGTGACACTTTTTTGCAGCCTAGGTGGGCAAAGGGGCCCACATTCCAAAGAGCACCTTTCGGATTTCACTCGTCATTTTTTACAGAATTTGATTTCAAACTCCTTACCACACATTTGGGCCCCTAGAATGCCAGGGCAGTATAACTACCCCACAAGTGACCCCATTTTGGAAAGAAGAGACCCCAGGGTATTCGCTGATGGGCATAGTGAGTTCATGGAAGTTTTTATTTTTTGTCACAAGTTAGTGGAATATGAGACTTTGTAAGAAAAAAAAAAAAAAAGAAAAAAATCATCATTTTCCGCTAACTTGTGACAAAAAATAAAAAGTTCTATGAACTCACTATGCCCATCAGCGAATACCTTAGGGTGTGTATTTTCCGAAATGGGGTCATTTGTGGGGTGTTTGTACTGTCTGGCCATTGTAGAACCTCAGGAAACATGACAGGTGCTCAGAAAGTCAGAGCTGCTTCAAAAAGCGGAAATTCACATTTTTGTACCATAGTTTGTAAACGCTATAACTTTTACCCAAACCATTTTTTTTTTACCCAAACATTTTTTTTTAATCAAAGACATGTAGAACAATAAATTTAGAGCAAAATTTCTATATGGATGTCGTTTTTTTTGCAAAATTTTACAACTGAAAGTGAAAAATGTCATTTTTTTGCAAATAAATCGTTAAATTTCGATTAATAACAAAAAAAGTAAAAATGTCAGCAGCAATGAAATACCACCAAATGAAAGCTCTATTAGTGAGAAGAAAAGGAGGTAAAATTCATTTGGGTGGTAAGTTGCATGACCGAGCAATAAACGGTGAAAGTAGTGTAGGTCAGAAGTGTAAAAAGTGGCCTGGTCTTTCAGGGTGTTTAAGCACTGGGGGCTGAGGTGGTTAAATACGTTCTTCAGGCAGTGTGATAAATATCACACCCCGCCTCAGTTTTTTGTGGGGCAACTGGTATATCACACCTGTTGCAATTTGTTGTTCCAATAGCGTTTGTCCCTCTATATAGCTGCGGTATCGCAGCAGAACCGCACACAACTGCTGCATAGTACAAATGCACTATAATATACTTTCTATGTTAGAAAGTATATTATAAGTATATCACACCACTCTGTATATCACACCTATCGATAGCACACCTATACCAGTCCTTAAAAGGACTTTTGTGGCCCTATTAGCTAGCATATGGTGTCCTTAACTGTCCCTGCTCCACAAAGCAACTTCTCCCTACACTGACAAAATACAGAATGTAAAATGGCAGCCAATCGGGTTCTGCTATAGGATGGGGGTGTGTCCATGTGCTGAAACGTCTCAATTGGCTGTCCTGTCCCACCTGATGGATGTGTCATGGTTCAAAGTTCGGCGAAATGCAAAGGAATATGGCGCGCGCGTACATAGCCATATGTTCACATGTTCAGTGGATCGCGAACGCTCAAAGTTCACCGCGAACCGACCCACAAGGCCATCACTAGCTGTAATATGCCAACCCAATTCTATCAATAGTGCTGAATAGAGATATAGCATTTAGTGGGAGATTTATCAAACTGGTGTAAAGTAGAACTGGCTTAGTTGCCCTTATAAACCAATCAGATTCCCCCTTTCATTTTACAGAGGAGCTGTGGAACCTGATTGGTTGCTATGGGCAACTAACCCAATTCTACTTAACACCAGTTTGATAAATCTTCCCCTTAGTTCTTAAATCGTCTTTTCAATTCTTAACCACTTTCCGTCCGCCCATAGGATATAAACGTCCTATGGGTGGATCTCTATTTCTGAATGGACGTTCCAGAACGTCCGTTCAGAAAGTGCAGCTGCACGCTAATCGTGCAGCTGCTGATCGGGTTGCCCGCTGTCAGTGACAGCAGGGCAACCCAGAGAGAAGGCAGGGACAGTTTCCAGGTGTCCCTGCCTTCTAGATCGCTGCATACACAGCGCTCACCGAGTGCTGTGTAAGCAGAGCAGGAAGCGAGAGTGCAGGAGCTGTATGAGGTCTTTCACAGACCTCGATCAGCCTTGCACTGAGGCTGTACAGCGCTGAATTATGCTGTACAGCCTCTCTGGGGGGTGCATTTCTCCTGTAACTGGGGCTACTATGTCATCCCCAGTTACAGGAGAAATCAACAGTGAAAAGAAAAAGTGAAGTAAATGTCCCCCAGAGGTCTTGTATGACCTTATGGGGGACGAAAAGTGTAAAAAAAATAAAAATAAAGGGTTAAAAAAATAAAATGTAAAATGTAAAAGAAAAAAAGTCCCCAAGTAAGGAATAAAAAAAAAAAAATTAAAAATAGAAAAAATTAAATAAAATAGACATATTTGGTATTGCCACGTCCGTAAAAACCAGCTCTATAAAAATATCACATGACCTAACCCCTCGGGTGAACATCGTAAAGAAAAAAAAAAAAACTGTCAAAACAAGCAATTATTGTCACCTTACATCACAAAAGGTGCAACACCAAGTGATCAAAAACGCGTATGTCCCACAAAATGGTACTAATAAAACAGTCACCTCATCCCGCAAAAAATGAGCCCCTACATAAGAAAATCTCTCAAAAAATTAAAAAACTATAGCTCTTAGAACATGGAGACACTAAAACATCATTTTTTTGGTTTCAAAAATGCTATTATTGTGTTAAAGTGGAACAAATTAAAAAAAAGTATACATATTAGGTATTGCCGCGTCCGTAAAAGCCAGCTCAATAAAAATATCACATGAGCTAACCCCTCAGGTGAACACCGTAAAAAAAAAAAAAATGTCAAAACAAGCAATTTTTGGCACCTTGCATCACAAAAGGTGCAACACCAAGTGATCAAAAAGGCGTATGTCCCACAAAATCGTACCAATAAAACCGTCACCTCATCCCACAAAAAATGAGCCCCTACATAGGAAAAAATTTCTTAAAAAATAAAAAAACTATAGCTCTCAGAACATGGACACATTAAAAATAATTTTTTTGTTTCAAAAATGCTATTATTGTGTAAAACTTTAATAAATGAGAAAAAGTATACATATTAGGTATCGCCACGTCCGTAACAATCTGCTCTATAAAAATGTCACTTGACTGAACCCCTCAGGTGAACGCTGTAAAAATAAATAAATAGAAACTGTGCTAAAACAACCAATTTTTTTGGTCACCTTGCCCCATAAAGTGTTGTAATTAATGATCAAAAAATCATATGTACCCAAAAATTGTACTAATAAAACTGGCACCTTATCCCCTAGTTTCCAAAATGGGGTCACTTCTTGGGAGTTTCTACTGTAAGGGTGCATCAGGGGGCTTCAAATGGGACATGGTATCTAAAAACCATTTGGAGTTCCTTTGCTTCTGCGCCCTGCCGTGTGCCCATACAGCAGTTTATGACCACATGTGGGGTGTTTCTGTAAACCGCAGAATCTGGGTAATAAATATTGAGTTTTGTTTGGCTGTTAACCATCGATGTGTTAAAGAAAAAATTTGATTAAAATGGAAAATCTGCAAAAAAGTGAAATTTAAAAATTTGATCTCCATTTTCCTTTAATTCTGGTGGAACGCCTAAAGGGTTAACAAAGTTTGTAAAATCGGTTTTGAATACCTTGAGGGGTGTAGTTTCTACAATGGGGTCATTTATGGGGGTATCCACTATGTAGGCCCCACAAAGTGACTTCAGACCTGAACTGGTCCTTAAAAAGTGGGTTTTGGCAATTTTCTTAAAAATTAGAAGAATTGCTTCTAAACTTCTAAGCCTTCTAACGACCTAAAAAAATAAAATGACATTTCCAAAATGATGCCAACATAAAGTAGACATATGGGGAATGTTAAGTAATAAATATTTTATGAGGTATCACATTCTGTTTTAAAAGCAGAGAAATTGAAATTTAGAAAATTGCAATTTTTTTAAAATTTTGGGGTAAATTTGGGATTTTTTCATAAATAAAGGTGAAATATTTTGACTCAAATTTATGACTATCATGAAGTACAATGTGTCACGAGAAAACCATCTCTGAATGACTTGGATAAATAAAGGCATTCCAAAGTTATTACCACATAAATTGAGATATGTCAGTTTTGCAAAATTAGGCCTGGTCAGGAAGGGGGCAAATGGCCCAGACGGCAAGTGGTTAAGGAGAACCTGTCACCACAAAATGCATTGCGATTGCAGATTGATAGATAGTTTTGTGTGAAAAGAATCAGCAAAACTTGTAGTTTATACAAATAAATCTCTGCTTTATATTAAGCTTTTCTACACAAGGGCCATCTTATCAGTGACTGCCATTCATCTATGTTTACTCATAGTACTATCAAAAGACAGCCCCAGTGACCAACTGAGCTCAGAAAGAGCAGTGATTTGTGTAGGCTTATAAATTACAGGTTTTGCCATAATATTTTCCCACCAAACTATGGGGGTCATTTATTAAGCTGAAATATGCCTATATTAGGTGTATTTCAGGTGCAGATTGTGGCGTAAATGCTAGTTGTGCCACACTCTGCAGCTTCCCCCTGCTCACACCAGGTCTAAAAAAATGGGCGTGGCATGGGCGGGAAAGGGGGGCAGTCCGGCAGGCCCTGTCTCAATTACTATTCTATACGCCTGTTTCAGGAATAGAAAAAGGTCTAAATGTAAGAACTGGCAGAAGATCCGTCAAAGTTATGAAGAGGCCGTCACCTCTTCACAACTTTGGCAAAACCACCGCCAGCTCAGGGATTTATTAAGACTGGTGTCTAATACGCTGGTCTTAATAAATGTGCCCCTATTTATCGATCTGCTCAGCTTCTCCTGCAGATTGCATTTCATCTTGTAGTGATAGATTCCCTTAGAAATCTAATTACCATACCACAGACATGCACAGTACACCTATACTGTATGTACAGTATTTCAAATTTTTATAGCATTTCTAATGATCTGAATTATGTTTTTGCCTAAATTGTGTTTATAGGAAGTACTTAGGATGTATGGCTATTAGACTGGTAAATACAGCAAAGGTGTTCTAGTAGTCTACAGTATTATAAAAAAAAATGTAGAGATTTACTAAAGGCTAATGGAACACTCTTCTATGTTCTAGGTACACCAAAATGAAGACAGCAACCAATATCTACATATTTAATCTTGCCCTAGCAGATGCCCTTGCAACAAGTACCTTGCCATTTCAAAGTGTGAACTACCTAATGGGAACATGGCCCTTTGGTAATATTGTATGTAAAATTGTTATCTCAATAGACTACTATAATATGTTCACAAGCATTTTCACTCTCACTACAATGAGTGTTGACCGGTATATAGCTGTTTGCCATCCAGTGAAAGCTCTTGACTTCAGGACACCACGGAATGCTAAAATTGTTAATGTCTGCAACTGGATCCTTTCTTCAGCAATTGGATTACCTGTAATGTTTTTGGCAACCACAAAAACTGACAGAGGTGAGTGATTAAAATGTGGACAGCTGAATTTTCAATGTAATAATTTGCTGCAAAACTGATCCCTTAGCAAAGTTATTTTTATTATGCATTATTTGCTTGCAGGCATAGATGTTGAACTGTAAGTCCTAAAACATCCCCATCTAAGTTCTCAATATTGGTGAATGCCACCAACTTTGGTAGTTACAGATGTAGCAAATGTTTGCTTCATCTGTTCTAGTGCTTTCAGTGCTGAAAGATTCAGTCTGTTTTAATTGGCCTTGTTGCATATTAGCCACTATAGAGTATTACAAGACTTCTTCAGAGATGCCACCTTCCATACGTAGTTAATACGGTTGAAAAAAGACATAAGTCCATCAAGTTCAACCAAGGGATTGGTGGACGCGAATCCCAGAAGGAAGTAGACTCAGATTTCTGCACGTTTTCATAAGCATTAATGTTGCTTACGTTTAAGAATTCATCTAAACCTTTTTAGAACTTTTTCTCTGTATTTTTTGTATGGCCCATTTATATATTTGTATAGGTTAATCATGTCCCCCCTTAGACGTCTCTTTTCAAGACTAAATAAATTCAATTATTTTAATCTTCATAACTAAGACCCCCCATGCCCCTTATCAGTTTAGTCGCTCTCCTCTGTACTTTTACCAGCTACCAGTGCATCCTTTCTATGGACTGGTGCCCAGAACTTAACTGTATATTCCAGATGAGGTCACACCAATGCAGTGTAAAGTGGTAGAATTACATCCCTGCCCCACTAGTCCATGCTCATTTAATGCATGACAATATACTAGTGGTCTTAGAAGCAGCTGATTGACTTTGTATGCTGTTATTCAATCTATGATCTACAAGGACACCCAAATCTTCCTCTACAAGTGACTCGCACAGTGTTACATCCCCTAGGACATACAGTCAGGTCCATAAATATTGGGACATCAACACAATTCTAACATATTTGGCTCTATACACCACCACAATGGATTTAAAATGAAATGAACAAGATGTGTTTTAACTGCAGACTGTCAGCTTTAATTTGAGGGTATTTACATCCAAATCAGGTGAACGGTGTAGGAATTACAACTGTTTGCATATGTGCCTCCCACTTGTTAAGGGACCAAAAGTAATGGGACAGAATAATAATCATAAATCAAACTTTCACTTTTTAATACTTGGTTGCAAATCCTTTGCAGTCAATTACAGCCTGAAGTCTGGAAGACATAGACATCACCAGACGCTGGGTTTCATCCCTGGTGATGCTCTGCCAGGCGTCTACTGCAACTGTCTTCCGTTCCTGCTTGTTATTGGGCCATTTTCCCTTCAGTTTTGTCTTCAGCAAGTGAAATGCATGCTCTATCAGATTCAGATCAGGTGATTGACTTGGCCATTGCATAACATTCCACTTCTTTCCCTTAAAAAACTCTTTGGTTGCTTTTGCAGTATGCTTTAGGTCATTGTTCATCTGCACTGTGAAGCGCCGTTCAATGAGTTCTGAAGCATTTGGCTGAATATGAGCAGATAATATTGCCCGAAACACTTCAGATTTCATCCTGCTGCTTTTGTCAGCAGTCACATCATCAATAAATACAAGAGAACCAGTTCCATTGGCAGCCATACATGCCCACGCCATGACACTACAACCACCATGCTTCACTGATGAGGTGGTATGCTTAGGATCATGAGCAGTTCCTTTCCTTCTCCATACACTTCTCTTCCCATCACTCTGGTACAAGTTGATCTTGGTCTCATCTGTCCATAGGATGTTGTTTCAGAACTATGAAGCTTTTTTAGATCTCGTTTGGCAAACTCTAATCTGGCCTTCCTGTTTTTGAGGTTCATCAGTGGTTTACATCTTGTGGTGAACCCTCTGTATTCACTCTGATGAAGTCTTCTCTTGATTGTTGACTTTGATACACATACACCTACCTCCTGGAGAGTGTTTTTGATCTGGACAACTGTTGTGAAGGGTGTTTTCTTCACCAGGGAAATAATTCTTTGGTTATTCACCACAGTTGTTTTTCGTGGTCTTCCGGGTATTTTGGTGTTGCTGAGCTCACCGGTGCGTTCCTTCTTTTTTAAGAATGTTCCAAACAGTTGTTTTGGCCACGCCTAATGTTTTTGCTATCTCTCTGATTGGTTTGTTTTGTTTTTTCAGCCTAATGATGGCTTGCTTCACTGATAGTAACAGCTCTTTGGATCTCATCTTGAGAGTAGACAGCAACAGATTCCAAATGCAAATAGCACACTTGAACTGCAACCTGAACCTTTTATTTGCTCATTGTAATTGGGGTTAATGAGTGAATAACACACACCTGGCCATTGGAACAGCTGAGAAGCCAATTGTCCCATTACTTTTGGTCCCTTAAAAAGTTTGAGGCACATATGCAAACTGTTGTAATTCCTACACCGTTTACCTGATTTGGATGTAAATACCCTCAAATTAAAGCTGACAGTCTGCAGTTAAAGCACATCTTGTTAGTTTCATTTCAAATCCATTGTGGAGGTGTATAGAGTCAAATATGTTAGAATTGTGTTGATGTCCCAATATTTATGGACCTGACTGTATGAATGAATAACTTGTATAGAGCAGCAAATGCGAAATAAATCACCTCAAGGCGCTTTTTTGCAGCCATTGACCGCCTGTGCCTTCAGAAGAGGTAGGTCTTGAGCTTCTTCCTGAAGGCCAGATGGTTTTCTTCTAAGCGGATCTCCACGGGTAGAGTGTTCCATAGCCGGGGTCCTAGGACTGCGAACCTTCGTTCGCCTTTTGTAGCGTGTCTTGGGGATAAGGAGGAGATTCTGGTTAGCTGGCCTGAGGAGGTGACCTGGGGTGTAGTGCTTTATTTTGTCACAGAGGTATTGGGGTGCTTTCCCTTGTGTGCATTTGTGTGTGAGGCAGAGGGTCTTGAATCTGATCCGATCCTTCATGGGTAGCCAATAGAGGGTCCTTAGGGACAGGGTGATAGATTCCCAGTTTTTTTTTCCAGTTATCAGTCTAGCGACTGTGTTCTGGACAACTTGTAAATGTGAAATTTGGTATTTGGGAAGTCCTAGATAAAGGGAGTTTGCGTAGTCAAGTCGGGAATTGATGGTTGTTCCAACTACTGCTGCTGCGTCTCCTTCAGGGATGATGGTGGGATCCGCTGACTACTCATCCTATTTGTGCATCCATTGTCATATCTGAGTCAAAGATGACTCCGAGGCTTTTGGCTTTGGTGCTGGGGGTGATGGTTTGTCCAAGAATGGTGAGTGACGTGCATGTCGTGCTAGGATTTTTGTTTCGGTTTGCATGGAGGAAAAGAAGTTCTGTTTAGGAACCATTGAGTTTAAGAGAGCTCTCAGTCATCCAATTGTCGATCAATGAGAGGCAGATTTCGAGGGCATGGTATTGATCTTTTTTTATTGGTAATACGTAGGTAAAGTTGGGTGTCATCAGCGTAAGAATGATAGAGCAGGTCCTGGTTGCTGATGATTTTGAGGAGTTGTCGGAAGTAAATGTTGAAGAGCACGGGTGACAGGGGTGATCCTTGAGGGACTCCGCATGTGATTTTACATGCTTCTGACGTGCTTCTGTCCCCTGAAATGGCTTTCACTTTACAGGTGTGCCCTGTCAGGTTTAATAAGTGGGATTTCTTGCCTTATAAATGGGGTTGGGACCATCAGTTGCGTTGAGGAGAAGTCAGGTGGATACACAGCTGATAGTCCTACTGAATAGACTGTTAGAATTTGTATTATGGCAAGAGAAAAGCAGCTAAGTAAAGAAAAACGAGTGGCCATCATTACTTTAAGAAATGAAGGTCAGTCAGTCAGCCGAAAAATTGGGAAAACTTTGAAAGTAAGGGCTATTTGACCATGAAGGAGAGTGATGGGGTGCTGCGCCAGATGACCTGGCCTCCACAGTCACCGGACCTGAACCCTATCGAGATGGTTTGGGGTGAGCTGGACCGCAGAGTGAAGGCAAAAGGGCCAACAAGTGCTAAGCATCTCTGGGAACTCCTTCAAGACTGTTGGAAGACCATTTCAGGGGACTACCTCTTGAAGCTCATCAAGAGAATGCCAAGAGTGTGCAAAGCAGTAATCAAAGCAAAAGGTGGCTACTTTGAAGAACCTAGAATATTACATATTTTCAGTTGTTTCACACTTGTTTGTTATGTATATAATTCCACATGTGTTAATTCGTAGTTTTGATGCCTTCATAGTCATGAAAATAAAGAAAACTCTTTGAATGAGAAGGTGTGTCCAAACTTTTGGTCTGTACTGTATATTTATTAAACTACAAACACCTATATACAGAAATGTAATTAGTGCATACCTGATTGGTCGCCCTATAAACCGGCTAGATCCAACCGAACATCCAGCTCATGCACTTAAGATATTGTCAGACATACATGATTTGATAAAATATACATAATCCCCAATCTTATGCAATAAATGTCTCAAGTTGATCAGCTTAAAGGGAACCTGTCATGTGGATATTTGATTATAATGTAACTTTTTATATACAATCATTACCTACTAAAAAGTACCTTAGATGTATTCACTTACTGGTGTGACAGATGGTTATCTCATAATATACACACAAAGATGCCGCATGCCGCATGCTAATGAGCTGATTGGAGTCCGGCGTGATGTCATTGAGTCCAGCGTATATTTAATTCATAGCCACTCCCCTGCCCACCTGCTGCTGATTCCTATGGAAACAAACTGTCATTCAGCAGCAGGTGGGCGGGGAGAGTCAGGAGCTCATGAATATTCATGACTCATCATTATCAGCTGAAGCTTTTCGATACAAGATGTTGGCAGATTGACTGGGTCAATTAAAGAAAGTGACCCAGCATTGTGCTAAGAGAATCAATCACTTATTTATGTTGCCCTTAGTTAGGACACCATAAAACTGGTGACAGGTTCCCTTTAAGTATATAGATTAAAAAAATTTGCATACAACAATATATAGAATATAAAAAAATATAAAATATAAAAAAAAAAAAAAAATAAATAAATAAATATAAAAATAAAAATGTTGTTATGCTCAATTGCAGTGTCTTATTTGTTCAGTGCAGTAACCCAGTTGTTCAATGCAGTATTCCAGTGTATATTGGTACTCTTAGCATATTCAGATCATAATGAATAAATAGTACATTTTAATTCTGTTTAAACCTCCAGATAGTGTTCATATATCTGGGTTTATATTGATATTACACTCAATTGCCTGAATGCTGATGAGCAGTTATAGTTATGCTGAAAAAGCAAAAATATCTGTTGGATGATGAAGAGTAGTTGGAAGTCCTCTTTATATAACACAATGGTTGATGTCCATAGATGGATATATCAATATAGTGCAGTAATGAGTGATCACTTTATCAATTGTAGAATGTTCATAAGTTGATGTATCAATATTCTGCAATAGTAGTAAATAATCTCTTATCACTTGTAACTATATAAGTGGTTAGCAGTACGTTACCAATCCGGTGGAGGATGGCTTGTAGCTTTGATTTGCAACTTTGTTGCTAGACTCACTGTGTTTTTACTGCTCTGCACGCCTGCTTGACACGTGGTAAGGAGTTGTAGCACTATTCAATCACAGGAGGCTGGTTTACAAGTTATGGATGTTTGGAGTAGCTTACTCTCCATACATTAAACTGGTTAGATGGAGGGGCAGTCCATTTTGCCCAAATTAGGAGTTATGGTTTGTTGTAGCTGCTGCTAGTTCACTGCTTCTAGTAAACCACAACTAGCAGCAGCTACAACAAACCATAACTCCTTAATATACTTCAGCTGATCGACTTGAGACATTTATTCCATCAGATTGTGGATTATGTATATTTTATCAAATCATGTATGTCTGACAATATCTTAAGTGGATGAGGTGGATGTTTGGTTGAATCTAGCCAGTTTATAGGGCGACCAAGCGGGCATGCCCTAATTACATTTCTGGATATAGGTGTTTGTAGTTTAATAAATATATATTTTTTTCATCTAAGTGGATCATATGTATTGCATACAGTACTAAATAGTAGAATTCCCCCAATCAATATATTTATTTTACTTTTCCTTCATCGATAGTGGGTGTGTTGTGGGGGTGCACCGAACCATAGTTTCTCAGGTTGGTTGAGTCACTGTTTATTCAATTACACTTCTTATTATTATCAAAATGCATAACTTTACATTTATCCACATTGAACCTCATTTGCCAAGTTGATGCCCAATCACTCAGAGTGTTCAAGTCAGCTTATATTTTATGGACATCTTCCATAGACTGCACAGTACTAGTTAGCTTAGTGTCATCTGCAAAAATGATGATATTCATCCTGTCCTCAATATCATTAATAAATAAATAAAATAATAGAGGACCCAGCACTGAACCTTGGGGTACACCACTTATAACCTGGGACCATTCTGAATAGGAACCATTGACCACAACTCTCTGGACACGGTCCTTCAGCTAGTTTTCAATCCAATTACAAACTATACTTTCCAAGCCAATAAACCTTACTTTACTTATTAAGCCTCTATGAGGGACAGTATCAAAAGCCTTTGCAAAATCCAGAAACACTACATCCACAGACGCCCCTCCCTCTGTCCAAGCTACTACTCACCTCCTCATAAAAACAAATCAGGTTAGTCTGACAACTTCTGTCCTTGGTAAGCCCATGTTGGTTATCGCTTAATATTATTTACAGTCCCATACTCCTGTATATAGTCCCTTAAGAGTCCTTCAAACATTTTTCCGAAGTTAAACTAACTGGTCTATAATTACTTGTGGATGACCTAGATCCTTTTTTAAACATGGGCACCACATTTGCTTGCGCCAATCACTTGGCACTGTACCAGTCCCTAGAGAATCCTAAAAAATTATAAACAGGGGCACAGCAATGACTGAACTGAGGTCTTTAAACACTCTTGTGTGTAATCCATCTGGACCCGGAGCCTTGTTCACATTTACCTTATTGAGGCTACTTTCACACTAGCGTTTTAGTTTTCTGGTATTTAGATCCGTCATAGGGGCTCAATACCAGGAAAAAAAGCTTCCGTTTTGTCCCCATTCATTGTCAATGGGGACAAAACTGAACTGAACGAAAACAGAATACACGAAAATGCATTCCGTTCCGTTTAGTTGCGTTCCCATACCGAAGAGCAAACCGCAACATGTTGTAGTTTACTTTCGGTCCCGGGATGGGGAGCAAGACGGATCCGACATGACCCACAATGCAAGTCAATGGGGGCAGATACGTTTTCTCTGCCACAATCTGCCACAATAGAAAATGGATCCTTTCCCCATTGACATTCAATGGAGTTCATAACAGATCCGTCTTGGTTATGTTAAAGATAATACAAAGGAAGCGTTTTTGCTGAACCCTGCCGGATCCAGTAAAATGTACTAACAGCCCCAGCACCACATATATAAGCTCCTTTCTCTTCTTTTGTATATACAGAGCTAAAAAACACATTTAATAACTCTGCCTTTTCCTTATCTTCAGTGACTACCCCCCTTTACCATTATTTAGGGACCTACCTGCTCAGACCTTGGTTTTTTAGCATTTATATATTTAAATAATTTTTGGGGATTTGTTTTTCTCTCTTTTACCACCTGATGTTTGTTTAGTATTTTTGATAATTTTATCTCCTTTTTACAGATTTTATTAAGCCCTATATAAACTTTAAATGCTACAGCTGACCCCTCAGATTTGTATTATTTAGAAAAAAAACTGCAAATAACTTTAATATATGATGAATATCTCATAGGAGTACATCTTCTATGGATTTGTGTGCTCAACCTCAAAAGTTACATTTTACAATAGATAGATAGATACAAATATCATAATAATAGTACAATCTATTTTTAAATAAAAGACAAAATAAATATTTGTTAAAGGGTTGTTTTCTGATAACGCAATGCAATGTTGCCAGGATATGACTTTGCTTTATGATTGTGGGGTGGGGGGGGGGGGGGGGGGGGGGGCATCCGACCTCTGTGATTCCCATTAGTTATGAGAATAAGAAAGTTTATAGTTTTCCTGGTTTACATTATTAAGATCAGTGGGAACACCATAGGTTATACACCAATTGATCAGGAAGTAATATATGTTTTTATTTTATGTATCTATTATTATATTGTATCAAATTACATATAGTGTGTAACATTTATGGGATATAGTGGGTCAAGTGTTAGGTTTTCCTGGCTTTCATTCTTAGGATTGATATATGCTATCACTTAATCAGAAGGAAATTTCCCAAAAAAAGTTGGGAAAACCACTACTTATAAATTAGGAGATATCATAGAAGTTCAGGTATATTATTTAAAAAAAACATTGGCCAGCTTTACTAATCCTGTCTAAAATATACACAGTATAAAACTTGCAGGCTAAAGATCTATTACAATTTATCACAGCTCTTGCTTAGGGGACTCTTTGGACACTTGTGTCTAACTTTAGGCCACCTATTGCCTGACACAGAATTTTGTGGCACAAAAATGTTTGTCCAAAATGATGCAGCTTAACCCATGCCCCCTTTCCCACTAAGCTTTGCCCCCTCATGTGAGACACTTTGAATTTTTGCCTAATATATCTAAAATGTGCCAAAGTTTGGTTGAAATTACACCATAATTCAGGCACAACCAGAATAGAACATTTGGGACAGTGTCTTACTCCTGTAGGCTGCAGTGTATTAAGGGTAAAAGGACAAGCCAAGTTCCATATGAAATCCAAGAAGCCAATGCATACACATGATTAAATTAATGAAAAATCCCTTTTATTGCCCATTACTCATCAATGCTGTTTGTACTAATATAGGAAATAAATGAAAATAATGCTGCACCACACATGTTAAACCGTATCTGGTTTCCACTCAGCACAGTACTGTGTATTCACAAAACTATGGCTTATTTTCTTTATCCAAATTTTACTGTAAGCTTTCTCATGGGTTTCTCAAACAAAAATAAATAAATAATTAGCAGTGCAATGAACGTAAGAGCAGTGAAGGTTAAATCTATATCTTAGAATAAAAGAGCAAAATTTAGGGAGATTTATGAAACTTTTTAAAAGAAAATAGGATTTATTTATAAAGACCAGCGATTGTACACTGGACTTAATATCCCCTAAATTTATGCACAAAACCAGGCAAAAAGTTGCAAACTCACAGATGGTAACTTTTTTACACCAGTTTCTGACATAGTTAATGACCCTCAAGGTGTCTTGGTTGCCAATAACAATCATAGCACAATTAAAATTTTGTATAGTGCTCTTAAAAAATAAAAGCTGCACTGTAATTAGATACTATTGACTGCAGAAATAGTTTAGTCTAGTTTAGACTAGTGCTCATAAATGTTCAAATCTTTTACACAACCTAACACTGACTTTTTAACACTATTTCACCATTTACATATATATATTTAGGGGTTTCCCACACCAGTCTCATGTCCCTCTGTGCTTCTGCAGAAAGCACCAAAGTTATGTAGAGGCACCGGTTCTCTTGCGGGCATAGTTTAAGCAATTTTTCCATGCCAAAGACACCCACACCGTACCCTACCCACACCATGTCCCTTTTTCTTGCCACTTTGGAAAAGTGCAGTGTGCGGAAAAAAGTTGTGGGAAACACTGTTCTACTGCTTTATCATATCTCATACTGTATATCTAAAATTAACCAGGAAAATTGTTAATGTGACTGTGGACTGAAATACATACAGTAGCTTTATGTATCTATGATGCATATGAATAATCCTGCTTAAAGATGAAAATACACCTTAAGAGCCAAATTAGTTTAATTCTATCACACTATTGATATGGTTAGTTCATGTGATGGTGTTCTACTTATAATGGAAGCCACAACAATTTGCCAGATCAATCGCACTATGAACAGCGTTAACAAAAGCATTACTTTTCTCTCAAAAGTGACAGAATCTGTGACAGGCAGTTTTTTAATTAATAAAAAAACTTTAATTTTAGTTTAAAAACCCAGTATGGACAAATGTATATGCAGTTTTATTCTTTTAGCTTCCAAAATAGATGTAGATTGTTATATTACATGTTTTGAAAGTTTACAATTTCTTTAAGTAATTTTAAAGTGGTTTATGAGATATAAAGTTCATCTCTAGGGGCAAACGCTTGTAGACCCTATGCTCTTGTCTAGTTCACTATGCTTTTCACTTCAGTCTTCATTAATCTGCATTGACTGTAGTTGATTGCATATGTAACTTAGCGTATTTCTCAAAACCAGAATGGCACTTCAGCTCAAAACTGCATTGAGACTGAACTGACAACTGAGAACAGGAAAAGTCATTTAACAACTATCATTCAATGCTATTTGCTATGTATTATTTACCATACACTTCAAGGGATAACATCTTTAAATTTAAGAAAGGAGACTTAAAGAGGACCTGTCATCACTTTTCAACAATTAAATCTAATACCGCTAGTTGTTAATGTTCTGGAGCCAACACGATTTGGACACAAACAAAATAGACTTTTTCACATAGGCTGTATTCACAAAATTAGGTAACTCTCAGCATGTCTTCTTCTTGGCTGCGAGATGCCACAAGGCAGAATTCAATGCCCCTTGAGGAGAGATGTTGTCTCCTCTTCCTAGTACTTTTATTGCACATATTGGGCACAAAAATGGAATGGTGGCCATAGAGGGAGAATGGAGGGCAAGTTGAAAAAAATCCACAGCACTGGAATCCAGGGAGGAACAACCAGGGGTATTATGTTTCATTTTTGAAAGTTGATTACAGATTCTTTTTAAAGTGGGTCTGTCTGCAAGCAGCAGCATGTAGTCCAGTGTGTGGTCCTAATCAGTGACCAATAACTATACACTCTGGAGAGGCTGCTAATTATTGCTTTCTTTGTGCTCTAAAACTTGCTGCCCTCATTTTGGACATGATCAGTGTGACGTGACACCAAAAAGAACTGCAAAAAGTGTACATTAATTTTTTTTTATGTTTTTAAGGATCAACTGATTGTGCTCTTATATTTCCACATCCTTCATGGTACTGGGACAACCTCCTGAAAATATGTGTCTTCATTTTTGCATTTATAATGCCGGTCCTTATCATAACAGTTTGCTACGGGATGATGATCCTACGTCTTAAGAGTGTCCGAATGCTTTCTGGATCCAAAGAAAAGGACAGAAATCTCAGAAGAATAACCAGGATGGTGCTTGTTGTTGTTGCTGTGTTCATTGTCTGTTGGACTCCAATTCACATATATGTGATTATTAAAGCCTTGATCAACGTCCCTCCTTCTCTTTTTCAGACAGTAACCTGGCATGTATGTATTGCCCTAGGTTACACAAACAGCTGCCTTAATCCAGTCCTTTATGCTTTTTTAGATGAAAACTTTAAGAGGTGCTTCAGAGAATTTTGCATCCCAACATCTTCAACCATTGAGCAGCAGAACTCCACCCGCATGCGTCACAACACACGTGACCACGTGTCCACTGCCAACACAGTAGATAGGACTAACCATCAGGTATGACTAGCAGTGGAAATGTCATGTCTGGATTCAGGAGACCCCGCAAGAGATGACATGACGTCAGAAGTTACTCAGATAACTACAGGGCTTTAATTCACGGATAGATTCGGACTTAAGTAGAAAGCTTTGTTTGGCACAATTATGTCCAAGCACTTTCAATAGGAGATAAAGATTGTCATTGACTAAGGTTAATATTTTCTGTGAATGTGGCATCGCATATATTTGTTATACATGTAAAAATGTAAAATAGCAGGGACTTTAATATGGAAAGAAATCTTACAATGTATAGAAGAATGACATAACTTGGGAGAGATTTCAAATGGGTTTATAAAACTGCACATTCGTTGATCAGTTGTTTCTAACCTTGGCAATGACTCTGTGTGGGTTTCTATAGCCACGTAAAGACAACGATAAGCATAATTGATGTACTGTAAATAACCTTTCTACATACAATTGTCTGTGCCAACTTCAAAACTGTTTCCCAGGGTTATTCTTGACTCTTGCTTGGTCATGCACATCAATAAAATGCTCAGTGATATTCATCTAATGAAGATGCCAGCAATAGGTATAGCCAAGCTGGTAAACAAGCCAATCTACCAAGCACAGAGTATTATAATTATTTAGAACATATAATATATGAGATAAAACAGACAATTAGAAAACAACCTAAAAGCCATAAATCAAAACAAAGTTTGTAATGTCAACATTTTCTCAAGTGCAGATAAGTTAATATAGTGGATCTTCTGGACTTTTTTGCCTTGATAAGGACTTTTTGAAACATATAGGACTTGCTGTAAATCATATGAAGTATGCCTTGAACCTTTAATAATACATGTAAACAATTACTTATATCAGTGGCTGTATAGTTTATTAAAAGGACAGGTGCCGTTTGCATGCCTACACCCAGAATTTGTGGGTGGAAATGCTGGTCATTGACAATTTAGGTGCATGCAAAGAATTCAGAAAAGGAGTAAAAAAATATCTGACAGATAAGATTATTGTAAACATCAAATTATTCATTTAATATACACATATAGCAATAGGAAAACACATTCAGCTTGTTGAGCTTTTATAAGATTTGGAAATTTAGCCATTGTTGAAGAACTAGTTAATGTTGTTCAGTTGCATTTTATTTCCATTTGCCTATTGTGCTTTCCTTGATGGTGTGGCTAATATTTTCAGCTATATATGATCACTCCATGATGACATAACCATGTAAGTCTAGCATTAGTGTATGTTAATATATTAAATAATAAAAAAAGAAAATGATGGATTATTTTCTTACTTTTATTTAACATTAACAATTGCACAAAGTAAGAAAATTGTGATTCATGCTGTGTGATGCCTTATGACTATCCCTTGTAAATATGAAACAGTATTTTCTTGACATTGATTTTATGTGTATATCCTCTACAGTCAATGAATGATCCCTAGATTTAAAAAAAAATAAAAACTATGTTTAATGATACAATTTGTAAAAACAGATAAGCATATTACATATATAGACATATATGAAGCTATTTTTAACAACTGGAAAATTACATTTTAATTGTTGTATGACTCATTTAGCTAATCAAAAAAGGAGTATTACACTTTTTCTAGAATACTGGTAATTCAGCTATGATGTTACTGAAATGCTGTGTGTACAACATGTAAGCTATGACCTACCGCATTCTGTGCAATTTATTACCATTAATCATATTAATAAACTTGTTCTGCTATATGAGAGTGATTTTTAACATACTGTAAAGGTTCTGAAGACAAATATATATATATATATGTGAATATAATGACCAGAGGTCAATACATTTTCCTATTATGGGAATGAATGAATGCATGAATGAATAAGTAAATATAAGCAGAAATTTTGGGATAGATAAGGCCATCTCTTGAATTAGTTGATAGGAGAATGTAATTTATGAAAGAAAGAGTAACACGTTTAACATTATAATTTTTTTTTTACTATCACTGACACTATCATAATAATTAGTGTTAAGTGAATTGAAGCATCCAAAGTGGAATTCAATATGAAGTTTAGGAAAAATTTGATTCAAAGCAGAATTTCCTTGTGCTTCATGGTAAAGAATCATGTGTTAAAAATTGAAAGCAAGAAGCCTGGAAATGTGATATGACCCATAAAGCCATGCTTTTAATTATAGAATATTGGATAGGGAGAGTGTAGGAAGAGTGCAGGGACAGAGCAAGATTTTGTCCCAGTGTCACGGTAGGTAGGTAAGCGGGGAAATAACCAAACACAGGGAAAACAAACAGAACAATTGACTAGGCCTAAAAGCTAGGGAGAAAAGGGTCACCTCCTAGTGATCCCTAAGGCTTTCCCTATACTGCTGTGCACATGTGCATACCCTTATGGTGGATATGCACAGGCCCTCATGCCTAAGTCCATATACCCTGGGAACACCCTGAGCAGTAGGGAAAAGGGAAGAGGCGTCCTGCTTCTTTAAACAGGAGGAAGCAAGCGTCTCCCTAGAGGCCTAGGGAAGAAACAGAGAGGACTTATCTTGAGCTGAGCTGCAGCAGACGATCCACACACCCAAAGCCCACAGGAATGAACTATAACCCACACAGGCCACTGGGAGAAGGAGGAATAAATAGCCTCGCTAACAATCAACCCAGTACACCTGAGGGAAGGTGGATCCAGCTCAAACCCAAACCAAAACAAAGAAGAGTCAGACATGTGCAGCAAGCCTGGAAGATCTCCGCACATTCACAGGGCAAGGCGTGACAGCCAGATCTTCAAGCAAGATGGTGGCGGCCAGCCTGTTGCAAGCAATAGGACACGGTAAGTTTGATTTAATATTATTATCTTCCTTTCACACTGTTTTTACACTCAGATGCCGTGATCATGTATGAACGCGGCATCTGAAGGGTACAATGATGGGGGACGGCGCTATTGCAGCTCCCTGTCATTACACCCACTATTTACAAAAATATGCTTTGTGACAAAGTAATTCGCCACGAAGCAAATTTTTTTGTAACATTCGGCAACTCAGCCGAATCGAACTTTTGAAAAATTTGCTCATCTCTAATGATGACTAAGCAGGGGCTATTGCTGGTTCTTTTATTGCCTGTGGTCTTGTTGGTTATCAAAATGAACCACAGAAATCGCTCCACTGACTCGACCCAAATTTATCGCAGCTAATACACTCTTTTAGCGAAACAATTTGTCCGCGTTGTTATTGCAATCGTTGGAAATGCTACAGTTTTACCAGACAAATTGCTCTACCAACTGAACCCAAATTCATCATTCCTAGCTACCACTTTCTGTTAGCAAAAATTTTATTCTCCCTCATTCGGGCAGCAACGACAAATTTTAAACAAATTCTATGTCAATGTGCAGTGCAACAAAATTTTAACCCATGTGGATCCCCTCATAAGGCCCGGGATCCCTCCATACTATGACCCTAATTGTATTATGCTTTCAAAATGTATTATGGTTAAAACCAGATGCAGAACCTTGTGGATGGATTAAACATGGCTGCTGGATTATTGCCGTAAGGGACAAGAGCATAAAAACTAGCTGCCATATAAGATGGTGACCAAACATGGGCTACTGCTGGTATGGGCTAACGGCATCTAAAGAGTTAAAACTCTGTGACCGCCATTACCGCTGGTCATGGATATTAGTGCCGGGTGTCTGCTCTTTACAACAGCAGACATTCGGCGGCCATGGCGCCTGCTGCACATGCCAGTGTGTGCCATTTTTAAATGCTCAGCCGTCGACGTAAATATACTGTCAGTGGTCAGGGTTCATTTCCAGGCCTTCAAACTGAGAGGCCTGGGTATAGTCATGAACATTGGTTCATGACTAATTAATTCATAATGAATCAAATTTCTTGTTGAAGTTCGGTGAATCTGAATTGAATTTTTTAATTAGGCTTGAGAAAATCGACCTTCAGATCATAGATATAAAGTCAATTTGTTCAAATAGTTGCATTTTAATGCTGTATCCATACAGCATTAAAATGTATTGACTCCGTGGAGCCAAAGTTTTTCTCGTCCGAGGTGACGTGAGACTTTGGTTAATTCCGACTGTATGCATATCTGCTTATTGAAGAACAATTTAAAATAGCAATCTGAACATGGCTTTGGTACCAAGGTACCAGCCAGTACTAAAGCCCGGTTCAGATTGCATTTTTAAATTGTTTTTCAATACGCAAATATGCATATAGTAGGAATTAACTGACTTTGGCTCCACTGAGCAAATACATTTTAATGCTGTACGGATACAGCATTAAAATATAACTATTTGAACAAATTGACTGGATCTATGATCCGAAAGTTGATTCGCTGAAGTCTAATTATAATCATCATCATCATTATGTTATTAGAATTATTCGTAAAATTATCATGACTATATACTGTATTTTTAAGTGCCTAATTTGTTTAATATAATGGCTTAAGCTACTATTTCTAATACTGTGAGAATTTTGCCAGTCTACAAACCTACTAGCTCAGATTACACTAAATATTTTGTTGTCTGCAATTGAACCAATATATACTGAACATAAATATAAACGCAACACTTTCGGTTTTGCTCCCATTTTTCATGAGCTGAACACCAAGATCTGAAACATTTTCTACATACACAAAAGACCCATTACTCTTAAATATTGTTCACAAATCTGGCTAAATCTGTGTTAGTGAGTAGTGTTGAGCGCAAATATTCGAATAACATTATTTTTTAGCGAATATCGCAACTTTGAGAATTCGTGAATATTTCGAATATAGTGCTATTAGTGTTGAGCGAACAGTTCGAGCATAGTTCGGGTCCGTACCGAATTTTGGGGTGTTCGTGACACGGACCCGAACCCGAACTTTTTCGTAAAAGTTCGGGTTCGGCATGTATTTTGGCGCATTTTGAAAGGCTGCAAAGCAGACAATCAACATGCATCATACTACTTGCCCTAAGATGCCATCGCAGCCATGCCTACTATTGGCAAGGCTGTGATTGGCCAAGTGCAGCATGTGACTCAGCCTCTTTATAAGCTTGTGCACACGTCGGGACGTGCTCACTCCCGATGTGAATAGAACATGGATAGACGCAGCTGATGCTAGGGCGAGAATAGGCAGGGATAATTGAATAACTGGAAGCAAATTTCTCTCCTCCACCTGTGATTCATCTGAACAACTGCAGCTGAGCTGCTTTTTTGATAGGGATTGGCTATTTTTAGAGTGGCCAGAGTGATTTTTCCATCCACATGTACCTGGGCTGACCGCCGGCCGCCATTTTGCGACTTGTAGTGCTGCAGCAGAAGCTGCCACAGTGTGCATTCCAAAGCTCCAAACAAGTCAGACATCTACACCTGGGATTCAGACCAATAGCGATTTAGCAGCACAGTCCAAGGGTATTTTTTTTAAAGGTTGTGCAGACCATTTTGTGGCACATGTTACTGGGCTGATAGGCGGCGGCCGTCTTGGGACTAGTGCTGCAGCACAATCTCTCCCAACGTCCATTAATCACTTGTAATAGTGGTCTGTGCCATAGAAATCCTACATCAGGGACTTGGGTGTGCTTGTGTCACCCCTACTAATACCAGTCCACCTGTAATCCATACAGTGAAAAGCCATAAAGTATTCCAGTGAGGGAATTTTTTTTATTTAAAAAAGGCCAAGTTAGTTTATCTGGCGTTCAATATACTAGATACAGTTAGGCCTGCGTTTCATACATCTGGAATTAGCAAACTAATGTGCTGGGGTTGGGAAAACATATATGTACCCATACTAGAATCTGTCAAAGAAAGCGGTACTCACATATAACAGTCATTCCATCTGTAATCCATACAGTCAAAAGACTGAAAGTATTCCAGTGAGGGGATTTTGCTTATAAAAAATAATATATTTCATTGTGGTGCGAGTTGAATCGCAACAATGAAGAAAAATACTATTAAGGGACGAGGACGCGGTCGTGGTGGTGTCCGTGGAGCCTCTGTTGCTGGTAGAGGACGTGGCCGTTCGGCCCCAGGCGCACACAGTAGGGAACGAACTCCCTCAACTAGCCGGCAGAATGTACCGCAATATCTCGTGGGGCCCAATGCCGCTCTTAGGATGGTAAGGCCTGAGCAGGTACAGGCATTAATCGATTGGGTGGCCGACAGTGCTTCCAGCACGTTCACCACATGGTCTTCCACCCAGTCTTCTGCGGAAAGCGCACAGGTGGCACCTGAAAACCAAGCCCATCAGTCTGTCACATCACCCCCAAGCATATCAGGGAAACGGTCTGAGCCACAAGTTATGCAGCAGTCTCTTCTTCTGTTTGAAGACTCTGCTTCCAGGGTTTCCCAGGGGCGTCCACCTAGCCCTTCCCCAGTGGAGGAAGACATACCATGCACTGACGCACAACCACTTATGTCTCCAGATGAAGAGGACATGGGAATACCACCACAGCAGAGTCACCGACTCTCTGATGATGACGAAACACAGGTGCCCACTGCCGCGTCTTTTTGCAGTGTGCAGACTGAACAGGAGGAGGTCAGGGAGGGAGACTGGGTGGAAGACGATGCAGAGGACGATGAGGTCTTAGACCCCACATGGACTGAAGGTCGTGGCGATGACTTTCACAGTTCAGAGGAAGAGGTAGTGGTGAGACCGAGACAACAGCGAAGCCAAAGAGGGAGCAGGGGGCCAAAGCAGACGAGCCGCCGCCCCCAGAGTTCGCCTGCTACTGGACATCGCCAACAGGGACCCAGCCCCACAAAGGCAGCTTCAAAGAGTTCCCTGGCATGGCACTTCTTTAAACAATGTCCTACCGACAAGACCCGAGTGACTTGCACGCTCTGCCATCAGAGCCTGAGGCGAGGCATTAACGTTCTGAACCTCAGCACAACCTGCATGACCAGGCATCTGTCACGGAACCATGAACCAGACGTACAACAAGAGATAAGTGAAAATAGAAGGCTTTATTGAAAATAAAGCTGTAAAGCAAAAGTCCAAACGGATGGTGAAACCGAGCAGAGTCTTTGCGAAGCCAGAGGTCAGGAACCAGAAGGGTAGTCAGACGAAGCCAGGATCAGGAACCAGCAGGGTAGTCAGACGAAGCCAGGATCAGGAACCAGCAGGGTAGTCAGACGAAGCCAGGATCAGGAACCAGCAGGGTAGTCAGACGAAGCCAGGATCAGGAACCAGAAGCAGCAGCAGTCTTAGAAGCATGTGAACACAAGAGGACCAAGCAAGGAACTGAAGCCACAGACCTCCTATATATATGAGCTAGGCATCCAGCTCCTCCCAGGGGAAGGAGGAGCCGCAGGGTGGAAGGCTACAAGAAACCCAGGACCCAAGATGGCCGCCAGCACATGTCAAACGAAGGAGAGCAGCAAGCAGGTAAGACCATGACAGTACCTCCCCCTCAAGGGCCCCTCCTCCGCGGAGCACAAAACGGTTTCTGAGGGAAGCGTGCGTGGAAGGCTCGGAGCAAGGCAGGAGCATGGACATCTGCGGAGGGAACCCAGGAACGCTCCTCTGGACCATAACCACGCCAATGTACCAAAAACTGCAACCGACCGCGGACCAGGCGTGAGTCCAGGATATTGCTCACCTCATATTCCTCACGATTGCCCACTTGGACCGGACGAGGCCGAGGAACCGAGGAAGTGAAACGATTACACACCAGTGGCTTCAACAGGGAGACATGAAACACGTTGGAGATCCGCATGCCAGGAGGAAGCGCAAGGGCATAGGCTACCGGGTTTACCCTGCGAAGCACTCGGAAGGGACCAACAAAGCGAGGCGCCAGCTTGGGAGTGGGCACTCGAAGGTTGAGGTTGCGGGTGGACAACCATACACGGTCTCCGACCTGGTAGGAAGGAGCAGGCGCTCGTCTGCGATCAGCCTGGAATCTCTGGCGCTGCGCAGAGACCTCAAGGGACTTCTGGATCTGTACCCAAGAAGCACGTAGGACGGAAAGGTGATCCTCCACAGCCGGAATATCCTGGGGAGAGAATACCTCCGGTAACACGGCAGGTTGGAACCCATAATTGGCCATGAAGGGAGACGTCCCAGAGGAAGAGTTCACCGCCGTGTTCCTGGCAAACTCAGCCCAAGGCAGGAGGTCAACCCAATTGTCTTGGTGATCGGAGACATAGCAACGAAGGAATTGCTCCAAGGCCTGATTGGATCGTTCTGCGGCCCCATTGGACTGAGGGTGGTAGGCCGAGGAGAAGGAGAGATGAATCCCCAACTGGGAGCAAAAGGCGCGCCAGAACCTGGACACAAACTGACTCCCCCGATCCGACACAATCTCCTTAGGCAAACCGTGCAACCGGAAGACCTCCCTGGCAAAAATCGTGGCCAACTCTTGTGCAGAGGGTAACTTCTTGAGAGGAACACAGTGGCACATTTTGGAAAACCGATCCACAATCATGAGAATGACCGTATGGCCTCGGGATGCAGGGAGGTCCACAATGAAATCCATCCCCAGGTGTGACCATGGGCGCTCCCCGGTGGCTATGGGTTGCAGAAGGCCCAACGGAAGGTGCCGAGGGGACTTACTCTGGGCACAAACGGAGCATGCCGCTACATATGCGGCGATGTCGGAACGTAGGGAAGGCCACCAGAACAGACGTGAAACAGCCCAGGACAGCTGATTCTTTCCAGGATGCCCCGCGGTCTTGGAGTTATGGTAGGTTCGCAACAACCGAGTGCGCAACTCCTCAGGCACAAAACATCTGCCGTTGGGTCTCCCAGAGGGAGCACCAGATTGAGCCGCCAAAATCTGCTCACCCAGGGGAGAGGTCAGGCTGGTGCGAATGGCGGCCAGGATCTGATTCGGAGGTATGACCGAAGTCGGAATCGACTCCTCCCTGGACAGCTCGGAGTACTGCCGTGATAAGGCATCCGCCCTGATGTTCTTGGAACCGGGTAGGTAGGAGACCACGTAATTAAAACGTGACAAGAACAGAGCCCATCTGGCCTGACGTGGTGTCAATCTCTTGGCCTCAGAAAGGTAGGTCAGATTCTTGTGGTCCGTCAGGATGAGAACCGGAACCACGGAACCCTCGAGCAAGTGCCTCCATTCTTTAAGGGCCTGCACGATGGCCAATAACTCCCTGTCACCAATCTGATAGTTGCACTCCGCGGAAGACAGTTTCCGGGAGTAAAACCCACAAGGAAGCAGAGGACCCTCTGGTGTTCTACGCTGAGACAGAAGGGCGCCTACTCCCGTCTCAGACGCGTCCACCTCGAGGACAAAGGGCAACCCAGGGTTGGGATGCGACAGAATCGGAGCCGACACAAAGGCGGACTTTAGGGCCTCAAAAGCTCGGATGGCCTCGAGCGGCCAGACCTGGGAATTACTGCCCTTCCTGGTCAGATCCGTGAGAGGCTTGGCCAGCATGGAAAAGTCCCTGATGAACTTCCGATAATAATTGGCGAAGCCCAAAAAGCGCTGCAGGGAACGAAGACCACTGGGCTGGGGCCACTGTAAGACAGCCGAAACCTTCTCAGGATCCATGGAGAACCCCTCAGCGGAAATGATGTAACCTAAGAAGGTTACCTGGGATCGGTGAAATTCGCATTTCTCAAGCTTACCGAACAGCTTGTTCTCTCGTAACCGTTGCAACACTCGTCTGACATCCAGAATGTGGGCCTCCATGGATTCAGAATATACCAAGATGTCATCCAAATAGACTACCACACACTGCTGCAACAGGTCACGGAAAACATCGTTGATGAATTCCTGAAAGACTGCGGGCGCATTGCACAACCCAAAGGGCATAACCAAGGATTCGTAATGACCGGTCCTGGTGTTAAACGCGGTCTTCCACTCATCGCCCGCCTTGATCCTTACCAGGTTATATGCCGCCCTCAGGTCGAGTTTGGTAAAGACCGTGGCCCCTTTAAGGCGATCGAACAGCTCGGAAATCAAAGGTATCGGGTAAGCGTTCTTGATCGTGATGCGATTGAGACCCCTGTAATCGATGCAAGGCCTCAACTCACCGCCCTTCTTTTTCACAAAGAAAAATCCAGCCCCTGCCGGGGACGAAGATTTGCGAATGTGTCCGCGTGAAAGCGCCTCCCTCACGTACTCCTCCATGGCCTCATTCTCCGCTACCGACAGTGGATAGACTTTGCCACGAGGAGGAACGGCACCAGATTGTAACTCTATGGCACAATCGTATGGGCGGTGCGGAGGTAGGGCAACCGCGCGCACCTTATCGAATACATCCCGGTACTCCTCGTATTCAGGAGGCAACAGAGAGTCCGAGGAAGTACACAGCAACTTGACAGACCCATGGATGCAACTAGCCCCACACTGCGGTGACCACGAGAGGATCTCGACCGATCTCCAATCGAAAGTCGGATTATGCTTCTGGAGCCAGGGGTACCCCAAGACCACCGAGTAGTGTGGAGACGAAATAACCTGGAGGCAGACCGACTCTCTGTGAACGGCACCAATGGCTATCCCCACTGGAAGGGTCTCATGAGTCACGTGTGGCGGCAGAAGGGGTCTGCCGTCTATCGCCTCAAGAGCCAGTGGGGAACCTCGAGCCTGCAGAGGAATGGAATTGGCGGCAGCGAACACACTATCAATGAACAAACCACCAGCACCAGAGTCCACCAACGCCTGGGTCGTCACCGAGCCCCCGACCCAGGAGAGGACAACAGTGATCAGTGGTTTGTCAACACGGGAAACCGGGGACGAGGAGACTCCACCCAAGATCTGCCCCCGACAGGATCTCAGGGTACGAGCGTTTCCCGGACGGTTCGGACATGCCAACCGAAAATGCCCACCGAGACCACAGTACATGCATCGGCCCTCGCGTCTCCGGAGTGCCCTCTCCCCCTCGGACAGGCGAGCAAACCCCAGCTGCATGGGTTCACCCCCAGACAAGTCATCCCCAGGAGGCGTGGGAGGAGAGGGAGGCACGGGTGGGACAGCAAACGTAGGCACCAATCTGTTAGAAGGCCTCCGCAGGTTCTCCTTAAAGGAAGGTCTCTCCCTGAGTCTGGTGTCAATCAAAATCAGGAAAGAAATAAGAGACTCGAGCTCAACTGGTAGGTCCTTAGCTGCAACCTCATCCTTCAAGGCATCCGAGAGACCATGAGAGAAAGCAGCGACCAGAGCCTCATTATTCCAGCCCACCTCTGCTGCCAGGGTACGAAACTCAATGGCGTATTCAGCTACGGATCGTGAACCCTGTCTGATGGACATAAGGAGCTTCGCAGCAGAGGCAGCACGAGCCGGCACATCGAATACCTTCCGAAGAGAAGCAACAAAACCGGAAAACTCGGCAACCACCGGATTGTTGTTCTCCCATAAAGGGCTGGCCCAGGCCAAGGCCTTGTCCGAGAGCAGCGAGATCAAGAAGCCCACCTTTGATCTCTCAGTAGGAAAGGCATGTGGCAGCAACTCGAAATAAATGCCCACCTGGTTAAGGAAACCTCGGCACTGAGTTGGCTCTCCCCCAAAGCGCCGTGGAAGAGGGGCAGAACCGGTCATACCCCGAAACACCGCAGGCGCAACAACAGGTGTCGGGGTAGACTCTGGCGCAACAACCGGAGCGGCAGTAGGAGCGAGCCCAGGAGCGACAACCGACCCATCGGCAACGGGAGCGAAATGAGCCGTGCGTTCAAGCAGGGTTTGCAACGCCACAGCGAACCGACCCAACAGGTGATCCTGCTGATCAAGTCTGGCAACCAGCGTGGGTAGCGAGGATGGCCCTGTACCGTCAGAATTCATGGCTTGGTCCTAATGTCACGGAACCATGAACCAGACGTACAACAAGAGATAAGTGAAAATAGAAGGCTTTATTGAAAATAAAGCTGTAAAGCAAAAGTCCAAACGGATGGTGAAACCGAGCAGAGTCTTTGCGAAGCCAGAGGTCAGGAACCAGAAGGGTAGTCAGACGAAGCCAGGATCAGGAACCAGCAGGGTAGTCAGACGAAGCCAGGATCAGGAACCAGCAGGGTAGTCAGACGAAGCCAGGATCAGGAACCAGCAGGGTAGTCAGACGAAGCCAGGATCAGGAACCAGAAGCAGCAGCAGTCTTAGAAGCATGTGAACACAAGAGGACCAAGCAAGGAACTGAAGCCACAGACCTCCTATATATATGAGCTAGGCATCCAGCTCCTCCCAGGGGAAGGAGGAGCCGCAGGGTGGAAGGCTACAAGAAACCCAGGACCCAAGATGGCCGCCAGCACATGTCAAACGAAGGAGAGCAGCAAGCAGGTAAGACCATGACAGCATCTACATGCAAAGCATGAACTGCAGTGGGGTACACACCTTAAAAACCAGGCACTCGCTGAGGCTCCCCCTGCTCCCTCTACCGCTGCTGCCTCGGCTTCCGCCTCGAGAGGAATGTTGCCACCTGCCGAGCAGCAAACAGAGGATGTGCCACCGACACCACCACCACCGCCACCGTCAACTAGCGTCTCCACTATATCACACAGCAGCGTTCAGCTCTCAATATCTCAAACCTTAGAGAGGAAGCGCAAATTCCCCCCGAGTCACCCTCGAGCCCTTGGCCTGAACGCCAGCATTTCTAAACTGCTGGCCTTTGAAATGCTGTCATTCCGGCTGGTGGACACAGACAGCTTCAAACAGCTGATGGCCATGGCTGTCCCGCAGTATGTGGTTCCCAGCCGCCACTACTTCTCCAAGACAGCCGTGCCTTCCCTGCACATGCAAGTGTCCGATAAAATCAAGTGTGCACTGCGCAACGCCATTTGTGGCAAGGTCCACCTAACCACAGATACGTGGACCAGTAAGCACGGCCAGGGACGCTATATCTCACTAACTGCACACTGGATGAATGTAGTGGCGGCTGGGCCCCCGGCGGACAGTTCCTTGGCGCACGTCCTTCCGCCCCCTAGGATCGCAGGGCATCATTCTCTGCCTCCTGTAGCCTCCTCCTCCTACTCGGCTTCCTCCTCCACTGCTTCCACCAGCTCATCCGGTCAGCCACACACCTTCACCACCAACTTCAGCACAGCCCGGGGTAAACGTCAGCAGGCCATTCTGAAACTCATATGTTTGGGGGACAGGCCCCACAGCGCAAAGGAGTTGTGGCGGGGTATTGAACAACAGACCGACGAGTGGTTTCTGCCGGTGGGCCTCAAGCCAGGCCTGGTGGTATGCGATAATGGGCGAAATCTCGTGGCAGCTCTGGGACTAGCCGGTTTGACGCACATCCCTTGCCTGGCGCATGTGCTGAACTTGGTGGTGCAGAGGTTCATTCACCACTACCCCAACATGTCAGAGCTGCTGCATAAAGTGCGGGCCGTCTGTGCGCGCTTCCGCCGTTCACATCCTGCCGCTGCTCGCCTGTCTGCGCTACAGCGGAACTTCGGCCTTCCCGCTCACCGCCTCATATGCGACGTGCCCACCCGGTGGAACTCCACCTTGCACATGCTGGAGAGACTGTGCGAGCAGCAGCAGGCCATAGTGGAGTTTCAGCTGCAGCACGCTCGCGTCAGTCGTACTGCCGAACAGCACCACTTCACCACCAATGATTGGGCCTCCATGCGAGACCTGTGTGCCCTGCTGCGCTGTTTCGAGTACTCCACCAACATGGCCAGTGGCGATGACACTGTTATCAGCGTTACAATACCACTTCTATGTCTCCTTGAGAAAACACTTAGGGCAATGATGTTAGAGGAGGTGGCCCAGGTGGAGGAGGAGGAGGAGGAGGATGAGGGCTCGTTTCTAACACTTTCGGGCCAGTCTGTTCGAAGTGGCTCAGAGGGAGGTTTGTTTAAGCAGCAGAGGACAGGTTCACAAGTCGCCAGCCAAGGCACTGTACTGGAGGACGAGGAGGATGAGGAGGAGGAGGTGGAGGGGGACGAGGATGACGCAAGTTCACAGCGGGGTGGCAGCCCAGGCCCATCACTGGTGCGTGGCTGGGGGGATACGGTGGACGATGACGATACGCCTCCCACAGAGGACAGCTTGTCCTTACCCATGGGTAGCCTGGCCCACATGAGCGAATATATGCTCCAATGCCTGCGCAACGACAGCAGAGTTGCCCACGTTTTAACGTGTGCAGACTACTGGGTGGCCACCCTGCTGGATCCCCGGTATAAAGACAATGTGCCCACTTTAATTCCTGAACTGGAGCGCGACCGTAAGATGCGCGAGTACAAGCGCACGCTGATAGAGGCGCTCTTGAGAGCATTCCCACATGTCACAGGGGAACAGGTGGAAGGTGAAGGCAGAGGAGTGGCAAGAGGTCGCCAACGCAGCTGTGTCACGGCCAGCTCATCTGAGGGCAGGGTTAGCATGGCAGAAATGTGGAAAAGTTTTGTCTCCACGCCACAGCTATCTGCACCGACACCTGATACGGAACGTGTTAGCAGGAGGCAGCATTTCACTAACATGGTTGAACAGTATGTCTGCACACCCCTCCACATCCTGACGGATGGTTCGGCCCCATTCAACTACTGGGTTTCGAAATTGTCCACGTGGCCAGAGTTAGCATGTTATGCCTTGGAGGTGCTTTCCTGCCCGGCGGCCAGCGTTTTATCTGAACGCGTATTCAGCACGGCAGGGGGCGTCATTACTGACAAGCGCAGCCGCCTGTCCACAGCCAACGTGGACAAGCTGACCTTCATAAAGATGAACCAGGCATGGATCCCACAGGACCTGTCCCTCCCTTGTGCAGAGTAGTCCTTATTAACTGCCTAAAACATGTCTTGTTGTGCTACGGGCCACTTCTTTATTTGATACAAATTTTATGAAACCCACAGTTGAATGAAACTCTTCTCTGTCTGGGCGCCGGGGCCTAACCAGATGAAAGTGGCCGGTATAAACTAACGGGTGACATGAAGCCATAACCTCTGCCATGCTACCTCTGTCTTCTGTCTGGGTGCTGAGGCCTAAGTCAAATAAAGCGGTCTTCTGCTGTGCTGGGGGATATGAAGCTAATCTCTGACCTCTCTCCTCTGTCTGGGTCCAAAGGCCTAAATCACTGAAAGAGGCCTTCTCCTGTGGTGTGTGATATGATGCCAGAATATGTGCTGTGGGGCCTCTCTCCTCTTCCTGGATGCAGGGGTCAAATAAACTAAATTGTGGCCTACTCCTGTGGTGGTTGATATGATGCCTGATTCTCTGATGTGGAACCTCTCTCCTCTGTTTGGGTGAAGGGGTCAAAGTAACTAAATGGTGGCTTCTCCTGTGGTGGCTGATATGATGCCAGAATATGTGCTGTGGTGCCTCTCTCCTCTTCCTGGGTGCAGGGGTCAAAGTAACTAAATGGTGGCTTCTCCTGTGGTGGCTGATATGATGCCAGAATATGTGCTGTGGGGCCTCTCTCCTCTTCCTGGGTGCAGGGGTCAAAGTAACTCAATGGTGGCTTCTCCTGTGGTGGCTGATATGATGCCAGAATATGTGCTGTGGTGCCTCTCTCCTCTGTCTGGGTCCAAAGGCCTAAATCACTGAAAGAGGCCTTCTCCTGTGGTGTGTGATATGATGCCTGAATATGTGCTCTGGTGCCTCTCTCCTCTTCCTGGGTGCGGGGGTCAAAGTAACTCAATGGTGGCTTCTCCTGTGGTGGCTGATATGATGCCAGAATATGTGCTGTGGTGCCTCTCTCCTCTTCCTGGGTGCGGGGGTCAAAGTAACTCAATGGTGGCTTCTCCTGTGGTGGCTGATATGATGCCAGAATATGTGCTGTGGGGCCTCTCTCCTCTTCCTGGGTGCAGGGGTCAAAGTAACTCAATGGTGGCTTCTCCTGTGGTGGTTAGTATGATGCCAGAATATGTGCTGTGGGGCCTCTCTCCTCTTCCTGGGTGCAGGGGTCAAAGTAACTCAATGGTGGCTTCTCCTGTGGTGGCTGATATGATGCCAGAATATGTGCTGTGGTGCTTCTCTCCTCTTCCTGGGTGCGGGGGTCAAAGTAACTCAATGGTGGCTTCTCCTGTGGTGGCTGATATGATGCCAGAATATGTGCTGTGGGGCCTCTCTCCTCTTCCTGGGTGCAGGGGTCAAAGTAACTCAATGGTGGCTTCTCCTGTGGTGGTTAGTATGATGCCAGAATATGTGCTGTGGGGCCTCTCTCCTCTTCCTGGGTGCAGGGGTCAAAGTAACTCAATGGTGGCTTCTCCTGTGGTGGCTGATATGATGCCAGAATATGTGCTGTGGGGCCTCTCTCCTCTTCCTGGGTGCAGGGGTCAAAGTAACTCAATGGTGGCTTCTCCTGTGGTGGCTGATATGATGCCAGAATATGTGCTGTGGTGCCTCTCTCCTCTGTCTGGGTCCAAAGGCCTAAATCACTGAAAGAGGCCTTCTCCTGTGGTGTGTGATATGATGCCTGAATATGTGCTGTGGTGCCTCTCTCCTCTTCCTGGGTGCGGGGGTCAAAGTAACTCAATGGTGGCTTCTCCTGTGGTGGCTGATATGATGCCAGAATATGTGCTGTGGTGCCTCTCTCCTCTTCCTGGGTGCGGGGGTCAAAGTAACTCAATGGTGGCTTCTCCTGTGGTGGCTGATATGATGCCAGAATATGTGCTGTGGGGCCTCTCTCCTCTTCCTGGGTGCAGGGGTCAAAGTAACTCAATGGTGGCTTCTCCTGTGGTGGTTAGTATGATGCCAGAATATGTGCTGTGGGGCCTCTCTCCTCTTCCTGGGTGCAGGGGTCAAAGTAACTCAATGGTGGCTTCTCCTGTGGTGGCTGATATGATGCCAGAATATGTGCTGTGGTGCCTCTCTCCTCTTCCTGGGTGCGGGGGTCAAAGTAACTCAATGGTGGCTTCTCCTGTGGTGGCTGATATGATGCCAGAATATGTGCTGTGGGGCCTCTCTCCTCTTCCTGGGTGCAGGGGTCAAAGTAACTCAATGGTGGCTTCTCCTGTGCTGATTGATATAAAGCTGATGGTTGTGCCATCTGACATGGTTGCCAGGGTCTGATTCAATGGGGGCCTACTCCTGTGGTGGGTGATCTAAATGCCTGATTCTCTGCTGTGAAACCTCTCTCCTCCGTCT
This sequence comes from Bufo bufo, assembly GCF_905171765.1. Classification (NCBI taxonomy): domain Eukaryota; kingdom Metazoa; phylum Chordata; class Amphibia; order Anura; family Bufonidae; genus Bufo; species Bufo bufo. The sequence continues at coordinate 467,197,645 of NC_053392.1, read as the reverse complement.
GGGTGTAGGGGTCAAAGTCTTTCAAAGTCGCCTTCTCCTGTGCTGATTGATATGAAGCTGATGGTTGTGCCATCTGACATGGTTGCCGGGGTCCCATTAAATTGTGGCCTACTCCTGTGGTGGTTGATATGATGCCTGATTCTCTGATGTGGAACCTCTCTCCTCTGTTTGGGTGAAGGGGTCAAAGTAACTAAATGGTGGCTTCTCCTGTGGTGGCTGATATGATGCCAGAATATGTGCTGTGGGGCCTCTCTCCTCTTCCTGGGTGCAGGGGTCAAAGTAACTCAATGGTGGCTTCTCCTGTGGTGGCTGATATGATGCCAGAATATGTGCTGTGGTGCCTCTCTCCTCTTCCTGGGTGCGGGGGTCAAAGTAACTCAATGGTGGCTTCTCCTGTGGTGGCTGATATGATGCCAGAATATGTGCTGTGGTGCCTCTCTCCTCTTCCTGGGTGCGGGGGTCAAAGTAACTCAATGGTGGCTTCTCCTGTGGTGGCTGATATGATGCCAGAATATGTGCTGTGGTGCCTCTCTCCTCTTCCTGGGTGCAGGGGTCAATGTAACTAAATGGTGGCTTCTCCTGTGGTGGTTGATATGATGCCTGATTCTCTGCTGTGAAACCTCTCTCCTCCATCTGGGTGTAGGGGTCAAAGTCTTTCAAAGTCGCCTTCTCCTGTGCTGATTGATATAAAGCTGATGGTTGTGCCATCTGACATGGTTGCCAGGGTCTGATTCAATGGGGGCCTACTCCTGTGGTGGGTGATCTAAATGCCTGATTCTCTGCTGTGAAACCTCTCTCCTCCGTCTGGGTGTAGGGGTCAAAGTCTTTCAAAGTCGCCTTCTCCTGTGCTGATTGATATGAAGCTTATGGTTGTGCCATCTGACATGGTTGCCGGGGTCCCATTAAATTGGGGCCTACTCCTGTGGTGGGTGATCTAAATGCCTGATTCTCTGCTTTGAAACCTCTCTCCTCCGTCCGGGTGTAGGGGTCAAAGTCTGTCAAAGTCGCCTTCTCCTGTGCTGATTGATATAAAGCTTATGCTTGTGCCATCTGACATGGTTGCCGGGGTCTGATTCAATGGTGGCCTACTCCTGTGGTGGGTGATCTAAATGCCTGATTCTCTGCTGTGTAACCTCTCTCCTCCGTCTGGGTGTAGGGGTCAAAGTAACTAAATGGTGGCCTACTCCTGTGGTGGGTGATATGATGCCTGGTTCTCTGCTGTGGGACCTCTCTCCTTTGTCTGGGTGCTGTGGTCAAAATAATAGTAAGTGACCTTCTCCATTGGTGGGTGACTTGAAGCCTGATTCTGTGCTATGGGACCTCACTCCAATTAATATTGTTTAATTTTTATTTATTTTATGTTAACTCATCATTTCCCTATCTACATTTGTTTGCAGGGGATTTAACTACATTTTGCTGCCTTTTGCAGCCCTCTAGCCCTTTCCGGGTGTGTTTTACAGCCTTTTTAGTGCCCAAAAGTTCGGGTCCCCATTGACTTCTATGGGGTTCGGGTTCGGGATGAAGTTCGGGTCGAGTTCGGATCCCGAACCCGAACATTTTTCGAAAGTTCGGCCGAACTCGTCGAACCCGAACATCCAGGTGTTCGCTCAACTCTAAGTGCTATATATTCGCTATATCTAATATTTGTAATTTTTTAACATTTGAAAACATGATTCCTCACTGCTTCTTGCTTGTGGGCCAATGAGTCATTGGCCCAAAAGCAACTTAAGCAGGAAGGAATCATGTTTTCATATGGAAAAAAATTTTATGAATATTCTAAAAAACGAATATATAGCAATATAGCGAATATATTCGTTATTTAGAATATTCGTCTTTTTTCCCCAATCTGTACAGTTGTTCACGTACTCCTACCCGACAAGCTTCCACTTCACCATGGAAACGCCTGTGGGTTAGAATATACTATCGGATCTGAGTTTTCCCTGAGATCATGAAAACTCAGATCCGATGGTATATTCTAACCCACAGGCATTCCCATGGTGACGGGGAAGCTTGTCAGAGAGGAGTATGCCAAACAACTGTACAGATTGAAAAAAAAAAAAAAAAGAATATTCTAAATAACGAATATATTCGCTATATTGCTATATATTTGTTTTTTAGAATATTCATCATATTCTAAAACAAGAATATATAGCAATATAGCGAATATTCGGAAAATACACATATAGACTGCAATTTAGCTAATATAGTGCTATAAACTTTTTTTTTATTTTTTATTTTTTTTTATTTATATTTTTATTGTAAATTTCACAGTATAACAGGAAATAACAGGGTATCAAGGTATAGGCTCGCAGGCCAAGTCAGAGTAATATTAAGTACAGAGTGAATACAAGTTAAATACCAGTGTATTGCATAATACATGAGTTAAGTTATAAGTCAATCTCTAGCGACTTTGAGAAAATTTTTCGATATATGAAGTACATAAGAGGCTAGGAAACCAAGGCCTAGAAAAGGTGATGAGACCACGTAGCGAGGTGCTTTAGTCTATCATTTGGAATGTAAGGTTATCAGAGCGGGGCAGATGGCGTGGTACATGTTTGTGTTGAATAGTTACAAAAATGTTCCAGTTAATGTAGGTTTCAGGGAGCTAAGCTAAGGATTAGGGGATCTGTATTTGGACCACAGAGACCATTTATTGAGGAAAGTCAGGTGTGTGCGGGATTCCCAAGAGGATAATTCCTCAAACCTATGGATCTGGTCAATTTTTTTAATCCATTGGTCTAGAGTTGGAACAGTGGGCTGTAGCCAAAATTTAGGAAGGTGAAGGCGAGCCGCCAAAATCATCTGTGTAAATACAAATGGTGGTTTGGCATTCACCTTTTCTTGAGAGAGTGAAAGTAGGGCAATTTGCGGAGAGGGCTGAATCGATGTACCACAAACACCATTAGCAATAGTAAAGACTTCACACCACCATTTCTGGATAAGAGGGCAGGTCCACCAAATATGGAGGAAGGTTCCTCTCTCTCCAAGGCACCTCCAGCACACATCAGAAGCGGATCTAGCAAATCTCGCTATCTTATCTGGTGTATTGTACCATCTTGTAAGAATTTTGTAGCTGTTTTCCTGGATTCTGACACAGCGGGAGGCACCATGAGGGAGTTCTAGTAATTTAGGTAGGGATTCATGAGGAAATGTGGTATTTAGATCCAATTCCCATTGCATAACAAAGGATGGCTTAGCCATCATAGGAGGTAGACGCAGTTTGCTGTATAACCGTGAGACAAGTTTTCTGGGTAATGTTTGTTGTGAAATTAGAGCTTCCAGCCAAACTAGGGGGCAAAGAAGATCACCTATCCTAATGTGTTGTTTTAGATAGGCCCTAAGGTAAGTAACAGATATAAAGTCTCGTGGATGGGGGTTGAGCAGGGTATTTGTGTCTCTTAAGTCCATCCATACTCCAGTAGGGAGAGCTAAAGAGATTATTGGAGTCAAAGAAGACCTCAGCCCCACTGAAGTAGAGTCTCTTAATATGGGAGGGGCCGTGTTTAGTACATCTGCTACGGTCAGGGTAGGTGAAGGAAATGGGATAGAACAATGTTTGGAAGATAACCACTTCCATGCTTCCAATGCGGCCCGGACAATTGGATAATGAGACATATGGCCAGAAAAGACCGTCTCCTGACCCAAGAGAAGCGCTCTAGCTGGTCTATTCAGTATATCTAGTTCTATCTGGACCACGGCGGGAGATGGAGAAGCGCTCAACCAAGCTATTAAACGTGAGAAGAGAATGGCCTTCCCATACAACTCCGGGTTCGGTAGGCCTATTCCCCCAGCGTGCCTAGGCTTAGTGAGGAGAGTAGCAGAAAGTCTCGCCTTCTTTCCATTCCAAATGAAAGATCAAAATTTAAAATGTAATAATATTTGGGGACAGGAATGGGGAGAACTTGCGGCAAATAGGTGAGTTTGGGAAGTATTAGGGAAGAAAGGAGGTTTTTTCGACCAAACCAAGACAGTGTTGGATTGGATCGGGCCAAATTATCAATAGCCTCGAAGATAGATTTTTTTTAAGGGAATATAGTTAAGAGAAAAGAGTTCTGTTATTTCTGGGCTAATTTTGACCCCTAAGTATGTGATATTGGGAGAGGACCAATTAAATGGGGAATCCAACATTAGATGGCATTTGGTTGCCCGGGGAATACCCAAGCATAGAACTAGCGATTTATTGGCGTTAATTTTAAAATCTGACATTATGCTATATGTATTCAGGTGGGACTGAATTCGGGGTAGGGACGTTTTTGGATTGCTCGTCATTATAAGTACATCGTCCGCAAAGGCTGCAATTTTCTGTTCCCTGCCTCCCAAACATAGACCCATTACCTCCCGGTCCAATCTTATATTTGCTAAAAGAGGTTCAAGAGCTAATATAAATAAGAGGGGTGATAGGGGGCATCCCTGTCGAGTCCCATTTCTAATAGCAAAGGAGGAGGATATAGTACCGTTAACTAGGACTGAGGCTGTTGCTTGTTCATACATCGAGAAAACTGCTTTAATATAGGAGTCAGGTATGCCAAATCCAGGTAGCACTTGTTTTAAATATGACCAGTTGACCCTGTCAAATGCTTTCTCAGCATCTGTGCTGAGTAAAAGCAAGGGAGAGGAAATCTGTTTAGCATGACAAAGAGTATTAATCACCCTTGTGGTATTGTCTTTGCCTTCTCTGTTACGGACAAAACCCACCTGATCTCCATGAACAAGTTGAGGGAGGAGAATAGCTAATCTATTAGCTAACATCTTGGCCAGGAGTTTTAGGTCTATGTTTAGGAGGGAAATGGGTCTGTAATTGGAGCATAATTTGGCATCTTTCCCTTCTTTGGGGATGAGGGTTATGTGGGCTGCCGTCATATCTCTTGAAAGAGGGATTCCCTCAAGAGTTTGGTTGCAAACTTCCAAAAGATAAGGAAGAAGGAGTTCCTGGAACATTTTGTAGTATGCTAACGGAAGACCATCAGAGCCTGGACTCTTTCCTGTCGGCATTTGATTCATTGCTTTTTTTAGCTCGTTTAGGGAAAAGGGGGCTGCAAGGTTCGACTTCTGTTCCAAGTTAATGTTAGGAAGTTAAGCGGCTTCCAGAAAGGAAGATATGACAGAGGCATGGGTTCTTGGTTCAATTGTTGAGGGGAGATTATATAACTATAAACTTTTTTTTCATAGTTATAATTTTTTTTCTCTTATGATCTTCAGATTTGAAGAAAAATTACAACTTGAAAAAAAAATGGTTATAGCATTAAATTAGCTAAATTGCAGTCTATATGTGTAGTTTACGAATATTTGCTATATTGCTATATATTAGTTTTTAGAATATTCATCATATTCTAAAACAAGAATATATAGGAATATAGCAAATATTTGCTAAATACAAATATAGAGCAATTTAGCAAATATAGTGCTATAACCTTTTTTTATAGTCTTATTATTTTTTTCTCTTCTGAACTTTAGATTTGGAAAAAATTTACACTATTAAAAAATATATATTATAGCGCTATATTAGCTTAGCTAAATTGCTCTGTTTGTATTTTATCGAATATTTGCTATATTGCTATATATTCTTGTTTTAGAATATGATGAATATTCTTAAAATGAATTTATATAGCACTATATTTACTGCTATATATTCTTTTTTAATCAACTTCGCATTCCGTGATTTTTACATTTTAGATTAATCGCAATCGCAAAAATAATCTTGAATACGAATGTTGGTCCACTCCTCTTTAATAGCTGTGCGAAGTTGCAGAATATTGGCAGGAACAGGAACACGCTGTTGTTGCGCCGATCCAAAGCATCCCAAACATGCTCAATGGGTGACATGTCCGGTGAGTATGCTGGCCATACAGGAACTGGGATGTTTTCAGCTTCCAGGAATTGTGTACAAATCTTTGCATTATCATTCTGCAAAATGAGGTGATGGTCGTGGATGAATGGCACAACAATGGGCCTCAGGAGCTCATCACGGTATCGCTGTGCATTCAAAATGCCATTAATAAAATACACATGTGTTCATTGTCCATAACATACGCCTGCCCATACCATAACTCCACCGCCACCATGGGCCACTCGATCCACAACGTTGACGTCAGCAAACCGCTCACCCACACACGCTGTTTGCCATCTGCCCTGAACAGTGAAAACCGGGACTTATCTGTGAACAGAACGCCTCTCCAAAGTCCTATACGCCATTAATAGTGAGCATTTGCCCACTCAAAGTCAGGTCCAGACCCCGATGAGGACGACGAGCATGAAGATGAGCTTCCCTGAGACGGTTTCTGACAATTTGTGCAGAGATTATTTGGTTATGCAAACCGATTGGTGCTGCAGCAGTCCGGTGGCTGGTCTTAGACGATAATGGAGGTGAACATGCTGTATGTGGAGGTCCTAGGCTGGTGTGGTTACACGTGGTCTGAGGTGCCAATTGCTCGCTCCCTCAAAGGTTGCGACATCTTTGGCATTGTGCTGTGTGATCAGACTGCACATTTCAGAGTGGCTTTTAATTGTGGGCAGTCTAAGGCACCCCTGTGGAATATTCATGGGTCTAATCAGCACCTTGATATGCCACATCTGTGAAGTGGGATGGATTATCTCGGCAAAGGAGAAGTGCTCACTAATACAGATTTAGACAAATTTGCGAACAATATTTGAGAGTAATGGGTCTTTTGTGTATGTAGAAAATGTTTCAGATCTATGAGTTCAACTCAAGCAAAATGGGAGCAAAACCAAAAGTGTTGCCTTTATATTTTTGTTCAGTGTAATTTAATATAATATAATTAAGTACCATTGAGTGTAATAAAAATATACAGTACTCGAAAAATGACCCATCGTTGCCCGAGTATGAAGTGTTATTCTGTTTGTGTGTTTATTGAATTTGATCCAATAATGCCAAGGATGCCAATCAATGCCCTCATTTCTTAACCACCTCAGCCCCTATAGCTTAAACACCCTGAAAGACCAGGCCACTTTTTACACTTCTGACCTACACTACTTTCACCGTTTATTGCTCGGTCATGCAACTTACCACCCAAATGAATTTTACCTCCTTTTCTTCTCACTAATAGAGCTTTCATTTGGTGGTATTTCATTGCTGCTGACATTTTTACTTTTTTTGTTATTAATCGAAATTTAACGATTTTTTTTGCAAAAAAATGACATTTTTCACTTTCAGTTGTAAAATTTTGCAAAAAAAACGACATCCATATATAAATTTTGCTCTAAATTTATTGTTCTACATGTCTTTGATAAAAAAAATGGTTTGGGTAAAAGTTATAGCGTTTACAAACTATGGTACAAAAATGTGAATTTCCGCTTTTTGAAGCAGCTCTGACTTTCTGAGCACCTGTCATGTTTCCTGAGGTTCTACAATGGCCAGACAGTACAAACACCCCACAAATGACCCCATTTTGGAAAATAGACACCCTAAGGTATTCACTGATGGGCATAGTGAGTTCATAGAACTTTTTATTTTTTGTCACAAGTTAGCGGAAAATGATGATTTTTATTTTATTTTATTTTTTCTTACAAAGTCTCATATTCCACTAACTTGTGACAAAAAATAAAAAGTTCTATTAACTCACTATGCCCATCAGCGAATACCTTGGGGTGTCTTCTTTCCAAAATGGGGTCACTTGTGGGGTAGCTATACTGCCCTGGCATTCTAGGGGCCCAAATGTGTGGTAAGGAGTTTGAAATCAAATTCTGTAATAAATGGCCGGTGAAATCCGAAAGGTGCTCTTTGAAATGCTGGCCCCTTTGCCCACCTAGGCAATTTTACATATACCCATGCTGGGTGAGATAAATATCTTGGTCAAATGCCAACTTTGTATAAAAAAATGGGAAAAGTTGTCTTTTGCCAAGATATTTCTCTCACCCAGCATGGGTATATGTAAAATGACACCCCAAAACACATTGCCCAACTTCTCCTGAGTACGGCGATACCACATGTGTGACACTTTTTTGCAGCCTAGATGCGCAAAGGGGCCCACATTCATTTTATGAGGGCATTTTTAGACATTTGGATCCCAGACTTCTTCTCACGCTTTAGTGCCCCTAGAATGCCAGGGCAGTATAAATACCCCACATGTGACCCCATTTTGGAAAGAAGACACCCCAAGGTACTCAATGAGGGGCATGGCGAGTTCATAGAATTTTTTTTTTTTTTGCACAAGTTAGCAGAAATTGATATATTTTTTTTTTTTCTCACAAAGTCTCCCTTTCCGCTAACTTGGGACAAAAATTTCAATCTTTCATGGACTCAATATGCCCCTCACGGAATACCTTGGGGTGTCTTCTTTCCGAAATGGGGTCACATGTGGGGTATTTATACTGCCCTGGCATTCTAGGGGCCCTAAAGCGTGAGAAGAAGTCTGGAATATAAATGTCTAAAAAATTTTACGCATTTGGATTCCGTGAGGGGTATGGTGAGTTCATGTGAGATTTTATTTTTTGACACAAGTTAGTGGAATATGAGACTTTGTAAGAAAAAAATATATAATTTCCGCTAACTTGGGCCAAAAAAATTGTCATTGATCACCCCCCTATAAGGCTCCATTCAGACGTTTGTATGCGTTTTGCGGATCCGATCCATCTATCAGTGGATCCGTAAAAATCATGCGGACGTCTGAATGGAGCTTTACAGGGGTGTGATCAATGACAGGGGGGTAATCAATGACAGGGGGGTGATCAGGGAGTCTATATGGGGTGATCAGGGGTGATCAGGGGCTAATAAGGGGTTAATAAGTGACGGGGGGGTGTAGTGTAGTGTGGTGCTTGGTGCTACATATTGATGAGCTATCTGTGTCCTCTGGTGGTCGATCCAAACAAAAGGGACCATCAGAGGACCAGGTAGCAGGTATATTAGACGCTGTTTTGATAACAGCGTCTAATATACCTGTTAGGGGTTAAAAAAAATCACATCTCCAGCCTGCCAGCGAACGATCGCCGCTGGCAGGCTGGAGATCCACTCTCTTACCTTCCGTTCCTGTGAGCGCGCGCCCCATTGTGCGCGCGTTCACAGGAAATCTCGCGTCTCGCGAGAGGACGCGCCGGCGCGTCCAGGCTGATTTAATCAACCACCTCCAGGACGCGTCGCTGCGTACGGCGGTCCGGAGGTGGTTAAAGGGAAATCTTAAGTAGCCCTATATACCCCACAAGTCGCACACTGTTTATTTTATTTACTGTCCTCCATAAGAGTAGCCTCCACAGCACCCCATCCATTTAACTGTGACCTCCATAGTTCCACCGCCCTCCTTAACAATACCCTCCATAGAACCCCACACCTTTAACAGTTAACTCCACAACACCTCGCCCCCTTAACAGTGACCTCCACAATTTCCCTTCTTCTTTAACAGATATTTTCACAGTGACCTTCCCCATTAACAATGACCTCCACAGATCCCTGACCCCCTAAAAGTGACTTTCACAGCACCTCACCCCTTTAACAATGACCACCTCGTTGACAGTGACCTTCACAGTGCTTGCCTATTAACTGTGACCTCCACAGCACCATGCTCCCTTACCAGTGACCTCCACAGCACCCTGCCACCTTAACTGTGACCTTCACAGCACCACACCCCCAACAGTGACTTACAGAGCATTCTTCCCCTTTAACTGTGATTTTTACAAGTGCCTGACCTCTTAACAGTGACTTCCACAAAGCCCCACTTAATAATGACTTTCACAGCACTCTGACCCCTTAAAAATGACCTCCACAGTGTGCCATCCTCCTTGACAATTACATCAACAGCTCCCACCCCCTTAACAGTGACCTGCACAGCACACTAAACCCATAACTGTGATCTCCACAGTGACCCACCCCCTGAACAGTGACCACCATAGCACCACACCCACTTAGCATACATATTCATAGCACACACCCCATTAACCCCTTAGCCTGTTTGACCAGCCTGTTTTTGGCCTTAGTGACCAAACATTTTTCTTCCTTTTTTCATCGTCACGTTCCAAGAGCTATAACTTTTCTATTTTTCTGTCTATATAGCTGTATGAGGGCTTGTTTTTTGTGGGAAAAGTTGTACTTTTTAATAACGCCATTTTGTAGTACACATAACTTTCTGATTGACTTTTATTAAATCTTTCTGGGAGGGAGATAAGAAAAACAACAATTCTGCCACTGCGTTTTTACGTTATAAATTTTACGGCGTTCATTTTTCGGTATAAATAACATAATATCTTTATTCTCTGGGTCAGTACGATTACAGTGATACCAAATACATATCGTTTTTTAAATTTTTACAACTTTTTTGCAATTATACCCCTTTTTCGAAAAGGAAAACATTTTTTTGCATTGCCGCTTCCAAAGACCCAGAACTTTTTTTTTTTTTTTCTTTCTATGGAGTTGTGTGAGGGCTTGATTTTTGCGGGACGACTTGTATTTTTCATTGGTATCATTTTGGAGTAAATATTGCTTTTTGATTGGTTGTTTTAAAGTTTTTTTGATGACAACTAAGAATAAATTAGCAATTCTGTCATTTATTTTTATTTTTTACGGTGTTCAGCGTAGGGTATAATTTACATGATATTTATGTATTCCAAGTCATTACAGATGCGGAAATACCAAACATATGGGGGAGAATTTTTTTTTGCAATTTTTTTCATTAATAAAGCGTATTTTCAATGGAAAAAAAAGCTTTTTTAATGGAATTTTTTTATTTAATAAATATGTTTTTAATTTTTTTACCACTTAATAGTCACACAAGGGGACTATAACAGACAGTATTTTGATTGCTTTTAAAATGCAATGCACTATCCCCATAGTGCATTGCATTTTAATGGCAATGCTATTCTAACATTGACCAGTAGACTATGCCAGAGAGGCGCAGCATGCTGAAAATGACATCAGACCTAGCCAGCTTTCACACACATCGGCACCCCATGATCGCATTTGCGGGGAGCACATGGGAGACAGAGGGAGCTGAACGTGGCATGTAAAGTGTAAAACAGCCTGGATCGGCACCTCCCCCGGGGATCCGTGCAGCACATAAAAAAGCGGCGGCCCAACTTAACCCCTTAAGGACCGGGCTCATTTTCACCTTAAGGACCAGGCCATTTTTTGCAAATCTGACCAGTGTCACTTTAAGTGCTCATAACTTTAAAACGCTTTGACTTATCCAGGCCATTCTGAGATTGTTTTTTCGTCACATATTGTACTTCATGACACTGGTAAAATGAAGTCAAAAAAATTATTTTTTTTGCACATAAAAATACCTAATTTACCAAAAATTTGGAAAAATTTGCAAATTTCAAAGTTTCAGTTTCTCTACTTCTGTAATACATAGTAATACCCCCAAAAATTGTGATGACTTTACATTCCCCATATGTCTACTTCATGTTTGAATTGTTTTGGGAATGATATTTTAATTTTTGGGGATGTTATAAGGCTTAGAAGTTTAGAAGCAAATCTTGACATTTTTCAGAAATTTACAAAAACTAAATTTTTAGGGACCAGTTCAGGTCTGAAGTCACTTTGCGAGGCTTACATAATAGAAACCACCCAAAAATGACCCCATCTAAGAAACTACACCCCTCAAGGTATTCAAAACTGATTTTGCATACATTGTTAACCCTTTAGGTGTTGCACAAGAGTTATTGGCAAATAGGGAGGAAATTTGAGAATTTCATTTTTTTGTCTAATTTTTCATTTTAACCCATTTTTTCCACTACCAAAGCAAGGGTTAACAGCCAAACAAGACCGTATCTTTATTGCCCTGACTCTGCCGTTTACAGAAACACCCAATATGTGGCCGTAAACTACTGTACGGCCACACAGCGGGGCGTAGAGTGAAAGGTGCGCCGTTTGGTTTTTGGAAGGCTGATTTTTATGGACTGGTTTTTTTGACATCATGTCCCATTTGAAGCCCCCTGATGCACCCCTAGAGGAGAAACTCCCTAAAAGTGACCCCATCTAAGAAAGTACACCCCTCAAGGTATTCAAAACTGATTTTACATACGTCGTTAACCCTTTAGGTGTTGCACAAGAGTTATTGGCAAATGGGGATGAAATTTGAGAATTTCATTTTTTTGCCTAATTTTCAATTTTAACCCATTTTTTCCACTAACAAAGCAAGGGTTAACAGCCAAACAAGACTGTATCTTTATTGCCCTGTCTCTGCTGTTTACAGAAACACCCAATATGTGGCCGTAAACTACTGTACGGCCACACAGTAGGGCGTAGAGTGAAAGGTGCGTGGTTTGGTTTTTGGAAGACAGATTTTGCTGGACTGTTTTTTTTTACACCATGTCCCATTTGAAGCCCCCCTGATGCACCCCTAGATTAGAAATTCCATAAAAGTGACCCCATCTAAGAAACTACACCCCTCAAGCTATTCAAAACTGATTTTACAAACTTTGTTAACCCTTTAGGTGTTGCACAAGATTTAATGGAAAATAGAGACACAATTTCAAAATTTCACATTTTTGGCAGATTTTCCATTTTAATATTTTTTTTTCCAGTTACAAAGCAAGGGTTAACAGCCAAACAAAACTCATTATTTATGGCCCTTATTCTGTAGTTTACAGAAACACCCCATATGTGGCTGTAAACCGCTGTACGGGCACACGGCAGGGCGCAGAAGGAAAGGAATGCCATACGGTTTTTGGAAGGCAGATTTTGCTGGACTGGTTTTTTGACACCATGTCCCATTTGAAGCCCCCCTGATGCACCCCTAGAGTAGAAACTCCAAAAAAGTGACTCTATTTTAGAAACTACGGGATAGGGTGGCAGTTTTGTTGGTACTAGTTTAGGGTACATATGATTTTTGGTTGCTCTATATTACACTTTTTGTGCAGCAAGGTAACAAGAAATAGCTTTTTTGGCACGTTTTTTTTTTTTGTTATTTACAAAATTCCTCTGACAGGATTTATCATGTGGTAATTTTATAGAGCAGGTTGTCACGGATGCGGCGATACCTAATATGTATACAATTTTTTTTATTTATGTAAGTTTTATACAATAACTTCATTTTTAAAACCAAAAAAATGTTTTTGTGTCTCCATAGTCTAAGAGCCATAGTTTTTTCAGTTTTTGGGCGATTATATTGAGTAGGGTTTCATTTTTTGCGGGATGAGATGACGGTTTGATTGGCACTATTTTGGGGTGCATATGACTTTTTGATCGCTCGCTATTACACTTTTTGTGACGTAAGATGGCAAAAAATGGCTTTTTTTACACCGTTTTTTTATTATTTTTTTACGGTGGTCACCTGAGGGGTTAGGTCATGTGATATTTTTATATAGCCGGTCGATACGGACGCGGCGATACCTAATATGTTTCCTTTTTTTATTTATGTAAGTTTTACACAATGATTTCATTTTTGAAACAAAAAAAATCATGTTTTAGTGTTTCCATAGTCTAAGAGCCATAGTTTTTTCAGTTTTTGGGCGATTATCTTGAGTAGGGTCTCATTTTTTGCGGGATGAGATGACGGTTTGATTGGTACTATTTTGGCGTACATTCAACTTTTTTGATCACTTTTATTACCTTTTTTGGGAAGTAAGGTGGGCAAAATTTCAATTTTCTCATAGTTTTTATTTTTTTATTTTTATGGCGTTCACCGTGCAGGGAAAGTAACATAACTGTTTTATAGATCAGGTCGTTACGGACGCGGCGATACCTAATATGTGTAGTGTATTTTATTTTTTTAATTTTTATTCAGTGATAAATGTTTTTTTTTTTATCTTAACTTTTTTCACTTTTTTTTACATTTTTGTGACCCAGACCCACTTGGTTCTTGAAGATCCAGTGGGTCTGATGTCTGTATAATACAGTACAGTACAATATATATTGTTCTGTACTGTATTTTACTTACACTGAACAGATCTATGCTTTTAGCACAGATCTGTTCAGCACCATGGACAGCAGGACGCCTGAGCAGGCGTCCTGTTGCCATGGGAACCCTCCCCGTCTGCTCAAACCTTCGCAGACGGGGAAGGGTAAGCACGGGGCTGAGGGGGGCTCTCTGGGGGCTCTCTCCCTCTCCATCGGGGGGCTGCAAAGGCACAGCAGCCCCCCGATGGAGAGGGAGGGAGCTCCCTGACCGATGACAGTTAACTTTTTCCATACAGCGGTCCGTACGGACCGCGGTATGGAAAGGGTTAAACGGCTGACATCTGCACAGATGTCAGCCGTTTATACCAGGGTGCCAGCAATGTGCTGGCACCCTGGTATAACCACTAGAAGCCAATGATCGTTCATGGGGAGGCGGGCGGGGGATCGCGATCCCGCCTGCCGCACCGCCCGCCTCCCGCAACGCCCCCACCGCCTGCGACACCCCCCCCCCGCACCACCCGCCGGCATAAAATCGTGCAGGGGTGCAGGGGGGGGTGAAAAATAATGATTTTAGCCACTCTAAAGCTTCTGATCCCCGCGGTCAGGGTCCGCGGGGATCAGAAACTGCAAAAAGCGCAGCAAACCGCGGTTTGCTGCGATCGCCGATACGGGGGGGTCAAATGACTCCCCCTGCATTGTTACGGGATGCCGGCTGAATGATTTCAGCCGAAATCCCGTTCCAATTAACCCCTGGGGCGCCGGAATACAGATTTCAAGTCAGGACGTACCGGTACGTCCTGGGTCCTTAAGGACTCGGGAAATAGGGCGTACCGGTACGTCCTGGGTCCTTAAGGGGTTAAGGCCCCTTAATGACTGCTGTAAAAACATGTATTTGTGGTCACTAAGGGGTTAACAATGGCCTCGACAGCACCTCACCCTCTTAACAGTGACTGAAACATTGTCCAGAACCTTAACAGTGACCTCCACACAGGGCCGGTGCAAGGGTTTTTGCCACCCTAGGTAAGATAAAAATTGCCGCCCCCCCCCCTTATCAGATGATCTGCCCATATCATGACATCACATATGTTCCACCCCTTTATCAGCATTTAAATTAAAAGAACTGCTATGTTTCCCTTAGGTTAATCAAGCTTCTTGTAGCTGTCTCCCTGACAGCCGCTGGAGGTGCTTCCGCGATTCTCACTGTGAAAATTACAGTGGGAAGACGCGGAACATAGTTTTGAATGCGTGCGCATGCGCATTCGCAGCTGAGAGGAGGATCGGGGAGAAGAGTTCCCAGTGCCAGCGCTGGAGAAAAGTAAGTGACTGAAGGGGTTTTAACCCCTTCAGCCCAGTGGGAGGGGGACACGAGGGTGCCCCACTCCTAACAACTATATAGTGCCAGGAAAATGAGTTTGTTTTCCTGGCACTATAGTGCTCCTTTAACACCAGTACTGCACAGTGTCTTTTCTCTGCAGGAACAGGCTATAGACACCAGTACCACTACATTAAACTGTAGTGGTTCTGGGACTATAGTGTCCTTTTAGGCTCCATTCACACGTCCGCAATTTCGTTCTGCATTTTGCGGAATGGAATTGCGGACCCAATCATTCCTATGGGGCAGCACGATGTGCTGCCCGGACACGGAGTTGTGGATCCGCACTTCCGGGTCCGCACTTCCGTTCCGCCAAAAAATAGAACATGTCCTATTCTTGTCCGCAATTGCGGATAAGAACAGGCATATTCTATTAGTGCCGGCAATGTGCGGTCCGCAAAATGCGGAACGCACATTGCTGCTTTCCGTGTTTTGCGGATCCGCGGCTCCATGTATCCGCAAAACACGTTGCGGACGTGTGAATGGAGCCTTAATGTGAGGTAAATTAGTTTCCAATGTAGTATTAATAACTAAACAATTAAATAATAAACATATTGCATTGTCTACTTACCACCAGGACAATAAGATGATCTGGTCTCTGGCTGCAGTCTGGCTCTTGGTCTGACTCTGGGGACTCCCTTGTCACTCTCTTCTCCCCCCCCCTGTCACTCTCTTCTCCCCCCTCCCTTATCACTCTCTTCTCCCCCCTCCCTTGTCACTCTCTTCTCCCCCCCTTGTCACTCTCTTCTCCCCCCTTGTCACTCTCTTCTCACCCCCTTGTCACTCTCTTCTCCCCCCTTGTCACTCTCTTCTCCCCCCTCCCTTGTCACTCTCTTCTCCCCCCTCCCTCCCTTGTCACTCTCTTCTCCCCCCTCCCTCCCTTGTCACTCTCTTCTCCCCCCCTCCCTTGTCACACTCTTCTCCCCCCCTCCCTTGTCACACTCTTCTCCCTCCCTCCCTTGTCACTCTCTTCTCCCTCCCTCCATTATCACTCTCTCCCCCCCCCTTATCACTCTCTTCTCTCCCCCTCCCTTGTCATTCTCTTCTCTCCTCCTCCCTTGTCACTCTCTTCTCCCCCCTCCCTTATCACTCTCTTCTCCCCCTCCCTTATCACTCTCTTCTCCCCCCTCCCTTGTCACCCTCTTCTCCCCCCTCCCTTGTCCCCCCTCCCTCCTTTGTCACTATCCCCCCTCCCTTGTCACTCTCTTCTCCCCCCTCCCTCCCTTGTCACTCTTATCTCCCCTCCCTTGTCACTCTCATTCCCCCCTCCCTTGTCACTCTCATTCTCCTACTCATTTGTCACTCTCATTTCCCCCCCACTCCCTTGTCACTCTCATTTCCTCCCCCCCCTTGTCATTCTCATTCCCCCCCCTTGTCACTCTCATTTCCTCCCCCCCCCCTTGTCACTCTCATTTCCTCTCCCCCTCCCTTGTCACTCTCATTTCCTCCTCCCCCTTGTCACTCTCATTTCCTCCCCCCCTCCCCTCCCTTGTCACTCTCATATCCTCCCCCCCTCCCTTGTCACTCTCATTTACCCCCTCTCCCTTGTCACTCTCATTCCCCCCCACCTCTAGTGTAGCGTGGCCGAGCTGTGTTCGGTCCGCGGTACAGGAGCATTTGTTTCCTGTACCCGGCCGGACTGAAAGGAAATGCACACTAAGTGGGCTGGTACCCGGGCTGGTGCACAATCATAGACGCACCAGCCAGGGCAGTGCGGCAGCCGCCTGGTGCGGGGAGGGCCCGCCGCCGCACTTTAAAAAAAAACTTGCGGCAACGTTTTTTTTTAACCGCACGGGGTCGGCGCCCCCTGCTAAATTGCGCCCTAGGCGGCTGCCTAGGTCGCCTTACAGGTGGTGCCGGCCCTGCCTCCACAATGCTCTGTCCCCCTAACAGTGACCTCCACAGCATCCTGTCCCACTCACATTGACCTCAACAATGCTCTGTCCCCATAACAGTGACCTATAAAAGTGAATAAAAATGGCAGTTAGGTTTGTAACTTTGTATATGGCAGTTAGGATATGATTGAAGCTGCAAGCTCTTATTGGCTAATATTTTTATTGTGAATATCTCAGGAATGGTACATACTAAAGAGCCGATACATTTATGAAAACCTTCCTGGACTTCCCATGTACCTATGTGCCAAAATTTGGTGCAGATTAGTCCAGTTGTTTGGCCATGCATAAAGATCAAACAGATAACAGACAGACAGAAATTCATTAAAAGAAAATGTAAATTCATTTACAAGAGATATGAGTGAAAGACTAGCAGAAGGACCTGGCTTTGCGCAGGTACATTTTGTCTATTTTATTTAATGTTTGTGTATGTGATTAAAAAATATCCACTTTGTCCCCCTTAACAGTCACCTCTGCAGTGCCCCACCTCCTTAACAGTAACTTCCATAGTGCACCACCCCTTAACAATGGCCTCTGCAGAACCCTCCCTCCTTACTTTGGGATTGTTTTTGCTAATTTGTCACATTTAAATGTTTCAGATCATCCAAGATAAGGACAACATGAGTAATCACAAAATGAAAACATTATAACTGGTTGTACCACTCTTGGAGGTGACAACTGCAATCAAGCATTTGTGATAACATGCAGTGAGTCCTTTGCATCGCTGTGGATGGATGTTGGCTGACTCTTCTTTGCAGAATTGTTTTAGTTCAGCTTCATTGGAGGGTTTTCAAGCATGAACAGCATGTTTATCTTGCTACAGTATCTCAATGGGATTCACATCAGGATTTTGATTTGGCAATTCCAGAAGCTTAATTTAATTTTATTGGAGCCATTTAGAAGTGTACTTGCTTGTGTGCTTCAGGTTATTGTTCTGCTGTATAATGCCACTCTGCTCAAGAGTGGACATTATCTTTCAGAATTTTCTGATACAGAGCAGAATTCATGGTTCTATCAATTATAGCAAATCATCCAGGTTCAGCAGAAGCAAGGCAGCCCCAGACAATCATACTTCCACCACCAAGTTTGACTGTTGGTATTACATTCTTATGGTGGAATGTGGTATAAGCTTTACTGCGGATGTAAGGGGACCCATGTGTTCCTAAAAGTTCCACCTTTTGAGGCATCAGTCTACAGAATATTATATCACACCTCTTGGAGGTAATCTAGATGTTTTTGCAAATGAGAGACAAGCTTCTGTATTCTTTTTGGTCAGAAGTTGTTTGTGCCTTGAGACTCTCCCATAGATGCCATTTGCACAGTGTGTTTTTTTGCTGTGAAATAATGTACATTGCTGTTAACTGAGACAAGTGAGGTCCGCAGTTCTTTAGATGATCATCTGGGTTTGTTTGTGACTTTCTGGGTGACTTGTCAATGCACGTTTTGTTAAATTCTGGAAAGATTAAACACTGTCCCTAGTTTTCTACATTTGTGTATATAGCTTTCACTGTGATTTGTTAAGAGTCATAGAAGAATAACAATGGCTTTGTAACCCTTTCAATGACTTTGTTTCTCTATTTGAATCTCCTTAGAATGTGCTAATTGGCAGTCCTATTTGAAACTTTCCAGCCTTCTTCATATTTCAAGGTTCTATTTAATTGATATTTAGATTCAACAGGTCTGATGATAATCATGTCTGGGTGTGTCTAGTGAAAGTGAACCCAATTGTCAAATTAATTAGTTATATTATATCTTAGTTCTATATATATATTTTTTGTCTCTTTTTGCATTTGTGTTTTAGGCTGGGTTCACACAGGCGAGATTTCCGCGCGGGTGCAATGCGTGATGGGAACGCATTGCACCCGCACTGAATCCAGACCCATTCATTTCTATTGGGCGGTGCACATGAGCAGTGTTTTTCACGCATCACTTGTGCGTTGCGTGAAAATCGCAGCATGCTCTATATTGTGCGTTTTACACGCAACGCAGACCCCATAGAAGTGAATGGGGCTGCGTGAAAATCGCAAGCATCCGCAAGCAAGTGCGGATGCGGTGCAATTTTCACGCACGGTTGCTAGGAGACGATCTGGATGGGGACCTGATCATTATTATTTTCTGAATACAGAATGCTAAGTAAAATAGGGCTGGAGGGGTTAAAAAAAATAAAAAAATAATTTAACTCACCTTAATCCACTTGTTCGCGCAGCCGGCATCTCTTCTGTCTTCATCTGTGAGGTGAAGGACCTGTGGTGACGTCACTGCGCTCATCACATGGTCCATCACATGATCCATCACCATGTTATAAGGGAAAATAATACAATCTACACAACACCTAACCCAAACCTGAACTTCTGTCAAGAAGTTCGGGTCTGGGTACCACAGTCAGTTTTTTATCACGCGCGTGCAAAACACATTGCACCCGCGCGATAAAAACTGAACAACGGAATGCAATCGCAGTCAAAACTGACTGCAATTGCGTACCTACTCGTGCGGGTTTGCCGCAATACACCCGGGACGCATCCTGAACAAATCCGTCACGCCCCGTGTGAACTCAGCCTTATACTTTGTCCTCCTCAAAAGGTCATATAAGGTCTTTGGGGAGCATTTAGCATTACTTATTTTTTTTGCTGATATCTCCAGTACCTGAGGTCGACATATTAGCCCCAGTTATAGGGGGATTACAACCGCCATAATGTTTGTACAAGGCTTTTCAGTCTCACTGCAGAGCTGATCTGCTCCTACTTAGACCCAGCAGCAAACCAATGATCACTAGGACTGGAGCAGGAAGCTATATTGCCAATTTCTGATCAGTGCTCATTGAGTGCTGTGTATACCTTTAATATCCATAGTGAGCCCAGCTGTCACTGACAGCTGGCTTCCTGCTCCCACAGCTGCACAATCTCTGTGCAGCTGCCAAATTAAGTGCGGACTGTCCAGACCCTTATAGTTAATAGGTGGTCTGTAAGTGGTTAATATTAATGATGATTTGAAAAAAATGTAATGTCACGAATATGCAAAAATGTAAGAAATTGGTAAGGTGCAAATACTTTTTTGACACTATATATATATAGAGAGAGAGAGCGAAAGAGAGAGAGAGAGATACACACATGGACAAAACTGTTGGTACCCTTCCGTTATAGAAAGAAAAACCCACAATGGTCACTAAAATAACTTGAAACTGACAAGAGTAATAATAAATAAAAAATTTAATGATCATAAACTAATGGAAATCAGACATTGTTTTTGAATTGTGGTTCAACAGAAACATTTATAAAACAAACTAATGAATCTGGCCTGGACAAAAATGATGGTACTCTTAACTTAATATATTGTTAGACAACCTTTTCAGACAACCACTGCAATCAGGTGATTACTGTAACTCTCAATAATACTTCTGAACCTGTCTACTCCTTTGGCCCACTCCTTGTGAGCAAATTGCTCCAGCTGTCAGGTTTGGAGGATGCCTTAGCTCCTTCCACAGATGTTGAATAGGATTTAGATCAGGTCTTATAGAAGACCTCTTCAGAAGTCCAATGCTTTTCTCTTAGGTATTATTAGATGTTTTTACCTGTGTATTTTGGGCCATATTCCTTTTGGAAGAGCCATGACCTGCGACCAAGACCAAGCTTTCTTTTTTTAATTGTATCTTTTTATTTATTAATTTAGCAAAAAGCATAACAAACACATCAAATACAGACAATCATCAATTGAGTCCAGTACAAATCAAATACATGGGATCAATCATAACAGTTCCTCATGACCCAAGTTTGGGACAGAAGAAAAAGATATCACTTTCAGGATGAACAGTACCCAACATATCAATCCTAAGGAAGATTAAAAGTACTGCACACACACACACACACATTCACACACGCCTTCATTGGTCAGAACAGTCTTTCAGTCATCTATGGTACTAGAGTCTGGGCTCCAATCCAGGGGTCCCATATCTTCATGAAGCGATCAGGGGTCCCTCTTCTCTCATACACAAACTTGTATAATTCAAGATCAGCATTAACTAGATGTACCCATTGTTGCACAGTAGGATTCTTAGGAGGTTTCCAGTTGAGAAGGATAGTTTTCCTAGCATAATATAAGAGTATTCTATACAGCTTCCTGCCAAATTTGGTTGGAACAATCTCGTTGGCTACTCCCAACAGACTAGTGAGTTCAGTACAGACGTTAGGAAAGCCTAGTTTGTCATTAAAATATTTATGGATCTCTTCCCAGAAGCCATGAATAATCGGACACTGCCAAACCATGTGTATAAGACAACCGGTTTCATGTCCACATCTTGTACAATGAGGGTTCGGCAATTTACCCATTTTAAATAGTCTCACAGGAGTATAATAAATCCTATGAAGCCATTTAACTTGAATCAACTGATCCCTAGCACTTACCACTGTAGATCTCCATGTACAGCTAGATTCTTTAACATGAACATCTTCCAAACCTTCAATGTCCCTTTTCCACCTAACAAATGCCCTGTCCAGGGGGGAGTCCTGCAACGCCATCAACGACGCATACAGGGTCGACACTGGTTTGACCAACGGAACCCTCCTAATCGCTGCCTCAACTGTACCACACTCCAGCTTTAAAGGTTCTCTACCAAACTGAGCCTGACAGGCATGCCTGAGTTGAAGATATCTATACAAACAACGCTGGGGCAAATTAAACTCCTGTTTCAAACTATTAAAGGTTCTAAATAGGCCCTTATCATATAGTTGGGTAAGGTAGCGCACCCCCCTCTGAGGCCACAATTCAAACTCCAGTAATGAGAACAGCTCCGGAAGCACTCTGTTTCTCCACAAAGGCAAATATGGCGACCAAGTAATATCATTCTCATCAGGGTTACATTTCTGACCCCATTTGACCCACATCTGTACTGCAGCAGCCATCGATTGGGTGTAGTGTATTGTAGACCTAGCCCCCCTCCTATACGCCAAGTTCGTAAGTGCCTCATAGGACCCCAATAAAGCTGCCTCCAACACTACCGCCGGGTTACCTGAGTCAGCCCGTACCCACCACGCCACATAGCTCAGCTGCACCGCTACATAGTACATGTACAGGTTTGGCAAGGCAAGACCCCCCCCGCAGGTAAGACGCCTGGAGGGTGGATCTTGCTATTCTGGGAGAAGACTTATTCCATAGAAAGGGAGCGATTATTCTATCCAAAGTAGCAAAATGTCTCTTGGGGAGTAACACTGGGGCAGCCCTATATAAGTATAGCAATTTTGGGAGAAGAATCATTTTTACCACATTGATACGCCCTATCAGAGTTAAAGGAAGGTTTTCCCAAGCCTCTAGCTTTCGAGTAATGGATTGCATTGTAGGAGCAACATTCAAATCATAAAATTTTGCCACTTCTTTATGAACAATAATCCCCAAATATGTAAATTGCTCCACAATCTGAAGCTTATTGTTCACCGAAATGCGAGCTGGGTCAACATCATCAACCAGACATAGACTAGACTTAGCCCAGTTCACACGGAGACCCGAGAAACCCCCAAATTGATCAACAACACCTAAAAGGGTATCCAAGGATTTCCCTGAATCTGCTAGGTAAACCAGCATGTCATCAGCATATAATGAAAGCTTTTCTGATATTTTAGCTATTTCCCAGCCTTCTATACCTGAATTAGAGGATATGAGTATCGACAAAGGTTCCATAATTAATGCAAATAACAGGGGGGAGAGAGGGAAGCCCTGTCTAGTGCCTCTACCCAAGGGGAAGGAGTCCGATGTGTACCCATTCACCCTGACTCTCGCCGAAGGGGATCTATAAAGCATTTGTAACCAGCACAAAAATTTCTCCGGAAAGCCCATTTGAGTCAGCACTGCCCACATAAATTCCCATTCTACTGAATCAAATGCTTTTTCATTGTCTAAGGACGCAAGAGCCCTCATACCTCTGTTATCATGTTTGACCTGAAGATTAGTGAACAATCGCCTTAAATTAATATCTGTGGTTTTCCCTGGCATAAAACCCGATTGATCTACCCCAACCAAGGAGAGAATTACCCCCCGCAATCTTAACGCCAGTACCTTCGCAAAGATTTTGACGTCAAGATTCAGAAGTGAGATAGGTCGATAAGTGCTACACTGGTCAGATGGTTTCCCCGACTTGTGAATCACTACTATCGTTGCCTCCAGAAAGGACGGTGGCAACGAACCACTTTCCAGTGCATACCTCAACAGCTTCCCAAATCTACTAACCAGGTCTTTAGAAAATCGCTTATACCATTCAGCAGGAAATCCATCGGGTCCCGGGGTTTTCTTGGTTGCTAAGGAACTAATGGCCGTTTCAATCTCCAGGTCAGATATGTCTGCCGCCAGGGCTCCCCTGTCATCTCTGTCCAAAGAAGGAATATTAATACCTGCTAAGAAATTGACAATTTCCTCCGAAGTACACGTGATCTCCGGGGCATACAATGTCTCATAATAGGAGGCAAACTGTCGGCAGACATCTCTAGGCTCCCTCAATAAGATCCCTTGGTCATTCAGAACTCCCGCCACCACCGTTTGCTGTGTCTCAGATCTAGTCAAGTACGCCAAGGCCCTGCCACACTTATCACCATCTGAAAAAATAGTTTGCCTCTGATTTAAAAGTTTCTTCTCAGTATATTCAGTTAAAATGCAAAGTAAACCTACGCTGCGCCTCAAGCCACAAAGTCTGCTTCTCAGGGCACGGATCTAGTATATATAACCTCTCCTTATCAGCTAGTTCCGTCTCTAGTTTTATCCGTTTGATATTCAGTTCCTTTCTATGAGTTGCAATAGCAGCAATCAATGCCCCTCTCATTACTGATTTGAAAGCATCCCATTCTACCAGAGGATTCGTAGACCCTTCATTTTCTGCCCAGTAGTTCCCCATTGCATCTAGACTCTCGCTCACCACAGGTAATACCTCGAGCCACATAGGGTTTAACCGCCACTGCTTATCAGTCGAAGCCAGCGGCTGTGACAGTATCAGAAGGAGGGGGGCATGGTCTGAAACTCCTCTCGGTAGATAATCACTAGACTTGATATAGGGGGATAAATCTCTGCTGACAAAGGCCAGATCTATACGAGAAAGTGAGCCAGTAGAAGCTGAATAGCAAGAGAATTGTGCATCTGTGGGGTGGAAATAGCGCCACGTCTCTACTAAGTCATAAGTATTAGCCCAATGTGATAGGACATTGTTGTGTGAGGCCTGGGGAACCCTTCTGTCCCGTATAGGATCTAAAGTGGCATTATAGTCACCCATAATAATATAAGGTATTGCTGGAAATCCTGCTATTTTAGCTGTAATTAAGTCTAGGACCTCTCTGCGGAATGGCGGAGGAATATATAGTCCCACAAATAGGTACTGCAGGCCTCTGACACAAGCATGTAAAATCACATACCTACCATAAGGGTCTAGCTGCACAGATAGTATTTGAAATGGAAGACTTTTAGCAGTTAAAATAGACACGCCTCTAGCGTGGTTTGAGTAAACCGCATGATATGTGGGGCCTATCCATGGGCGCCGCAAAGCTAGTACTTTCTGGCCCTGCAGGTGCGTTTCTTGCAATAACATTATGTCAGGGTTATACCTCTTCAGATAATTGAAAGACCGTTTAATCTTATCATTCAGACCCCGAACATTCCACAAAAGTAGCTTGATTACCGCCATTTATTCTTCCAAAGATAACATCTCCATAATCTCCGACCAATGAAGGCACATTCACGCACACACACAATCCACATCAAAGAACCCCTCAACAGAAAAACCCTCTCTAACCCACCCATTCCCACCCTCCCTAACCCACCCTGCCCAAACCTTCCTAACATGGTTGAGCCTGACACCCCAAACTAGCAACTCCTGGGTACGATAACCTACCCTAACTCATTAGAACATATATACCATATAGGTACGTTGGTGATAGAAAGCAAGTATATACGTCTACCCACAACAGTGCATAGTCATACAGGGTGTTGCCACCCAGCATACCAATATGGGGTTAAACATCTGATCAATAGACAAAGTCAAAGAACAGGGAATCTAACAGGAGTAATAATGGTGCATTTAAACCAGATACTCCCCCCCTCCACCAACCATCTTGTCAGCAAAACAATTTAACATTTAATCAAGTATTATATGCTTCAGCTGCCAACACTATAGTATAAACCATCAGCGGTGAGGCCTTGCATTTAGATTTCTCTCAATCCATTCAGTAGCCTCTTCAGGAGTAATAAAAAAACGGACGGTTTCACCATCCTGCACCCTCAAGCGAGAAGGGTAGATCATGGCATATTTCACATTTTTGTCCCTCAGCCGGGCTCGGACCTCAGTGAACTGCTTCCTTTTCTTCTGGACCTCTGCAGTAAAGTCCGGGTAAAAGGACAAACGGACATTGTCATAGCTGACATTCCCCTTCTGTCGAGCAGCTAGCAAAATAGCGTCCCTGTCCCTGTAGTTCAGGATCTTCATGATGAAAGGTCTAGCAGGGGATCCCGGCGGTAAGGGCCTGGTTGGAATCCGATGCGCCCTTTCTATAACAAAGCAACTGGAAAGTGAGATGGGATGTAACACTTCTTTTATGAGCTGTTCCGCAAAAATTTCTGGGGTAGACCCTTCTGCTCGCTCCGGTAAGCCCAGGATACGGACGTTGTTACGTCTATTGCGGTTCTCAGCGTCCTCCGCCCTGGCTTGCAGCATCTGTACCTGTTGCAGCAGCTGCCTGGTGTCATTTCCTGCTGCTCTGGACGCATCTTCCACATCACTCACTCTTTGCTCCACTGCAGATGTTCTTTCACGTATTTTGTCAAAATCGTGTCGCAAACAGCTAAGGTCAGACTGTAAATGGTCTATCTTTGATGTAAAAGCAGCTTGACAGGCAGCTATAGCTTTCATAATTTGAGAGGCTTCAGCAGAGGTACCAGGGACAGGAGACCCCTCACTTTCCTGTTCAGTTTGACTCATGGCGTCCATGAATCGTTTAACAGATGATGGAGCCACAGAAGAAGTTTTGCGGCCCATAGAAATAGTCCACAGACACTTTAAAGATCTGCTGGGGTTTGTCACTCATGCAGCAAATCAAGATGAGGCTTTATTGAATTCAGCAAGTCCTACCACACAGCCAAGTAGACTGCCAGATATCTTTACATTCCTCAGGGGGGAGCAAGACCAAGCTTTCTGACACTGCACAGCACATTTCTGTCCAGAATGCCTTTATAGTCTTAAAATTTTATTGTACCCTGCACAGATTCAAGAAACCCTGTGCCAGATGTAGCAAAGCAGGCCCAAAACATAACCACGCCTCCTACATGTTTCACAGTAGGTACAATGACTACAACTCAAAGAATGCTCTATTTACCTCTGTTAATGCTGGGAGCTTGCGGACAAGAATAGGCATTTCTATGGGGGTGACGGGCTGGTGTGTTGCTGACCCGCAATTTGCGGGTCCGCAACACACCACGGACGTGTGAATGCAGCCTAAGACATGCAGGGTTACATTTTAACACTTGCCGTTAATTACATACTGAATAATAGAAAATTAATGGTATAGATTATGGTTAGAAAACATAAATTCATCATAATATATGTGTTTATTTATTATAAATTTTACATCTCCATAATCTCCGACCAATGAAGGCACATTCACGCACACACACAATCCACATCAAAGAACCCCTCAACAGAAAAACCCTCTCTAACCCACCCATTCCCACCCTCCCTAACCCACCCTGCCCAAACCTTCCTAACATGGTTGAGCCTGACACCCCAAACTAGCAACTCCTGGGTACGATAACCTACCCTAACTCATTAGAACATATATACCATATAGGTACGTTGGTGATAGAAAGCAAGTATATACGTCTACCCACAACAGTGCATAGTCATACAGGGTGTTGCCACCCAGCATACCAATATGGGGTTAAACATCTGATCAATAGACAAAGTCAAAGAACAGGGAATCTAACAGGAGTAATAATGGTGCATTTAAACCAGATACTCCCCCCCTCCACCAACCATCTTGTCAGCAAAACAATTTAACATTTAATCAAGTATTATATGCTTCAGCTGCCAACACTATAGTATAAACCATCAGCGGTGAGGCCTTGCATTTAGATTTCTCTCAATCCATTCAGTAGCCTCTTCAGGAGTAATAAAAAAACGGACGGTTTCACCATCCTGCACCCTCAAGCGAGAAGGGTAGATCATGGCATATTTCACATTTTTGTCCCTCAGCCGGGCTCGGACCTCAGTGAACTGCTTCCTTTTCTTCTGGACCTCTGCAGTAAAGTCCGGGTAAAAGGACAAACGGACATTGTCATAGCTGACATTCCCCTTCTGTCGAGCAGCTAGCAAAATAGCGTCCCTGTCCCTGTAGTTCAGGATCTTCATGATGAAAGGTCTAGCAGGGGATCCCGGCGGTAAGGGCCTGGTTGGAATCCGATGCGCCCTTTCTATAACAAAGCAACTGGAAAGTGAGATGGGATGTAACACTTCTTTTATGAGCTGTTCCGCAAAAATTTCTGGGGTAGACCCTTCTGCTCGCTCCGGTAAGCCCAGGATACGGACGTTGTTACGTCTATTGCGGTTCTCAGCGTCCTCCGCCCTGGCTTGCAGCATCTGTACCTGTTGCAGCAGCTGCCTGGTGTCATTTCCTGCTGCTCTGGACGCATCTTCCACATCACTCACTCTTTGCTCCACTGCAGATGTTCTTTCACGTATTTTGTCAAAATCGTGTCGCAAACAGCTAAGGTCAGACTGTAAATGGTCTATCTTTGATGTAAAAGCAGCTTGACAGGCAGCTATAGCTTTCATAATTTGAGAGGCTTCAGCAGAGGTACCAGGGACAGGAGACCCCTCACTTTCCTGTTCAGTTTGACTCATGGCGTCCATGAATCGTTTAACAGATGATGGAGCCACAGAAGAAGTTTTGCGGCCCATAGAAATAGTCCACAGACACTTTAAAGATCTGCTGGGGTTTGTCACTCATGCAGCAAATCAAGATGAGGCTTTATTGAATTCAGCAAGTCCTACCACACAGCCAAGTAGACTGCCAGATATCTTTACATTCCTCAGGGGGGAGCAAGACCAAGCTTTCTGACACTGCACAGCACATTTCTGTCCAGAATGCCTTTATAGTCTTAAAATTTTATTGTACCCTGCACAGATTCAAGAAACCCTGTGCCAGATGTAGCAAAGCAGGCCCAAAACATAACCACGCCTCCTACATGTTTCACAGTAGGTACAATGACTACAACTCAAAGAATGCTCTATTTACCTCTGTTAATGCTGGGAGCTTGCGGACAAGAATAGGCATTTCTATGGGGGTGACGGGCTGGTGTGTTGCTGACCCGCAATTTGCGGGTCCGCAACACACCACGGACGTGTGAATGCAGCCTAAGACATGCAGGGTTACATTTTAACACTTGCCGTTAATTACATACTGAATAATAGAAAATTAATGGTATAGATTATGGTTAGAAAACATAAATTCATCATAATATATGTGTTTATTTATTATAAATTTTAGTTTTGTATTAAGGAAATACAATGCTCGCATGACAAATATTTAATAGTAAACTACTTGATTAGTCTTCTATTTTTATGTTAAGGAAGCTAATATCTGCATCTAGTCATGCATTTATTTTAGTAGAGAAATTATATTAAATTGTATGAATTTCAAGATATACTGAGAATTGGAGATCATGTAGATTTTTTTTTAATCTAGAGCATTGCCTGAAAAAATATTGTTGATTGTTAATGCATTTCTGTGTTGCTATAAGACATTATTATTATGTATTATATTTAGAGGTTTGATTAACAGTAGTCCGAGTGAGTTTATCTGTTCTGTCTGGATTCATAATCACTTTATCAAAAATGATGAATAAGAGAATTAGCATTACGCGAGCATGCTCGGCCGAACACCAATTTGGCTCGAGCATCACTATGCTCGGCACATCGCGGTGTTAATATCGCTTGTGCTTGAGACAGTGTATTTAAATCTAATTTAGCCTCTATTTCTGAAAAGTTTCTGGCGGGATTCGAACTTACAACCTTCTACATTACAGCCAAAAATCTTAACCACTACACCTTAGAGCTGCACAGCCAGTTACTTAAAAAAATAAAAATAAATATGAGACTTCTGCTGTATAGGAATATTTACTAGTAGTAAATATTACTGTATAGGAATATTTACTAGTAGTAAGTATTCCTATACAGCAGAAGTCTCTTATATATATTTTTTTTTTTGGGTAACTGTCCATGCAGCTCTATTGTGTAGTGTTTAACATTCTGGGCTGTAATGTAGAAGTTTGTGAGTTTGAATCCTGTCAGAAACTTTTCAGAAATAGAGGCTAAACTAAATGTATATATTTTATATTTTTTTTAGTACTGGAAAAAATGTGTAATTACAATTTTTTAAAAAAAAAGAAAAAAAAAAAATATATATATATATATATATATATATATATATATAAAATCATACTTCTGATATATATGAATGCATAATATGTGATTTACATATATTATAATATATATTCTAAATATATAATAATATATGTAAATATATTTTGGCTAAAAACTTACATATATATGTGTGTTTAAATTAAATTTAGCCTCTATTTCTGACAGGATTCAAACTCACAACCTTCTACATTACAACCCAGAATGTTAAACACTACACTATAGAGATGCATGGCCATTTACTTAAAAAAATAAAAAAATAAGAGACTTCTGCTGTATAGGAATACTTACTACTAGTAAGTATTCCTATACAGCAGAATTTAATTTTTTTTTTTTTTTTTTAAGTAACTGGCTCTGTAGAGCACCCGAGCATTGGGAAGTGTTCTACTCGAGCACACGAGCACTTTGGTGCTCAACCAACACTAATTAGCATTCAATCTCTAGACAAACTGTCAACAACTCTACCTGGGCTCATTTTAGTTTTCTTTTGCATGGTGATTTCCTTTGACAGGTCACTAATATACAACTGTGTATGCAATGAGAAGATTAGAGATGAGCGAATCGAAGTGGATGAAGTGGAATTCGTTCAAAATTTTAGGAAAAATTAAATTTGCACCAAAGCCGAATTTCCTTGCGCTTCATGGTAACAAATCACATTTTTTCCTAAAATTGCTGCTGCACGTGTGAGAACATGGAGAAAGGAACTCTGGGAAGGCGGAATCAGCCATAATGCCATGCATGCAGCCAATCAGCTGCCAGCCAGCCCTGTGATGTCACAGTCCTATAAATAGCGTCAGCCATCTTAGATTCTGCCATTTACCAGTGTACTTAGTGCAGGGAGAGATGTCAGCAGGTGCTACGGACAGTGTTAGAAAAAACCTTATTGTGCTAAAAAAAAAATGATTTGCAAGTGCAAGGCAAGATTATTCAAGGTGTAGGGAAAGTATAGGGAGGAATCATTCCATAGCATTTATGTTGAACAGGGTTCAGTAGGGGAGGTTACAGCCTGGGTATTAGGAACATTCCTATTATACCTTGCTGCACTGACAGGTGATCCAAATTGCCATTATACTGCTCTGTAATTCCAGTAAACCGTTCTTATTAGGGTGCAAGTGCTGTTTGAAACAGGTATTAACAGGGTTTATTACAAGGAAATATTTCTATGTCTTATTTGACCATGTGCGATGCAGTTATATGTTCTAAAGCCTTTTTTGGCTTGTGTTAGTGGGGAAAAAGGGCTTATTAGACGTTATGTGGTAAAGTGCTAAAATTGCAGCCCTTTTTGTTGTGTATTACTGGCAAAAGTAAAATATATTTGCCGTTCAGTGGTGCAGTTATATGTTCTAAAGCCCTTTTTGTCGTGTATTATTTGAAAAAGAAAAAATATATTTGCCGGTCAGCATTGCAGTTTTATGTTCTAAAGCCTTTTGTGGAATGTATTAGTGGAAAAAGAAAAAATATATTTGCCGGTCAGCGGTGCAGTTATATGTTTTAAAACCTTTTGTGGCGTGTATTAGTGGAAAAAGGAAAAAATATATTTGCCGTTCAGCAGTGCAGTTATCTGTTCTAGAGTCTTTTGTGGCGTATATTAGTGGAAAAAGAAAAAATATATTTGCCGTTCAGTGTTGAAGTTATCTGTTCTAAAGACTATTGTAGCGTGTATTAGTGGAAAAAGAAAAAATGTATTTGCCGCTCAGCGGTGTAGTTATCTGTTCTAAAGCCTTTTGTGGTGTGCATTAGTGGAAAAAGAAAAAATATATTTGCCATTCAGCGGTGCAGTTTTCTGTTCTAAAGCCTTTTGTGGCGTGTATTAGTGGAAAAAGAAAAAATATATTTGCCATTCAGCGGTGCAGTTATATATCCTAAAGCCCTGTTTGCCGTGTATTAGTGGCAAAATTAAAATATATTCGCCGTTCAGCGTTGCACTTATATGTTGAAAAGCCTTTTGTGTAGTGTAAAAGTAGAAAAAAATTAGGGCCTTATTGCCGTTCAGCGGTGCAGTTATATATTCTAAAGCCCTGTTTGTTCTGTATTAGTGGCAAAATATGAATATATTTGCAGATCAGCGTTGCACTTATATGTTGAAAAGGCTTGTGTAGTGCAAAAGTGGAAAAAATATGGGCCTATTAGCCTTTATGCGGTGCAGTTATATGTGGTAATGTCACCCACCACTGGAACAGGCCATTGTCAGATATATTTAGGCCCCGGCACCCAGACAGAGGAGAGAGGACCCATAGCAGAGAATCAGGCTTCATGTCATAGCAGAGAATCAGGCTTCATGTCACCCACCACTGGAACAGGCCACTGTCAGATATTTTTAGGCCCCGGCACCCAGACAGAAGAGAGAGGTCCCATAGCAGAGAATCAGGCTTCATGTCATAGCAGAGAATCAGGCTTCATGTCACCCACCACTGGAACAGGCCACTGTCAGATATTTTTAGGCCCCGTCACCCATACAGAGGAGAGAGGTCCCATAGCAGAGAATAAGGCTTCATGTCAACCACCACTGGAACAGGCCACTGTCAGATATTTTTAGGCCCCGGCACCCAGACAGAGGAGAGAGGTCCCATGGCAGAGAATCAGGCTTCGTGTCATAGCAGAGAATCAGGCTTCATGTCACCCACCACTGGAACAGGCCACTGTCAGATATTTTTAGGCCCCGGCACCCAGACAGAGGAGAGAAAACCCATAGCAGAGAATCAGGCTTCATGTCACCCACCACTGGAACAGGCCACTGTCAGATATTTTTAGGCCCCGGCACCCAGACAGAGGAGAGAGGTCCCATGGCAGAGAATCAGGCTTCGTGTCATAGCAGAGAATCAGGCTTCATGTCACCCACCACTGGAACAGGCCACTGTAAGATATTTTTAGGCTTCGGCAACCAGACAGAGGAGAGAGGTCCCATAGCAGAGAATCAGGCTTCATGTCACCCACCACTGGAACAGGCCACTGTCAGATATATTTAGGCCCCGGCACCCAGACAGAGAAGAGAGGTCCCATAGCAGAGAATCAGGCTTCGTGTCATAGCAGAGAATCAGGCTTCATGTCACCTACCACTGGAACAGGCCACTGTCAGATATTTTTAGGCCCCGGCACCCAGACAGAGGTCCAATAGCAGAGAATCAGGCTTCATGTCATAGCAGAGAATCAGGCTTCATGTCACCCACCACTGGAACAGGCCACTATCAGATTTTTTTAGGCACCGTCACCCAGACAAAGGGAGAGAGGTCCCAAAGCTGAGAATCAGGCTTCATGTCATAGCAGAGAATCAGGCTTCATGTCAAATAACCACTGGAACAGGCCACTGTCAGATATTTATAAGCCCCGGCACCCAGACAGAGGAGAGAGGTCCCATAGCAGAGAATCAGGCTTCATGTCATAGCAGAGGATCAGGCTTCATGTCACCCACCACTGGAACAGTCCACTGTCAAATATTTTTAGGCCCCGGCACCCAGACAGAGGAGAGAGGTCCCATAGCAGAGAATCAGGTTTCATGTCATAGCAGAGAATCAGGCTTCATGTCACCCACCACTGGAACAGGCCACTGTCAGATATTTTTAGGCCCCGGCACCCACACAGAGGAGAGAGGTCCCATAGCAGAGAATCAGGCTTCATGTCATAGCAGAGAATCAGGCTTCATGTCACCCACCACTGGAACAGGCCACTGTCAGATATTTTTAGGCCCCGGCACCCAGACAGAGGTCCCATAGCAGAGAATCAGGCTTCATGTCATAGCAGAGAATCAGGCTTCATGTCACCCACCACTGGAACAGGCCACTATCAGATTTTTTTAGGCACCGTCACCCAGACAAAGGGAGAGAGGTCCCATAGCTGAGAATCAGGCTTCATGTCATAGCAGAGAATCAGGCTTCATGTCACCCACCACTGGAACAGGCCACTGTCAGATATTTTTAAGCCCCGGCACCCAGACAGAGGAGAGAAGTCCCATAGCAGAGAATCAGGCTTCATGTCATAGCAGAGGATCAGGCTTCATGTCACCCACCACTGGAACAGGCCACTGTCAAATATTTTTAGGCCCCGGCACCCAGACAGAGGAGAGAGGTCCCATAGCAGAGATTCAGGCTTGGGTGTGTCTGGTGTCTGCAGCTGCTGTAAGAGGTTGTGTGATTCAGAGCTCTCCACAACTTCCAAGCACAGGCCTCTCTGGGGAGTTTCTTAACACCTGCTCCCCAGGAGGAGTTCCAGACTTGCGGGGAGTTCCTCAACATCTCTCCCCAGCCCAGGCCCTGCCTCTCCCTAGGGAGCTGGTGGTGTCCTGAGGCCATGGCTTCCCAGAGGAACACTCCTGCTCCCCGGCTTGGGTCGGAGGGGAGTAAGGAGCTACAGAGACCGGCCAGGAGTGATGGCAGCGAGGGGGCAACCACATCAGGACGCGGTAGTGGCAGCCGAGTCCCCCCTGAAGACCTGAAGTCACAAGCAGAGGATCAGGAGGTGTCGTCCCAGGTAGGTTGGGGGTCCCGGAGGGAGAAAGAGGCTACCCAAACCTACAGCTCCCGCGGGGCGTACCACCTCCATGAATTCAAGGAGCTGGGGCGGCACCTCAAGAGCCTGAGCCAGGAGCTGAAAATGCTTAGGGCAAAGGCTAATGTCACGAATAGTAAGAAAAGGGCTCCTATTTCTGAAAAAATTAAGGTGCTCAAGAAGGAGGTAAAAGAGGCACAGGAAAGAAGGGAAAGGCTTCTGAATGAAAGTGGACCTTTTAGGGAAAAACTCCTAAATGAGGAGAGATTCCTGGAGATGGAGGAGAAAAGGAGAGAGCAGAGCGCAAACAGCGACAGTGAAGACAAGGATAGCCGCATACCTGGCGTGGTGTCCGCGTCTGTCACTCGTTGGTCGGTCCGGCCGGAGCCCGCGCCAGCCCCTCCTGACTCGCAGTGGTCTGTGCCAGGTGATTGCAGTATCCCGGCGCAACAAGCAGGGTTGCCCTCGTCCGAGGGAGAATTATCGTCGGCCGCAGAGGCCTTCAGTGAAGAGGAGGGCGGAGGAGGAGGGCTGATGGAGGAGATTCGTCGGCTGGAATCCCCTGTCCAGTTGCAGAACTTTGTTTTCGGCGATGAGCTGTTGGAAGAAACCGGCAAGGAAAAAAAAAAAAAGAAGAAAAACAAGAAGAAGGAAAAACAGCAGGCAGTGGAGACACATTTCATCTATGTTCCTGCGGAGCGCTTGGTGCAGGCTGAAAAGTCTGTGCCAGGTGCTCCGCAGGTTAGTGTCCCCAATTCACTGCCTGTAGCAAGTAACATCCATTCCAAGATGGCGCCGATTGCTGACATGGGTGATGGAGGAAGCGGCAAAATCTTAGCTCAAGTGGGAGCCTCCGGTACTGATGGCCACTCCCCAGTGGGAGGGGGGGGTGGTCCGGCGCCGGAGTCAGCTCCTGTGAAAGAGGTGGCCCCGCCCACCGCTCTGGCTACTGCTCTGCCTGCCGTTCCGGTATGTGGGGTGGTGCTGGGGCGGTGTGACGGGATCGCCGTCCCTCCCACTCAAAGTGGTAATAGCCCTGAGTCTCCGCCTGCACCTGCAAAAGTGCGGCGGGGATCAGGGGATGCAGCGGAGAGCGCGGCTGGAGGCGTGGCCGGGGGTGTGTCCGGGGGTGTGTCTGGGCGTCCTCCTATCGGCGCGCATGTGGGCGTGGCTGGGGGGGTGCCCGGCCGGGCTTCCGGATGCACGCCCGGAGCTGTGAGTAATTGCGCAGGCGCAGTAAACAAGCGCCTGCGCATTGAGGAACCAGGGGCCGGAGCTGCTGGAAAGGATCAGCCTGCAGCGCTCCGGTCCTCTGTAAGGAAAGTGAAAGAGGGGTACATTGCGCCAGAGTATATGGCCATGTACATTGCCACTGGGCATGCCCCCCCTGTCTCTGCCTCCTCCTCCAGCGCTGAATTAAGTGCTGGGGAGGGGAGGAGTGCGGTTGCTCATGCCCAGATCCTAAGGGCAGCAGGGGAGGGGAGTGGCTTGGCCAGTGGCAGTGGCAGTGTAAATAATAATAGGGCTAATAAAGTTAATGATTCTAGAAGTGATATGGCGACACCAGTTGCACCAGCTGTCCCAGCAGGGAGACAGGGTGTGTGTAAGCAGGGTGCTGGTAGGGGTGTTGGTGGGGGTGCCGCATCGGGTCCCAAAGGTGGGGTGGATGCTGGGAGACAGCGGACCGTCGCTGAGAAAGCGGCGGCTGCGGCTCCTGGTGTCCGCCCTCCGGAGGGGTCCGGCGTGGCATCTGGTACTAGTGTAGTGGGGGGGGGGCGGTTCGGTTGCCCCTCCTGCGGCCGTAACACCTGGCAGAAGTTATGCCAGTGTGGCTGCGGCCGTGGGGGGGGAGGGGCTATCCTCGTTGGCTTCCTCATTCCCAGGAGTCGCGGTTGGTGACTTACAGCGGC
Source organism: Bufo bufo (assembly GCF_905171765.1). NCBI lineage: Eukaryota > Metazoa > Chordata > Amphibia > Anura > Bufonidae > Bufo > Bufo bufo. The sequence goes on along the minus strand of NC_053392.1, from coordinate 467,161,767 downwards.
GGCTCCTGGAGGCCCTCAAAAAGGGGGAGAGCTCAATGACAGTAGAGGGTGAGAAGGTGGACCTATCCTTATGGATAAACAGGCATGGCCTGCGAGCTTTCCGAGAGGAAAGGGGGGGCGAGACCACCTGGTCCCTGCCCACAACCGGCCCTGGGACCAGACGGAATGTAGTCTGTCTCAAGTGGAGAAGCAATGATGCCTGCCCTACGAGAAAAAGGGTGGTGGAGCTCCTGCTTGAGATGGGTTTCAGGGTGGCTGACATCTTCGCCCTGATACATCCCTATGGTTCCAGGGAGTTCGACATCAGCTTTGCCCGGCCGGAGGGCCTAGAGCTTTTCTGGTCTGGATATGAGCTGGTGAAGAACTTACCGGATTGGAAGGGTTTTTTCGCTCAGGCGATAACCCGGCAGAACAACGTCAAGAAGGTGACCGTTTTAACCCGTAACGAATCACTTTCTTGCGTTGATATTCTGACGTGGCTAAGTAGGTATGGGGACGTCCAGAATGTACCATCCAAAAACCTGGACGAATTTGGCATTTGGTCGGGAGCCTGGACTTTTAATGTGAAGTTGAAATGTCTAGGAAGCACGGTTTCCCACATTCCATCCTCTGCCTTCATCGGCCGGGATAGGATCCTCGTTTTCTACAGGGGGCAGCCTAAGCTCTGTCACAAGTGTGGCATCCCTTCACACTTCAGCGCCAGCTGCCAAGTGCAGAAGTGCGCGTTGTGTGGAGGGACAGGTCACCTTGCCGCATCTTGTGTGGAGATTAGGTGCAACTTGTGTGGTGTGCTCGGACACCCATTTAGTCGCTGTCCCCTCTCAGAGGTCAATGCGGCCCGAGCTCACGCAGGAGTGGGCCGGGAGGTCTCTTCGGCTGAGGCGAGTGCTGGCGGAGACAGTCGAGTTAAGGGGTCGGTGAAGACCAAGAGCGGTCCGTCCCGGCAGAGGCGGAGGGAGAGGCGCCAGGCGGAGAGGGAACAGAAGGAGCCCCACCAAAATGGGGTGATGTCTGCCCCTCCCCAAGTGGCGGGCTCCCGTAGTTCGGAGACCCTAGAGGACAGGGAGCTAAGTGCGGAGATCAGGAGACTAGACCGGGCCGATGAGACCCAGTCTTCACACTACGAAAGTGCAGAGGGTAGTGAGACTGGGTCTAATATCAATAGACGGAAACGGTTCTCAAAAAAAAAGAGCCCGACCAAAGTAGCCAGGGAAGGCGTAACTGGCTCCCCTCTTGAGCTCTCCAACCGGTATCTCACTTTGGATGAGACCTCCGCCTCCTCTTCATCTGGGGAGGAGGTAAGAAGTGGGGTACCGGGGGCGAAGGTGGGAGGGCTTCCAGGAGGCCCCGTGCCCCTCTCTGGTGTGGATGCAAGGTCCCCAGAAGAGGAGGCAAATCTGATTCCTGGAACTGAGAAAGACAGGGGCGGTACGCAAGAGGGAGCGGTGGTGACAGATGGAATGGACACCACCGTCTCTCTCAAAAGAGGACGCGCCGCCTTAGAGGATAGCCCCGGGAGGGGTAAGAGGGTCGGGAAGGAAGGAGGACATTCAGCTTAAACACCAAGTATGGCGGTACCCACTCAGCTGACACTGGCGACCATTAATGTCGCCAGCGTTAAATCTGATGCGGCTCGCTACACAGCCTTTGATTTTTTCAGCCGAGTTGAAGCTGATGTTTTATTTTTGCAGGAGACCAGACTGTCAAACTTGGCAGAAGTCCACAAGGCGAAGAGGGAGTGGAGATCTGGGCCCTCCTTCTGGTCTCTTGCGGCTGAGTCGTATAGCGGAGTGGCGGTTCTTTTCACCGTACCGGTAGAATGCCGACGGGTGGTTGAGCTGGAAATGGGGAGGTGTTTGATCTTGGATATCCTCATGAGGGGACAGGAACTGCGCCTGATCAATATCTATGGGCCCCAGTCCAGGTGGGACAGGAAATGTCTCTTTATGAGGGTCAAGCCTTTCCTTTTTACAAGCCGGCAAGTGGTCTTTGGTGGGGACTTTAACACCATCATAAGGTCCCAAGATAGGGGAGGCACCAGAAACCCGCTGGCTTATGATAGTATAGCTTTAAATAGCATAGCTAGTGAGGCTTGTCTGGTGGATGTCCACATTAGGCACACCCCAGACCACGGGGGTTTCACTTTCTATAGAGGAGATAGGATTAGGTCTAGAATAGACAGGTTTTTTTTGAAGGAGGAGGCTACTTTCTCGCCCTTAAGGGTTGTGGAGGTAGAATTCTCTGACCACTGTCTGATTATGTTCTCTCTGAATATTTCAGAATCCCCCCAAATGGGAAGAGGTTACTGGAAGCTGAATGCGGGAGTCCTGGAGGAAGCAGAGGTAAGACAATCCTTTGAGGACTTTCTTCAGAGTCAGGTAGCTTTGCTGGATCTCTGTGACACTAAGTCAGAGTGGTGGGAGGTATTCAAAGACCGAGCCGCAAAGTTCTTCCGCCAGCTCTCGAGCCTCAGGTCCCTGGACAGGTACCGCCTGTATCAGGGTCTGAGGAGGAAACTCGAAGATCTGGTCTCGACTGGAGGTAGCCGCGAGGATATCTCCAGGGTGAAATCTTTGCTCAAGAGGTGCCAGTATGATAGGCACACATCTTTAGTTTTTGAGAGGGACTTCGGGAAGTACCGCTCGCCCGACCCCTACAGAAATTGTAAGATGTTAGTGACAGGACTGGTTGACAGTACGGGTTCCCTGAACAGGTCCAGATCAGGGATCCTGGAAGTCGTCAGATCCTTTTACTCGTGCCTCTTGGGAAAGAGGGATCTGGATCGGGACAAGATGTCGGCTTTCCTGGCTGAAATCACCCCTGAGTCAGAAGCTCACCTCTCTTTTGACGGTTTGGTAGAAGAGATCAGGAAGGAGGAAGTTATCCTGGCGGTGGAAGGGTTAGCTCTGAAGAAGTCGCCAGGCCCGGATGGCTTAACATCCGAGTTTTATAAGACCTTTAAGGACTCTTTATGTCCCCTCTTGACTGAGGTATTCAATGAGTGTCTATCCTCGGGCACTCTGCCTCAGTCAATGAGGAGGTCAGCCCTGATCCTCCTATCAAAAGGTAAAGATCCGAGCCGTATTGAGAACTGGCGTCCCATAGCACTTCTCAATACGGACAGAAAGATTCTGGCCAAGATACTGTTTAACAGGCTGGTGAAATTTGCGCCTCAACTCCTTTCGGTGGCTCAGCATTGCTCGGTTGCAGGCAGCAGCACTTTTAGTGCTGTGCTCGGTGTCCGAGAGGCAGTGGAACAGAGTAGAGCAGGCCACTGGAAGGGGTACATGCTGTCCTTAGATCAAGCAAAGGCATTTGATCGGGTGAACCATGAGTACCTCTGGTCGGTCCTTCTGAAGTATGGCCTGCCGGGGGGGTTTGTCGATTGGTTAAAGATCTTGTATGCGGGGGCGGAGAGTTTCCCGCTTGTGAATGGTTGGTCTGGCTGCCCTTTTGAGGTTGGGTCCGGCGTTCGCCAGGGTTGTCCTTTGAGCCCGCTTTTATACGTGTTCGCGATTGATCCCTTTCTTAAGAGGGTCAATCGTGGACCGTTGGCGGGAGTCGGGATGGATCCGGCGGCGCCGGAAGCCACTCTGAGGTCAGTAGCGTACGCCGACGATGTCACCATTTTCGTGTCCTCGAAAGGGGAGGCGGAATATGTGATGTCTGAGGTGGATCGCTACTCGGAAGCATCCGGGTCCATGATCAACCGGGATAAGTGTGAGATTCTCTGGCTGGGAGGGGGTGATCCAGCTTTTGATCTCCCGGACACCCTCCCAGGGCCCCAGTCGTCAGCCAAAGTCCTAGGCATCCATTTCGGTCATGGGGATTATCCCACTCAAAATTGGGACGACAGGCTTAAGATCGCCGCTCAGAAGGTCGACCAGTGGAAGGGCTGGTCTTTGACCCTCAGGGAAAGGGTGCACCTGATCAAGGCTTTCCTGCTCCCTCTGCTTATCTATTTGGGCAGTGTGTGTATCTTGCCAGAGCCTCTCTGGACTCGGGTTTACAGTCTGTTTTTCCAGCTCTTATGGGGGAATAGACTGAACCTGATCAAGAGGGAGGTGACTTACCGCACGAGGAGATTAGGGGGGTTATCTATGGTCAACCCCGTGGTGTTTCTTGTAAACACATTTGTTAAAGTAAATCTGGCGAACCTCTGGATGGAGAGGGCTTCTCCGTGGGTAGTCTCCTGCCGGGGGTGGTTTCGGCCTTTCTTCCAGGAATGGGAGACAGGAGGGCAAGTGAAGGACTTGCGTACGCCTCACGGATATCTTCCGGCTTACGTCACCCCGATTCTGAAGGTAATCCGCCGGTGGGGTTTGGAGGTAGGGGAAATCAGGACTCTGTCAAGGAGGTCCCTTGACGAGAGGGTCTTGTTGTCCCACTTCCAGAAGCCCCTGGCCCTCAAGGATTGCCCAAGCCGGGATCTAGACAAGGGGTTACAGTTGCTAAATTCTGCAAGGATCCCCTTGAAGTTTTGGGACTTGGCTTGGCGCTGCTTTCACGGGAGGCTGTATGTAAGGGACAATCTGAAGTACAGGAACTCTGATGAAAGGGGTTGTCCCCGGGAGGAGTGCGGCTCCATACTGGAAAGTATGGAGCACTTCCTGCTCCAGTGTCCCTTTAATACAGAGGTGTACAAACGGGTGGGAGCTTCCATTGGCTGGCCTAGGCTAGCCAGCCTCTCCTATGCGGAGTGGGCCTATGGAGTGCTCAGAGACCTGGGCAGAAGGGACCTGTGCACATGTTTTTTAGTTAGCATAGTGGTTAGGTACTACACGTGGAACGCACGGTGTTTAGTTTCAACAAGGCAGAAAGTCCTCCCAGTGGATGAGGTGTGTAGGAACATTCTGGGAGACCTGGTGAAGGTACGTTCTCTCGAGTACGAAAGACTGGGTACCAGCAGGGCCTCTCTCCTCTGGAGAGGTTTTGCTTTTAGTGTACCATAGCCTAGTAGTACTCTTCCTGGTGGTGGGCTGATACTCTCACCCTAGATTTTTGTTTTGGATAAAGTGTATGGTTTTTGAAAGGCTTGCAAAGGCTGAACTTGGTCCTTCGGGAGTGGTTATGTGTGGTTATAGTAATGTTTATTGTATGGTATATTGTATATATTGTGTATATTATGTTGAAGGATAGGGTAAGCGGGGGTTAGTTAGTTAGGTTGGGTGGGTTAGGGTGAGGGGGGGGGGACACTTACAAAGTGTGGGGAGGCCTACATCCAGTCCTGGACTACGCGGACATGGGAGGACATGGGGCGAGGGCTGGATGTGGGTGGTGGAGGTAGGGCTGGCCTCGGACTATGCGGACATGCAGAGGACATGAGGCGGAGGTCAGTCCTGGGGGTTTTAGTTTTAGTTTAGGATAGGGAATGGCTAGGGACAGGTTATTTTAGGGTAAGTTTGTAGTTTGTAGTGTTTTTTATAAAAATAAAAAAAAAAAAAAAAATAATAATAATAATAATAATAATAATAATAAAAAAAATATATAATAAAAAAATATATATTATTTTTTTTGCTTAGGGGCAAGTAGCCTGGAGTTGAGTTACGGCGAAGTAGCCATATTTTCGTTTGAGTTTGATTTTATTCTGTGTTTTATTTGTTTTATTTCAATTTCTTTGGGTTAGGTTATTTCGGCCGAACCGGCTGGGTAAGTTTTATTTATTTTAGGTTATTTATTGTAGGTTATTTATTGTAGATTGTAGGTTTGTAGTTTTATGTGTAGGTATGAATGTGTGTGTGAATGTGGCTGGGGCAGCTGGAATGCTGTCTATGTTTAAGTTTTGTATGTCTGTACTTGTAATTATTTATGTAACGTTTTGTAATTTTATAATAAAAAAGAGTTCCCATAGCAGAGAATCAGGCTTCATGTCATAGCAGAGAATCAGGCTTCATGTCACCCACCACTGGAACAGGCCACTGTCAGATATTTTTAGGCCTCGGCACCCAGACAGAGGAGAGAGGTCCCATAGCAGAGAATCAGGCTTCGTGTCATAGCAGATAATCAGGCTTCATGTCACCCACCACTGGAACAGGCCACTGTCAGATATTTTTAGGCCCCGACACCCACACAGAGGAGAGAGGTCCCATAGCAGAGAATCAGGCTTCATGTCATAGCAGAGAATCAGGCTTCATGTCACTCACCACTGGAAAAGGCCACTGTCAGATATTTTTAGGCCCCGGCACCCAGACAGAGAAGAGAGGACCCATAGCAGAGAATCAGGCTTCGTGTCATAGCAGAGAATCAGGCTTCATGTCACCCACCACTGGAACAGGCCACTGTCAGATATTTTTAAGCCCCGGCACCCAGACAGAGGAGAGAGGTCCCATAGCAGAGAATCAGGCTTCATGTCATAGCAGAGGATCAGGCTTCATGTCACCCACCACTGGAACAGGCCACTGTCAAATATTTTTAGGCCCCGGCACCCAGACAGAGGAGAGAGGTCCCATAGCAGAGAATCAGGCTTCATGTCATAGCAGAGAATCAGGCTTCATGTCACCCACCACTGGAACAGGCCACTGTCAGATATTTTTAGGCCTCGGCACCCAGACAGAGGAGAGAGGTCCCATAGCAGAGAATCAGGCTTCGTGTCATAGCAGATAATCAGGCTTCATGTCACCCACCACTGGAACAGGCCACTGTCAGATATTTTTAGGCCCCGGCACCCACAAAGAGGAGAGAGGTCCCATAGCAGAGAATCAGGCCCCATGTCATAGCAGAGAATCAGGCTTCATGTCACTCACCACTGGAACAGGCCACTGTCAGATATTTTTAGGCCCCGGCACCCAGACAGAGGTCCCATAGCAGAGAATCAGGCTTCATGTCATAGCAGAGAATCAGGCTTCATGTCACCCACCACTGGAACAGGCCACTATCAGATTTTTTTAGGCACCGTCACCCAGACAAAGGGAGAGAGGTCCCATAGCTGAGAATCAGGCTTCATGTCATAGCAGAGAATCAGGCTTCATGTCACCCACCACTGGAACAGGCCACTGTCAGATATTTTTAGGCCCCGGCACCCACACAGAGGAGAGAGGTCCCATAGCAGAGAATCAGGCTTCGTGTCATAGCAGAGAATCAGGCTTCATGTCACCCACCACTGGAACAGGCCACTGTCAAATATTTTTAAGCCCCGGCACCCAGACAGAGGAGAGAGGTCCCATAGCAGAGAATCAGGCTTCATGTCATAGCAGAGAATCAGGCTTCATGTCACCCACCACTGGAACAGGCCACTGTCAGATATTTTTAGGCCTCGGCACCCAGACAGAGGAGAGAGGTCCCATAGCAGAGAATCAGGCTTTGTGTCATAGCAGATAATCAGGCTTCATGTCACCCACCACTGGAACAGGCCACTGTTAGATATTTTTAGGCCCCGGCACCCACACAGAGGAGAGAGGTCCCGTAGCAGAGAATCAGGCTTCATGTCATAGCAGAGAATCAGGCTTCATGTCACCCACCACTGGAACAGGCCACTGTCAGATATTTTTAGGCCCCGGCACCCAGACAGAGGTCCCATAGCAGAGAATCAGGCTTCATGTCATAGCAGAGAATCAGGCTTCATGTCACCCAACACTGGAACAGGCCACTATCAGATTTTTTTAGGCACCGTCACCCAGACAAAGGGAGAGAGGTCCCATAGCTGAGAATCAGGCTTCATGTCATAGCAGAGAATCAGGCTTCATGTCACCCACCACTGGAACAGGCCACTGTCAGATATTTTTAGGCCCCGGCACCAAGAAAGAGGAGAGAGGTCCCATAGCAGAGAATCAGGCTTCGTGTCATAGCAGATAATCAGGCTTCATGTCACCCACCACTGGAACAGGCCACTGTCAGATATTTTTAGGCCCCGGCACCCACACAGAGGAGAGAGGTCCCATAGCAGAGAATCAGGCTTCATGTCATAGCAGAGAATCAGGCTTCATGTCACCCACCACTGGAACAGGCCACTGTCAGATATTTTTAGGCCCCGGAACCCAGACAGAGGAGAGAGGTCCCATAGCAGAGAATCAGGCTTCATGTCATAGCAGAGATTCAGGCTTCATGTCACCCACCACTGGAACAGGCCACTGTCAGATAATTTTAGGCCTCGGCACCCAGACAGAGGAGAGAGGTCCCATAGCAGAGAATCAGGCTTCGTGTCATAGCAGATAATCAGGCTTCATGTCACCCACCACTGGAACAAGCCACTGTCAGATATTTTTAGGCCCCGGCACCCACACAGAGGAGAGAGGTCCCATAGCAGAGAATCAGCCTTCATGTCATAGCAGAGAATCAGGCTTCATGTCACCCACCACTGGAACAGGCCACTGTCAGATATTTTTAGGCCCCGGCACCCAGACAGAGGTCCCATAGCAGAGAATCAGGCTTCATGTCATAGCAGAGAATCAGGCTTCATGTCACCCAACACTGGAACAGGCCACTATCAGATTTTTTTAGGCACCGTCACCCAGACAAAGGGAGAGAGGTCCAATAGCTGAGAATCAGGCTTCATGTCATAGCAGAGAATCAGGATTCATGTCACCCACCACTGGAACAGGCCACTGTCAGATATTTTTAGGCCCCGGCACCCAGACAGAGGAGAGAGAACCCATAGCAGAGAATCAGGCTTCATGTCACCCACCACTGGAACAGGCCACTGTCAGATATTTTTAGGCCCCGGCACCCAGACAGAGGAGAGAGGTCCCATAGCAGAGATTCAGGCATGGGCGTGTCTGTTTCCTGCAGCTGAGGTAGAAGGTGTGAGTGCAGCAGCTCCAGGAGACTTCCACCTCGTTAAGGCCCCAGGGAGATTAAGGGCCCTGAAGGTCGAGATAAGTGAAATGGAGAATAAAAGGGCTGACATCTTGAGACATAGTGGCCCATTTGAGGAAAAATTGAAAAACGAAAAGAGGTTCGCAGAGATGAACCAAAAAAAAGTTTCCTCAGATGAGGAGGATACCCTAGTGAGCCTAGGGGGACAGTCTGCGGGGCTGGCGGATTCTGGGATGAGGAAGAAAGCAGTGGGGTAGGGGGACAGTTGATGGAACAGATACGTTATCTTGAGTCCCCCCGGGCTCAAGTTGACAGACTTGTTTTTGGGGATGAATTGTTGATCCTGCGAAAAAGAAAGATGAGCCTGCGAAAAAGAAAAAGAAACAAAAAGAGGCAAAGAAGAAACAAAAAGAGGCAAAGAAGAAACAAAAAGAGGCAGAGAAAAAAAAAGAAGAAGTGAACTGGGTGTATGTGTCCTATCCACTGCCCTCTGGGCCGGCTGCAAAGTCGGCTCAGGGGGCTAACCCCATTTCCCCCCCTAGCCTGGTTTCTACAGTGGAACCAGAGCGTGGGAGTGGGGAGAATAGAGAGAATGTAGCGAAATGTAATTTGGTCTGTGAGAAAAAGATGGCGCCGAACGCCGACCCTGTTTGCAGTAGCAGGGGCGGCAAGCTGGTGCCGATAGCAAAAGGAGGGGGGGCGTGGCTGCTTTCGGTGTGGCCCCGCCCACCGCCGCTGCCTCCACTGGGATGTTGGATAAATGTCTGGTGGGGGTGCGGCGGTGTGACGATTTTGTCGCCGCCCCTCCTGCCTTGGATGGTGGTGTGGTCCTTGCTTCCTCTGCCCCCGTTGGGCCTCGTGCGCCTGTGTCTCCCGCCGCCCCCTCCGCCTGTGTTAGCGCATCGGCGGTGGAGGGGGGCGGGGCCAGGGTGGGGGGGACATCTGCGGTCGCGCCTCTGGATGTACCTGGAGGCGTGTCTGGGGGCGGGGGGGGGGGGGTTCATACGTCCGTCACCATGTGCGGGGTGGCGGGTGCCGGGGGTCCTGCGGCTTCCTTCTCTGCCCCTGTCTCTTCTGCTGCTCATGTGCTCTTTGCTCCTTCCCCTGCTGCTGTCATTTTGCCGGCGGCGGGGGGGAGCGGGGCCTGGGCGGTGGGGGAGTCTGCAGGCATGCCCCTGGGAGAGCCTGGGGTCGTGTCCATGGGCGGGGATGGGGGGGGCGGGGCTCCTGCAGCCGTGGCTGCTACTTTGTGCAGGGCTGGCATGGCTGGGAGCAGTAGTGCCACAGGGCACCTGCTCCAGCCAAGTGAGGACATTAAGGCAGAAAAGGTTGCAAAGGATGTGGATGTGGAAGCCGAGGATGTGGTGGTAGGGACCACGGAGGCGGATTTGCATAAAAAGAAAAATATTAGTATCATTGCCCCAGCTGGCCCAGCTGTGTTTTTGAGGGCAGGTGAAAGTTCAGGGATTGTTCCGGGTCCTGTTGGGGGGGTGGATGCAGGGGTTAGCCCTGCTGCTGGAAAAGTGGCGGGCCTCCCCTGTGTGGCCCCCTTGGGGGGATCCGGGGCGACGTTTGTGACTGGTGGGGGAGGGGGAGCCGGTTCTGCTGCCCCTCCTGCGTCCGTGGCGCCTGTGTGGCTGCGGCTGTAGGGGGGGAGGGGCTGACTTCCTTGGCTTCCTCGCTCTCAGGGTCTGATAATGGTGACTTGCAGCGGCGACTGCTGGAGGCTCTCAAAAAGGGGGAGAGCTCCATTTCCGTAGAGGGGAAGAAGGTGGAATGTTCATTCTGGTTCAACAGACATGGCGTTCGGACCTTCCGAGAACAGAACGGGGGCGAGACCACCTGGTCTTCACCCACAACCGGCCCTGGAGCCAGACGGAATGTGGTCTGTCTCAAGTGGAGTAGCGATGAAGCTTGCCCTACTAGAAAGAGGGTAGTGGAGCTCCTGCTTGGGATGGGTTTCAAGGCAACCGACATCTTTGCCTTGATCCATCCTTTTGGCTCCAAGGAGTTTGACATCAGCTTTGTCCGGCCGGAGGGGCTTGAGCTCTTTTGGTCCGGATATGAGCTGGTGAAGAACATGCCGGACTGGCGTGGTTTCGTTGCAAAAGCGATAACCCGCCAGAGTGAGGTCAAGAGAGTGACCGTGCTGACCCGTAACGAGTCGCTCTCTTGTATTGACATCAGGACCTGGCTGGGAAGGTACGGAGAGGTCCAGGGAATACCAGCTAAAAACCTGGACGAGTTTGGCATTTGGTCGGGTGCCTGGACGTTTAATATCAAGCTTAGGCGTCTGGGTAGTACAGTTTCCCACATTCCATCATCTGCCTTTATCGGCCGAGACAGGATCTTGGTTTTCTACAGGGGGCAGCCTAAGCTCTGTCACAAGTGCGGCAGCCCCACACACTTTAGCGCCAGCTGCCAAGTGCAGAAGTGCGCGTTGTGTGGGGGGACAGGTCATCTTGCTGCATCTTGTGAGGAGATTAGATGCAACCTGTGTGGGGAGATCGGGCACCCCTTCAGTCGCTGTCCTCTCTCTGAGGCCAATGCGGCCCGAGCTCATGCAGGAGCGGGCCGGGAGGTCCCTTCGGCTGAGGCGGATACTGGCAAAGGCAGTGGAGTTAAGGGGTCAGTGAGGAACCGGAACAACCCGTCCCGGCAGAGGCGGAGAGAGAGGCGTCAGGCAGAGAGGGAGGGGGAGGAACCCCGTCCTGGGGTGATGCCCGCTCCCTCCCAAATGACTGCCCCTCCTGAATCCGAGACCCTAGGGGGCAGCGAGCTGGAGGAGGAGATTGAGAGACTGGATCGGGCCGAAGAGACTCTGTCCTCGTACTACGAAAGTTCTGCAGAGGGTAGTGGGGCAGAGTCCCAAAGTAAACGGAAACGGCGTACTAAAAAAAGATCTAGCCCGACCAAAGTTGCCAGGGAAGGTGTAACCGGCTCCCCTCTGGAGCTCTCCAACCGGTACCTCATCTTGGATGAGACCTCTGCCTCCTCTGCTGAGGAGGAGGTTGAAGGTGAGGGGCCGGGGGCGAAGGAGGGAGGGCCTTCAGGGGGCCCCGCGCCCCCCTCTGGTGGGGACGCAAGGTCCTCAGGAGGGGTGGCAAAACTGGGCCCTGAGACTGAGAAAGCCAGGAGTGGTGCGCAAAGAAAGGTGGTGGTGGCAGATATGGATACCACTATCTCCCTCAAGAGAGGTCGTGTTGCTCTAGAAGGCAGCCCCGGGAGGGGGGAGAAGGATGGGAAGAAGGCCGTCTAATTTAACTACTCTTTATGGCGGTACTGTCATGGTCTTACCTGCTTGCTGCTCTCCTTCGTTTGACATGTGCTGGCGGCCATCTTGGGTCCTGGGTTTCTTGTAGCCTTCCACCCTGCGGCTCCTCCTTCCCCTGGGAGGAGCTGGATGCCTAGCTCATATATATAGGAGGTCTGTGGCTTCAGTTCCTTGCTTGGTCCTCTTGTGTTCACATGCTTCTAAGACTGCTGCTGCTTCTGGTTCCTGATCCCGGCTTCGTCTGACTACCCTGCTGGTTCCTAATCCCGGCTTCGTTTGACTACCCTGCTGGTTCCTGATCCTGGCTTCGTCTGACTACCCTGCTGGTTCCTGATCCTGGCTTCGTCTGACTACCCTTCTGGTTCCTGATCTCTGGCCTCTCAAAGACTCTGCTCGGTTTCACCATCCGTTTGGACTTTTGCTTTACAGCTTTATTTTCAATAAAGCCTTCTTATTTTCACTTATCTCTTGTTGTACGTCTGGTTCATGGTTCCGTGACATTAGGACCAAGCCATGAATTCTGACGGTACAGGGCCATCCTCGCTACCCACGCTGGTTGCCAGACTTGATCAGCAGGATCACCTGTTGGGTCGGTTCGCTGTGGCGTTGCAAACCCTGCTTGAACGCACGGCTCATTTCGCTCCCGTTGCCGATGGGTCGGTTGTCGCTCCTGGGCTCGCTCCTACTGCCGCTCCGGTTGTTGCGCCAGAGTCTACCCCGACACCTGTTGTTGCGCCTGCGGTGTTTCGGGGTATGACCGGTTCTGCCCCTCTTCCACAGCGCTTTGGGGGAGAGCCAACTCAGTGCCGAGGTTTCCTTAACCAGGTGGGCATTTATTTCGAGTTGCTGCCACATGCCTTTCCTACTGAGAGATCAAAGGTGGGCTTCTTGATCTCGCTGCTCTCGGACAAGGCCTTGGCCTGGGCCAGCCCTTTATGGGAGAACAACAATCCGGTGGTTGCCGAGTTTTCCGGTTTTGTTGCTTCTCTTCGGAAGGTATTCGATGTGCCGGCTCGTGCTGCCTCTGCTGCGAAGCTCCTTATGTCCATCAGACAGGGTTCACGATCCGTAGCTGAATACGCCATTGAGTTTCGTACCCTGGCAGCAGAGGTGGGCTGGAATAATGAGGCTCTGGTCGCTGCTTTCTCTCATGGTCTCTCGGATGCCTTGAAGGATGAGGTTGCAGCTAAGGACCTACCAGTTGAGCTCGAGTCTCTTATTTCTTTCCTGATTTTGATTGACACCAGACTCAGGGAGAGACCTTCCTTTAAGGAGAACCTGCGGAGGTCTTCTAACAGATTGGTGCCTACGTTTGCTGTCCCACCCGTGCCTCCCTCTCCTCCCACGCCTCCTGGGGATGACTTGTCTGGGGGTGAACCCATGCAGCTGGGGTTTGCTCGCCTGTCCGAGGGGGAGAGGGCACTCCGGAGACGCGAGGGCCGATGCATGTACTGTGGTCTCGGTGGGCATTTTCGGTTGGCATGTCCGAACCGTCCGGGAAATGCTCGTACCCTGAGATCCTGTCGGGGGCAGATCTTGGGTGGAGTCTCCTCGTCCCCGGTTTCCCGTGTTGACAAACCACTGATCACTGTTGTCCTCTCCTGGGTCGGGGGCTCGGTGACGACCCAGGCGTTGGTGGACTCTGGTGCTGGTGGTTTGTTCATTGATAGTGTGTTCGCTGCCGCCAATTCCATTCCTCTGCAGGCTCGAGGTTCCCCACTGGCTCTTGAGGCGATAGACGGCAGACCCCTTCTGCCGCCACACGTGACTCATGAGACCCTTCCAGTGGGGATAGCCATTGGTGCCGTTCACAGAGAGTCGGTCTGCCTCCAGGTTATTTCGTCTCCACACTACTCGGTGGTCTTGGGGTACCCCTGGCTCCAGAAGCATAATCCGACTTTCGATTGGAGATCGGTCGAGATCCTCTCGTGGTCACCGCAGTGTGGGGCTAGTTGCATCCATGGGTCTGTCAAGTTGCTGTGTACTTCCTCGGACTCTCTGTTGCCTCCTGAATACGAGGAGTACCGGGATGTATTCGATAAGGTGCGCGCGGTTGCCCTACCTCCGCACCGCCCATACGATTGTGCCATAGAGTTACAATCTGGTGCCGTTCCTCCTCGTGGCAAAGTCTATCCACTGTCGGTAGCGGAGAATGAGGCCATGGAGGAGTACGTGAGGGAGGCGCTTTCACGCGGACACATTCGCAAATCTTCGTCCCCGGCAGGGGCTGGATTTTTCTTTGTGAAAAAGAAGGGCGGTGAGTTGAGGCCTTGCATCGATTACAGGGGTCTCAATCGCATCACGATCAAGAACGCTTACCCGATACCCTTGATTTCCGAGCTGTTCGATCGCCTTAAAGGGGCCACGGTCTTTACCAAACTCGACCTGAGGGCGGCATATAACCTGGTAAGGATCAAGGCGGGCGATGAGTGGAAGACCGCGTTTAACACCAGGACCGGTCATTACGAATCCTTGGTTATGCCCTTTGGGTTGTGCAATGCGCCCGCAGTCTTTCAGGAATTCATCAACGATGTTTTCCGTGACCTGTTGCAGCAGTGTGTGGTAGTCTATTTGGATGACATCTTGGTATATTCTGAATCCATGGAGGCCCACATTCTGGATGTCAGACGAGTGTTGCAACGGTTACGAGAGAACAAGCTGTTCGGTAAGCTTGAGAAATGCGAATTTCACCGATCCCAGGTAACCTTCTTAGGTTACATCATTTCCGCTGAGGGGTTCTCCATGGATCCTGAGAAGGTTTCGGCTGTCTTACAGTGGCCCCAGCCCAGTGGTCTTCGTTCCCTGCAGCGCTTTTTGGGCTTCGCCAATTATTATCGGAAGTTCATCAGGGACTTTTCCATGCTGGCCAAGCCTCTCACGGATCTGACCAGGAAGGGCAGTAATTCCCAGGTCTGGCCGCACGAGGCCATCCGAGCTTTTGAGGCCCTAAAGTCCGCCTTTGTGTCGGCTCCGATTCTGTCGCATCCCAACCCTGGGTTGCCCTTTGTCCTCGAGGTGGACGCGTCTGAGACGGGAGTAGGCGCCCTTCTGTCTCAGCGTAGAACACCAGAGGGTCCTCTGCTTCCTTGTGGGTTTTACTCCCGGAAACTGTCTTCCGCGGAGTGCAACTATCAGATTGGTGACAGGGAGTTATTGGCCATCGTGCAGGCCCTTAAAGAATGGAGGCACTTGCTCGAGGGTTCGGTGGTTCCGGTTCTCATCCTGACGGACCACAAGAATCTGACCTACCTTTCTGAGGCCAAGAGATTGACACCACGTCAGGCCAGATGGGCTCTGTTCTTGTCACGTTTTAATTACGTGGTCTCCTACCTACCCGGTTCCAAGAACATCAGGGCGGATGCCTTATCACGGCAGTACTCCGAGCTGTCCAGGGAGGAGTCGATTCCGACTTCGGTCATACCTCCGAATCAGATCCTGGCCGCCATTCGCACCAGCCTGACCTCTCCCCTGGGTGAGCAGATTTTGGCGGCTCAATCTGGTGCTCCCTCTGGGAGACCCAACGGCAGATGTTTTGTGCCTGAGGAGTTGCGCACTCGGTTGTTGCGAACCTACCATAACTCCAAGACCGCGGGGCATCCTGGAAAGAATCAGCTGTCCTGGGCTGTTTCACGTCTGTTCTGGTGGCCTTCCCTACGTTCCGACATCGCCGCATATGTAGCGGCATGCTCCGTTTGTGCCCAGAGTAAGTCCCCTCGGCACCTTCCGTTGGGCCTTCTGCAACCCATAGCCACCGGGGAGCGCCCATGGTCACACCTGGGGATGGATTTCATTGTGGACCTCCCTGCATCCCGAGGCCATACGGTCATTCTCATGATTGTGGATCGGTTTTCCAAAATGTGCCACTGTGTTCCTCTCAAGAAGTTACCCTCTGCACAAGAGTTGGCCACGATTTTTGCCAGGGAGGTCTTCCGGTTGCACGGTTTGCCTAAGGAGATTGTGTCGGATCGGGGGAGTCAGTTTGTGTCCAGGTTCTGGCGCGCCTTTTGCTCCCAGTTGGGGATTCATCTCTCCTTCTCCTCGGCCTACCACCCTCAGTCCAATGGGGCCGCAGAACGATCCAATCAGGCCTTGGAGCAATTCCTTCGTTGCTATGTCTCCGATCACCAAGACAATTGGGTTGACCTCCTGCCTTGGGCTGAGTTTGCCAGGAACACGGCGGTGAACTCTTCCTCTGGGACGTCTCCCTTCATGGCCAATTATGGGTTCCAACCTGCCGTGTTACCGGAGGTATTCTCTCCCCAGGATATTCCGGCTGTGGAGGATCACCTTTCCGTCCTACGTGCTTCTTGGGTACAGATCCAGAAGTCCCTTGAGGTCTCTGCGCAGCGCCAGAGACTCCAGGCTGATCGCAGACGAGCGCCTGCTCCTTCCTACCAGGTCGGAGACCGTGTATGGTTGTCCACCCGCAACCTCAACCTTCGAGTGCCCACTCCCAAGCTGGCGCCTCGCTTTGTTGGTCCCTTCCGAGTGCTTCGCAGGGTAAACCCGGTAGCCTATGCCCTTGCGCTTCCTCCTGGCATGCGGATCTCCAACGTGTTTCATGTCTCCCTGTTGAAGCCACTGGTGTGTAATCGTTTCACTTCCTCGGTTCCTCGGCCTCGTCCGGTCCAAGTGGGCAATCGTGAGGAATATGAGGTGAGCAATATCCTGGACTCACGCCTGGTCCGCGGTCGGTTGCAGTTTTTGGTCCATTGGCGTGGTTATGGTCCAGAGGAGCGTTCCTGGGTTCCCTCCGCAGATGTCCATGCTCCTGCCTTGCTCCGAGCCTTCCACGCACGCTTCCCTCAGAAACCGTTTTGTGCTCCGCGGAGGAGGGGCCCTTGAGGGGGAGGTACTGTCATGGTCTTACCTGCTTGCTGCTCTCCTTCGTTTGACATGTGCTGGCGGCCATCTTGGGTCCTGGGTTTCTTGTAGCCTTCCACCCTGCGGCTCCTCCTTCCCCTGGGAGGAGCTGGATGCCTAGCTCATATATATAGGAGGTCTGTGGCTTCAGTTCCTTGCTTGGTCCTCTTGTGTTCACATGCTTCTAAGACTGCTGCTGCTTCTGGTTCCTGATCCCGGCTTCGTCTGACTACCCTGCTGGTTCCTAATCCCGGCTTCGTCTGACTACCCTGCTGGTTCCTGATCCTGGCTTCGTCTGACTACCCTGCTGGTTCCTGATCCTGGCTTCGTCTGACTACCCTTCTGGTTCCTGATCTCTGGCCTCTCAAAGACTCTGCTCGGTTTCACCATCCGTTTGGACTTTTGCTTTACAGCTTTATTTTCAATAAAGCCTTCTTATTTTCACTTATCTCTTGTTGTACGTCTGGTTCATGGTTCCGTGACAGGTACCCGCTCTGCTGACTCTGGCGGTCGCCAGCATTAAGTTGGATGCGGCTCGTTTCACAGCCTTCGATTTTCTCAGCCGTGTTGAAGCTGACATTTTGTTTTTGCAAGAGACCAGGCTGCCAGATTTGGCAGCGATTTATAAAGCCAAGAGGGAGTGGAGACCAGGGCCCTCCTACTGGTCTCTTGCGGCTGAGCCGTATAGCGGAGTGGCGGTACTTTTTTCCGCACCGGTAGAATGCCGACGAGTAATTGAATTAGAAATGGGGAGGTGTTTGATCTTGGATGTCATCATGAAGGGACCGGAACTGCGCCTGATTAATATCTACGGGCCCCAGTCCAGGTGGGACAGGAAATGTCTCTTTATGAGGATTAAGCCTTTCCTTTTTACAAGCCGGCAGGTGGTTTTTGGTGGGGACTTTAATACTGTCACAAGGCCCCAAGACAGTGGAGGCACCAGAAACCGGCTGACTTATGATAGTATTTTTCTGAATAGAGTAGCTAGTGAGGCTCGTCTGGAGGATGTCCACATTAGGCATACCCCAGGCCACGGGGGTTTCACTTTCTATAGAGGTAGTCAGATCAGGTCTAGAATAGAAGGAGGAGGCTACCTTTTCGCCCTTAAGGGTTGTGGAGGTGGAATTCTCCGATCACTGTTTGATTATGTTTTCTCTGAATATTTCAGAATCCCCCCAAATGGGAAGAGGTTATTGGAAGCTGAATTCGGGTGTCTTGGAGGAAGCAGAGGTGAGACAATCCTTTGAGGACTTCCTTCAGAGTCAGGTACCTTTACTGGATCTCTGTGATACTAAGTCAGAGTGGTGGGAGATATTCAAAGATCGGGCTGCAAAGTTCTTCCACCGGCTCTCGAGCCTCAGGTCCCTGGACAGCTACCGCCTGTATCAGGGTCTGAGGAGGAAACTTGAGCATCTGGTCTCGACTGGTGGTAGCCGAGAGGATATCTCCAGGGTGAAATCTTTGCTCAAGAGGTGCCAGTATGATAGGCACACATCTTTAGTTTTTGAGAGGGACTTCGGGAGGTACCGCTCGCCCGACCCCTACAGAAATTGTAAGATGTCAGTGAAGAGTAAGTTAATAACAGGACTGGTCGATAGTACGGGGTCTCTGAACAGGTCCAGATCAGGGATCCTGGAAGTCGTTACATCCTTTTACTCGTGCCTCTTGGGAAGGAGGGATCTGGATCGGGACAGGATGTCGGCTTTCCTGGCTGAAGTCACCCCTGAGTCAGGAGCTCACCTCTCTTTTGACGGTTTGGTAGAAGAGATCAGGAAGGAGGAAGTTATCCTGGCGGTGGAAGGGTTAGCTCTGAAGAAGTCGCCAGGCCCGGATGGCTTAACATCCGAGTTTTATAAGGCCTTTAAGGACTCTTTATGTCCCCTCTTGACTGAGGTATTCAATGAGTGTTTATCCTCGGGCACTCTGCCTCGGTCAATGAGGAGGTCAGCTCTGATCCTTCTATCAAAGGGTAAGGATCCGAGCCGTATTGAGAACTGGCGTCCCATAGCACTTCTTAATACGGACAGAAAGATTCTGGCCAAGATACTTTTTAATAGGCTGGTGAAATTTGCACCCCAGCTCCTTTCGGTGGCTCAGCATTGCTCGGTTCCAGGCCGCAGCACTTTTAGTGCTGTACTCGGTGTCCGAGAGGCAGTGGAACAGAGTAGAGCAGGCTACTGGAGGGGGTACATGCTGTCCTTAGATCAAGCAAAGGCGTTTGATCGGGTGAACCATGAGTACCTCTGGTCGGTCCTTCTGAAGTATGGCCTGCCGGGGGGATTTGTCGATTGGTTAAAGATCTTGTATGCAGGGGCAGAGAGTTTCCCGCTTGTGAACGGTTGGTCTGGCTGCTCTTTTGAGGTTGGGTCTGGCGTCTGCCAGGGTTGTCCTTTAAGCCCGCTTTTATACGTGTTCGCGATTGATCCCTTTCTTAAGCGGATCGATCGTGGACCGTTGGCGGGAGTCGGGATGGATCGGGCGGCGCCGGAAGTCACTCTGAGGGTAGTAGCGTACGCTGACGATGTCACCATTTTCGTATCCTCAAGAGGGGAGCGGAGTACGTGATGTCTGAAGTGGATCACTACTCGGAGGCATCCGGGTCCATGATCAATCGGGATAAGTGTGAGAGTCTCTGGCTGGGAGGGGGTGATCCAGTTTTTGATCTCCCGGACACCCTCCCAGGGCCCTAGTCGTCAGCCAAAGTCTTAGGCATCCATTTTGGCCATGGGGACTATCCCACTCAAAATTGGGATGACAGGCTTAAGATCGCCGCTCAGAAGGTCGACCAGTGGAAGGGTTGGTCTTTGACCCTCAGGGAAAGGGTAAACCTGATCAAGGCCTACTTACTCCCTTTGCTTATCTATTTGGGTAGCGTGTGTATCTTGCCAGAGCCTCTCTGGACTCGGGTTTATAGTCTGTTCTTCCAGCTCTTATGGGGGAATAGACTGAACCTGATCAAGAGAGAAGTGACTTACCGCACGAGGAGACTAGGGGGGTTATCTATGGTCAACCCCGTGTTGTTTCTTGTAAACACCTTTGTTAAAGCGAATCTGGCAAACCTCTGGATGGAGAGGGCTTCTCCGTGGGTAGTCTCCTGCCGGGGGTGGTTTCGGCCTTTCTTCCAGGAATGGGAGACAGGAGGGCAAGTGAAGGACTTACGTACGCCTCACGGATATCTTCCGACTTACGTCACCCCGATTCTGAAGGTGATCCGCCGGTGGGGTTTGGAGGTGAGGGAGATCAGGACTCTGTCAAGGAGGTCCCTTGACGATAGGGTCTTGTTGTCCCACTTCCAGAAGCCCCTGGCCCTCAGGGATTGCCCAAGCCGGGATCTAGACAAGGGGTTACAGTTGCTAAATTCTGCAAGGATCCCCTTGAAGTTTTGGGACTTGGCTTGGCGCTGCTTTCACGGGAGGCTGTATGTGAGGGACAACTTGAAGCACAGGAACTCTGATGAAAGGGGTTGTCCCCGGGAGGAGTGTGGCTCCATACTGGAAAGTATGGATCACTTCCTGCTTCAGTGTCCCTTTAATACAGAGGTATACCAACGGGTGGGAGCTTCCATTGGCTGGCCTAGGCTAGCCAGCCTCTCCTACGCGGAGTGGGCTTATGGAGTGCTCAGAGACATTGGTAGAAGGGACCTGTGCACATGTTTTTTAGTCAGTATAGTGGTTAGGTTCTACACGTGGAATACACGGTGCTTAGTTTCAACGCAGCAGAAAGTCCTCCCAGTGAACGAGGTATGTAGGAACATTCTGGGTGACCTGGTGAAGGTGCGTTCTTTGGAGTATGAGAGACTGGGCACCAGTAGGGCCTCTCTCCTCTGGAGAGGCTTTGCTTTTAGCGTGCCCTAGCCTAGTCATACGTTTCCTGGTGGTGGGCTGATGCTTTCACCGTAGACTTTTGTTTTGTGGGATGTTGAGCTTTGAAGAAAGGCTTACAGAGACCGAGCTTGGGCCTTCGGGTAGTTCTGTATATTAGAATATTTTGCAGTGTGTGTTAAATAGTTATGTTGTTTATGTTGTTTTTTAGGATAGAATGAGTTGGGGCTAGTTAGGTTGGGTGGGTGAGGGAAGGGGTCTTTTATTTGCTTTTAAGTGTTTTATGTGTGTATTGAAGTGGGAGGCCTGCATCTAGCCCTGGACTATGCGGACATGGGTGGACATGGGGCGAGGGGCTAGATGTGGGTGGTGGAGGTAGGGCTGGCCTCGGACTATGCGGACACGAGAGAGACGTGAGGCGGAGGTCAGCTTTGGGTGATCGGTGAAGGGTGAAGGGTGATGGAGTAGGTAGTGGGGGTTAGGGCTAGATTAGGGGGGTGAGGTTTGTTTTGCCTTATGTGTTATATTAGTAAAAAGGTAATATAAATAAAAATAAAAAAAATTGGTGATGGGAAAAAAATAAAATAAAAATAAAATAAAAAATAAATAAATAAATAAATAAATATATATATATATTTTGTTTGTTTTCTATTATTATTATTATTATTATTATTATTATTATTATTGTTAGTCTTATTTGCGTTTTTGTTTTATTGACGAGTAGTCAAGTTTTTCCTTTTGGGTTTTACAGCTGAACCGGCTAAGTAAGTTTCATTTCATTTTTAGCATTTGTATATAGTTTGTATATAGTTTTTTTATAGGGTATTGGTATGAATGTGAGTGTGAGTGAGGCTGGGCCAGCTGAGAAGCTGTTCTGTTTTGTTTTTCTTGTCTGTAAAGTTTTGTATTTTTCTAATAAAAAAAGAGTTCCCATAGCAGAGAATCAGGCTTCGTGTCATAGCAGATAATCAGGCTTCATGTCACCCACCACTGGAACAGGCCACTGTCAGATATTTTTAGGCCCCGGCACCCACACAGAGGAGAGAGGTCCCATAGCAGAGAATCAGGCTTCGTGTCATAGCAGAGAATCAGGCTTCATGTCACCCACCACTGGAACAGGCCACTGTCAGATATTTTTAGGCCTCGGCACCCAGACAGAGGAGAGAGGTCCCTTAGCAGAGAATCAGGCTTCGTGTCATAGCAGAGAATCAGGCTTCATGTCACCCACCACTGGAACAGGCCACTGTCAGATATTTTTAGGCTCCGGCACCCAGACAGAGGTCCCATAGCAGAGAATCAGGCTTCATGTCATAGCAGAGAATCAGGCTTCATGTCACCAAACACTGGAACAGGCCACTATCAGATTTTTTTAGGCACCGTCACCCAGACAATGGGAGAGAGGTCCCATAGCTGAGAATCAGGCTTCATGTCATAGCAGAGAATCAGGCTTCATGTCACCCACCACTGGAACAGGCCACTGTCAGATATTTTTAGGCCCCGGCACCCACACAGAGGAGAGAGGTCCCATAGCAGAGAATCAGGCTTCGTGTCATAGCAGAGAATCAGGCTTCATGTCACCCACCACTGGAACAGGCCACTGTCAGATATTTTTAGGCCCCGGCACCCACACAGAGGAGAGAGGTCCCATAGCAGAGAATCAGGCTTCATGTCATAGCAGAGAATCAGGCTTCATGTCACCCACCACAGGAACAGGCCACTGTCAGATATTTTTAGGCTTCGGCAACCAGACAGAGGAGAGAGGTCCCATAGCAGAGAATCAGGCTTTGTGTCATAGCAGAGAAACAGGCTTCATGTCACCCACCACTGGAACAGGCCCTGTCAGATATTTTTAGGCCCCGGCACCCAGACAGAGGAGAGAGGTCCCATAGCAGAGAATCAGGCTTCATGTCATAGCAGAGAATCAGGTTTTATGTCACCCACCACTGGAACAGGCCACTGTCAGATATTTTAGGCCCCGGCACCCAGTCAGAGGAGAGAGGTCCCATAGCAGAGAATCAGGCTTTGTGTCATAGCAGAGAATGAGGCTTCATGTCACCTACCACTGGAACAGGCCCTGTCAGAAATTTTTTAGGCCCCGGCACCCAGACAGAGGAGAGAGGTCCCATAGCAGAGAATCAGGCTTCATGTCATAGCAGAGAATCAGGCTTCATGTCACCCACCACTGGAACAGGCCACTGTCAGATATTTTTAGGCCCCGGCACCCAGAAAGAGGAGAGAGGTCCCATAGCAGAGAATCAGGCTTCATGTCATAGCAGAGAATCAAGCTTCATGTCACCCACCACTGGAACAGGCCACTGTCAGATATTTTTAGGCCCCGGCACCCAGACAGAGGTCCCATAGCAGAGAATCAGGCTTCATGTAATAGCAGAGAATCAAGCTTCATGTCACCAAAAACTGGAACAGGCCACTGTCAGATATTTTTAGCCACCGGCACCCAGACAAAGGGAGAGAGGTCCCATAGCTGAGAATCAGGCTTCATGTCATAGCAGAGAATCAGGCTTCATGTCACCCACCACTGGAACAGGCCACTGTCAGATATTTTTAGGCCCCGGCACCCACACAGAGGAGAGAGGTCCCATAGCAGAGAATCAGGCTTCGTGTCATAGCAGAGAATCAGGCTTCATGTCACCCACCACTGGAACAGGCCACTGTCAGATATTTTTAGGCCCCGGCACCCACACAGAGGAGAGAGAACCCATAGCAGAGAATCAGGCTTCATGTCACCCACCACTGGAACAGGCCACTGTCAGATATTTTTAGGCCCCGGCACCCAGACAGAGGAGAGAGAACCCATAGCAGAGAATCAGGCTTCATGTCACCCACCACTGGAACTGGCCCTGTCAGATATTTTTAGGCCCCGGCACCCAGACAGAGGAGAGAGGTCCCATAGCAGAGAATCAGGCTTCATGTCATAGCAGAGAATCAGGCTTCATGTCACCCACCACTGGAACAGGCCACTGTCAGATATTTTTAGGCCCCGGCACCCAGACAGAGGTCCCATAGCAGAGAATCAGGCTTCATGTCATAACAGAGAATCAGGCTTCATGTCACCCACCACTGGAACAGGCCACTGTCAGATATTTTTAGGCCCCGGCACCCAGAAAGAGGAGAGAGGTCCCATAGCAGAGAATCAGGCTTCGTGTCATAGCAGATAATCAGGCTTCATGTCACCCACCACTGGAACAGGCCACTGTCAGATATTTTTAGGCCCCAGCACCCAGACAGAGGAGAGAGGTCCTATAGCAGAGAATCAGGCTTCATGTCATAGCAGAGAATCAGGCTTCATGTCACCCACCACTGGAACAGGCCACTGTCAGATATTTTTAGGCCCCGGCACCCAGACAGAGGTCCCATAGCAGAGAATCAGGCTTCATGTCATAACAGAGAATCAGGCTTCATGTCACCCAAAACTGGAACAGGCCACTGTCAGATATTTTTAGGCACCGGCACCCAGACAAAGGGAGAGAGGTCCCATAGCTGAGAATCAGGCTTCATGTCATAGCAGAGAATCAGGCTTCATGTCACCCACCACTGGAACAGGCCACTGTCAGATATTTTTAGGCCCCGGCACCCACACAGAGGAAGGAGGTCCCATAGCAGAGAATCTGGCTTTGTGTCATAGCAGAGAATCAGGCTTCATGTCACCCACCACTGGAACAGGCCACTGTCAGATATTTTTAGGCCCCGGCACCCAGACAGAGGAGAGAGAACCCATAGCAGAGAATCAGGCTTTATGTCACCCACCACTGGAACAGGCCACTGTCAGATATTTTTAGGCCCCGGCACCCAGACAGAGGAGAGAGGTCCCATAGCAGATAATCAGGCTTCATGTCATAGCAGAGAATCAGGCTTCATGTCACCCACCACTGGAACAGGCCCTGTCAGATATTTTTAGGCCCCGGCACCCAGACAGAGGAGAGAGGTCCCATAGCAGAGAATCAGGCTTCATGTCATAGCAGAGAATCAGGCTTCAAGTCCCCCACCATTGGAACAGGCCACTCCAAGACATAAAAGGCTAACTCTGGCCACGTGGACAATTTGGAGACCCAGAAGTTGAATGGGGCCGAATCATCAGTCAGTACGTGGAGGGGTGTGCACACGTACTGTTCCACTATGTTAGTGAAATGTTGCCTCCTGCTAACACGTTCCGTTTCAGGTGGTGGTGCAGTTAGCTGTGGCGTGGTGACAAAACTTTTCCACATCTCTGCCATGCTAACCCTGTCCTCAGAGGAGCGGGCCGTGACACAGGTGCGTTGGCGACCTCTTGCTCCTCCTCTGCCTTCGCCTTGGGCTTCCACTTGTTCCCCTGTGACATTTGGGAATGCTCTCAGTAACGCGTCTACCAACGTGCGCTTGTACTCGCGCATCTTCCTATCACGCTCCAGTGCAGGAAGTAAGGTGGGCACATTGTCTTTGTACCGGGGATCCAGCAGGGTGGCAACCCAGTAGTCCGCACACGTTAAAATGTGGGCAACTCTGCTGTCGTTGTGCAGGCACTGCAGTATGTAGTCGCTCATGTGTGCCAGGCTGCCCAGAGGTAAAGACAGCTTGTCCTCTGTGGGAGGCGTATCGTCATCGTCCTCCGTTTCCCCCCAGCCACGCACCAGTGATGGGCCCGAGCTGCGTTGGATGCCACCCCGCTGTGAACATGCTTCATCCTCATCCTCCTCCACCTCCTCCTCATCCTCGTCCTTCAGTAGTGGGTCCTGTCTGGCCACATTTGTACCTGGCCTCTGCTGTTGCAAAAAACCTCCCTCTGAGTCACATCTAAGAGACTGGCCTGAAAGTGCTAAAAATGACCCCTCTTCCTCCTCCTCCTCCTACTGGGCCACCTCCTCTTCCATCATCGCCCTAAGTGTTTTCTCAAGGAGACATAGAAGTGGTATTGTAATGCTGATAACTGCGTCATCGCCACTGGCCATGTTGGTGGAGTACTCGAAACAGCTCAACAGGGCACACAGGTCTCGCAAGGAGGCCCAGTCATTGGTGGTAAAGTGGTGCTGTTCCGCAGTGCGACTGACCCGTGTGTGCTGCAGCTGAAACTCCACTATGGCCTGCTGCTGCTCGCACAGTCTGTCCAGCATGTGCAAGGTGGAGTTCCACCTGGTGGGCACGTCGCATATGAGGCGGTGAGCGGGAAGGCCGAAGTTGCACTGTAGCGCAGACAGGCGAGCAGCGGCAGGATGTGAACGCCGGAAGCGTGCACAGATGGCCCGCACTTTATGCAAAAGCTCTGACATGTTGGGGTAGTTGTGAATGAACTTCTGCACCACCAAATTCAGCACATGCGCCAGGCAAGGGATGTGCGTCAAACCGGCTAGTCCCAGAGCTGCGACGAGATTTTGCCCATTTCCGCACACCACCAGGCGGGGCTTGAGGCTCACCGGCAGCAACCACTCGTCGGTCTGTTGTTCAATACCCCGCCACAACTCCTGCGTGGTGTGGGGCCTGTCCCCCAAACATATGAGTTTCAGAATGGCCTGCTAAAGTTTACCCTGGGCTGTGCTGAAGTTGGTGGTGAAGGTGTGTGGCTGACTGGATGAGCAGGTGGAAGAAGAGGAGGAGGAAGCCGAGTAGGAGGAGGAGGCTACAGGAGGCAAAGAATGTTGCCCTGCGATCCTTGGCGGCGGAAGGACGTGCGCCAAACAGCTCTCCGCCTGGGGCCCAGCCGCCACTACATTTACCCAGTGTGCAGTTAGGAAGATATAGCATCCCTGGCCGTGCTTACTGGTCCACGTATCTGTGGTTAGGTGGACCTTGCCACAGATGCCGTTGAGCAGTGCACACTTGATTTTATCGGATACTTGGTTCTGCAGGGAAGGCACGGCTCTCTTGGAGAAGTAGTGGCGGCTGGGAACAACATACTGTGGGACAGCAAGCGACATGAGCTGTTTGAAGCTGTCTGTGTCCACCAGCCTGAATGACAGCATTTCATAGGCCCGTAGTTTAGAAATGCTGGCATTCAGGGCCAGGGATCGAGGGTGGCTAGGCGGGAATTTACGCTTTCTCTCAAATGTTTGTGAGATGGAGAGCTAAACGCTGCCGTGTGACATGGTGGAGATGCTTGGTGACGGAGGTGTTGGTGTTGGTGGTACATCATCTGTTTGCTGGGCGGCAGGTGCCAAGGTTCCTCCAGAGTTGGAGGAAGAGGCCGAGGCAGCAGCAGAAGAGGTAGCAGGGGGAGCCTGAGTGAGTTCCTTGTTTTTAAGGTTTTTACTCCACTGCAGTTCATGCTTTGCATGCAGATGCCTGGTCATGCAGGTTGTGCTAAGGTTCAGAACGTTAATGCCTCGCTTCAGGCTCTGATGGCACAGCGTGCAAACCACTCGGGTCTTGTCGTCAGCACATTGTTTGAAGAACTGCCACGCCAGGGAACTCCTTGAAGCTGCCTTTGCGGTCCCAGGTGGCGGTGGCCAGTAGCAGGCGAACTCTCTTGGCGGCGGGTGTTCTGCTTTTGCCCACTGCTCCCTCTTTTCCTACGCTGTTGGCTCGGTCTCACCACTGCCTCTTCCTCTGAACTCTGAAAGTCAGTGGCACGACCTTTATTCCATGTGGGGTCTAGGACCTCATCGTCCCCTGCATCGTCTTCCACCCAGTCTTTCTTCCTTGTTGTGCCTTTTCATAGGTAAATGCATTGATATCCAATTCATTCTAGTCAAGATGGATGTTCATTTCCTTTAAGAGCCATGTCTTGAGTCGGCCAATTTAAGGTCACACAAAGGTTTATACTCTTCAGTGTTATCCTTCTCATGAATGTACCAGTCTGAGAAGAGGCCTCCTTGTCTACTTCTAAATTTATGATGGGAGATAAAGATAAGCTCTATGCAGCTGGTGATAATTATCTATACAATTAGATATTTATTAATGAAGCAAAATATATAATATTCATGTATTCATTTAATGAGCCTTAGTTAGTCCTTAGCATAAGACAATCAGTAGGACATATATATATGTATATTACTTTATATTATATTGTTATATGTTATGAAGACAACATGTATCCAGTATATTGTATATATTTCTCATTAGAAGAGTATCTGTCTCTGAAAGAGTGTCTGTGAAGATGTGTGTTTTGTAACAATTAATCACATCTTTGGTATGATAGGAGGTACTGATATCTCTGTGAGAAAACAAGGCCATTCAAGTTATACATATCAATAAATCAACAGTGTGAGAAACTTTAGAGAGACGCCTAGAGGTCTGTCTCTAATTGCTACAAGTGTCAGAATTAATCCGTATAGCTTTGAATTAAAGCTTCTAAGGTCAAAATGTATATTCAGACTTATATAAGTTAACCCTTTATACTATGATGCAAATAGCTTACACAGCAGTGCCACCTAGGTATGAGTAGGTGACATTACAACAGTAGCAAAAGTGCATTCTGGGTAGGGTTATGATGTCACATTTTTTATCAATGGTCACGCCCATCCGACAATGATTGGAAAGTTCCAAACTAGGAAGGTGTGTCTAACTGATAAGTTTGTGATCATAAACCATACACAGAAGGTAGAAGAAAAGGAGAAAGGAGAAAGAGAAGAGAAGTTGAGCTCTCTGGAGGGGCTTATCAAGATGAAAGCCATGGTGAGATGCGCTATGATGGACCACCCAGCTTTCCTAGGAGCAGAAGTGAGATTCCTACTAGGACTTGGTAAGAGACACAGAAAATGATATTTCATTTTATTAAGACTAATTTGATAGTGTGGGTGAAATTATACCATCTGGATTGGCGAATAAATAAATAATTAAATTAATTGATCATCTCCATATTGAGATGTAGTCTTAGGATATTGTGAGGCTTCATTCTACCTGCAGAAGAATCTAGACTCATAATCTAGCAAAGCATTAAATAATTGCTTTTATATATATATATATATATATATATATATATATATATTGATAGAACATTCTTCGCCAAGCTAAGTGATGGATTCCCACAGGAAAGACTTATTTCAAGTCCTTCCCGTTTAAGATCTTAGATCCCTGTTATTTGTCTTAATAGTCTTACCAAAGTTATATATGGGAAAATAGTCCAGGATGGGGCGGAAGGATACAGTTGTCTCTTCTAAGTTATATCCTTGAATGTATTTGCCTATCTTGAAGTCATGTGATGTGTAGTTGGTTAGAGGGGGGTGGAATGTATTTAGCATTCTATATTGATGTCTAGGATTAGACATGCCCATCCTGATATCATGAGGTTTTCTCTGAACAGAAGTAATGTATATAACTTATGTTCATATTTTGATATTCTAACCTAATAATAGCTTGGTTATAATGTGACAAGTTATTTCCACTCACTTGTATTGTTAAGCTTGTAATGCTTTATATTAACGCTATATATATTCATTTGCATGTATCATTGTGTTTATTTACTTATATATGTTTATAACCTTGTAACTCAGATAAAATTAATTGTATCACCACACTAGATGGATGTGTGGTGGTATCTGGTTACACCCAAATATATAACAGATTTGTTTTGTAAACTGGGATTCTTAAAACGTAACATTTACTAGGTCATTTAAAATAATAATTTGATAGATAAAGTGATAGACAAGAACATATACCTCCACTATACCAAATCAAATAAATGAAAAAAAGGGTGGATCTTACCACGTCTTTTGCAAGATCCACAACCAATGGAGGAGGTCCTGGTAGTAGATGATACCTGGAACCAGCGCGACCAGGGTGCTTGTGTTGGTATTGGCACTGTAAATAGCTCCTAATAGGCCCTATTATGCCTTTCCTACCTCATTGAGGGTTAGGGGCTGTTGTCAGTGCCTGCCTAACACACATGGAGCACCCGCCCCGACAGGGGCGACCCCACACCGAACCCAAATCATTGCTGTTTGTGGTGAGACACCGGCTGTCAGGGGACACTTCCCATGTTACAGCAAGGATAAGAACTACCCACTATCCTGAGTGAAGATACGAGGCTAAAACTACCTTGATCTTTATTGCCCCTGAATACATGTGTGAAGTCCCCTGATGATGTCTCAAAAGCAAGACAGAAACATGGCATGTAGGGCTTTGTAATTAGGGCCATATAGAACACTAGACCCATACTGAGGGAAAGGTTCGGTGTGGGGTCGCCCCTGTCGGGGCGGGTGCTCCATGTGTCTTAGGCAGGCACTGACAACAGCCCCTAACCCTCAATGAGGTAGGAAAGGCATAATAGGGCCTATTAGGAGCTATTTACAGTGCCTGGTCACGCTGGTTCCAGGTATCATCTACTACCAGGACCTCCTCCATTGGTTGTGGATCTTGCAAAAGACGTGGTAAGATTCACCTTTTTTTCATTTATTTGATTTGGTATAGTGGAGGTATATGTTGTTGTCTATCACTTAGTGAAAAAATTATTATTTTAAATGACCTAGTAAATGTTACGTTTTAAGAATCCCAGTTTACAAAACAAATCTGTTATATAACCTTGTAACCAATAAATCTGCATATTTTTATAATGCCTGTGTATTATTGTATAATGCAGAACTACATTTTATCATTAACATCATCTCACGTCAAAAAGAACTTATTTATCTGAGGAAATAGTCGGACTCAGATGTGAATTGTATCAGTTAGGTTGTCTACAATTCACCAGGTCATAATTTTAAGAATTTATGACAAATTTTATAAATTTTATTTTTTTAAGGTTAATTATTTTTATGACCATAATTAATAATTCTTAATTGAATTATTACCCCCCGACACCCTGACCTCCTGTTCAGTCTGCACACTGCAGAAAGATGCAGCAGTTGGCACCTGTGTTTCGTCATCATCATAGACATGCTGAGGTGGTATTCCCATGTCCTCATCATCAGGAAACATAAGTGGTTGTGCGTCAGTGCATTCTATGTCTTCCACCGCTGGGGAAGGGCTAGGTGGATGCCCTTGGGAAACCCTGCCAGCAGAGTCTTCAAACAGCATAAGAGACTGCTGCATAACTTGAGGCTCAGACAGTTTCCCTGATATGCATGGGGGTGATGTGACAGACTGAAGGGCTTGGTTTTCAGGCGCCATCTGTGCGCTTTCTGCAGAAGACTGGGTGGGAGATAATGTGAACGTGCTGGATCCACTGTCGGCCACCCAATTGACTAATGCCTGTACCTGCTCAGGCCTTACCATCCTTAGAACGGCATTGGGCCGCACCAAATATCGCTGTAAATTCTGGCGGCAGAACGGCCACATCCTCTCCCAGCCTCAGAGGGTCCACTAACACCACCACGACCATGTCCGCGTCCGCGTCCCTTACTAGATGTTTTCCTCATTGTTACCGTTCACCACAATAAGAAAAAAATTATTTGGCCCAATGTATTGAAATGTAGGCCTTTTTTTACAGGCACCTAACACTATCTGGCTATCTATTTATGTACCGTATTACACTAATACAGGTACAGCAGTAACCACAGATTTAGCTGAATATAAATTCTAGGCCTAGTATTTAGGCCCTGGATGAAAGGTTTCCTTTTATGGACAGAATTACACTTGGAGATGCACGGTAGCGTGTGAAGTTATTGAGGATGACCCTATCAGCACTTGAATTTGCACCTTGAATGTAATATACCCTTTTATGGACAGAAATAAACTATGAGATGCACAATAGTGCGTGCAAATTTAAAGGCTTATGCTATCAGCAATTGTAATTTAACACTTTGTGTAATATACCCTTTTACGTAAAAAAATACACTTGGAGATGCACGCTGAGTGTGATATCCCCTTTTACGGACAGATTTACACTTGGCCTGCAACAGCAGAAACCACTGATTTAGGGTATTGCTATTTTGGGAATTGAATTTCAAGCCAGAATAAAAATTATGCTTTGACGGACACTATAAAACTTGTCCTGCCACAGCTGGAACACCAGATTTAGGGTATTGCTATTTTGGCAATTGAATTTCACCCCAGAAAAAAATATATCCTTTGCCAGAAAGCAGACAGTATTACACTTGGCTTGCCACAGCTGGAACACCAGATTTAGGGGATTGCTATTTTTGCAAGTGAATTTCACCACTCAATAAAATATAGAAAATTCTATCCTGAGTTTCTAGGGGTGACAATAAGCACAGCCAAGCCCCTGGTGTAGGATATAGCAAAAAAAAAAAAAAAAACTACTATTGATGGTTAAATGGACTTGGTGGCAGCTTGTGCTGGCGCACCACAAGACACAAAATGGCCGCCGATCACCCCAGAAAAAAGTAACAGAAAAACGCTCTGGGCAGCCTAAAAACAGTGAGCAATTAACTAGCAGAAGTTGAATGATTCACAGCTGTAGATCGATCACTTCATTAAGTGTTTTTGCTGAGTTAATCTCTGCCTAATCTCGCCCTAACAGAAGCTGCATCCTCTCCCTACACTGATCAGAGCAGAGTGACGTGCAGCACTACGTTACTCCAGCTTAAAAAGAGGCTGGGTCACATGCTGCACTGGCCAATCACAGCCATGCGAATAGTAGGCATGGCTGTGATGGCCTCTTGGGGCAAGTAGTATGATGCTTGTTGATTGGCTGCTTTGCAGCCTTTCAAAAAGCGCCAAGAAAGCGCCAAACACCGAACCCGAACTTTTACATAAATGTTCGTGTTCGGGTCCGTGTCACAAACACCCCAAAATTCGGTACGAACCCGAACTATACAGTTCGGGTTCGCTCATCCCTAATGCTGATGCAACACACCAGCAGACTTTGCCTTTACCATCTATTCACAATTAAATCAAGCAGCTTCCGTAAGTTTAAAATATTCATGTGTTTTTATCTGCTCCATCTGCATTCGATCTCCACAAGACACAAGACATAACAGGAGAGCCTCTGCTTTGGAGTCCAAGTCCAGTTTCTTAAGATCAGTAGTTCCATCAGAATTGTGCATAACATTCTTGCTCCCTGTGCAAAGCCGAAACAAAAGGACTCCGTAGGCATACACATCAGAGGAAACTGAAGCTGGTTGCCCCAATTTTAATTTAGGAGCAGTAAACAGCGGGAAGCAAATAGAGGTGGCTGAACTGCACTGCTCTGTATCTCTTGTGAAGTCAATGTCTCCAACTATGCCCCTCTCGCGATTTCCAGCAAATACATTATTTTCATGTAGAGATCCGAGAATTATGTTGTAAGGCATTTAGTGTATGCAAGCCATGTGCTACTCCTCTCATCACTCTCATGATGTTCTGCACCTGGTTTGCCTGGGCGAATGGAGTCACATAGGGGAGGAACTGCTCCATGCCCTTCAGCAATAAATCAAATCCTGGCTTTCTACGCGATAACTGAAAATTGGAACCATGGTGATCGACAATGGGAAGAAAATGGTGTCGGCGGTATGTCAAAGAGGGCTGAGCCATGCGCCCTTCATGGCATACGTGTTCAATCTGGTTGTCAAGTGGTTCCTGAAGTCTTCCACCCATCTGCAAAACATCCTAAAAATGGCCAGGAAATTTTGCATGCACTTCAGCCACTCGTTAACCAAAAAGCACACCCTCCTTGTGCTGCAGCGGCAGAACGGCATCCCCAACATAGTGTGATATGCGATGTTTCCACCCGTTGGAATTCCACCGTCCATATGTTGGACGGACTGTACGAACATAGAAAGGCCATAAACGATCTCCTGATGATCCAAGCGGACAGGAGTACTCCCTTGTGTAACTTCAATGTCAGCCAGTGGCAGCTCATGCATGACACTTGCCATTTGCTCAGGTCCTTTGAGGATGGCACGTTATCCGTCAGTTGCCAGGACTACGAGATGAACAATGTCATTCCACTGCTTCATGTCCTGGAACAGATGATGGTAAATCTGGCTGTTCAGGGAACTGGAGAAATGGCACCTATATCTCACGGCTCCCCTGTGGAGGCTGAACTGGAGCAGGAGGAGGGCTTTGGAGCACAAGCAATGTGTAGCAAAATGGGTGTTTTTTTTCTACACAGGAGAAAGGAGAGGAGGAGGTGCAGCTGGAGGAGCTACAGGGCGATGAGGAAGACGAGGCAGAGGACCCAAACACACCATGGGAGTATGCTGTGGAGATGGAGGCAGGGAGTCCCTCCGAGTCACTTGCACAAATACACCACTGCATGCTCACTTGCTTGCGCAGTGACAGCCGAATTGTCACCATTCGGCAGAGGGATGACTTCTGGCTCTCCACCTTATTGGACTCTTGCTACCCGTCCAAAATGGGGGCCTGTTTTACACCCACTGAGAGTGAGGACAAACTGAACTACTATAGAGACATCCTATGTAGTCAGTTGGCCACTGCCTATCTGCGCTATCGTCCATCCTCTCACAGGTCTGACCGGGGGGGCCCTCTGTGCTAACATTCCACTTCCATGGCTGCTGGGGAGGGGTGAGGTAGCAGGAGCAGTACCAGCTCCATCAGCAGCAGACTGAGTCTAGAGTCACTGATGAGCAGCTTTCTTCACCCGCCTAGTAAAGAAACTACTCCCAGCATCTTGCCCTGGAACAGAACATAAACTAGCAGGTGGTGGCATACGTGGAGTGCACCTGCCAGCCATGTCACAATATGTCACCTTGCCACTCTGTGGCCTCCTCATGCTGCTGCCACCTCCACACTCTGTCATTGTGCCACTCTGTGGCCTCCTGATGCTGCCGCCACCTCCAAAGTATGTCATTTGGCCACTTTGTGGTCTCATGCTGCTTCCACCTCACCAATAGTGATGATCGAGCATGCTCGGCAAATGGCGATATTCGGCCGTATACCACATGTGCTTGAACGCGATGCTCGAGTCTCCACCCCACAAGTTTCTTGGCTGCTACCAGCCAATAGCTGCAAGTACTACATTAGCTGCAAGTACTACCTTCAAGTACTACATTAAGTACATTGAAGAGATATTGCAGGAGATAGTCAGGAGGTAGGCTGGAAGGTGGAAACAATACAAAAAAAAAAGGTAAGATTTGTTTGATTTGTTTGATTTAAATTTACAATTTTTATTTTTTTTTCTCCTATTTAAAATGGCAGACTTGGTTCAGTGCAGGAATTGTTGTGCATTTATTTCATGTTCCACTCTTTGGAGATTCGGATGCTGTCAGATCTGTAGACAGTTCTCCTTACTGCAGCAGGAAATTGCATTTTTGAAATCTGAAATATTTAAATTATCTGTTAAACAAACTCCAGCTAGGACTGCTGCAATGCCACTGCCACAGAGGACCCCCAGAAATGGCAGATGGGGTACTGTAGGTTCTGGAAGACTAGTGGTGGATAGAAGACATATCCCACAGTCGGTGGTTCTCCATAATTCATTTGCAGCACTCTCAGAATGTAAGGACAACATGGATATGGACTCAAGCACAGAGGGTGAGAAACCATCGACTCCTATGTCTAATGTATGCAAGACTGCAGCCAAGGACAAAAAAGATAAAGTGAAGTCTCAAAGGAAGCAGCTGTTGCTGGGTGAATTAATCATAAGAAGTGTGGAGCTTAAAGAAAATGGTTTTGTGAGATGTCTACCTGGGGCTACTGCTAGAAGAGATAGAAGACGTATTATTAATATTGTTAAGCAAGCAAAGCAGGAAGGGGACGTGGATGTTCTTGTCCATCTAGGGACGAATGACCTGGCTTGCAATAAAGTGTCAGAGGTGAAAAAATCTTTTATCACACTTGGTAATGACGTACAGGATTTTGCATCCACCATTTCATTTTCTGAAGTTCTGCCTGTGCATAATGTTCAGAATGATAGGCAGAGGCGCATAAAAGAGTTCAACATATGGCTTGGTAAATGGTGTCAAGAGCAAGGATTTGGCTTTGTGTCTCATGATAGCTCTACTTGGAATAGAAAGGAACTGTACAAAAAAGATGGTTTGCATCTTTCTCTCAAAGGAACAAATGTACTTAGTGAACAACTCCAAGAATTTGCAAAAGAGTATTTAAACTAGGAAGGGGGGGCAAAAGAGTGAAAATAAAAGAGTCCAATTGCCCCCGAAACAATGCCAGAACAGGTCAGAAGCACAGAGGTTAAGAAATGATAAGCTCAGAGTCCTGTCTACAAATGCTCGCAGTTTAGGTAAAAAAATCAATGAACTTGGGTCAATAATGGCATCTGAGAATGTAGATTTAGTGGCTGTTACGGAGACATGGTTTAATGAAAGAAATGACTGGGACATAACCATACCAGGGTACTCTTTATACAGAAGAGACAGAGAAGGCAAGAAAGGAAGAGGAGTGGCCCTGTATGTGAAAGATAGCATTAAATCTAACCTAATACAAGTTGGTGAGGCCAACATAGAGTCAGTTTGGGTTACGTTGCAGTTTGCTAACCATGCAGTAACTCGTGTAGGTGTGATATATAGACCACCTGGTCAAGTTAAAGAACTAGATGATCTACTAGTTGAAGAAATAGCTAAAATGACAATGAAAGGAGAAGTTATCATTATGGGAGATTTCAATCTTCCAGATATAAACTGGAAAACCAAAATAGCAAGTTCTACCAGGAGTACAGATATTCTAAATTCCCTACTGGGGTTATCTCTACAACAAGTGGTTGAGGAGCCAACCCGGAGGGAGGCCATCTTGGATTTGGTATTCACAAATGGGGATTCGGTATATGATGTCATTGTAGGCGAAACCTTGGGATCTAGTGATCACCAGTCAGTGTGGTTTAATATAAGAACTGTGAAAGAGTCCCACCACACAAAAACAAAAGTTTTAGACTTTAGAAAAACAGACTTTTCAAAAATGAAATTAGTCATAAATGAGTCCTTATCAGACTGGAACGGATTACATGGAGTCCAGGAGAAATGGGACTACTTAAAAGGTGCATTATTGAAGGCAACAGAAAATTGCATTAGACTTGTCAGTAAAAGCAAAAAAAGGAAGAGACCACTGTGGTACTCAGCAGAAGTGGCCCAAATCATTAAAAATAAAAAGCTAGCATTTTGTAATTATAAAAAAAAACAGAGCAATGAAGATAAGGAAATCTACAAGATTAGGCAGAGAGAGGCAAAGCAAGTTATAAGAACTTCTAAAGCGCAGGCAGAAGAAAAACTAGCTCAGTCTATGAAAAAAGGGGATAAGACATTCTTCAGATATATAAATGAAAAAAGGAAATTAAAACAAGGAATAACTAAATTAAAAACAAAGGACAGAAGGTATGTAGAAGAGAATAAAGGGCTAGCCGACTGCCTTAATGAATACTTCTGTTCAGTTTTTACAAAAGAAAAAGGAGAAGGACCTCCACTAGAAAGGATGACTAATAAATCGTTTGATGCATGTATCTTTACAGAGGAAGATGTTCTAAGTTTGCTGTCTAAGGTGAAGACAAATATGTCACAGGGGCCTGATGAGATACACCCAAAATTATTAAAAGAGCTTAGTGGTGAGCTGGCAAAACCGTTAACAGATTTATTTAACCAATCATCAGTAACAGGAGTCGTCCCGGATGATTGGAAATTGGCAAATGTCGTGCCCATTCACAAGAAAGGTAGTAGGGAGGAATCGAGCAACTATAGACCAGTGAGTCTGACATCAATAGTAGGCAAATTAATGGAAACCCTATTAAAGGATAGGATTGTGGAACATCTAAAATCCCATGGATTGCAAGATGAAAAACAACATGGGTTTACTTCAGGGAGATCATGTCAAACAAATCTTATAGATTTTTTTGACTGGGTGACTAAAATAATAGACGGTGGAGGTGCAGTAGACATCGCATATCTAGATTTTAGTAAGGCTTTTGACACTGTCCCACATAGAAGACTTATGAATAAACTGCAGTCATTGAGCATGGACTCCCATATTGTTAAGTGGATTAGGCAGTGGCTGAGTGACAGACAACAGAGGGTTGTAGTCAATGGAGAACATTCAAAACAAGGTCATGTTACCAGTGGGGTTCCACAGGGATCTGTACTGGGACCAATTTTGTTTAATATCTTCATAAGTGATATTGCAAAAGGCCTCGATGGTAAGGTTT
Organism: Bufo bufo; assembly: GCF_905171765.1. Classification (NCBI taxonomy): domain Eukaryota; kingdom Metazoa; phylum Chordata; class Amphibia; order Anura; family Bufonidae; genus Bufo; species Bufo bufo. The sequence goes on along the minus strand of NC_053392.1, from coordinate 467,124,146 downwards.
GTCTTTTTGCTGATGACACAAAGATATGTAACAGGGTTGATGTTCCTGGAGGGAAACGCCAAATGGAAAAGGATTTAGGAAAACTAGAAGAATGGTCAGAACTCTGGCAACTGAAATTTAATGTGGATAAGTGCAAGATAATGCACCTGGGGCGTAAAAACCCAAGGGCAGAATATAGAATATTTGACACAGTCCTGACCTCAGTATCTGAGGAAAGGGATTTAGGAGTAATTATTTCAGAAGACTTAAAGGTGGGAAGACAATGTAATAGAGCAGCACGAAATGCCAGCAGAATGCTTGGATGTATAGGGAGAGGTATAAGCAGTAGAAAGAGTGAAGTGCTTATGCCGCTGTACAGAACACTGGTGAGACCTCACTTGGAGTATTGTGCGCAGTACTGGAGGCCATATCTCCAGAAGGATATAGATACTCTAGAGAGAGTTCAGAGAAGAGCTACTAAACCAGTACATGGATTGCAGGATAAAACTTACCAGGAAAGGTTAAAGGACATTAATATGTATAGCTTGGAAGAAAGAAGAGACAGAGGGGATATGATAGAAACTTTTAAATACATAAAGGGAATCAACTCGGTAAAGGAGGAGAGCATATTTAAAAGAAGAAAAACTACCACAAGAGGACACAGTTTTAAATTAGAGGGGCAAAGGTTTAAAAGTAATATAAGGAAGTATTACTTTACTGAGAGAGTAGTGGATGCATGGAATAGCCTTCCTGCAGAAGTGGTAGCTGCAAATACAGTGAAGGGGTTTAAGCATGCATGGGATAGGCATAAGGCTATCCTTCATATAAGATAGGGCCAGGGACTATTCATAGGATTCAGATATATTGGGCAGACTAGATGGGCCAAATGGTTCTTATCTGCCGACACATTCTATGTTTCTATGTTTCTAATAAACGTGCATGTAAGTACTGCCCTCACTGTAATGCTGTAGCCATGTTGGCATTACAGTGATTGGCTGTCCGGAACGCGTCATTGGGTGCTATATAGCACCAGATGACGCATGTTCAGCTCATTCTTAGTTAGGGAGAGCTATGCTGAGGAAGGGACAGACAGTGTAGGGAGTGATTTAAGAATATTATTGCCACCAAAACTTTTCAGAGACCCAAAAGTCCTTTTAAGGACTATTGTGTGTGGCAGCAGCAATCTATATTTTTAGCTCAACCTGCGCAAAATAGCGTACAATAGTTAGGTCGCTGCAGACAGCGACATTAGCTGTGCCACATCTCCTGTGTAAAGTGTGCGCATCCAAAAAATATCTGCCATCCAGTGTAATTTTTCCGTAGACGGTGTCAGCTGCGGACAGTGACTTTAGCTGCGCCACATCTCCTGTGTAAAGTGTGCACATCCAAAAAATATCTGACATCCAGTGTACTTTTTCCGTAGACGGTGTATGCTGCGGACAGTGACATTATCTGCGTCACATCTGTGTAAAGTGTGCTCATTGTAAGAAGGTACAAGGACTCATCATAGATGATAGGTATGTGTCACCAAGGTTCCTGGCCTCGGTGGAGTAAGAGCCAGTTTTTTGTGTCAGCAGCGGTGTCCGCTGCAGACAGTGACATTAGCTGCGCCACATCTCCTGTGTAAAGTGTGCGCATCCCAAAAATATCTGACATCCAGTGTACTTTTTCCATAGACGGTGTCCGCTGCAGACAGTGACATTAGCTACGCCACATCTCCTGTGTAAAGTGTGCGCATCCCAAAAATATCTGTCACATACAGTGTCCTTTTTCCGTAGACAGTGTCCGCTGCGGACAGTGACATTACCTGCGCCACATCTCCTGTGTAAAGTGTGCGCATCCAAAAAATATCTGACATCCAGTGTACATTTTCTGTAGACGGTGTCCGCTGCGGATAGTGACATTAGCTGCGCCACATCTCCTGTGTAAAGTGTGCGCATTAAAAGAAGGTACAAGGAATTATCGTAGATGATAGGTATGTGTCACGAGGTTCCTGACCTCGGTGGAGTAAGAGCCAGTTTTCTGTGTCAGCAGCAGTTGCTGCTTGACACCTTGCTATCTAGTGTGGCTGTAAATAGCTGATCCGGGATGGCTCTTACTGGGAGTAGTCAAAGTGTTGGGTGGGTGACTACTCCCTACTGTCCAGGCTGGGTTTTGACAGGCCTATAAAAAAACTGCCAGCAGTGTAAGGTGGGTGGATCACTCCTCTTTGTCACTGGAGCTGTCACTGGTACCTGTTGTCCATTCGTTCCTGCTGTCACTGTCTAGTTCACGCTCCAGAGTGGACCCTGGCAACTTCCTGCGGCAAAGTCTAACCCTACCATCTAGGGCTCTAGTGAATACCAGGAGTTGCTTAATCACGCACCTCTGGAGTATTACTAGACAGTGGCGCAGTGGGGGTTTTCTCCCACTGTGCTGACGGTACATAGAGCTCTTGTTTTGTCTGTGCTGCCTTCCCTGTTTTGTTTGTGCAATAAACTCTTATGTGACTGTACCTCATTTCCGTTTGTTTATTGCATGACGACGCGGTGGTCTCTCCTGGGACCTCCAACTCGTGACAGAATGAACAAGTGAACTTTCACAGAGTTTTTTTTGTTCTGTTTTCTGCTTATCTGTGGTGTGTGTGCGCATTCTGTATTTCCCTCTTTATGGTGCTTTTAGGTATCGGATTTGGTTGCCTTGGTGTACTGGCTGCGGTGTTTTCCGTGTATGCTGGTTGCCAGGGGCGACGTCCGGTGTAGCCTTTTAGCTTGCAGTTCTGCCTACGGCCGTGTTTTCCTTTATCGGCGCAGGTATCTGCTTCTGGTCCTGGCCTCCGGAAGGGTGTGTCAGCATGTCTGACCAATCAGTTCTTGGCAGACATGCCATTCTCTGGAGGGAGAGTGGAGGGGGAGGTGTTAGCACACTGCAGTTCACCATGACTTTTGTGGCCATGTAGGCTGGCTGCATTCCTCTTGGCATACTGGCTGCGTTTACCGTGTAGGCTGGTTGCTAGGGGCTGCGTGCTGGCTGCGGACATCCTATGTGTTCTGCTTGTGTACCTCTGTACCCCTTTGATTCTGATTTTCTTTGTATTCCTGTCTGGTTCCTGGTCCCAATCCTCCGGAAGGGGGTGTCTGCATGTCTGGCCAATCAGTTCTTGGCAGACATGTCATTCTCCGGAGGGAGAGTGGAGGGGGAGGTAACTGCATGGTGCGGTTCACTTGACGTGTATGCCGTGTTGGCTGGCTATCTTCCCCTGGCGTACTGGCTGCGGACACTCCGTGTAGGCTGGTTTTCAGGGGTTGGGCTGGTTGCGGTCGTCGTATGTGTTCCTGCCCTTGTACCTCGTCACCCCTTTGATTTCTGTCCCCTTGCCTGGTTCTGTTTGGTTTGTTGCTCCACTTCTTCCCCTTTCTGTTTGGGAGGAGAGGGGGGGCTTTGAGGGGTGGGAGTGTCACAGCCACTATCTCTGGCTGTGACCTTCCGTCATTGCTTGTTCGGCGCTCCTCGCTGAAGTTCCGTTCCTGTGTCATTTGTGGTTCTTTATGGGTTAACTCCCCTGTGTGTCTATTAGGAGTTAATCCTCTCTGTCTGCTCCTTGGGTCTGGCTTCTCTGCTGCACCCATGGAACCTGTATATAAGGCTGAGGTTTCCTCAGTTCTTTGTCAGCTCTCCTGGTGTGTGTTGTCTTGTCCTGCTCCTGGTTTGTACTCTCTCTCCCATGCTGCTGACCCATGGGATCCGTATCTGTCTGTCTGTGCTCTGTGCGTTTCCCTACTTGTTCATTCCTGTCTTCTTTCCTGTCTTTCTGTTATCTGTTCTGCTAGTTATGTTTTAGTCACTTTGTGTGTATTCATATGTCTCGGTTCAGCAAGCGCCTAGCTGCAGAGTGCTATGCGCAAGGCCACGCAGTATACCACTGGTGGAGCAAGTCCTTCTCTGCTCATTGCCACTCCTGCTCCCTTGCGTGAACTCCTGCTTGTATTATTAGTTGCCCTGTTTTGTATTTGCCTGTCTGTTATGTTTGCCTATGTGCCGTCGGTACCTTCTGGTACCTGTTGTCCATTCGTTCCTGCTGTCACTGTCTAGTTCACGCTCCAGAGTGGACCCTGGCAACTTCCTGTGGCAAAGTCTAACCCTACCATCTAGGGCTCTAGTGAATACCAGGAGTTGCTTAGTCACGCCCCTCTGGAGTATTACTAGACAGTGACGCAGTGGGGGTTTTCTCCCACTGTGCTGACGGTACATAGAGCTCTTGTTTTGTCTGTGCTGCCTTCCCTGTTTTGTTTGTGCAATAAACTCTTATGTGACTGTACCTGATTTCCGTTTGTTTATTGCATGACGACGCGGTGGTCTCTCCTGGGACCTCCAACTCGTGACAATTTAGCATTTTTGGCTTGACTGACATCATCATTTATTTGACCCTTCTTCTGATCTGACAGAATGAAGTAAAAATGAGACGCACAACGGATCCTCTCTGTGTAGCAGCCATAAGGACTGTATGGTCCCATGAGAATTGGCTTATGATTTGGTAGCCAAAAGCAAGAGTGGGTTCAAAACACAGAAGACTTGCAAATATTCTGTTCATGTGTCATCTCTGTTTTTGATCCACTCCTGTTTTTTTGGGCATTAGCAATACTGATGGATTACTGACCAAATGCTGACCGAGTGAAGGCTTATGCTCCACAGACAGGATCCGTTTTTTGTGGGTTATTGTTCTGACGGATCAGAGGAAGGGCAAAATAATCTGTGACGTCAACACAAATTTACTGCTGACACCCTCTCCACTCTGTCGGGGGGCTCTACTTGTATAAGCGTTTAATAGAACAGGGTCTGTAGATATCTATGTGGAATCAGAAGACGACGGGGTAAAAAGAGTGCGCTTCTTCTTGCCACTAACATCGACCTGTATGGAGTTCATACGTGAGTTATTTGGTCAGTTTTGGCTTCGTGACTGCCCAAATAAGTGAAGTGTGCAGTGATTCTAAGAGCAACCCCTATCATCAGCGTGTCATATGGACTCACAGTGTTATTTCACTACCAAAGCAGACTTCATATGCGTGGTACTGCAAGGCACAGTGTTCTACATCACTATAAAGGCTCTCTGCAGCCAGGAAATAGCAGTTTTTTAACTAAATTTGCCGCAAATATATTCGGATCGAACCACTTTTTTTTTTTTTATTCGGCAAACCGGTGAATCGAATATTTGAAAAATTTGCTCATCTCTAGAGAAGATGTCCCAATGCCTTATACTACCATCACAATGCAATGTAAACAGATACTTTTTATATATATTTTTATATTTTTATATACATGTATTGCCTTTCTTCCTAATATTATGTGGAAACCTGAAAAAGGAGATCCAATTCTGTGCTCAAGAGTCTCACCAACATTTATTTGGCCAAGCTTTGAAGTATATGCAATTTATTAGATACGTGTGTGCATAATATTTCATTTGACCACAAGGAAGCAATTTGTGTGTTCATTTATTTTGTCCAAATCATTAAGAAGTGGTGTGAAAAGTACATATTGAGAATCACAGCACATTTATGTAACTTGTTTATTTAATTGCAAATTATAAATACTTCTAGGCGGAAACTGAATATGGTCATTGTTTAAAAGATGTAACTCATCATGTGATGTAAATTTCTTTTTTTTGCTTCCTTCTAATTTTAAAATACATGTATAGAATTTATTGTTAAATAAATGATAGCAAAATTAAACACATACTTAAAAAAAAAAATAATATAACAATTTACATAATATAATTCTGCTTCATTTCAATGTATGATATTTTTCATTTTTTGATTATGATACAAATTCCTGTGCCATAGCGAAATGTCATTTATAAATGGGGAATTAATAGAAGAACTTCCTGTGGGAACCCGTTTTGTGTCTATATCACCATGACCACAATTCTGTGCTCTGTCAGCTTATTGTTATCGTAGGAATAATTGGTTTTATGGCACCAACTGAGAATTAATCTCAATGTCTTTTTGAAAAATACTGAGTTGCCCGAGCAGGCCGGAATAAGTATTGCCATTGGGACTCTGAAGTTATTCTCATAAGCAGCCTTAATTTCTTGAACCTGTGATAAATTGACGCACAAAGAGATAAAAATGCTTTCATAGCTTCAAAACGCATGTCGTTGGCTTAAACAAAAATCTCAAAGTTGTTTTAGTTTGAATTTTAAGTAAAATATTATAATTATTTTAAAGTTACGCTATCTAATCACATTTGCATGTATGCACATGACAGTTTGACTATGCCTACTGCAGAATCATTTATAAACAGTAATCATGTTTCTTTACTGTGCTTTGTATTGTTTCCCTAAATACTGTAAATTAATGCTTTAGAGTCGTTTGGAGACATTTGGTAGATATCTATCAAACCAATTTATTCTTTTCAAAGTACAGTAGGTTAGGTTGCAAAGCAGAACCATATGAGAAGGCACTAACGTTTTAAATGGCAAACTGTAAGTCTGAGGACTCCAACCCCTACAAAGTTTTTAGGCTAGAATGGAAAACAGAATGAGTTCACGGCTGTAGCCCTATGTCTAAAAATCTTGTCCAAGTAAGGATGGCTTTTGTTTCTACACTCTCCCCAGAGCCCAGAATAAATGCTCTATCAGCCACCAAACTACACCCCTGAATGAAGAATACAGAAGAATACACCTATAATATGATACCTGATGGAGCAAGCTGTAATTTTTCTTAATTCATTCCAACCCAAAAAGTCATATGTAGGTAAAGCAGAACTATTGACTTCTGTACAGGTTCTGATTAATTAAAAGTAGAGTAGAGTATATGAATACTAATTTTAAATGTAAGGCCTATTGCACACGACCGTATGGCTTTTTCAGAGTTTTGCGGTCCGTTTTTCATGGATCCGTTGTTCCATTTTTTGTTTCCGTTGTGTTTCCGTTTATGTTCCATTTTCCATTCCGTTTTTCCATGTGGCATATACAGTATGCAGTAATTACAAAGAACCTTTTTTTTGCGGACCCATTGACTTGAATGGAGCCATGGAACGTGAATTGCGGGCAATAATAGGACATGTTCTATCTTTCAACAGAACGGAAAAACGGAAATACGGAAACGGAATGCATATGGAGTACATAAAGTTTTTTTTGCGGACCCATTGAAATGAATGGTTCCGTATGCGGACCATATACGGAACGCAAAAAACGGCCCGTAAACGGAAAAAAAAACTGTTGTGTGCACGAGGCCTAACTGTTCAGTTTATTTTTAATATAGTATAGGGACTGTCATGTTAAAGAGGTTGTCTCATTCCGTCATAATAGAAGTCTATGGCCTGCATAACGGATCAGTCCCGTTTCCGTTATGCAGGCCATAGACTTCTATTATGATGGAATGAATAACGGAATGACTCTAAAGGCATTTCGTTATACATTCCATCATAGAATTGCGTTATGGTCCGTGGTAACGGAATCCATAACTTAATTCTGCTTTTACCACCAGACGAAGCGCAAACGAATTTCATAACATCAAATTTGCACATCCCTAATTGCAGGGTTGTCATACTGTAACCATGGAAATGAGCAGTGTATAATGTGATGGAAAGTCAGCAAAGGAGGAAATATGGACAATCACAATACATTAGTAAGTAGATTGTATTAACTGTCTCTACATAATAAATGCCACTTAGTGAAGTGAGACAACCCCTTTAAGCATTTTTGAAATATACAATGTAACGGATCTCCTGGCACCCCGACCGGGTACCTCCAGTGCCTCCCGAGGACTCCAAGCACTCCGCTCGACACCGATACCACAACAGGAACCAGGAACAGGAACAGCTCTTACAAGAGCTAGGAGTAATAGCCAGGGGAGTATACACGTATAGCAATCCCCACACACATGAGACGAGGCTCTATGTTGAAGGTAAAACAGGAACACTTTATTAAGGGGTACCCGCCCGTATTTATGCAGGTCCCCATCTGGTGTACACGCCCCTAGGGGACCAGAAGGAAGACTGTGACACAGGACAGATACGTAGCACTCAGGATACACAGACACAACACATCCCCACAATGCATCATGGTTTCCTCCTCTCTGCCCTGGAGACACCCGAGGAGCAATTCAATTATCTCTCAGGACAAAGGGAAATCACCAATACACATGTGGGAACAACAGGACAGGAATCACCACCCAAACACACAATGTCACACCCTCACAGCAAACACAGACATTTAACATATTCCCAGATAGCTCAAGTCTGAGTGCATATCATTAGGTGAATAGCACTCAGAATACACAAATACAATAAAATTAGCTATCTGGGTACCATCACATAACATACAATACAATTACACAGACAGATGGTTCTGTCACACACCTCAAAACCCCACATGTCCCCATATGGCTTGGATCTGAGCGCTCAGATGCCACAAACACAGTCAAATCGCCATGGGGTTTAAGTTTTGCATGGGCTGATGAGAGGGCCCATAATCCTGGGGCAAGAGGCTGGCAACCAGGCCCCTCCAAAACCCAGTGGCGAGGTTATTTTCACCACATACATTATTAGGGAAAGATGTTTATTTGTACCTAAAACAGTGTAAAAAGTCTTCTTAGCAGAGCTCTGACTAAACATTGCTCAGGAGAGTCTGTCTTCAGTCTATTGTGTTCAACTGAGTGCTGAAGATAATAAAGTAATAGTTATGAGACTCACAGGAGTGGATGAGACCACAGAAGGAGGTGCTCACAGTAATAAAGGATTCGCCCCTCCTTTACAAAATTAACAGTAAAATACAATATACTGGGCACTCACACTATAAATAGAGCCATGAGATAGAAACAATAATTTTCAGATCGATAAATTTATTGATATACCCATACGTTGATAAAATATACAATATGCTGAGACTACCTAAAAATTAATGGAATATATATATTTTAGATTAGTAAACAATGTAACCACAATAAATTAATTCATTAATAAGCGGCTAAAACCCATACAGTGATATATAATAACATCTATTGCCATAAAGAAACATAAAATGACATAAATTAGTAGCCAGTGAAGGTTAAATGAAAGATTCGCTAGTTGGGACAAAGTCTCTGAGTGTTGAAAAAGTCCAATGTTACAATGAATTGAGTCCTCTGTTACAATGAGTGTTTGATGCGGCGTCCCGCTTATACTCACTGTTCGGTGATTACTTATGTGGATTCCACTGCTGCAGTTCCGGTTCACTGTATCACCAAAAAACTTGCTCTCAGGTTATATCTGCCACCGGTCTGTATGGCTCTGGGCACCGCTCCGTATAGTTGAAGAGCCAGTGTCCTCCAAGCCTGGAGTTTACCTGCTTTCACGCTGAATTATCTCTGCGGTCACGATGTTAGATATACTCGTGCTGTGGTCTTGAGAAATCAACGCTCTTAATGAGTCAGCGTGCCAGGACCTCTTGACTTACTGGATATTCCGGTTTTTTAGCATCAGCCTGGAGTAGTTTCAGCAATAAGTTCAGCATTGATTTATATAGGTGGACTGGGGGTCTTGGATCAAACGCGTTTCGGGGCTTCACGTTGCCCCTTCCTCAGTGATGAACAACCCCCCTTGAAAAAGATCTTTTTATGCGAAGTAACATGCTGGTTCCAATTATTCAATTAGATGTTACTCCTCCTATTTTTCCTATTTTTCACATTGTGATACAAATCAGTGAGTTGTGGATTTGAAAGTCTTTGTTACTCTACCAGAATATACCTTTTTGTCTTAATCACATTCCTTAATTTCTATTCAGATTCTATGTACCTGCCACATTGAATCTTATTTGTATGACAAAGAATATTAATAAATAAAGAACATATCTAAATATAAATACACAGTAAATAATAATAAATATCTCCATAAATATGTACATATAATATATATATAAATAAATACCTAAAAAAAGCATCCCCTGTTTCTATATTATCTAGGCGATTTTAGTATTTCTATATTTCGCCCAGTATTATGGGAGTCTCCTCTAGATTGTGTCTTTATAATTATTATAATGACCATATAGCTGATAACAAATTATTCCTAAGAGTGTTGAAAAAATAATTAAACAATATTGAACGAATATAGATAAAATAGAAAAAATAGAAAAAATAATTAATTATTTATTAAAATCCTTATTATCAAAAATATTATATTCCATTGTATATAAAAAACAGAGCAAGTATGCAAAATCTTTTATTAAACAATTAAGTAAAAAAAAAATTATTAATATAAAAAAAACGTATAATTTTTTTTTGTTTGTGTTATTCCATTCTTATATATAACTTCGTACCAACAGTGAAGATGGGGGACTAGTTGATCTTTTGATCTGAAGGTGTGGTGTATATCAAAAGATCAACTAGTCCCCCATCTTCACTGTTGGTACGAAGTTATATATATATATATATTCTGGTAGAGTAATAAAGACTTTCAAATCCACAACTCACTGATTTGTATCACAATAAGAAAAATAGGAAAAAAAGGAGGAGTAGCATCTAATTGAATAATTGGAACCAGCATGTTATTTCGCATAAAAAGATCTTTTTCAAGGGGGATTGTTCATCACTGAGGAAGGGGCAACGTGAAGCCCCGAAACGCGTTTGATCCAAGACCCCCAGTCCACCTATATGAATCTAAATGGTTAAACCTAAATGGTTAACAACGTTTGTAAAATCAGTTTTGAATACCTTGAGGGGTGTAGTTTCTTAGATGGGGTCACTTTTATGGAGTTTCTACTCTAGGGGTTCATGAGGAAGGCTTCAAATGGGACATGGTGTCAAAAAAACCAGTACAGCAAAATCTGCCTTCCAAAAACCGTATGGCATTCCTTTCCTTCTGCGCCCTGCCGTGTGCCCGTGAAGCAGTATACGACCACATATGGGGTGTTTCTGTAAACTACAGAATCATGGCCATAAATATTGAGGTAGACATATGGGGAATGTAAAGTAATAACTATTTTTGTAGTTATTACTATGTATTATAGAAGTAGAGAAATTGAAACTTGGAAATTTGCAAATTCTTCCAAATTTTTGGCAAATTTGGTATTTTTTTATAAATAAAAATGTTTTTTTTTTTTTTTTTCTCCATTTTACCAGTGTTATGAAGTACAATATGTGACGAAAAAACTATCTCAGAATGGCCTGGATAAGTCAAAGCGTTTTAAATTTATCACCACTTAAAGGGACACTGGTCAGATTTGCAAAAAATGGCCTGGTCCTTAGGACCCTTTCACACGGGCGAGTATTCCATGCGGATGCGATGCGTGAGTTGAACGCATTGCACCCGCACTGAATCCCAACCCATTCATTTCTATGGGGCTGTTCACATGATTGGTGATTTTCACGCATCACTTGTGCGTTGCGTGAAAATCGCAGCATGCTCCTCTTTGTGCGTTTTTCACGTAACACAGGCCCCATAGAAATGAATGGGGTTGCGTGAAAATCGCAAGCATCCGCAAGCAAGTGCGGATGCCTTGCGTTTTTCACGCATGGTTGCTAGGAGACGATCGGGATGGAGACCCGATCATTATTATTTTCCCTTATAACATGGTTATAAGGGAAAATAATAGCATTCTGAATACAGAATGCATAGTAAAACAGCGCTGGAGGGGTTAAAAAAAATAAAAAATAATTTAACTCACCTTAGTCCACTTGATCGCGTAGCCCGGCATCTCATTCTGTCTTCATCTGAGCTGTGGAGCAACAGGACCTGTGGTGACGTCACTCCGGTCATCACATGATTCATCACATGATCTTTTACCATGGTGACGGATCATGTGATGACTGGAATGACGTCACCACAGGTCCTGTTGCTCCACAGCTCAGATGAAGACAGAAGAGAAGCCGGGCTACGCGATCAAGTGGACTAAGGTGAGTTAAATTATTATTATTTTTTTTTAACCTTTCCAGCCCTATTTTACTATGCATTCTGTATTCAGAATGCTATTATTTTCCTTTATAACCATGTTATAAGGGAAAATAATACAATCTACAGAACACCGATCCCAAGCCTGAACTTCTGTGAAGAAGTTCGGGTTTGGGTACCAAACACGCGTGATTTTTCTCACGCGAGTGCTAAATGCATTACAATGTTTTGCACTCGTGCGGAAAAATTGAGCGTGTTCCCGCAACGCACCCGCACATTTTCTCGCAACGCCCGTCTGAAAGAGGCCTAAAGGTGAAATAAGGCTGTGTTCTTAAGGAGTTAACAAGTCAGATAGGCAGGGTGATGGGCAATGATAGGGTGCCTGTCAATTGTCAGGGACTAGAATGGTTACAAGAGGAGGGCTGGAAGCCTCTGTATGCTACACACAGACATCTTCAGCACTCAGTAGAACTGAAGACTGAAGACAGATTTGCTTTAGCAATGCTAATAGAACTTTGCTAAGAAGACCCTTTGCACCCTTTTCTAGTACAAAGAAACATCTTTCCCTATTAAAGTACAGTGGGATGCGAAAGTTTGGGCAACCTTGTTAATCGTCATGATTTTCCTGTATAAATCGTTGGTTGTTACGATAAAAAATGTCAGTTAAATATATCATATAGGAGACACACAGTGATATTTGAGAAGTTAAATGAAGTTTATTGGATTTACAGAAAGTGTGCTATAATTGTTTAAACAAAATTAGGCAGGTGCATAAATTTGGGCACCACAAAAAAGAAATGAAATCAATATTTAGTAGATCCTCCTTTTGCAGAAATTACAGCCTCTAAACGCTTCCTGTAGGTTCCAATGAGAGTCTGGATTCTGGTTGAAGGTATTTTGGACCATTCCTCTTTACAAAACATCTTTAGTTCATTCAGGTTTGATGGCTTCCGAGCATGGACAGCTCTCTTTAAGTCACACCACAGATTTTCTATTATATTCAGGTCTGGGGACTGAGATGGCCATTCCAGAACGTTGTACTTGTTCCTCTGCATAAATGCCTTAGTGGATTTTGAGCAGTGTTTAGGGTCGTTGTCTTGTTGAAAGATCCAGCCCCGGCGCAGCTTCAGCTTTGTCACTGATTCCTGGACATTGGTCTCCAGAATCTGCTGATACTGAGTGGAATCCATGCGTCCCTCAACTTTGACAAGATTCCCAGTCCCTGCACTGGCCACACAGCCCCACAGCATGATGGAACCACCACCATATTTTACTGTAGGTAGCGGGTATTTTTCTTGGAATGCTGTGTTCTTTTTCCTCCATGCATAACGCCCCTTTTTATGGCCAAATAACTCAATTTTAGTTTCATCAGTCTACAGCACCTTATTCCAAAATGAAGCTGGCTTGTCCAAATGTGCTTTAGCACACCTCAAGCGGCACTTTTTGTGCTGTGGGCGGAGAAAAGGCTTTCTCTGCATCACTCTCGCATACAGCATCTCCTTGTGTAAAGTGCGCCGAATGGTTGAACGATGACAGTGACTCCATCTGAAGCAAGATGATGTTGTAGGTCTTTGGTGCTGGTCTGTGGGTTGACTCTGACTGTTCTCACCATTCGTCGCTTCTGTCTATCCGAGATTTTTCTTGGTCTGCCACTTCGAGCCTTAACTTGAACTGAGCCTGTGGTCTTCCATTTCCTCAATATGTTCCTAACTGTGGAAACAGACAGCTGAAATCTCTGAGACAGCTTTCTGTATCCTTCCCCTAAACCATGATGGTGAACAATCTTTGTCTTCAGGTCATTTGAGAGTTGTTTTGAGACCCCCATGTTGCTACTCTTCAGAGACAATGAAAAGAGGAGGGACACTTACAATTGACGCCCTTAAATACTCTCTCATAATTGGATTCACCTGTGTATGTAGGTCAGGGGTCACTGAGCTTACCAAGCCAATTTGAGTTCCAATAATTAGTTCTAAAGGTTTTGGAATCAATAAAATGACAACAGTGCCCAAATTTATGTACCTGCCTAATTTTGTTTAAACAATTATAGCACACTTTCTGTAAATCCAATAAACTTCATTTCACTTCTCAAATATCACTGGGTGTGTCTCCTATATGATATATTTAACTGACATTTTTTATCGTAACAACCAACGATTTATACAGGAAAATCATGACGATTAACAAGTTTGCCCAAACTTTCGCATCCCACTGTATAGTACAAATATGTTTAACATCTGTGTCCTACACTATATTAAAAATAAACTGAAACGACAGTTGCATGTTAAGATAAGGGTACTTTCACACTTGCGTTATTGGATTCCGGCAGGCAGTTCCGGGAATGGAACTGCCAGCTGAATCCGGAAATCCATATGCAAACGGATAGCATTTGTTTTCGGATCTGGATGCAGATCCGGCTGACAAATGCATTGAAACACCGGATCCGTCTCTCCGGTGTCATCCGGAAAAACGGATCCAGTGTTTTGTTTTGTTTTTTCACATTTTTAAATCGGATCTGGTTTTCCGGAACACTTGGTACCGGCATTAGTACATTTCAATGGAGGCAAGTGTTCCGGAATTTTGGCCCGAGAAAATACCGCAGCAGGCCAAATACCGTAAGAGTGACTGAACTGAAGACATCCTGATGCATACTGAACGGAATGCTTTCCATTCAGAATGCATTAGGATAAAATTGAAGCGTTTTTTTCCGGTATTGAGCCCCTGTGACGGAACTCAATACCGGAAAATTTTAACGCAAGTGTGAAAGTACCCTGACTGTAACTGACTGAAGTTTTCATAGTTCATAGCTTATGTATTAGTTTACTTTAGCTTTATTAACCTGTTCGCTACCAGCACCGTAGCTGTACGGCACTGCGAACTAGGTACAAAATACCAGCGCAGAAATCGCTCGGTGACCGGGTGACGATGGCTGCTCAGGATGGCAGGCAGCCATTTTACCTAGGGGTACAGGGAAGTTTTTCCGCTCCCCTGCAGCATTGATCGCTACGATTGGCCAATTTCTGCAGACTGGCCAATCGCAGCTCCGGATGATTTTTCATTCATCCAGGAAGCTGCAGGGGGTGGAACAGAATTTGTACAGGGGTGACTGTTGAAATTGTCAGCACCTGTCCCCCCTAGGTCAGGCAGGGAACACCAGTGTTTGGCTTCCCCTGCCAGCACTGCTATTGGCTGGAACAACACTCCAGCCAATGGCAGCGCTACAGCAGCACAGGAAAGGGCTGAACTTCCCTTCATGCACCCATACTAGCTGGTGACTGCATGCAGAGAGGTTCTGTGCCCCTCTGTGCTGCTAGTTTGCTTGCTGGGACTTATGGTGCACCACCACTGCGACTTTAACTGCTCAAGTAAAGAAGAAGAAATAAGAAAAGAAGAAGAACATCTGGTGCAGTGCAACTGCTGCAGTGATTTTTTTTCCATTTGCAGCAGTTCTAGATCCCTAAACCACCCTCTGTCCCTGTCCCTTCCCGTCCCCCTTCCCCCCGTTCTTTTTTTAACGGACACTATTTGATCCGTGCAATTTTTTTATTCTTTTTTTCTACAATTTTCAAGCACTGCACAACTTTTTCTGCGTGCGAGCTATGACCGCCAAGTGCTGTTCAGTGCATACCATACCTTTTTGCTTTTTTTCCCCCACATCTGTGTTCATTTTTTTGTCAAATTTTCTTTTTTGTTTGGTCAAAAAGAAGAAACTGTAGTTAGGGGTTTATATAAATACAGTGAAGAACAGAAGTATTTGAACACCCTGCGATTTGGCAACTTCTCCCACATAGAATTCATGGAGGGGTCTGAAATTCACATTGTTGGTGCATTCCTACACTGAGAGACAGAATAAAATAAAATAAATCAGGAAATCACATTGTATGATTTTTAAAGAATTTATTTGTCTAGCACTGCTGAACATAAGTATTTGAACACCTGAGAAACAGCAAGAATTCTGGCTCTCAACGACCTGTTACTGTGCCTTTAAAAAGTCCACTCATTAATCTAACTTAGCAGCACCTGTATGAGCTCTTTAACCTGTTGCGGACACATGACGTACCGGTATGGCATGTGTAGTTCCTTTCACCGCCGCCCGGCGCGCGGTGATTGGAACAAGGTTCCTGCTCAAATCATTGTCGGAGATCGCCGCAAACCGCAGGTCAATTCAGACCTGCGGTTTGCGGCTTTTACAGGTTGCTGCGGCGGTGATCGGTGGTGCCATCGGGTCCCCGTGCGACTGTAAGGGGGACCCGATGGCATGGAAGGCATCAGAATGCCTTCCTTAGGCATCGGCGCTGCCTTCCGGTAACGAGCCTGTGAGATCCAGCCCCCTGGATCTCACAGGCAGGAAGCTGTATGAGTAATACACACTGTATTACTCATACAGCCAATGCATTCCAATACAGAAGTATTGGAATGCATTGTTATTGGAATGCATTGTAAAGGGGATTAGACCCCCAAAAGTTGAAGTCCCAAAGTGGGATAAAAAATAAAGTGAATAAAAAAAGTTGAGTTTCAAGTAAAAATAAACAAAAACTTCATTTTCCCCAAATAAAATAAAACAAAATTGGTAAAGATTAGGGAAAAAAAAAAGTTGACATATTAGGTATCGCCGCGTCCGTATCGACCGGCTTTATAAACATATCACATGACCTAACCCCTCAGATGAACACTGTAAAAAATTAAAAATAAAAACTGTGCTAAATAAACCTTTTTTTGTCACCTTACATCATAAAAAGTACAACAGCAAGCGATCAAAAAGGCATATGCCCACCAAAATAGTACCAATCTAACTGTCACCTCATCCCACAAAAAATGAGCCCCTACCTAAGACAATCTCCCAAAAAATAAAAAACTATGGCTCAGAATATGGAGACACTAAAACATCATTTTTTTTGTTTTAAAAAAGCTGTTATTGTGTAAAACTTAAGTAAATTAAAAAAGTATACATATATCACCACGTTCGTCATAACCTGCTATATAAAAATATCACATGACCTAACCCCTCAAGTGAATACCGTAAAAAAATTATAATAAAACGGTGTAAAAAAAGCCTTTTTTTGTCACCTTACATCACAAAAAGTGTAATAGCAAGCGATCAAAAAGTCATATGCACCCCAAAATAGTGCCAATCAAACCGTCATCTCATCCCGCAAAAAATTAGACCCTAGCTAAGATAATCGCCCAAAAACTGTAAAAAAACTATGGCTCTCAGACTATGGAAACACTAAAACATGATTTTTTTTTTGTTTAAAAAATGAAATCATTGTGTAAAACTTACATAAATAAAAAAAAGGATACATTTTAGGTATCGCCGTGTGCGTATCGACTGGCTCTATAGACATATCACATAACCTAACCCATCAGGTGAATACCGTAAAAAAAAAAAGTGTAAAAAAAGCCATTTTATGTAACCTTACATCGCAAAAAGTGTAATAGCAAGCGCTCAAAAAGTCATATGCACCCCAAAATAGCGCCAAACAAACCGTCATCTCATCCTGCACAAATCATACCCTACCCAAGATAATCGCCCAAAAACTGAAAAAACTATGGCTCTCAGACTATGGAGACACTAATACATGATTTTTTTTGTTTCAAATATGAAATCATTGTGTAAAACTTACATAAATAAAAAAATTGTATACATATTAGGTATCGCCGTGTCCGTGACAACCTAGTCTATATCACCATGTTTATATATCACCTGTTTACTACCACTCCTATCATCCAGTATGTACTTGTGCCAACTGCAGGCCCTATGTACTTTTGCAAAGGGACTGCAGGTGGTACAAGTACATAGTGGATGCTAGGGGTAGTAGTCCTGGTTACTACCACTCCTAGCATCCACTATGTACTTGTACCACCTGCAGTCCCTATGCAAAAGTACATTGGGCCAGCAGGTGGTACAAGTACATAGTGGATGCTAGGAGTAGTAGTCCGAGGTACTACTACTCCTAGCATCACCTATGTAATACAGCTCCTCTGTATAAGTAAATAGGAGCTGCTTATATTTATTTATTGTTGACCAACATAAAAAAAATATTAAAAAATTGTACTCACCTTCAATGGCGTCCTCCCTTCTCCCTTGCAGGCTGGAACGAAGAGACAAACAGGAGGAGCTGTGGGCGCAGTCTGCTTCCTATTTGATTGCGCATGCGCAGAATGCAAATCCGGATCAGTCAATCCGGCAGACGACGGAACTCTTTTGGACGGATCCGGCATTAATAGATTTCAATGGACATTAATGTCAGATCCGTCATTCGGGCAAGTCTTCAGGCATTTTCGACGGAGGAAAATCCGCATCATGCTGCGGTATTTCCTCCTTTGAAAACGCCGTACAGTGACTGAACTAAATACATCCTGATGCATCCTGAACGGATTTCTATCCATTCAGAATGCATTAGGATATAACTGATCAGTTATTTTCCGGCATTGAGCCCTTTTGACAGAACTCAATGCCGGAAAAGAAAAACGCAAGTGTGAAAGTACCCTTACTGATCGCGTCTGCTCAGTTTTCACCGCTTTTTTTTGTGCAGAAAAGATTTTTTTTATTTTTGCTAATTTTTGTTTTGTTTTTTCTCCTAAATTTATGTTCCAATTTACAGCATTACAAGCCCCTTCACGTGTAAAAGGACCTCATACACACCCCACACTAAATAAAGTTTTACACATTTCACACATTACACCCCAATAAAATAAAAATGGCCCGTCCGTCCGTGGGGTGTTTCCTGAATGGGGAGAAAATGGGGAACATGTGCCGGGGTGCATTTTCTCCTTTAACCCCTTGTGAAAGTGAAAAATGGGGGTCTGCTAGTATTTTTTCATTTTTACAAATGTGTGCTTTGAAATATTTTCTCTAGTATTTCTGCCTTCTTTGAGTCACCTGTTTGCTGAAAAGTACCCTTTCTACCACTTAAAATGTTCATACGGGGGTGCTATTTCTGAAATGGGGTCACTTGTTGGGGTTTTTCATTTCTGGGGACCTCAGGAATTTATTGAATGCAACATGGCACCTAAAATAAATGTCTGCCAATTCAGGTCAGCAAAATCCATATTTAGTTGTTTGACTCTAGAGCCCTGCTCTGCGCCCATACATCATTTTTTTTAGCACATATGGGGTGTTTGAATGGGGTCACTTTTATGGGGTTTCCAATCTAGGGGTACCTCAGAGTGTGTTCAATTGCAAGATGGCGCCTGTCAATTATTCCGGTAAATTCTGCCTTCCAGAAGCCATTTGGTGCACCTTTCCATATAACAATATACAAGCACATATGGGGTATTGCTGTAATCAGGTGAAAATGGGAAATAAATTAGGGGGTGCATTTTATCCAGTTCCCCCTTGTGAAAGTAAAAAATTTGGTCCTAAAGTAAATTTTTTATTTTCACAGCCAAGCATTTCCTAATTCTGTGAAATGCCTGATAGATCAAAGTGCTCACTACACACCTGTCACGTCTGTATGTGAGCAACAAGAGCATACACAGAGAATTAGCTACTGACTGCACCCAAACTAGGGAGGATAAAGGGTGACCCCTGTCAGACCCTAAAAGCTCTCCCTATGCTGCTAAGCACATGTCCAGATCCAAATGCTGGATCGAGACATGCCCGCGTACCTACGGCTGATGACCACTGTGACCCCTACAATAGTTGAAGGGGCACGGCCACCGGTGCCCTGCTCAGAATATGGACGGAACCGGGGTCGCCTCGGATCCAGTCAGCAAACAAACAGAAACACACAATGTCTGCACACTTAACTGAAGGAGCTGCAGCAGCAGTGAAAACAGATTCAAAGTCAGCAGACACGATCCGAAGTACTTGCTTCAGCAGAACTCAGGTCCATAGAAAGATATCACACAAGTGAAGATACTCAAGCGAGAGATACAGCTCAAATGAAAAGTATAATCCACACCCTACAAAGGAGGAGGGGTGATTTAAAGGCAGAGAAATAAAACACAGGAGGGACAGCTGGGAGGAAGGAAACAGAAAGTAAAGACCTCAACACAGGGGTGGAGAAACAGAGCTGTGAGAACGTCTCAAAGCTCTAGTAGTGACAGTACCCCCCCCCTCTACGGGTGGACTCCGGACACCCAGGACCCACCTTCTCAGGATGAGCCCTATGAAATGCCCTGATGAGGCGAGTGGCTTTAATGTCCGACACCGGGACCCACATCCTCTCCTCAGGACCATAACCCTTCCAATGAACGAGGTACTGAAGAGAACCGCGGACAATGCGAGAGTCCACAATTCTGGAAACCTCAAACTCCAGATTGCCATCAACCAAAATCGGAGGAGGGGGCAAAGAGGAGGGTACCGTGGGCTGGACATATGGTTTTAAGAGAGATCTGTGAAATACATTATGTATCTTCCAAACCCGTGGAAGATCAAGACGGAAGGCAACAGGATTGACGACTGACAAGATTTTATAAGGCCCAATAAACTTGGGACCCAATTTCCAGGAGGGAACCTTCAGTTTAATATTTCACACCAGATCACCCACATTCAGGTCCGGACCAGGCACACGTCTCTTATCAGCAACACGCTTATATTTCTCACTCATCTTTCTAAGATTACTCTAAATCTTTTGCCAAATGGTAGACAAAGACGAGGAAAATCTCTCCTCCTCAGGCAAACCAGAAGGAGCCCCTCCCGAGAATGTCCCAAACTGCGGATGGAACCCATATGCACCAAAGAATGGTGACTTATCAGAAGATTCCTGACGACGGTTGTTCAGAGCAAACTCAGCCAGAGGGAGAAATGAACACCAATCCTCCTGGTTCTCTGCCAAAAAACAGCGCAAATATGTCTCCAGATTCTGATTGACACGTTCAGTCTGACCATTCGACTGCGGGTGAAAAGCAGAAGAGAAGGACAGCCGAACCCCCAGGCGAGAACAGAAAGCCTTCCAGAATCTGGACACAAACTGCGTGCCTCTATCGGAAACAATATCAGAGGGAATGCCATGCAATTTAAGAATATGGTCGACAAAAGCTTGCGCCAACGTAAACCAGGGAAGGGTACGAAATGAGCCATCTTGATAAAACGGTCCACCACCACCAGGATCACCGACTTCCCTGAGGAACGAGGAAGATCCGTGATAAAGTCCATGGACAGGTGCGTCCAAGGTCGGGAAGGTATGGGTAACGGGAGAAGGGGACCTGAAGGCCGTGAACGAGGGACCTTCGCGCGAGCGCACGTCTCACAAGCAGCCACAAAACCCTCCACCGACTTACGAAGAGCCGGCCACCAAAATCTCTGAGCAATGAGATCTACCGTGGATCTACTCCCGGGGTGATCAGCAAAAACAGTATCATGATGCTCCTTGAAGAGTTTGTGACGTAACTCAGAAGGCACAAACAACTTCCCAGAAGGACAACGGGCAGGTGCCTCAGTCTGGGCAGCATGGACCTCGGCCTCCAAATCAGAATACAGAGCAGAAACAACTACCCCCTCCGCCAAAATGGGACCCGGGTCCTCTGAGTTTCCTACTCCCGGAAAACAGCGAGAGAGAGCATCAGCCTTCACATTTTTGATCCCAGGGCGGAATGTAATGACAAAATTGAATCTGGAGAAGAACAGAGACCATCTGGCCTGTCTCGGATTCATACGCTTGGCCGACTCCAAGTACGCCAGATTCTTATGGTCGGTAAAAAAGGTGATAGGGTGCCTGCCCCCCTCCAACCAATGGCGCCATTCCTCGAAAACCAACTTGATGGCCAACAACTTCCTATTTCCCACATCATAGTTTTTCTCTGCCGGGGAGAGTTTTTTAGAGAAAAAGGCACAGGGTCGCCATTTGGCAGGAGAAGGGCCCTGGGACAATACCGCACCCACACCCACCTCGGAAGCATTCACCTCAACAATAAAAGGTAAGGAAACATCGGGATGCACCAAGATGGGAGCAGACGCAAAACTCTCTTTAATCTTAGAAAAAGCTGCAAGCGCCTCCTCCGACCAAGAGGAAAAATCCGCCCCCTTTTTTGTCATGTCAGTGAGGGGTTTGACAACAGAGGAATAATTCAAAATGAACCTTCTGTAATAGTTCGCAAAACCCAGAAAGCGCATCAAAGCCTTCTGATTCTCAGAAAGCTCCCACTTAAAGAGCACCTTTCACCTGTATAAACTATGTGAACTGAGTATGCTGCCATATAGAGCGGCACCCGGGGATCTCACTGCACTTACTATTATCCCCGGGCGCCGCTCCGTTCTCCCGTTATAGGCTCCGGTACCTTTGCTACTTAAGTTATAGTAGGCGGTGTCTTCCCTTGTCCTGTGGGCGTCTCCTTCTCCTAGGCTGCAGCGCTGGCCAATCGCAGCGCACAGCTCACAGCCTGGGAGGTTTTTTTCTCGTAGGCTGTGAGCTGTGCGCTGCGATTGGCCAGCGCTGCAGCCTAGGAGAAGGAGACGCCCACAGGACAAGGGAAAACCCGCCTACTATAACTTAAAAAGCAAAGGTACCGGAGCCTATAACGGGAGAACAGAGCGGCGCCCGGGGATAATAGTAAGTGCAGTGAGATCCCCGGGCACCGCTCTATATGGCAGCATACTCAGTTCACATAGTTTATACAGGTGAAAGGTCCCCTTTAAGCACAGCACAGACCTTCTCCGGATCCATGCGAAAACCAGAAGCAGAGAGGAGAAAACCCAGAAATTGAATCTCCGATACCATAAAAACACATTTCTCCAGCTTGGCGTACAATTTATTTTCCCGCAGAATCTGAAAAACATAGAAACATAGAAACATAGAATGTGTCGGCAGATAAGAACCATTTGGCCCATCTAGTCTGCCCAATATACTAAATACTATGGATAGCCCATGGCTTTATCTTATATGAAGGATGGCCTTATGCCTATCCCATGCATGCTTAAACTCCTCCACTGTATTTGCAGCTTCCACTTCTGCAGGAAGGCTATTCCATGCATCCACTACTCTCTCAGTAAAGTAATACTTCCTGATATTACTTTTAAACCTTTGCCCCTCTAATTTAAAACTATGTCCTCTTGTAGCAGTTTTTCTTCTTTTTAATATTCTTGTCACGACTGTGACTGATCCAGACAGGTCTGGGAGGAGAAGGTCGCAGCGACTTGCTACTCGCGATAGCTTGTGAGTTTGCTCCGTGGTTCAGGGTATTTCATCTGGGTTTTGCCTTGTGAACCTTTTTGTCCTGACTGGGAGTTTGTAGGCATCCTTCTCAGGTGAGTCCTGTCTGCCACTTCCAGCTACTATATTAGTTTCACTTTCACTTGCAGTCATTGCCAGATATAGTCCTTACTTCCAGTTCTATTCTGACCTTTGAAGGAGATCGTTTGATGGTGTTGCTGTGGAGCTCTTGTCCGGCGTGGACTGTCGTGATTGGGATAGCCTTTTCTGCTCGTGACTGGATAAGTCTATCTCTGATATAGTTTGTTTGTTGCTGTCTTCCCCTGCTGTTCTCCTAGACATGAGTGATGGTGACTAGTGCTCCCATCGGCCTTTCCCCACTCTAGGCTTTAGGGTGACTGAGGGTTTAGGCATCCTGCTCGCCGTACGGGTTCATACCCCGTCTAGGGTATCAGGGCAGACAGGTGCCAGCTTAGGGTTAGTCAGGGGTGGCCATATTATTCCCATCTGTAGATAAGGGTCCCCCTTCCCCTCCGTCTGGTGTGACACGACTGCTGCTGGGGTAGCGGTCGTGACAGTATATCTGGCCTTTAAAAAAAAAAAAAAAAAGTGACATTTCTTTTTTTTTTTTTTTTGCTTGCTGTTTTGCTTTGTATTTTTCTGTTCCACTATGGATCCGGTTACGATTTTGGCGAAACAATTACAGGGATTATCCCTTGAAGTGGCAGGATTAAAAGCAACAGTGCTGCAGCAGCAGCAGCCATCCTTGGGTTCCAAGGTACTCCTGAGCCAAAAGTGACTTTACCTGATAGGTTCTCAGGAGGGAGAGACCAACTTGTAACCTTCAGAGAAGCTTGCAAATTGTTCTTCAGGTTACGCCCCTAGATCCTCCGGCGGTGAGGAACAACGGGTGGGTATTGTAATTTCTCTCCTGCAAGGAGATCCGCAGGCTTGGGCTTTCTCCCTACCATCAGACTCTCTGGCCTTACGATCAGTGGAGGAGTTTTTTGAAGCCCTGGGTATCGTATATGATGACCCGGACAGGGTCTCACTGGCTGAGTCTAAGCTACGTGGACTTCGGCAGGAGAACCGGTCTGCTGAACTATATTGTTCCGAATTCCGTAGGTGGGCTACTGATACGTTATGGAACGACTCGGCCCTTAGGAGTCAGTTCTGCCAGGGGTTGTCTGAAAAATTAAAAGACGCGCTGGCGGTATACGAGGTCCCTGGGTCTCTGGAGACTGCTATGTCTCTGTCCATAAGAATCGACAGACGACTCAGGAAGAGACTATTAAAAATTACGGAGGCCTCTATAGGGCAGGGATCGGTTTGTTATGATCCAGTCGAACCAATGCAAATAGGGGGCGCCACTAGACGGGTGAATCCTCCTAAGTTCCGCTGTAGGTCAGAGGTTTGTTTTCGTTGTGGGGGGAGGGGTCATTTTGTAAAGGTTTGTCCCTCAGAACCCAAGAGACCACAAACAAAGGAGCCGCCGGGAAAACTAGAGTCCGCAGATTGTGTGGAGGATAACAGTCGGGGCGTATTCGTTTCCTCCATACGCATGTCTCAGTTTTTGTTGTCCGCTACCGTTGAGGCGGGCAATAAGACTGAGATCTGTTCCGTCTTTTTGGACAGTGGGGCGGGGGTCAACTTGGTGGATTCACGGTTTGCTCAGGCTCTGGGTTTTACTCCAGAACCGATACGCAGAACTATTCCTGTTTTTGCCATCGACTCCTCCCCTCTTACTCAGAAAGAGTTAACTCAGATCATTCATAATATCCATCTGCAGGTAGGGGACCTCCATAAAGAGCATATCTCGTGTTATGTCCTGGACGGTCTTCCGGCTCCTATGGTATTGGGACTTTCCTGGCTGGTGACTCACAATCCAGTGGTGGATTGGCAGGCCGGGGAGATTGTGGAGTGGAGTGAACATTGTAAGGAGAACTGCTTGAGTAGTAGGTGCTCTACACTCTCTGTAACATCTTTACCTGCCTTTCTGTCAGATTTTATGGATGTGTTCTCTGAGAAGGGTTGTCAGGGGTTACCACCTCATCGTCCATATGATTGCCCGATTAATCTACTACCTGGGGCCAAACTACCTAAAACCCGGTTATACAATCTTTCCGGCCCGGAGAGGAAGGCTATGAAAGATTATATTTCGGAGAGTTTGGCTAAGGGACACATCAGACCCTCTTCTTCACCTGTGGCTGCAGGGTTCTTTTTCGTTAAAAAGAAAGATGGGGGCCTACGTCCTTGCCTGGATTTCCGGGAATTAAACCGGATAACTATCCGAGATCCCTATCCTCTTCCTCTCATTCCCGACCTCTTTAATCAGGTTGCTGGTGCTAAATGGTTCTCCAAAATGGATCTCAGAGAAGCCTATAACCTGGTTCGCATCAAAGAGGGGGATGAGTGGAAGACGGCTTTTAATACTCCGGAAGGGCATTATGAAAATCTGGTCATGCCATTTGGTCTTACTAATGTGCCTGCAGTATTCCAACATTTTGTCAACGATATTTTTAGTCATCTTATCGGGAGATTTGTTGTGATATATCTTGATGACATCCTGGTCTATTCCCCGGATCTGGATACACATAAGATCCATGTGAGACAAGTGCTGCAGATATTAAGGGCCAACAAATTGTTTGCTAAGTTAGAAAAATGTGTGTTCGCCGTAAAAGAACTGCCATTTCTGGGGTATGTGTTGTCAGATTCAGGTTTCCACATGGATCCAGAGAAAGTCTGGGCGATTATAGACTGGGATCTGCCTGAGAACCTGAAGGCATTGCAACGCTTCCTTGGGTTTGCCAATTTTTATAGAAAGTTTATAAAAAACTATTCCTTGGTGGTCAAACCACTGACGGACATGACCCGAAAGGGATCCGATTTTTCCAAATGGTCACATGCAGCCAAAACTGCCTTTGCATCTCTGAAGGAGAGATTCACCTCGGCCCCTATTCTCGTACAGCCAGATGTCTCGCTTCCTTTTATTGTAGAGGTTGACGCATCAGAGGTGGGGGTGGGAGCGGTACTATCTCAGGGCCCGTCCCCTGGTGAATGGTGTCCGTGTGCTTTCTTTTCGAAGAAATTGTCTACTGCAGAAAGGAACTATGATATTGGCAACAGGGAACTTTTGGCTATTAAGTTGGCTTTTGAGGAGTGGCGTCATTTTTTGGAGGGGGCGGTTCATCCCGTCACGGTGATTACTGATCACAAAAACTTATTATATCTGGAGTCTGATAAACGTCTCACCCCTAGACAGGCTCGGTGGTCGTTATTTTTTACTAGGTTTAATTTTGTAATAACCTATCGCCCGGGGGCAAAAAATACTAAGGCGGATGCATTGTCTCAAAGTTTTCCTGGAGGGGGTGATGTTAAGGTACCAGAGCCCATTTTGCAAAATGGGGTGGTGGTCTCTGCATTACACTTAGGTTTGGAGGGGAGGGTGTTGGAAGCTCAGGGGGACGCCCCGGCCTCCTGCCCCTCGGGTAAACTGTTTGTGCCAGAAAATTTACGACTGGAGATACTAAAAGAACACCATAACTCCACACTGGCAGGACACCCAGGTAGTAGGGCAACCTCTGAGTTAGTGTCTCATCGGTTCTGGTGGCCTAAATGGCGCCAGGAGGTGTTGAATTTTGTGTCTGCATGTGCTACATGTGCTCGTTCTAAGGTAGATCATACTCGTCCGGCAGGGCGTCTTTTACCTCTGGCCATCCCCAACAGGCCTTGGACGCACCTGTCAATGGATTTCATTACGGATCTACCAGTATCAGCGGGGAAGACTGTTATCCTTGTAGTTGTTGACAGATTCAGTAAAATGGTGCACTTTATTGCTCTTGTCGCATTGCGTAATGCTAACACACTGGCTCAGGTTTTTATTGACCACATCGTGAAGCTTCACGGGGTCCCTTCCGATATTGTTTCGGATCGTGGTACCCAATTCGTTTCTAAATTTTGGAAAGCTTTTTGTTCTCGTTTAGGGGTTCATCTGTCGTTTTCTTCATCTTTCCATCCACAGTCTAACGGTCAGACTGAACGTACCAATCAAAACCTAGAGACATATTTGAGATGCTTTGTTTCTGAAAATCAGGAGGAATGGTCATCTTATTTACCGTTAGCCGAGTTTGCCATTAATAATCGTCGTCAAGAATCCACCGATAAGTCACCATTTTTTGGTGCGCATGGTTTCCATACTCAGTTTTGTACGTTTAGTAAGGGGGGGCCGTCTGCGATTCCCGAGGAGGAACGATTTGCGTCTTCACTTTCTTCAGTGTGGCAGAGTGTGCAAGAAAGTTTGAAGAGAATTGGTGGTAGATACAAACGTGCGGCTGATAGGAAGCGCTCTGAAGGTCCGGACCTTGGGGTGAATGACTTGGTGTGGTTGTCTACCAGAAATATCAAGTTGAAGGTTCCCTCGTGGAAATTAGGTCCGAGATTTATTGGTCCTTATAGGGTAATTAAGATCATTAACCCGGTGGCTTTTCGTCTGGAGCTACCTCAGACTCTAAGGATCCATAATGTCTTCCACAGATCTCTGCTTAAGAGATATGTAGAACCTCCTGAACCATTGCCACTACCGCCTCCACCGGTGGTTGTTGATGGCAGTCTTGAGTTTCAGGTAGAAAAGATTGTTGATTCACGATATGTTCGCCGCTCTCTTCAGTACCTGGTGCACTGGAAAGGTTATGGTTCCGAAGAGAGAATGTGGGTTCCAGCATCAGAGATAAAAGCGGACAGACTCATTCGGGCTTTTCATAGCTCCCATCCGGAGAGGCCTGGTCTTGAGGGTCCAGGGGCCCCTCGTAGAAAGGGGGGTACTGTCCCGACTGTGACTGATCCAGACAGGTCTGGGAGGAGAAGGTCGCAGCGACTTGCTACTCGCGATAGCTTGTGAGTTTGCTCCGTGGTTCAGGGTATGTCATCTGGGTTTTGCCTTGTGAACCTTTTTGTCCTGACTGGGAGTTTGTAGGCATCCTTCTCAGGTGAGTCCTGTCTGCCACTCCCAGCTACTATATTAGTTTCACTTTCACTTGCAGTCATTGCCAGATATAGTCCTTACTTCCAGTTCTATTCTGACCTTTGAAGGAGATCGTTTGATGGTGTTGCTGTGGAGCTCTTGTCCGGCGTGGACTGTCGTGATTGGGATCGCCTTCTCTGCTCGTGACTGGATAAGTCTATCTCTGATATACAAACCGGATTCCAAAAAAGTTGGGACACTAAACAAATTGTGAATAAAAACTGAATGCAATGATGTGGAGATGGCAAATGTCAATATTTTATTTGTAATAGAACGTAGATGACAGATCAAACGTTTAATCCGAGTAAATGTATCATTTTAAAGGAAAAATACGTTGATTTAAAATTTCACGGTGTCAACAAATCCCCAAAAAGTTGGGACAAGTAGCAATAAGAGGCTGGAAAAAGTAAATTTGAGCATAACGAAGAGCTGGAAGACCAATTAACACTAATTAGGTCAATTGGCAACATGATTGGGTATAAAAAGAGCTTCTCAGAGTGGCAGTGTCTCTCAGAAGCCAAGATGGGTAGAGGATCACCAATTCCCACAATGTTGCGCAGAAAGATAGTGGAGCAATATCAGAAAGGTGTTACTGCATAACATCATCCGAAGATTCAGAGAATCTGGAACAATCTCTGTGCGTAAGGGTCAAGGCCGTAAAACCATACTGGATGCCCGTGATCTCCGGGCCCTTAAACGACACTGCACCACAAACAGGAATGCTACTGTAAGGGAAATCACAGAATGGGCTCAGGAATACTTCCAGAAACCATTGTCCGTGAACACAATCCACCGTGCCATCCGCCGTCGCCAGCTGAAACTCTACAGTGCAAAGAAGAAGCCATTTCTAAGCAAGATCCACAAGCTCAGGCGTTTTCACTGGGCCAGGGATCATTTAAAATGGAGTGTGGCAAAATGGAAGACTGTTCTGTGGTCAGACGAGTCACGATTCGAAGTTCTTTTTGGAAATCTGGGACGCCATGTCATCCGGACCAAAGAGGACAAGGACAACCCAAGTTGTTATCAATGCTCAGTTCAGAAGCCTGCATCTCTGATGGTATGGGGTTGCATGAGTGCGTGTGGCATGGGCAGCTTGCATGTCTGGAAAGGCACCATCAATGCAGAAAAATATATTCAGGTTCTAGAACAACATATGCTCCCATCCAGACATCATCTCTTTCAGGGAAGACCCTGCATTTTTCAACAAGATAATGCCAGACCACATTCTGCATCAATCACAACATCATGGCTGCGTAGGAGAAGGATCCGGGTACTGAAATGGCCAGTCTGCAGTCCAGATCTTTCACCTATAGAGAACATTTGGCGCATCATAAAGAGGAAGGTGCAACAAAGAAGGCCCAAGATGATTGAACAGTTAGAGGCTTGTATTAGACAAGAATGGGAGAGCATTCCTATTTCTAAACTTGAGAAACTGGTCTCCTCGGTCCCCAGACGTCTGTTGAGTGTTGTAAGAAGAAGGGGAGATGCCACACAGTGGTGAAAATGGCCTTGTCCCAACTTTTTGGGGATTTGTTGACACCATGAAATTCTGATTCAACATATTTTTCCCTTAAAATGGTAAATTTTCTCAGTTTAAACTTTTGTTCCGTGATTTATGTTCTATTCTGAATAAAATATTAGAAGTTGGCACCTCCACATCATTGCATTCAGTTTTTTTTCACGATTTGTATAGTGTCCCAACTTTTTTGGAATCCGGTTTGTAGTTTGTTTGTTGCTGTCTTCCCCTGCTGTTCTCCTAGACATGAGTGATGGTGACTAGTGCTCCCATCGGCCTTTCCCCACTCTAGGCTTTAGGGTGACTGAGGGTTTAGGCATCCTGCTCGCCGCACGGGTTCACACCCCGTCTAGGGTATCAGGGCAGACAGGTGCCAGCTTAGGGTTAGTCAGGGGTGGCCATACTATTCCCATCCGTAGATAAGGGTCCCCCTTCCCCTCCGTCTGGTGCGACACGACTGCTGCTGGGGTAGCGGTCGTGACAATTCTTTCTTCTTTTACCTTGTTGATTCCCTTTATGTATTTAAAAGTTTCTATCATATCCCCTCTGTCTCGTCTTTCTTCCAAGCTATACATGTTAAGGTCCTTTAATCTTTCCTGGTAAGTTTTATCCTGCAATCCATGTACCAGTTTAGTAGCTCTTCTCTGAACTCTCTCCAAAGTATCAATATCCTTCTGGAGATATGGTCTCCAGTACTGAGCACAATACTCCAAAGGAGGTCTCACTAGTGCTCTGTAGATTGGCATGAGCACCTCCCTCTTTCTACTGGTAATTCCTCTTGCTATACACCCAAGCATTCTGCTAGCATTTCCTGCTGCTCTGTGACATTGTCTGCCTACCTTTAAGTCTTCTGAAATAATGATCCCTAAATCCCTTTCTTCAGATACTAAGGTTAGGACTGTATCACTGATTTTATATTCTGCTCTTGGGTTTTTACGTCCCAGGTGCATTATCTTGCACTTATCAACATAAAATTTTAGTTGCCAGATTTTTGACCATTCCTCTAGTTTTCCTAAGTCCTTTTCCATTTGGTGTATTCCTCCAGGAACATCAACCCTGTTACAAATCTTTGTGTCATCAGCAAAAAGACACACCTTACCATTGAGGCCTTCTGCAATTTCGCTGATAAAGATATTAAACAATATGGGTCCCAGAACAGATCCCTGAGGTACCCCACTGGTAACAAGACCTTGGTCTGAATATACTCCATTGACTACAACCCTCTGTTGCCTGTCCCTCAGCCACTGCCTAATCCATTCAACAATATGGGAGTCCAAGCCCAAAGACTGCACTTTATTGATAAGCCTTCTATGTGGGACAGTATCAAAAGCTTTACTAAAGTCTAGATAAGCGATGTCTACTGCACCTCCTCCATCTATTATTTTAGTCACCCAATCAAAAAAATCAATAAGATTAGTTTGACATGATCTCCCTGAAGTAAACCCATGCTGTTTTTCATCTTTCAATCCATGGGATTTTAGATGGTCCACAATCCTCTCCTTAAGTATGGTTTCCATTAATTTCCCCACTATTGATGTCAGGCTTACTGGCCTATAGTTGCCCGATTCCTCCCTACTACCTTTCTTGTGAATGGGCACAACATTTGCTAATTTCCAATCTTCTGGGATGACTCCTGTTGCCAGTGATTGGTTAAATAAATCTGTTAATGGTTTTGCTAGTTCACCGCTGAGCTCTTTTAATAGCTTTGGGTGTATCCCATCAGGCCCCTGTGACTTATTTGTATTAATTTTAGACAGTTGACTTAGAACCTCTTCCTCTGTAAAGACACATGCGTCAAAAGATTCATTAGTCTTCTTTCCCAACATGAGGTCCTTCTCCTTCATTTTCCTTTGTAAAAACTGAACAGAAGTATTCATTGAGGCAGTCAGCTAGTTCTTTATCTTCTTCCATATACCTTCCTTCTTTAGTTTTTAATTTGGTAATTCCTTGTTTTAGTTTCCTTTTTTCATTTATGTATCTGAAGAATGCCTTATCGTCTTTTTTCCCTGACTGAGCTAATTTCTCTTCTGCCTGTGCTTTAGAAGCTCTTATAACTTTTTTGGCCTCTCTCTGCCTAATCTTAAAAAATTTGTCTGTCATCCTCGTTTTGTTTTTTTTATAATTCCTAAATGCTATCTTTGTTTGTTTTTAATGATTTTGGCCACTTCTGCTAAGTACCACAGTGGTCTCTTCCTTTTTTTGCTTTTACTGACAAGCCTAATGCAATCTTCTGTTGCTTTCAATAGTGCCACTTTTAAGTAGTCCCATTTCTCCTGGACTCCAATGAAACTGTTCCAGTCTGATAGGGACTCGTATGCCACTAATCTAATTTTAGAAAAGTCAGTTTTTCTAAAATCTAAAACTTTTGTTTTTGTGTGGTGTGACTCAGTCACTGTACTTATAGTAAACCACACTGACTGGTGATCACTAGATCCCAAGCTTTCCCCTACAGTAATATCAGATACCAAATTCCCATTTGTGAATACTAAATCTAAAATGGCCTCCTTCTGGGTTGGCTCCTCCACTACTTGCTGTAGAGATAATCCCAGTAGGGAATTTAGAATATCTGTACTCTTGGCATAACTAGCTATTTTGGTTTTCCAGTTTACATCTGGAAGATTGAAGTCTCCCATAATAATAACTTCCCCCTTAATGTCATTTTAGCTATTTCCTCAACTAGTAGATCATCTAATTCTTTGACTTGGGTAGGTGGTCTATATATAACACCTACACGAGTTACCTTATGATTATCTAGCTGCAAGGTAACCCAAACTGACTCTAAATTGTTCTCGCTAACTTGTATCAAATTAGATTTTATGCTATCTTTCACATACAGCGCCACCCCTCCCCCGTTCTTGCCTTCTCTGTCTTTCCTGTATAGAGAGAACCCTGGTATTGATATATCCCAGTCATTACTCCCCTTGAACCACGTCTCAGTAACAGCCACTACATCTATATTCTCAGATGCCATTATAGCCTCAAGCTCATTGATCTTATTCCCTAGACTGCGAGCATTTGTTGACAAGACTCTGAGCTTGTCATTTCTTAACCTTTGTGCTACTGGCCTCTTCTGGCATTGTTCCGGGGGGCAGTTGGACTGCTGGATTATCACTCTTTTGCCCCCCTTTCCTAGTTTAAATGCTTCTTAGCAAATACTTGGAACTGTTCACCGAGGACATTCGTTCCCTTGAGAGAAAGATGCGAACCATCTTTCTTGTACAGTTCTTTTCCATTCCAACAAGAGCTAACATGAGACACAAAGCCAAACCCTTGGTTCCGACACCATTCACCAAGCCATACATTGAATTCCTTAATGCGCATCTTCCTGTCATGCTGAAGGTTATGCACAGGCAAAACTGCAGAGAATGAAACAGTTGATGCAACCTCCCGTATATCCTCTCCAAGTGTATGAAAAACTTCTTTCACCTTTGAAACCTCATTGCAATCAGATCGTTTGTCCCAAGATGGAGAATAACAGATGATCCTGATGGGTCTGAACAGCAGGGGAAAAAATCAAAATATCATCAATATACACCAATACAAATTTCCCCATTAAATGGTAGAAAATACTATTAACAAAATGCTGAAAGACGGCCGGAGCATTCATCAGGCCAAAAGGCATAACGAGATTCTCTAAATGCCCGTTAGGGGTATTAAAGGCCGTTTTCCATTCATCCCCCTCTCTGACCCTGACTAGGTTGTACGCGCCTCTCAAATCCAATTTGGAAAAAACCTTGGCCCCAACAATTTGGTTGAAGAGGTCCGGGATCAGAGGAAGGGGATAGGGATTGTGAATCGTGATACGGTTCAGCTCCCTAAAATCTAGGCAAGGTCTCAGAGAGCCATTTTTTTTTTTAACAAAAAAAACCCAGGGGCAACAGGTGATTTTGAGGGACGAATATGCCCCTTATCGAGACTCTCAGAGATATAGGTTCGCATTGCGATTCTTTCCGGTTGTGAGAGATTGTAGAGGCGTGCTTTTGGCAGCTTGGCGCCGGGAATGAGGTTAATGGGACAGTCAAACTCCCGGTGAGGAGGTAGCTCCTGAACACCGCTCTCGGAAAACACGTCCGAGAAATCAGAGAGAAATGATGGCACAGTTTTAGTAGACACCTCTGCCAAAGTCGCTGTGAGACAATTCTCTCTACAAAACTCACTCCACTCATTTATTTGCCTTCCTTGCCAATCAATAGTGGGGTTATGTCTAGTGAGCCAGGGTAACCCCAAAACTAGAGGAGAAGGCAATCCGTTAAGGACAAAGCAAGAAATATCCTCCACATGAGTGTCACCTACAACTAACCGGATATTGTGAACAATGCCCTTCAGGGATCTCTGTGAGAGTGGAGCAGAGTCAATAGCAAAAACAGGTATATCCTTTTCTAATGTGCAAACCTGAAAACCATGCATGGCTACAAATTGAGTGTCAATAAGATTGACGGCCGCTCCACTATCGACAAAAATTTCACAAGAAATTACTTTGCTCTCTAGCGCCACCTTGGCAGAAAGGAGAAAACGGGAACTGCAGGTCAGAGGAAAAGCATCAATTCCTACATCAACTTTGCCCAAAGTAGCAGATGAAGCAGAGTTTGATGATTTACCTTTTGAGGTTTTTCTCTTATTATCACTCTTAGTACAGTTCATGAATTTCCTAGACGGACAAACATTTGCCAAATGACCTATGCCCCACAACAAAAACACACCATTCTCTGAGGGTTAAATCCTCCTTTATCAGGGGCAAGTCGACCTAGCTGCATGGGCTCCTCCTCAGAGGGGACCGAGACAGGATGAGGCCCCTGCACACTGAATGAGTCCGCACCACTTCCCCTAGACTGACAATGGCTGGACAGAGAGGTCTCGTTTCTTTCTCTTAGACGCCTGTCAAGGCGTACCGCCACTGACATGGCAGACTCTAAGGACGTTGGTCTCTCATGGAAATCAAACGCATCTTTCAATCTCTCTGAGAGACCATGATAGAACTGACTCCGGAGTGCAGCATCATTCCAACCTGAATCAGCTGCCCATCTCCGAAATTCAGAACAATAAAGCTCCGCAGACAGTTTGTTCTGGCATAAAAAACGTAAGTTGGATTCAGCCAGAGCAACACGATCCGGGTCATCATATATCTGCCCCAGGGCCACAAAAAATCTTTCCATGGATCGAAGGGAGGGATCCCCCGATAGCAGCGAAAAAGCCCAAGTCTGAGTATTACCCCTGAGCAGGGAGATGACAATCCTCACCCTCTGCTCCTCATTACCAGAGGAATGGGGACACAAGCAAAAATGAAGTTTGCATGCCTCTCTGAAGCGAACAAAATTCTCACTGCCCCCGGAGAACGTTTCCGGAAGTGAGACCTTTGGCTCGCAACAGACTCCATGGGCCGGAGCATAGCCCAATGCATGAAGCTGAGTCATAGATTGACGGAGATCCGCTACCTCCAAAGAAAGACCCTGCATACGGTCAACCAGGTTAGAAAGCGGATCCATGTCAAAAAGGACGGTTTAGGTGGATTATAATGTCACGTCTGTATGTGAGCAACAAGAGCATACACAGAGAATTAGCTACTGACCGGACCCAAACTAGGGAGGATAAAGGGTGACCCCTGTCAGACCCTAAAAGCTCTCCCTATGCTGCTAAGCACATGTCCAGATCCAAATGGTGGATCGAGACATGCCCGCGTACCTAAGGCTGATGACCACTGTGACCCCTACAATAGTGGAAGGGGCACGGCCACCGGTGCCCTGCTCAGAATATGGACGGAACCGGGGTCGCCTCGGATCCAGTCAGCAAACAAACAGAAACACACAATGTCTGCACACTTAACTGAAGGAGCTGCAGCAGCAGTGAAAACAGATCCAAAGTCAGCAGACACGATCCGAAGTACTTGCTTCAGCAGAACTCAGGTCCATAGAAAGATATCACACAAGTGAAGATACTCAAGCGAGAGATACAGCTCAAATGAAAAGTATAATCCACACCCTACAAAGGAGGAGGGGTGATTTAAAGGCAGAGAAATCAAACACAGGAGGGACAGCTGGGAGGAAGGAAACAGAAAGTAAAGACCTCAACACATGGGTGGAGAAACAGAGCTGTGAGAACGTCTCAAAGCTCTGGTAGTGACAACACCTTGAAATATTTCTTGAGGGGTGTAGTTTTCAGAATGGGGTCACTTTTTGGAGGTTTTCACTGTAGGGCCACCTCAGGGTGTCTTCATATGCGACATAGCTCCCAATTATCATTCCAGCTAAATCCGCTCTCCAAAAGCCATATGGTGCTCATTCCACTCTGAAGCATGCTATGCGCCCATACATCAGTTTTTTGAGCACACGGGGTGTTTTTGTAATTTCCAGATTCAGGGTATTGGATTTTGGGTTTTGTTTAGCTGTTAACTCTTGATGTGTTGCAGAAAAAAAATAGCTTTTTTTTTTTAATTTGCTAAAAAAAAGTGACAATTTCAAAATTTCATTTTCAGTTAATTCTCGTGGGGCATCTAAATGGTTAACAAAGTTTGTAAAATCTGTTTTGAATAGCTTGAGGGGTGTAGTTTCTAAAATGGGGTGATTTATGGGTGGTTTCTAATATGTAAGCCCCAGAAAGGGACTTCATAACTGAACTGGTCCTGAAAACATTTGGGTTTGGAAATGTTCTTAAAGATTTTAAGATTTTCTTCTAAACTTCTAAGCCTTCTAACGTCCCAAAAAAATATTATGTAATTTTCAAAATGATCCAAACATGAAGTAGACATATGGGGAATGTAAAGTGATAACTATATTTGGAGTTATTACTATCTATTGTAAAAGTAGAGAAATTGAAATTTGTAAATTTGCTAATTTTTTCCAATTTTTGGTAAATTTCATATTTTTTTATAAATAAAAATGAAATTTTTTGACTCAATTTTACCTCTGTCATGAACTAAAATATGTGGCGAGGAAACAATCTCAGAATGGCCTGGATAAGTAAAAGCGTTTTAAAGTTGTTACCACATAAAGTGACACCTGTCAGATTTGCAAAAATCGGCCTGGGATTCAAGGTGAAAGTGGCTAGGTAGTGAAGGGGTTAAAATCAAACTTGTTCAAAATCATATAATTGCATGTAATTTCCCTTGCAGTGCATCTGGCTTAATACAGTTTTTTCTTGGGTAAAGTATGCCATAAAAATAACATTTGTTAAAACACCTTTGTTGCTAGAAATCACTAGTTGCTAGAAATCACTTATGTCTCATGAAATGCTACCATAAATACACATTTTCAGATTATGGTTAATGTACAAAGTTTTTAAAAAAATACTGATTAACAATATTTTATTGGTGTTGATCGAGCATGCTCGGCCGAACAGAAGTTTGGATCGAGCATCGCTATGCTCAAGTCAGTGTATTTAAATGTAATTTAGCATCTGTTTCTGAAAAGTTTCTGCCAGGATTTGAACTCCCAATACCTTGTACATTAGAGGCAAGGACTTTATTCAGCCATAAAGCTGAATGGTAAACTGTGTCAGAAA
Organism: Bufo bufo; assembly: GCF_905171765.1. NCBI lineage: Eukaryota > Metazoa > Chordata > Amphibia > Anura > Bufonidae > Bufo > Bufo bufo. Next base: position 467,087,203 of record NC_053392.1, on the reverse strand, counting down.
AACCTCATAGTAGTTTCTGATGTAGTGAAAATTCCTATTCAGCAGAAGACTTATTTTATATTTCTGTGCAGGTTAACATTTAGCTGTATAGTGTAGTGGTTAATGTCCTTGCCTCTAATGTACTGTACAAGGTAGGGAGTTTGAATCCCTTCAGAACATATGTTATACATATGTTTTTAGCCATAATATATTTACATATATTATTATAGATTTAGAATATATAATATATTATAATATATGTAAATATATTATGGCTAAAAACATCAGTAGTAGTTTCACAAATATTATGCATCATATATATTATTCATATATATCAGAAGTATGATTTTATATATATATATATATATATATATATATATAAAAAATTATTTTTTTTTGTAATTACACATTTATTTTGTGCCATAATTTTTTTACAATTACTAAAAAAAATCTAAAATATATAAATTGAATCTCTATTTCTGAAATGTTTCTGCCAGGATTCAAACTCCCACCCTTGTACATTAGAGGCAAGGATGTTAACCACTACACTATATAGCTACATGTTAAACTACACAGAAATATAAAATAAGTCTTCTGCTGAATAGGAATACTCACTAGATCAAAAACTACTATGAGGTTTTTTCGAACATAGTCCCCAAGCACTGACTCCATATATGAAGTCAGAGCAGTGACTCCTAAGCCGAACTAGAGTCCCTACACCCTCCCCTCTTCAGAGCAGGGGGTGCCTGGGGTTCTCCCATTGACTCCCATTGCTCGGTAGAACACCTAAGCATCGCAAAGTGTTCTACTCGAGCACACTAGCACCAAGGTGCTCGATCAACACTGATTTGTATGGCATATGGTTTCAAAAATTCTTGTGACCTGCAAAGCCATGTACTTATATGTTAAAGGCAAAAGATTCCTGACAAGAAAGATATAAATTCAAGAATGTAAATGTCGTGACAATACAGAAAGAAATGCCATCTACCAATTTCTCTTAAGTCACAAAACTAATCCACATGCTGGATCTACTTGAACAGACCATTAGTTCTTCACTATCTTGAAATGCTAAATCTCGTGCACCACTGCTTTTGTTCTGACATTCTGTTTGTTTCTAAAGGCAAATATAATGGACACAATGAACCATGCTTTTAGTTTTATAAGAAAGAAAAATGTGTAATGTAAGGAGCCTTCCTAACATAAAAATATAGGTATTTTAGATTTACTAAATCCAATGTACATAGAGAAAATATAAAGCGGATACTGCAGGTGAAGCACTGGGATAAATTATCATTGATATTTGCTTATGAGTCTTGGCCAAGTAAACGTAGAACTACAGTATGAATTTTAAAACAGGGAGAAAGGTAATGTCTTATTTTGATGTCTTTAAGAGAAAACATGAATTGTGAGGTTTGTAGGTTTCTTCTATATTGTGAGAAAATGAATTATAGGGATATAGGCTAGATCAGTGATGGCTAACCTTGGCACTCCAGCTGTGGTAAAACTACAACTCCCAAGATGCCCCGCTTGCTTGGCTGCTCTCAATACTCTATAGAAAAAAATGGAGCATGCTGGGAGTCGTAGTTTCACCACAGCTGGAGTGCCAAGGTTAGCCATCACTGGGCTAGATCAATGCTTATAGATGAGAGAGGCCATTATAATTAGAGATGAGCGAAGGTATGAAAAATTAGATTCTGTTGCTTCAATGAATTTAACAAAGAAATTTGATTTGTGACGAATTACTTTGTCAAGGAGCTCATTCCTTTGTATGTAGCGGGGGCAATGACGGGGAACGGCGATTGCACCACCCCTGTCATTGAACCCCTCAGATATGTGTTCATCGCTGATCACAGCATATGAACACGTCACCCCACATGACATTTTGAGATTTTGTGCAGTTTCTGCAATCAAGATGGTCACGACGGCCTCTTCGGATGCATATTGTATGAGGTGTGTTAGTTTAGTTTTTTTACTGCCATTTTAGGAAAAATAGTTTATTACCACAAAGTGAAAGGAAATTCTGCTTCACAGCAAATAAATTTTTTCCTGAAATTCAGATCGAAGTCTACTTCGGATACCAAGATTTGCTCAACACTAGCAGTAATGGCTAGTTCTCAGTGTTCGCCCGCAAACACATGCAGGCTTCCATCTTGACTTACAAGTCCGGCGATGCACAGGTAAGCCCTTACCTGTACCTGTGCCTGTGACGGGAGCCGGTTTGAAATCAAATGCGGTCACCCGGGGCCTTCATCGGGCTGTTCTCGGAACTGCCTGCTCCCGGTGACCGTATTTGTTTCAGACTGGCTCCCGGCACAGGCACAGGTAAGGGCTTACCTGTGCATCGCCGAACTTGTGAGTCAAGATGGCAGCCCGCATGTGTTCGCGGGCGAACACTGCGAACTGGCCATCACTGAACACTAGTTATAATGTCTATTAAACTACCTAATGTAGATGAATTACCTACTATGCATTCTTACAATCTACAAAATGCATATGCATGTCTGAAAATAAAGAGAGTTTGGAGTGCATTATAAATTTTTATAGACAAAATTATGCAGTATATAAGCTTGCTCAACACTTTTTGCACTATGCCTCCCAATTATCAGGCAACATGTCCAAAATGGCAGGTTTTCTTATATATACTGAACAAAAATATAAACTTTCGGTTTTGCTCCCATTTTGCATGAGCTGAACTCTTTCTACATACACAAAAGAACCAGTGCTCCCAAATATTGTTCACAAATCTGTCTAAATCTGTGTTAGTGAGCACTTCTCCTTTGCCAAGATAATCCATCCCACCTCACAGGTGTGGCATATAAAGGTGCTGATTAGACAGCATAAATATTGCACAGGTGTGCCTAAGACTGCCCACAATAAAAGACCAGTCTGAAATGTGCAGTTTAATCACACAGCACAATGCCACAGATGTCACAATGCTTGAGGGAGCATGTAATTGGCATGCTGACTGCAGGAATGTCTACCAGAGCTGTTGCCCGTGCAATGAATGTTCATTTCTCTACCATAAGCCGTCTCCAAAGGCGTTTCATAGAATTTGGCAGTACATCCAAACAGCCTCACAACTGCAGACCAGGTGTAACCACACCAGCCCAGGACCTCCACATCCAGCATGTTCACCTCCATGATCGTCTATGACCAGCCACCCGGACAGCTGCAGCAACAATCGGTTTGCATAACCAAAGAATTTCTGCACAATCTGTCAGAAACCGTCTCAGGGAAGCTCATCTGCATCATCCTTATCGGTGTTCTGGACCTGAATGCAGTTCGTCATTGTAACCGACTTGAGTGGGAAAATTCTCACATTTGATGGCGTCTGGCGCATTGGAGAGGCGTTCTGTTCATGGATTAGTCCCGATTTCACTGTTCAGGGCAGATGGCAGACAGAGTGTGTGGCGTCGTGTGGGTGAGCATTTTGCTGACATCAACGATGTGGATTGAGTGGCCCATGGTGGCGGTGGTGTAATGGTATGGGCAGGCATATGTTATGGACAATGAACACAAGTGCATTTTATTGATGGCATTTTGAATGCATAGAGATACCGTGACGAGATCTTGGGGCCCATTGTTGTGCCATTCATCCATGACCATCACCTCATGTTGCAGCATGATAATGCACGGCCCCATATTGCAAGGATCTGTACACACTTCCTGGAAGCTGAAAACATCCCAGTTCTTGCATGGCCAGCATACTCACTGGACATGTCACCTATTGAGCATGTTTGGGATGCTCTGGATCTGTGTATACAACAGAATATTCCAGTTCCTGCCAATATTCTGCAACTTCGCACAACTATTGAAGAGTAGTGGACCAACATTCCACAGGCCACAATCAACAACCTGATCAACTCTATGTGACAGAGATGTGTTGCACTGCGTGAAGCAAATGGTGGCCACACCAGATACTGACTGGGTTTCTGCCCCCCCCCCTTCCCCCAGTAAGGCAAAACTGTGCACATTTCAGAGTGGCCTTTTATTTTGGGCAGTCTAAGGCACACCTATGCAATATTCATGCTGTCTAATCAGCACCTTGATATGCCACGCCTGTGAGGTGGGATGGATTATCTCGGCAAAGGAGAAGTGTTCACTAACACAGATTTTGACAGATTTGTGAACAATATTTTAGAGTAATGGATCTTTTGTGTATGCAGAAAATGTTTCAGATCTTTAAGTTCAGCTCATGCAAAAAAATGGGAGCAAAACCGAGTGTTGTGTTTAAAGTTTTGTTCAGTGTGTGTGTGTATATATATATACAGTACAGACCAAAAGTTTGGACACACCTTCTCATTCAAAGAGTTTTCTTTATTTTCATGACTATGAAGGCATCAAAACTATGAATTAACACATGTGAAATTATATACATAACAAACAAGTGTAAAACAACTGAAAATATGTCATATTCTAGGTTCTTCAAAGTAGCCACCTTTTGCTTTGATTTCTGCTTTGAACACTCTTGGCATTCTCTTGATGAGCTTCAAGAGGTAGTCCCCTGAAATGGTCTTCCAACAGTCTTGAAGGAGTTCCCAGAGATGCTTTGCACTTGTTGGCCCTTTTGCTTTCACTCTGCGGTCCAGCTCACCCCAAACCATCTCGATTGGGTTCAGGTCCGGTGACTGTGGAGGGTAGGTCATCTGGCACAGCACCCCATCACTCTCCTTCATGGTCAAATAGCCCTTACTTTCAAAGTTTTCCCAATTTTTCGGCTGACTGACTGAACTTCATTTCTTAAAGTAATGATGGCCACTCGTTTTTCTTTACTTAGCTGCTTTTTTCTTGCCATAATACAAATTCTAACAGTCTATTTAGTAGGACTATCAGCTGTGTATCCACCTGACTTCTTCTCAACGCAACTGATGGTCCCAACCCCATTTATAAGGCAAGAAATCCCACTTATTAAACCTGACAGGGCACACCTGTGAAGTGAAAACCATTTCAGGGGACTACCTCTTGAAGCTCATAAAGAGAATGCCAAGAGTGTGCAAAGCAGTAATCAAAGCAAAAGGTGGCTACTTTGAAGAACCTAGAATATGACATATTTTCAGTTGTTTCACACTTGTTTGTTATGTATATAATTCCACATGTGTTAATTCATAGTTTTGATGCCTTCAGTGTGAATCTACAATTTTCATAGTCATGAAAATAAAGAAAACTCTTTGAATGAGAAGGTGTGTCCAAAGTTTTGGTCTGTACTGTATATATATATATATATATACGTTCACAGTGGTGGGGATGGAAGTGTGGAGAAACTGGTCGCAACATTGCGGAGCCAGTCAGCATGAACAAATTCACACCACGATACACTGTAAGCGAATGGTAAGGGTTAACACCCACTCAGGTTACCTACTAGTGAGAGTGAAGTGGATGGGGGGTGGTAGATGGTGACACCACGGGCCCTCGGGCTGTCGGCTGGGAAACCAGGGGACGGCCGGGGGATCCATGTGCTGAACAGTGAGACTATTGGGGTCGCCACCGCCAGCAGAGTGCACCCCCTAGCCCTCCTGGATATCCACGGAGGCATATGTGATGTCTGTGTTAATTTTCGCTTTGGCGATTATCTCGGTTTCTCCCACTGATGTTTAGCCTTGATGTAAACATTCCAGGTTACCATGACCATAGGCACGCCCCTTGCAGCTGAGTGGATGTGGCCGTGTCACATGGTCTCCCCTCTCCTCCTGGCGCTGCCGCACATACGATGCGCTCCACGGTACGACGCTGAGGTCCAGTGAGCGTGAGAGCGTGGGCACGTGACGCGGGCTGGGAGGGGGGTGAGGACTGTCTGACCCGGCGCATGCACATAGCGAAGATGGGGATGCCAACACTCGCGGCCACGTTGAAGCATTGATGGTAGGCGCTACGATTTTAAAACTTTAGAAGATGCAGCTGTATCTCTCTTTGTGTTAAGAGATGTTTTTTAACCCTTTATACACTTAGCACCTTTGTATCACGATCTATACAGGCCTTTGGCTCCGATATGTTGGATGAAAAGGGGTATAGACTTATGTATAAGATATACACTATGCAACGTATACTAATATTTATATCACTATTGGAACCTTTATACGCCTTGTATTAATATGGATTTATTTGCAATATGGATTTGTCATAGAGAGTGTCATATGACCGAGCACTGATGGTGATCATGTGATTGGTACTATGTGATTGTTAACATGTGTATCCACTAATTGTATTATGTGACTGCACTGGCTTGTGGGTATATATACCCTGTGTTTTGCACTGTTGTATAGCTTGACAAAGGCCTCATTGAGTAGGCCGAAACGTTGCTGGGGAATAAAGTTTGGGGTCTTGACTGTGGAGGCCAGGTCATCTGGCGCAGCACCCCATCACTCTCCTTCATGGTCAAATAGCCCTTACTTTCAAAGTTTTCCCAATTTTTCGGCTGACTGACTGACCTTCATTTCTTAAAGTAATGATGGCCACTCATTTTTCTTTACTTAGCTGCTTTTTTCTTGCCATAATACAAATTCTAAGGCCTCTTTCACACGGGCGTTGCGGGAAAATGTGCGGGTGCGTTACGGAAACACCCGCGATTTTTCCGCACGAGTGCAAAACATTGTAATGCGTTTTGCACTCGCGTGAGAAAAATCGCACATGTTTGGTACCCAAACCCGAACTTCTTCACAGAGGTTCGGGCTTGGGATCGGTGTTCTGTAGATTGTATTATTTTCCCTTATAACATGGTTATAAGGGAAAATAATAGCATTCTGAATACAGAATGCATGGTAAAACATCGCTGGAGGGGTTAAAAAAAAATATTTTTTAACTCACCTTAGTCTACTTGTTCACTGCCCGGCATCTCCTTCTGGCTTCATCTGATCTCTGTGCAGCAACAGGACCTTTGGTGACGTCATTCCGGTCATCACATGATCCATCACCATGGTAAAAGATCATGTGACGTACCATGCGATGACCGGAGTGATGTCATCAAAGGTCCTGTAACTGTATTTAATGCTCACCACAGGTCCTATTCAACAAAGGAGACAGAAGCAGATGCCGGGCTACGCGATCAAGTGGACTAAAGTGAGTTAAATTATTATTATTTTTTTTTTAACCTCTCCAGCCCTATTTTACTATGCATTCTGTATTCAGAATGCTATTATTTTCCCTTATAACCATGTTATAAGGGAAAATAATAATGATCGGGTCTACATCCCGATCATCTCCTAGCAACCGTGCGTGAAAATCGCACCGCATCCGCATTTGCTTGCGGATGCTTGCGATTTTCACGCAACCCCATTCACTTCTATGGGGCCTGCGTTGCGTGAAAAACGCAGAATATAGAGCATGCTGCGATTTTCACGCAACGCATAAGTGATGCGTGAAAATCACTGCTCATCTGAACAGCCCCATAGAAATGAATGGGTCGGTATTCAGTGCGGGTGCAATGCGTTCACCTCACACATCGCATCCGCGCGGAATACTCGCCCGTGTGAATGGGGTCTAACAGTCTATTCAGTAGGACTATCAGCTGTGTATCTACCTGACTTCTCCTCAATGCAACTGATGGTCCCAACCCCATTTATAAGACAAAAAATCTCACTTATTAAACCTGACAGGGCACACCTGTGAAGTGAAAACCATTTCAGGGGACTACCTCTTGAAGCTCATCAAGAGAATGCCAAGAGTGTGCAAAGCAGTAATCAAAGCAAAAGGTGGCTACTTTGAAGAACCTAGAATATGACATATTTTCAGTTGTTTCACACTTGTTTGATATGTATATAATTCCACATGTGTTAATTCATAGTTTTGATGCCTTCAGTGTGAATCTACAATTTTCATAATCATGAAATTAAAGAAAACTCTTTGACTGAGAAGGTGTGTCCAAACTTTTGGTCTGTACTGTATATTTCGTGGAGGAGAAGCCGGCCTCCAGGAGGAATTGCACCCAGTACACGCAGTCTGACTGTGCTGCTGCGGTATTTGCTGAATATATATATATATATATACAGGGAGTGCAGAATTATTAGGCAAGTTGTATTTTTGAGGATTAATTTTATTATTGAACAACAACCATATTCTCAATGAACCCAAAAAACTCATTAATATCAAAGCTGAATATTTTTGGAAGTAGTTTTTAGTTTGTTTTTAGTTTTAGCTATTTTAGGGGGATATCTGTGTGTGCAGGTGACTATTACTGTGCATAATTATTAGGCAACTTGACAAAAAACAAATATATACCCATTTCAATTATTTATTTTTACCAGTGAAACCAATATAACATCTCAACATTCACAAATATACATTTCTGACTTTCAAAAACAAAACAAAAACAAATCAGTGACCAATATAGCCACCTTTCTTTGCAAGGACACTCAAAAGCCTGCCATCCATGGATTCTGTCAGTGTTTTGATCTGTTCACCATCAACATTGCGTGCAGCAGCAACCACAGCCTCCCAGACACTGTTCAGAGAGGTGTACTGTTTTCCCTCCTTGTAAATCTCACATTTGATGATGGACCACAGGTTCTCAATGGGGTTCAGATCAGGTGAACAAGGAGGCCATGTCATTAGATTTTCTTCTTTTATACCCTTTCTTGCCAGCCACGCTGTGGAGTACTTGGACGCGTATGATGGAGCATTGTCCTGCATGAAAATCATGTTTTTCTTGAAGGATGCAGACTTCTTCCTGTACCACTGCTTGAAGAAGGTGTCTTCCAGAAACTGGCAGTAGGACTGGGAGTTGAGCTTGACTCCATCCTCAACCCGAAAAGGCCCCACAAGCTCATCTTTGATGATACCAGCCCAAACCAGTACTCCACCTCCACCTTGCTGGCGTCTGAGTCGGACTGGAGCTCTCTGCCCTTTACCAATCCAGCCACGGGCCCATCCATCTGGCCCATCAAGACTCACTCTCATTTCATCAGTCCATAAAACCTTAGAAAAATCAGTCTTGAGATATTTCTTGGCCCAGTCTTGACGTTTCAGCTTGTGTGTCTTGTTCAGTGGTGGTCGTCTTTCAGCCTTTCTTACCTTGGCCATGTCTCTGAGTATTGCACACCTTGTGCTTTTGGGCACTCCAGTGATGTTGCAGCTCTGAAATATGGCCAAACTGGTGGCAAGTGGCATCTTGGCAGCTGCACGCTTGACTTTTCTCAGTTCATGGGCAGTTATTTTGCGCCTTGGTTTTTCCACACGCTTCTTGCGACCCTGTTGACTATTTTGAATGAAAGGCTTGATTGTTCGATGATCACGCTTCAGAAGCTTTGCAATTTTAAGAGTGCTGCATCCCTCTGCAAGATATCTCACTATTTTTGACTTTTCTGAGCCTGTCAAGTCCTTCTTTTGACCCATTTTGCCAAAGGAAAGGAAGTTGCCTAATAATTATGCACAGCTGATATAGGGTGTTGATGTCATTAGACCACACCCCTTCTCATTACAGAGATGCACATCACCTAATATGCTTAATTGGTAGTAGGCTTTCGAGCCTATACAGCTTGGAGTAAGACAACATGCATAAAGAGGATGATGTGGTCAAAATACTCATTTGCCTAATAATTCTGCACGCAGTGTATATATATATATAAAAAAGAAAGTCCAACGGGAGCACCAACCTGACAAGCGGGTGCAATGTCCAAAAGGGGGCAACGGCAATCCCCAATAGTATAATCAAATAGAAAGCAGGACTGCACTCCAAAATGTGATGAAAAAATCAAAGCAGTTTATTCACCCATGTTATGGCAAAGTTTGCGACGTTTCAGCTCTTGCGAGCCTTTCTCAAGCATGGAGACAGTGAAAGTGAGCACATTTAAAGCATTACAAAAAGTGTTCCACCCATCAGGGTGTGGTTACAATCATCTTAAATTACAGACATGTGATACAATTATAAAGTGCATGTTTAGCATAGTGACTAGTGTTATACGTTCTATCATACCAGGATACCATCCCTCTTATATAGAACAAAATATATGTAGAACTTGTGTTCCAATTAGAATCATAAAACAGTGCAGACATACTGAATGGGGATCCCAGGAGTGAAATTCGGAAAGCCATGGAGCCCACATATACCATCATGCTCCCTATGCGTCTCGATCTCCTCAATGCGCATGCCCAGAGTAACAACATCATGTGAATCACAATGTCAAAATAGTGCGCATGCGCTCTATAGGGTAACATCTACCAGCGCCATTTTGGTTCAGGGAAGAATGCCCTAGATGTCCACATACTCTGAGTGTAGTGTGGAGATGGGACGTATCCTCAAGGACAATTGGAGCATCCTCGGCAGGTCAATCAAAGATGTACCTGAACTGAAGTCTCCTCCCCTTTTATCATATCGAAAAAGTAAAAACATCAAGGACCACTTGGTTAGAGCGGATGTAGGCCCTAAGAAAATTAGCGTACAGCGAACATTGTCTAAATCGGGACATGGCTGCTATCCGTGTCTCAATTGCGTCAACTGTCGCTATATATGCAAAGCTAGATCCTTCATACATCCCTCTACACATAAAGAATATCCCATCAAGTTCCATTTAAATTGTTCATCTTCTTATGTAATATATGTGCTAGCATGCCCGTGTAACCTAATATATATTGGGGAAACGTCCACAGAATTAAAACTAAGACTGAACAATCACAGGAATTCAATAAGAAAAAAACGTGCTGATCTTCCGGTCTCCAGGCATTTTGGATCCCTTGGGCACACTGAGCGGGATCTAAGATGCTGGATACTGGACCATGTCGAACTTCCTAGGAGAGGTGGAGACCGTCTAGCTATTCTCAAGAAAAGGGAATTGCGGTGGATTTATGATTTAGATAGCTTGCACCCCAGAGGATTAAATGTAGAGTTCAGATAGGTGCCTAGTGATCTGTTGCTTGCCCCCTTTTTCCATGCATTTATGTGTTACACTTTCCTCGTACTTGTAATAGTGTCGGAGAATTGTGAAAGTACTATATACAACTGCAAACGTAATAGAGTATAAAGTTGGAAACTTATATATATTTTTTCTTGCCTTTTAGAATTTTTAACCCTCACGATGCTGGATGCGGATCCCTGGACTTTAATTTGTTGGAAGCGATGCAGCCCAGTACCAACTACAGTGTCCTATCGTATATGCGCTACTCCAGAGACATTATTAAGCTACAGTGCGATGCTGTTTTCTGTATATGTTGAGGGACAATCCCTCTATGACCGCTTTTTCCAGCAAGTGGGTTAGGTAGGTCGGTGGGGCTCATGGAGATGTCCCCCTCCGACGTACACGGCCCCAAGGTCTGGTGTCCCTCCCGAGAGGTGGGGATCCCGGTCCTGATGCTGGCACCTGTAGGAGATCCCTGCTGTGGTCTGCTGCACATTTTCTATATGTTCCGTTCTATGGTCACGACTTTGAGTATATACTCTGTATGGTTATTATTCACGTGACGAACATAGAGCGGACATCTAGGGCATTCTTCCCTGAACCAAAATGGCGCTGGTAGATGTTACCCTATAGAGCGCATGCGCACTATTTTGACATTGTGATTCACATGATGTTGTTACTCTGGGCATGCGCATTGAGGAGATCGAGACGCATAGGGAGCATGATGGTATATGTGGGCTCCATGGCTTTCCGAATTTCACTCCTGGGATCCCCATTCAGTATGTCTGCACTGTTTTATGATTCTAATTGGAACACAAGTTCTACATATATTTTGTTCTATATAAGAGGGATGGTATCCTGGTATGATAGAACGTATAACACTAGTCACTATGCTAAACATGCACTTTATAATTGTATCACATGTCTGTAATTTAAGATGATTGTAACCACACCCTGATGGGTGGAACACTTTTTGTAATGCTTTAAATGTGCTCACTTTCACTGTCTCCATGCTTGAGAAAGGCTCGCAAGAGCTGAAACGTCGCAAACTTTGCCATAACATGGGTGAATAAACTGCTTTGATTTTTTCATCACATTTTGGAGTGCAGTCCTGCTTTCTATTTGATTATATATATATATATGTATAGAAAGAAAAAAAGCAGCACACATTAAGAAACGTGTGCAAATCCTTTCAAGGACCTGTGACCAAGGTCCCATATACATATATTGAAGAGAGACGGCAGCACTCCAAATTGTAATTTTCAGCTCTCTCAATGGAGCCTTTGTCCAGCTGAATAACATGTGCACAGTGTCATGCATAAATAATGCAAGCAATTTACATAATATACATCCATAATTAATTAATAAAGTGCTATAAAAATAACAAAGTGACTTTAAAAACAGAATTCATCTGTCAAAACATAGTGATTTCATGATTCTTCAGTCATAAAATACATGATAATCCATATACAGTGTGCATATAGTGTAAAAATTAATGGTAGTGTTAATACATATACACGATTATCAATAAATATATAAAAAACAGTGCTCAGTGGATATCAATTGCAACTTGATTAGAACCTTAAAAACACGTGGAATCATCACTCTTGATCAGGATGGCATGTTGGAACCAGCTTGGCGTCCAGAAAAGCAGCTTGCGCATGCGCCACTGTCCGCACTCTCGCGAGACAAGAGAATATGCCAAAGGGTATGGGAACCACATCAAAGATGGCCGCTCGCTCGACTGTGTTCAGGGCGCATGCTCATGCCAATACTGTCCGGCACGCCCCTTATCCTCCATATGAGCAATATAGAGATATACAAATGAAAAAAAATTAACTAAGTAACTCATTGTCCCGCATTTCACAATAGATTTAGCTGGCGGGACCACAGTGAACCCATGAGTGATCACCAGTTCCTGTGTCTCCCCGTCTTGTAGCGGGGGAGCTATAAAGCCATAGCCAACAGCACACACCCTTCCCAGACCTTCCAGCATGACTATACCCATGCTAACACCCCAAGGATATACAGGGAACACCCAAGGGACTGCTTGAAGGTGTCCCTGGAGCCAATTAGGGCTGGGCACCAAGGTGTCACCTTTGTGTGATCACGGGTGCCCACCCAATTCAAGGGGGAGCATAGATCCAGACGTGATCGGAGCATATCAAATCATGTAACTACTTCATAATAACTTGTTTAGCAAACAGCAGTGTCACAAGTCCGTCACTTCCATGTCCCTAGCCCCTGAAAAGGGGAGGGGGCAGAGGAGCGACGGAGTCAGAGACAATGGCGTACGAAGAATCAAAAGCGGTCCCAATTCATGTGGCCTCCCAACCAACATTTTACAAAAACATATTTTATATTAAAATCATGGATCGCCTGCATGGTCCCTCCATTCAACCCCCAGCTTGACTGTTCCAGATGTGCAACCAGATAATCCCGTCCTGTAAATAACAAAGAAAAGGAATAAATTATAAAATGGCCCATGTTGTTTCCCACATATTAGAGTTACAGAATAATACACATATATCAATGGCAGAGTTTGTCTAAATGACCTTAAATACCACATTTAAGCCCTGAGGTTTCAATGTTTCTAGTGTATAAATCCAATAAGGCTCTCTCCTCTTTAATAATACAGTCCTGTCACCCCCACATCTTAGACTGGGTATTTGTTCTAGAATTCTGAACCGTAAGTCTTGTTCAGAATGCTTTGGCTCAGTGAAATGTTTTATAACTGATAAATCAAATTTTTGCTTCCTAATCGTATACCTATGTTGATTTAACCGTGTTTTTAAATCCCAAGTAGTTTCGCCCACATATAAAAGGTGGCAGGGGCACATCGATAAGTAAATCACATAGACCGAATCACATGTTAAGTATTGTTTGATTTTTATCGTCTTACCTGAAGTAGGGTGAACAAATGAGTCGCCTCGTAACATGAGGGCGCAATTGACACACTTATAGCACGAATAACACCCTCTACGGGTAGACCCAAAATATGTCTCACAAGTCACTTTGCAGGATCCTATATTGGATATCACAAGTCTGTCACCCAAATTTCGATTTCTACGGTATGACCACAGAGGTGGAGCTTTAAACACTTCAACATTCTCAAAATTGCTGGTGAGTATTTTCAAGTACTTTTTCAAAATAGCGGAAATATTATCACTATTTGTACTGTAATCTGACACAAAGGGAATTCTCGCTTTTGATTGTTTAGTGCCTCCTGACCCCTTTTTGATCACCTCTTTACTTAAAGATTTAGTTTTCTCTAGATTTTGTAGAATACGTTTTTTTGGGTATCCTCTTGTCCGAAATTTGGACTCTATTTCATGCAATCTGGTTTCTACCAGGGCTGTTTCCTGAACAATCTTTTTAACCCGCAGCATCTGGCTAAACGGTAACGATCTAATCATGGGTCTGGGGTGATGGCTTTCAAAATGTAATAAAGTGTTTTTGTCAGTTGGCTTTATGTATAAATCAGTGGCTAACCTCTCTCCACAAATACTGACCTGAGTATCTATAAACTATTGTTTCACTGGAATAAGTCAAGGAAAACTTGACACTAGGGTCAATAGTATTGAGAAAATTGTGGAACGCCATGAGGTCCTCTGTGGCGCCGACCCAAATCAGGAAAACAATATATATATTTATCTCTCCTCCTTATGTGTGAAGGTACATAGCTTGGCAGACAGATAAACCTTATCCCGGCAATGAATTGACAATGGAGTAACGTCCAACTTTATCTTTATTGCAAGGATGTAATCAGTATGCAGTAAAACTGGGGAACAGAAAAAACAATGCGCTTACTAATGGGGTCTGACATATAGTAATGCATATAATACATTTCTGTGCATAGCAATGCACATACAGACAGATGCATATCTAAATCAAAGCATGTTTCCTATCTGCAAGACAAGCATGGTCCCTAGCTGCTAACTATAAGCTGCTATAAAGGAGAGGAAAAGGATATGCAAAATATATATGAAAACAGGCTGTAATGTGGCTACGTGACATACCAGCGATGCTACCGCGAGCTTAGATGTAGAAGATGACTCAAGAGACTTCCAAGCCATGTGCTATTCTCATGCAGTGATGACTGTGAATGAAGAAAAAGTGCTGCTATGTGCTGGAATGATGATGTCACTAGTTATGGAATCTGAAGTAGACCAAATTTGTAATGTGAATAACTGCAATTATATGTAAAACGGCCACTAGATGGTGCTATTACACAATCAACAGAGAATGATACAGAAAACATTAACTATGTATGAAAGTTATGCATAAATTAACAACAAACTTGCTGAAGGCATGACGCTCCCCTCCTGGTATCTATAGGATAACACATTAAGTCACTTCTGGAGAGAGCAACAAAAGAGTTTAGGCTCATGTTGCCTGCAGACTTTAACTTCCACCTTTCTGATCTTCCCATCTTCATTTGGGAACACCTTGGTTATCAGTCCTCAAGGCCAGTCATTTCTTTTCGACTGAGGGTCTTTGACAAGGGCAACATTACCAACCTTCATGTTGGGTTTGCTGGTTTTCCATTTAATCCGGACATGTAGTGTAGAGAGGTATTGTTTCCTCCATTTATTCCAGAAGGCATCTGCTAGAGTTTGCACTCGCCTTCATTGACATTTGTACAAGTCTTTAGTACTAAACTCACCAGGAGGAGCTTATGCTGTACTGATCTTTTGGGTGAGAAGAGTGGAAGGATTGAGCAATAAAGCATCCTATAGGAAAGTAGATATTGAGGTCAAAGGCCTGGTTTTTATGATCGCCACCACTTCAGCCATGAAGGTTGAGAGGGTCTCATGAGTGAGCTTTGACGTTCCCAGCTCTAAAAAGACAGAATCAAGGATCCAGTGGACAAAGCCAATCATACGTTCCCAAGAGCCTCCCATGTGGGAGGAGTGTGGGGGGTTGAATTACCATTTGCAGTCTTGGTCAGCAAGCTATCTTTCTACATGATCACTGTCAATGTTTGAGGGGATAAACAGTTCTTTGCAGGCTCCAACAAAGTTGGTACCCCTATCAGAGTGGATAAGTTTAACTGGGCCTCTAATGGTAATGAAACGTCTGAGAGCATTTATAAAGCTGGATGTATCCAAAGACGTGATAACTTTTATATGCACAGCCCTGATACTCATGCACGTAAATAGGACTGCCCAGCGTTTACTGTTTGCATGGCATCCTCTAGTGTGTCGTGTGGTGACAGACCAGGGGCCAAACACGTCAAACAACATTAGTAAAGGGAGGTTCTGTACTGAGACGATCAGCAGGGAGGTTAGCCATCTTTTGTGACTGAAACATACCCTGTAGTTTTTGGCAAGTGACACATTTGAAAATGAGACTATTCACAAGTCTTTTGGCTCCCATTATCCAGAATCCAGCCGTACGTAACGCACCTTCAGTGAACAAACGTCCCTGATGTTTAGTCTTCTCATGGTAGTGTTGCACAAGTAAGAATGCAATATGATTGTTTGGGAGTATTACAGGAGTACATTCATTACTCTCGAGTTTTGCATTTGAAATACGTCCTCCAACTCTCAACAGTCCATTAACATCTATAAAGGTGTCAAGTCTGCTGAGGGAACTGTCTTTAGGAACACCCTTTTGATTTTGTATGAGTCCACGTTCTTGAGCATAAATGTTGTGTTGGATACAATGGATGATAACGTTTCTTGCCTTTGTGAGCTCGTCCACTGTATGAGCCTTGTGACAGTAATGCAAACCTTTGCAGTGCTCTGATCCTGTGGGTGTCGTTCTGAAAGATCTGGCTATGTGGATGAAGCCAGCTATAGCTCTGTTCAGTGATCTCCACGTAGAAAACTTGTTGAATCGTTTGAATCCAAGCTCTCTGTTAGAAACTTTTGTGGTGAGCGCAGAAGCATGAGGACGAATCTCTGCATCAACATTTAGTTCCAGTAGTTAAAATTTGTCTTTCTGAAGAGTGCCAAGCACAGGTTTGTAGAGGAATGGTGGTCCTGTAAGCCATGTGGTATCTTTAAGGTGGGCTGCAGGAATGGCTCTTGTAGCATGGTCTGCAGGGTTGAGATCAGTTGGTACATAGTGCCACTGGATAGGCTGTGTAGACCTCCTGATTCTTTGGACTCTGTTATGAACATAGACATAAAATCTCCTAGTCTCATGGTAAATGCAGCCCAACACTACTTTGCTGTCCGTATAAAATATTGTACTATCAAGATTTACATCTATTTCAGACACAACAAGATCTGCTAGCTCTACTGCTAGAACAGCAGCACAAAGTTGTAATCTTGGTATGGTAAGCTCCAGACTTGGTGCCAGCTTTGCTTTTCCCATTGTAAAGTCAATTTGGACCTGTCCTTTAATATTTATAGTTTTAAGGTAAACGACTGCAGTGCTTGCTTTTACTGAGGCATCACAAAACACGCACAGCTGCTTGGACTGAACCTCAGCAGGAGAGAGGTGGGCATATGGCCTATGTATACGCACGTTAGATAATGCCTTTAGAGAATCTCTCCATGTTACCCATAGTGCTTCTTTCTCTGAGAGAAGTGGCGAATCCCAATCACATATATCTGTGGTTAGCCCCCTGAGCAGAGTCTTACCTTGTATGATCACAGGGGCTGCAAATCCAAGTGGATCATATAGACTGTCGATGGTGGACAGGACTCCATGTCGTGTGAAGGGTTTCTGTTCTTGGTTGACCACCCGAAAAGTAAAGTTGTCAGACTTGAGGTCCCAGCTGAGCCCTAGGCTGCGCTGCATGGGAAATGGGTCAGTTGCCAAGTCTAGATCCTTCAAATCACTGGCATGATCTTAAGTAGGAAAGGCCTCCATAACAACTTTGCTGTTTGAAGCTATCTTATGCAGCCTAAGGTTTGAACAGGAAAGCATACTTTGAGTCCTTTTGAGTAGACCGATTGCAGCCTCTGGTGAGGGAAGCGACTTTAAGCCATCATCTACATAGAAGTCTCTTTCAACAAACTTCTTAACATCCTCCCCATAGACTTTTTCACCTTCTTGCGCAGAAAGTCTGAGTCCGTAAATAGCGACTGCAGGAGATGAGCTGTTGCCAAAAACATGCACCTTCATGCAATATTCTATGATGTCTTGGGTAGGGTTGTTGTCCTTGAACCAAAAGAATCTTAAGAAGTTCCTGTGCTCTTCTTTAACTAGGAAACAATAGGCCATTTGTTGTATGTCGGCAACTACAACAATGGGTTCTTTGCGGAATCTGATCAGGACACTGAGAAGTGTGTTGTTGAGGTCTGGTCCTGTCTAAAGAACATCATTGAGAAATACTCCCTCATATTGTGAACTAGAGTGAAATACCACTCTGATTAGTCCTGGCTTCTTGGGGTGGTAAAAGCCAAAGATTGGTAAGTACCAGCATTCTTCTTTTTCTTTTAGGGGTGGAGCTACTTCTGCATGACTGTTCTCCAATATCTTGTCCATGATTAAGAAAAAATGTTCCATCATTTCTGAAAGTTGCGTTGGAGTGAACAGAAGCGTTTAAAGGCTTGGTCTCTGTTGTCGGGAAGACGGCATCTCTGTGTTTTGAAAGGTAGTGGTGCAAACCAGGTGTTCGTTTTATCCTTGAAGAATCCTTGCTCCATTATGTTTAAGAAGCCCTCATCTTCAATAGAGGGAGCTAACTTGTGGTCTTCCTTTGTCCTCTGGAACACCTTGCACCCCAAGTGGTCTTGGTCTTCACCACAAGAATGGTTCTCGATTTCTGAAAAGTCAGGATACAGCACACTTGTCGGCTTCTCTCTTACAAGGAATCTGTTAGGACAAGGCTGAAAGAGGGATGGACGTCTGTTCGCCAAGGTATTCGTGTAATGAGAATTCACTGGGGTAGGCTTGTGAACATTTCCTAGGCAGACATCACCTATAATGACCCACCCCAGGTCAAGCTTCTGGGCATATGGAGAATTGTGAGGACCGTTTATTTGTTTTCTCACCTTGTGGACTCTTAAGATCTCTAAGCACAAGTATTATTTGGGCCTCTGGGTCTAGTGTAGGTATGAGATGTGCTATGGATTTTAGATGTCCATGATGTAATGCTGCCTCATGTGTGTGAATCTGTTTTCTATTGTTTGGCATCCGATTGTATTCGATCAAGGTAGGTAAAGGTAGGGACGCTTCACCATTTATGGATTCGATTTGGAAGCCTTTTTCTTCACTCACACCTATGCAAGTTTTAAGTGAATATGGAGAGCTGTGTCCTTTAATATTGAAGATATCAAAGAAAGTCGAGTTAGCAAGAGATCTATTACTCTGATCATCAAGGATGGCATACAACCTTACCGATTTCTCTTTATGACCAATAGGGTAAACCATGACAAGACAGATCTTAGAGCAAGATTTGTTACTAAGACTTTTTCTGCAGAATTCGGTGATCTGTGGTGTCACTTCAGGAGGTACTGTGTCTCTCTCCTCCCCGCCGTGCTCTACAGCCTGTTCTGAGGGTGTGAAAGTCCATGGAGCAGGCCCAGGGTGTAAGGCTGTATTGTGCTCTTCACTGTTGCATTCAGAGCTTTTGATGTTTACGGTACAGTCTTTTGCAAGATAAAAGGTTGAAGCACAACACCTGTAACAAATGTGGTTCTCTTTGAGGAAAGTTTTGCGGCCCCTGAGAAGTTTTTCTCTAAATCCTTGGCATTTCAGCAATGAGTGTGGTTTCTTATGTAGAGAACATTCTCTGCATTGATCTTTTGTTGAGATCTTTTCAGTCACTGAGGTACTCTAGGTTTTGATTAAAGGGGTCTTTAGAAGGTATACTGGTCTTGTGTACTGCAACAGGTGTACCTTTCATGTTATGGAGTAAAACAGGCCTACCTGGTTTGGGGTAAGTGGTGTCAAACATCGAGAAGTCAAAGCTGGGATAATTCCTAGTCTTTGCTTGCTGAGGCACGAAGTCCACAAAGAATGAGAATGGAGGAAATTGGACATTGTGCTGTTGCATGTATCTGGAACCTTGATCAATCCACTTCTCACATTTTTGTACTATGGGGTTTACACCACGTGCAGTATCTAAGAATGCCAGACCTTGTAAATCTCCTTCATCTTTGGCAACTTGGAGCTCTGTCAGCAGGTCACTCAGTTCTCTCACTTCTGGTGAGCAGTAACAGTCCTCAAGTCTCTCCCATATCATGTTTAACTCAGTAATTGGGTAGTTAATATTAAGGGCTCTAATCTGTTGCATGCTCTGCCGATTCATTTCCTAGCCACTTGACAAGAAGATAAATTTCCTCACATGCAGACAGATCTAGGTCTCTGATTGTATTTCTTAGTGATGATCGCCATGACCTATAGCTTTCAGGTCTGTCATCAAACTTGGGGAGCCCCTTGGTTATTAACGTCAGACAAGGAATTTTAGAAACTCTGACATACCTGGATCTTTGCATTGTGGATTGTTACTGTAGTAGTCACCATATACTTGTTCTTTCTTAAAGTATTTTACTATACTGCCATCATTTGTAGGCCTTAATGCAGGTTGTGTTGGGGGTTGATCTCCTATGAAACTGTCTCGTTCAAAGTGGGGTTTTTGGTTAACTTTGGTCACTTCCTGTGTGACAGGTGTCTGTTGGGGTTCTTCAGCAGGGGTTGACGCTGCTTTTGGACTTGAATTTAGACTGTCATCCTACTCCGCATGCTGTATGACATAATCTGAAGTGCGTTGCAAGTTATCGTCATGATCAGGTTCAGGTGCAACTATGCTGCTGGGTCTATCACTTGTGGAGTTTGCTGCTTCTTCTAAAGCCTCTGCTACAGCAGCTGCAGATTCCTTTTCCACAGTTAGCTTTACCAGAGCTGCTTGTTGTTCATCCAGGGCTGCTTGTTGTTCAGCCAGGGCTGCTTCCATGTGTGCTTGCATGCGTGCTTTCTCCATTTCCATAAGAGCCTTCTCCACCTTTAACTGTCTTTCTTGTTCGGCAAATGTGGCGCAGGTTTTGGTGGCTTCAGCTTTTGGGCAGGCAAGGGTGACCGTAGAGCTGCTCACTGATCTTTTTGAACTTCTGGAGCTAGCTGAGATGTGAGACCTTGTCTTGTACAGTTCGGATTCTCTTGACGACATAATGGCACTGCGAACAGATTTGCACACTTGCAAATGTTGTGGATGACAATGCTGATTCTTACAAGGTTCTGTACCATGCGGTCCAGCCTGTTAGAGGTTGTAGATTCGCAGAGTTTGAGGAATCACAGTTTCTAGTATCTAGCTTGTAAGAAGCCATTGTTTTTCTGCAGCCAGGGAGTCGCAGTTCCTTGTGCCTAGCTTGTAAGCAGCCACTGTTTTACTGTTCTGTCCTCCATATGTGTGAAGGTACATAGCTTGACAGACAGCTAAACCTTATCCTGGCAATGAATTGACAATGGAGTAACGTCCAACTTTATCTTTATTGCAAGGATGTATTCAGTATGCAGTAAAACTGGGGAACAGAAAAAACAATGCGCTTACTAATGGGGTCTGACATATAGTAATGCATATAATACATTTCTGTGTATAGCAATGAACATACAAACACAGATGCATATCTAAACCAGAGCATGTTTCCTATCTGCATAACAAGCATGGTCCGTCCCTAGCTGCTAACTATAAGCTGCTATAAAGGAGATGAAAATGATATGCAAAATATATATGAAAGCAGGCAGTAATGTGGCTATGTGACATACCAACGATGCTACCTTGAGCTTAGATGTAGAAGATGACTCAAGAGACTTCCAAGCCATGTGCTATCCTCATGCAGTGATGACTGTGAATGAAGAAAATGCCTGCTATGTGCAGGAATGATGATGTCACTAGTTATGGAAGCTGAAGTAGATAAAACTTGTAATGTGAATAGCTGCAATTGTATGTAAAACGGCCACTAGATGATGGTATTACACAATCAACACAGAATGATACAGAAAACATATTAACTATATATGAAAGTTATGCAGAAATTAACAATAAACTTGCTGAAGGCATGACACACACACACATATATATATATATATATATATATATATATGTATATATATATATATATATATATACAGTACAGACCAAAAGTTTGGACACACCTTCTCATTCAAAGAGTTTTCTTTATTTTCATGACTATGAAAATTGTAGATTCACACTGAAGGCATCAAAACTATGAATTAACACATGTGGAATTATATACATAACAAACAAGTGTGAAACAACTGAAAATATGTCATATTCTAGGTTCTTCAAAGTAGCCACCTTTTGCTTTGATTACTGCTTTGCACACTCTTGGCATTCTCTTTATGAGCTTCAAGAGGTAGTCCCCTGAAATGTTTTTCACTTCATAGGTGTGCCCTGTCAGGTTTAATAAGTGGGATTTCTTGCCTTATAAATGAGGTTGGGACCATGAGTTGCGTTGAGGAGAAGTCAGGTGGATACACAGCTGATAGTCCTACTGAATAGACTGTTAGAATTTTTATGGCAAGAAAAAAGCAGCTAAGTAAAGAAAAACGAGTGGCCATCATTACTTTAAGAAATGAAGGTCAGTCAGTCAGCCGAAAAATTGGGAAAACTTTGAAAGTAAGGGCTATTTGACCATGAAGGAGAGTGATGGGGTGCTGCGCCAGATGACCTGGCCTCCACAGTCACCGGACCTGAACCCAATCGAGATGGTTTGGGGTGAGCTGGACCGCAGAGTGAAGGCAAAAGGGCCAACAAGTGCTAAGCATCTCTGGGAACTCCTTCAAGACTGTTGGAAGACCATTTCAGGTGACTACCTCTTGAAGCAAGAGAATGCCAAGAGTGTGCAAAGCAGTAATCAAAGCAAAAGGTGGCTACTTTGAAGAACCTAGAATATGACATATTTTCAGTTGTTTCACACTTGTTTGTTATGTATATAATTCCACATGTGTTAATTCATAGTTTTGATGCCTTCATAGTCATGAAAATAAAGAAAACTCTTTGAATGAGAAGGTGTGTCCAAACTTTTGGTCTGTACTGTATATATATACACAGTTGAAACTAGAAGTTTACATAAACTACATAAAAACACACATATGCATGTTTTTCTCAATATCTGACATGAAATCAGAATAAACCTTTCCTGTTTTTGGTCAATTCGGATTACCATAATTATTATTATTTGCCAAATGCCAGAATTATGAGAGAGAGGGAATGCTTTAAGGCATTTTTATTACTTTCTGTAATGTCAAAAGTTTACATACACTAAGGGTAACGGGGTTCCGAAGGTGCACTCGGTCCCCCATTGCCCGCAGAACTGGTGCTTAGCTTTGGGAATGAGGATCTGTGTTTGACCTCATTCCCAGGGCGGCTTTACTAGCTGGGTGGCTCCCTGCTCCTAGTCTGCCTTGAGCGCCGAGCTGATCACTCGGTGCTCGACTTGTTGTTCTGTTAGTCATGTGACGCTGGCCACGTCACATGACCCTCACTCCCCACTATAAATACAGGCAGCCTGCTGGCCACAGGTTGCCTGTTAATTTAGGTCCCACCTGTGATTTGGTCTTTCCTGGCGTACTTACCTCCTGCTGAATTCCTGACGATCCTCTGCCTGCTCCTTGTGTACTTTGCTGCTCTCCTGGTATTTGACCCCGGCCTCCTCCTGACGATCCTCTGCTGACTCCTTTGGTACTTCACGTCTCTCCTGGTATTTATGACCCCGGCTTCTCCTGACAATTCTCTGCTTGCTCCATTTGTACTTTGTAGCTTTCCTGGTATTGACTCGGTCCGTTCACGTCCTGTTGTTTGTCTGTCTGTCATCCCTGCACTTATTCCAAGTTAGGGATTGCCGTCCAGTTGTCCCCTGTCATTAGGACTCGCGAGGCAAGTAGGCAGGGCCAGGGGTAAGGGTGGAGCGCAGTGGTCACTTCCCTCCCCCCTGTGTGTGTGTGTACGCGACCGTTACAGATTCCTCTGGTGACCCAGACTGACCATGTCTCTAATCTGACGCAGAGGGTGCAGGAGTTAGGGGAAAAACTCAGTTCTTTTGAGTTAGGGCAATGTTCTTCCACTCCTCAGGCCTCCATTCCACATTTTGACCCCCAGATTAAGCTCCCAGAACCCTTTTCTGGAGACCGGAAGAAGTTTCTCTCTTTTAAGGAGAGTTGCAAACTTTACTTCCGTTTGCGCCCCGTGTCTTCTGGCCCCGAGAGTCAACGCGTGGGTATTATCATTTGCTGATTACAGGGTGATCCCCAGGACTGGGCGTTCTCTTTACCTGCTGGCGACAGTTGTTTATATTCTGTGGAGGGGTTCTTTCAGGCCCTGGGTACCCTCTATGATGAAACAGACAGGGCTCTAGTAGCCGAGACGGCTCTAAAGGCACTGGTTCAGGGCAATTTACCAGCGGAGGATTATTGCACCCAATTCAGAAGGTGGTGTGTCCCATCAGGATGGAACGAACCAGCCCTGAAGAGTCAGGTCAGGTCAGGTCTGTCTAAAAAATTAAAGGATCTTCTGGTCAGTTATCAACTTCCAGAGACATTAGAAGAGATGATGACCCTTGTTGTCCGACTTGACCGACGGGTTAGAGAGAGACGACAGGAACAACAGTTCTCTTCCCAGATGGTGGTCCAGCCAGAGGCCTATTCCAGAGACAATGCTGAGGTCTCCACCGAGGAACCCATGCAGGTTGGCATGACCCGAGGGAATCTTCGCCGCAGACGTGGAGAATGCTTTTACTGTGGAGATCCTGACCATTGGATCAACCAGTGTCCTAAGAAGATCATCTCTGTCAAGTCTCCTAAGGCAAGGCAACCTAAAGACCAGGTACACCCTGAATTTTCTAAATGTAAGCTTTCGGTACTAGGGATGAGCGAACCCGAACTGTATAGTTCGGGTTCGTACCGAATTTTGGGGTGTCCGTGACACGGACCCGAACCCGAACATTTTCGTAAAAGTCTGGGTTCGGGTTCGGTGTTCGCCGCTTTCTTGGTGCTTTTTGAAAGGCTGCAAAGCAGCCAATCAACAAGAGTCATACTACTTGCCCCAAGAGGCCATCACAGCCATGCCTACTATTGGCATGGCTGTGATTGGCCAGTGCAGCATGTGACCCAGCCTCTATATAAGCTTGGGTCACGTAGCGCTGCACGTCACTCTGCTGTTACAAGTGTAGGGAGAGGTTGCAGCTGCGACGTTAGGGCGAGATTAGGCAGTGATTAACTCCTCCAAAACACTTAAGACAGTGATCTACAGCTGTGGATCATTGAACTGCTGCTATTCAATTGCTCACTGTTTTTAGGCTGCCCAGTTTTTCAGTCACTTTTTTCTGGGGTGATCGGCGGCCATTTTGTGGCTTGTGGTGCGCCAGCACAAGCTGCCACCAAGTCCATTTAACCATCAATAGTGTGGTTATTTTTTGCTATATCCTACATCAGAGGCAAGCTGTCATCAAGTCCATTTAACCATAAAAAGTGTGGTTATTTTTTGGCTATATCCTACATCAGGGGCAAGCTGCCGCCAAGTCCATTTAACCATCAATAGTGTGGTTATTTTCTGGCTATATCCTACATCAGGGGCTTGGCTGTGCTTTCTATTTTTGAGGGTTGAAATACAATTGCCAAAATAGCAGTACCCTAAATCTGGTGTTTCAGCTGTGGCCAGCCAATTGTAATATTGTCAGCTGTCTGGCAAAGGATATATTTTTGTTCTGGGTTGAAATACAATTCCCAACTTAGCAATTTCCTAAATTAGTGGTTTTTGCTGTATCAGGGCTACTTTAAATCTATTCATTAAAAGGGTATATTAGATTCAAGGTGCTGATAGGGTCATTCTCAATAACTTCACACAAACGCTACTGTGCATATCCAAGTCTAATTCTGTCCGTAAACGTATACCTGTCACCCAGCGCCTAAATAATAGGCCTCAAATTTATATTCAGCTAAATCTGTGGTTATTGCTGTAGCTGGTCAAGTTATATTGTGTCCGCCAAAGCACAGTTTTTGTTCTGGGTTAAAATACAAATCCCAACCTAGCAATTTCCTAAATTAGTGGTTTCTGCTGTATCAGGCCTACTTTAAATCTATCCCTAAAAGGGTATATTAGATTCAAGGTGCTGATAAGGTCATTCTCAATAACTTCACACACACGCTACTGTGCATATCCAAGTCTAATTCTGTCCGTAAACGTATGCCTGTCACCCAGCGCCTAAATAATAGGCCTCAAATTTATATTCAGCTAAATCTGTGGTTATTGCTGTAGCTGGTCAAGTTATTTTGTGTCCGTCAAAGCACAGTTTTTGTTCTGGGTTGAAATACAATTCCCAACCTAGCAATTTCCTAAATTAGTGGTTTCTGCTGTATCAGGCCTACTTTAAATCTATCCCTAAAAGGGTATATTAGATTCTAGGTGCTGATAGGGTTATTCTCAATAACTTCACACACACGCTACTGTGCATATCCAAGTCTAATTCTGTCCGTAAACGTATACCTGTCACCCAGCGCCTAAATAATAGGCCTCAAATTTATAAATCTGTCATTACTGCTGTGCCTGTATTAGTGTAATACGGTACCTAAATAGATAGCCAGATAGTGTTAGGTGTCTGTGTCTGAATTCAATACATTGGGCCAAATAATATTTTTCTTATTGTGGTGAACGGTAACAATGAGGAAAACATCTAGTAAGGGACGCGGACGCGGACATGGTCGTGGTGGTGTTAGTGGACCCTCTGGTGCTGGGAGAGGACGTGGCCGCTCTGCCACAGCCACACGTCCTAGTGTACCAACTACCTCAGGTCCCAGTAGCCGCCATAATTTACAGGGATATTTGGTGGGGCCCAATGCCGTTCTAAGGATGGTAAGGCCTGAGCAGGTACAGGCATTAGTCAATTGGGTGGCCGACAGTGGATCCAGCACGTTCACATTATCTCCCACCCAGTCTTCTGCAGAGAGCGCACAGATGGCGCATGAAAACCAAGCCCATCAGTCTGTCACATCACCCCCATGCATACCAGGGAAACTGTCTGAGCCTCAAGTTATGCAGCAGTCTCTTATGCTGTTTGAAGACTCTGCTGGCAGGGTTTCCCGAGGGCATCCACCTAGCCCTTTCCCAGCGGTGGAAGACATAGAATGCACTAACGCACAACCACTTATGTTTCCTGATGATGAGGACATGGAAATACCACCTCAGCACGTCTCTGATAATGACGAAACACAGGTGCCAACTGCTGCGTCTTTCTGCAGTGTGCAGACTGAACAGGAGGTCAGGGATGAAGACGATGCAGGGGACGATGAGGTCCTAGACCCCACATGGAATGAAGGTCGTACCACTGACTTTCACAGTTCGGAGGAAGAGGCAGTGGTGAGACCGAGCCAACAGCGTAGCAAAAGAGGGAGCAGTGGGCAAAAGCAGAACACCCGCCGCCAAGAGACTCCGCCTGCTACTGACCGCCGCCATCTGGGACCGAGCACCCCAAAGGCAGCTTCAAGGAGTTCCCTGGCATGGCACTTCTTCAAACAATGTGCTGACGACAAGACCCGAGTGGTTTGCACGCTGTGCCATCAGAGCCTGAAGCGAGGCATTAACGTTCTGAACCTTAGCACAACCTGCATGACCAGGCACCTGCATGCAAAGCATGAACTGCAGTGGAGTAAACACCTTAAAAACAAGGAAGTCACTCAGGCTCCCCCTGCTACCTCTTCTACTGCTGCCGCCTCGGCCTCTTCTGCTGCTGCCGCCTCGGCCTCTTCCTCCGCCTCTGGAGGAACGTTGGCACCTGCCGCCCAGCAAACATGGGATGTACCACCAATACCACCACCTGTGTCTCCAAGCATCTCAACCATGTCACACGGCAGCGTTCAGCTCTCCATCTCACAAACATTTGAGAGAAAGTGTAAATTCCCACCTAGCCACCCTCGATCACTGGCCCTGAATGCCAGCATTTCTAAACTACTGGCCTATGAAATGCTGTCATTTAGGCTGGTGGACACAGACAGCTTCAAACAGCTCATGTCGCTTGCTGTCCCACAGTATGTTGTTCCCAGCCGGCACTACTTCTCCAAGAGAGCCGTGCCTTCCCTGCGCAACCAAGTATCCGATAAAATCAAGTGTGCAATGCGCAACGCCATCTGTGGCAAGGTCCACCTAACCACAGATACGTGGACCAGTAAGCACGGCCAGGGACGCTATATCTCCCTAACTGCACACTGGGTAAATGTAGTGGCGGCTGGGCCCCAGGCGGAGTGCTGTTTGGCGCATGTCCTTCCGCCGCCAAGGATCGCAGGGCAACATTCTTTGCCTCCTGTCTCCTCCTCCTCCTACTCAGCTTCCTCCTCCTCTTCTTCCACCTGCTCATCCAGTCAGCCACACACCTTCACCACCAACTTCAGCACAGCCCGGGGTAAACGAGAGCAGCACATTCTGAAACTCATATGTTTGGGGGACAGGCCCCACACCGCACAGGAGTTGTGGCGGGGTATAGAACAACAGACCGACGAGTGGTTGCTGCCGGTGAGCCTCAAGCCAGGCCTGGTGGTGTGCGATAATGGGCGAAATCTCGTTGCAGCCCTGGGACTAGCCGGTTTGACGCACATCCCTTGCCTGGCGCATGTGCTGAATTTGGTGGTGCAGAAGTTCATTCACAACTACCCCGACATGTCAGAGCTGCTGCATAAAGTGCGGGCCGTCTGTTCGCGCTTCCGGCATTCACATCCTGCCGCTGCTCGGCTTCAGCCTTCCCGCTTACCGCCTCATATGCGACGTGCCCACCAGGTGGAACTCCACCTTGCACATGCTGGACAGACTGTGCGAGCAGCAGCAGGCCATAGTGGAGTTTCAGCTGCAGCACGCACGGGTCAGTCGCACTGTGGAACAGCACCACTTCACCACCGATGACTGGGCCTCCATGCGAGACCTGTGTGCCCTGTTGCGCTGTTTCGAGTACTCCACCAACATGGCCAGTGGCGATGACGCCGTTATCAGCGTTACAATACCACTTCTATGTCTCCTTGAGAAAACACATAGGGCGATGATGGAAGAGGAGGTGGCCCAGGAGGAGGAGGAAGAAGAGGGGTCATTTTTATCACTTTCAGGCCAGTCTCTTTGAAGTGACTCAGACGGAGTTTTTTTGCAACAGCAGAGGCCAGGTACAAATGTGGCCAGACAGGGCCCACTACTGGTTGACGAGGAGGACGAGGATGAGGAGGAGGTGGAGGAGGATGAGGATGAAGCATTTTCACAGCGGGGTGGCACCCAACGCAGCTCGGGCCCATCACTGGTGCGTGGTTGGGGGGAAACGCAGGACGATGTCGATACGCCTCCCACAGAGGACAGCTTGTTCTTACCTCTGTGCAGCCTGGCACACATGAGCGACTACATGCTGCAGTGCCTGCGCAACGACAGCAGAGTTGCCCACATTTTAACGTGTGCGGACAACTGGGTTGCCACCCTGCTGGATCCCCGGTACAAAGACAATGTGCCCACCTTACTTCCTGCACTGGAGCTCGATAGGAAGATGCGCGAGTACAAGCGCACGTTGGTAGACGCGCTACTTAGAGCATTCCCAAATGTCACAGGGGAACAAGTGGAAGCCCAAGGCGAAGGCAGAGGAGGAGCAAAAGGTCGCCAACGCAGCTCCTCTGAGGGCAGGGTTAACATGGCAGAGATGTGGAAAAGTTTTGTCACCACGCCACAGCTAACTGCACCACTACCTGATACGGAACGTGTTAGCAGGAGGCAACATTTCACTAACATGGTGGAACAGTACGTGTGCACACCCCTCCACGTACTGACTGATGGTTCGGCCCCATTCAACTTCTGGGTCTCCAAATTGTCCACGTGGCCAGAGCTAGCCTTTTATGCCTTGGAGGTGCTGGCCTGCCCGGCGGCCAGCGTTTTGTCTGAACGTGTATTCACCACGGCAGGGGGCGTCATTACAGACAAACGCAGCCGCCTGTCTACAGCCAATGTGGACAAGCTGACGTTCATAAAAGTGAACCAGGCATGGATCCCACAGGACCTGTCCATCCCTTGTGCAGATTAGACATTAACTACC
The DNA here is from genome assembly GCF_905171765.1 of Bufo bufo. Lineage (NCBI taxonomy): Eukaryota > Metazoa > Chordata > Amphibia > Anura > Bufonidae > Bufo > Bufo bufo. Next base: position 467,057,436 of record NC_053392.1, on the reverse strand, counting down.
TCCCCTAAACAATATATTATTGTACTCCAGGGCACTTCCTCATTCAATCCTGTTTTTATTTTCACTTTACCATTATATTGCGGGGCAACCCAAGGTTGAATGAACCTCTCCTCTGTCTGGGTGCCGGGGCCTAAAGATATCTGACAGTGGCCTGTTCCAGTAATGGGTGACATGAAGCCTGATTCTCTGCTATGACATGAAGACTGATTCTCTGCTGAGTCGCTGACATGAAGCCTGAATCTCTGTTATGGGACCTCTCTCCTCTGTCTGGGTGCCGGGGCCTAAATTATAATACAATGAACTGTTCCAATGTTGGGTGACGTGAAGCCTGATTCTCTGCTATGACATGAAGACTGATTCTCTGCTGACATGAAGCCAAATTCTCTGCTATGGGACCTCTCTCCTCTGCCTGGGTGCCTGGGCCAAATTATCTGACAATGGACTGTTCCAGTGGTGGGTGACTTGAAGCCTGATTCTCTGCTATGACATGAAGACTGATTCTCTGCTGACATGAAGCCAGATTCTATGTTATGGGACCTCTCTCCTCTGTCTGGGTGTCGGGGCCTAAATTATATGACAATGGACTGTTCCAATGTTGGGTGACATGAAGCATGATTCTCTGCTATGACATGAAGACTGATTCTCTGCTGACATGAAGCCAGATTCTCTGCTATGGGACCTCTCTCCTCTGCCTGGGTGCCTGGGCCTAAATATCTGACAATGGACTGTTCCAGTGGTGGGTGACGTGAAGTATGATTCTCTGCTATGACATGAAGACTGATTCTCTGCTGACATGAAGCCTGAATCTCTGTTATGGGACCTCTCTCCTCTGCCTGGGTGCCGGGGCCTAAATATCTGACAATGGACTGTTCCAGTGGTGGGTGACGTGAAGCCTGATTCTCTGCTATGACATGAAGACCGATTCTCTGCTGACATGAAGCCAGATTCTCTGCTATGGGACCTTTGTCTGGGTGCCGGGGCCTAAAAATATCTGACAGTGGCCTGTTCCAGTGGTGGGTGACATGAAGCCTGATTCTCTGATATGACATGAAGACTGATTCTCTGCTGAGTCGCTGACATGAAGCCTGAATCTCTGTTATGGGACCTCTCTCCTCTGCCTGGGTGCCGGGGCCTAAATACCTGACAATGGACTGTTCCAGTGGTGGGTGACGTGAAGCCTGATTCTCTGCTATGACATGAAGACTGATTCTCTGCTGACATGAAGCCAGATTCTCTGCTATGGGACCTCTCTTCTCTGTCTGGGTGTCGGGGCCTAAATTATATGACAATGGACTGTTCCAATGTTGGGTGACATAAAGCATGATTCTCTGCTATGACATGAAGACTGATTCTCTGCTGACATGAAGCCTGAATCTCTGTTATGGGACCTCTCTCCTCTGCCTGGGTGCCGGGGCCTAAATATCTGACAATGGACTGTTCCAGTGGTGGGTGACGTGAAGCCTGATTCTCTGCTATGACATGAAGACTGATTCTCTGCTGACATGAAGCCAGATTCTCTGCTATGGGACATCTCTCCTCTGCCTGGGTGCCTGGGCTTAAATATCTGACAATGGACTGTTCCAGTGGTGGGTGACGTGAAGCATGATTCTCTGCTATGACATGAAGACTGATTCTCTGCTGACATGAAGCCAGATTCTATGTTATGGGACCTCTCTCCTCTGTCTGGGTGCCGGGGCCTTAATTATATGACAATGGACTGTTCCAATGTTGGGTGACGTGAAGCATGATTCTCTGCTATGACATGAAGACTGATTCTCTGCTGACATGAAGCCTGAATCTCTGTTATGGGACCTCTCTCCTCTGCCTGAGTGCCGGGGCCTAAATATCTGACAATGGACTGTTCCAGTGGTGGGTGACGTGAAGCCTGATTCTCTGCTATGACATGAAGACTGATTCTCTGCTGACATGAAGCCAGATTCTCTGCTATGGGACCTCTGTCTGGGTGCCGGGGCCTAAAAATATCTGACAGTGGCCTGTTCCAGTGGTGGGTGACATGAAGCCTGATTCTCTGCTATGACATGAAGACTGATTCTCTGCTGAGTCGCTGACATGAAGCCTGAATCTCTGTTATAGGACCTCTCTCCTCTGCCTGGGTGCCGGGCTTAAATATCTGACAATGGACTGTTCCAGTGGTGGGTGACGTGAAGCCTGATTCTCTGCTATGACATGAAGACTGATTTTCTGCTGACATGAAGCCAGATTCTCTGCTATGGGACCTCTCTCCTCTGCCTGGGTGCCTGGGCCTAAATATCTGACAATGGACTGTTCCAGTGGTGGGTGACGTGAAGCATGATTCTCTGCTATGACATGAAGACTGATTCTCTGCTGACATGAAGCCTGAATCTCTGTTATGGGAACTCTCTCCTCTGCCTGGGTGCCGGGGCCTAGATATCTGACAATGGACTGTTACAGTGGTGGGTGACGTGAAGCCTGATTCTCTGCTATGACATGAAGACTGATTCTCTGCTGACATGAAGCCAGATTCTCTGCTATGGTACCTCTCTCCTCTGCCTGGGTGCCTGGGCCTAAATATCTGACAATGGAATGTTCCAATGTTGGGTGACGTAAAGCATGATTCTCTGCTATGACATGAAGACTGATTCTCTGCTGACATGAAGCCAGATTCTATGTTATGGGACCTCTCTCATCTGTCTGGGTGCCGGGCCTAAATTATATGACAATGGACTGTTCTAATGTTGGGTGACGTGAAGCATGATTCTCTGCTATGACATGAAGACTGATTCTCTGCTGACACGAAGCCTGAATCTCTGTTATGGGACCTCTCTCCTCTGCCTGGGTGCCGGGGCCTAAATATCTGACAATGGACTGTTACAGAGGTTGGTGACGTGAAGCCTGATTCTTTGCTATGACATGAAGACTGATTCTCTGCTGACATGAAGCCATATTCTCTGCTATGGGACCTTTCTCCAATTGATATTGGTTAATTTTTATTTATTTTATTTTTCTTTTTATTCATTTCCCTATCCACATTTGTTTGCAGGGGATTTAACTACATTTTGCTGCCTTTTGCAGCCCTCTAGGTCTTTCCTGGGCTGTTTTACAGCCTTTTTAGTGCCGAAAAGTTCGGGTCCCCATTGACTTCAATGGGGTTCGGGACGAAGTTCGGGTCGAGTTCGGATCCCGAACCCGAACATTTCCGGGAATTTTGGCCGAACTTCTCGAACCCGAACATCCAGGTGTTTGCTCAACTCTTTACAGGTGTTTGCTCAACTCCCATTACGATTTCTCTGGGAGTAGATAAATGGCCGGGTAAGGCCTTTATTGATTCTGGCTCAGCGGCTAGCTTTATTGACTCTGAGTATGCTGTAAGATTGGGTATTCCTATGTTTGCCTTACCAACTCCTATCCATGTCATGGCTATTGATGCTACTCCTCTTATTGGTGGTACGGTGAGCTTATGTACCTCGGAGATTTCTCTAACCGTGGGTGTGTGCCACTCAGAGATCTTCGCTTCTAGTCCTGGAGAACCTACCGGCTGAGGTGGTACTAGGGTTGCCTTGGCTCCGACTACATAACCCCACTATAGATTGGGCCAATGGGGAGTTGGTGAGATGGGGGCCTAAGTGTGACTCGTGCTTGTCCGTGGTGCAGGCTGGGGTCTCAGTAAAGTCTGATACTTTACCCACTGTTGTTAAAAAATATTCTGATGCATTCTCATCACCAACCCCGGAGGTTCTACCCCCCATAGACCTTATGATTGTACCATAGAGCTAGTAGAGGGGGCCAAGTTTCCTAAAGGATGAATTTATAATCTTTCAATGCCCGAACGCAAGGCCATGGAAGATTATATTAAGGAGAGCCTTGGTAAAGGGCATATTAGACCTTCTGTCTCTCCTATGGGGGCGGAGTTTTTCTTCGTTAAGAAAAAAGATGGTGGTCTTAGGCCATGTATCGATTACCGGAGATTAAATAAAATCACTGTCCAGAATAGATACTCCCTCCCATTGATTCCGGATTTATTTAACCAGGTTCTGGGGGCAACCTGGTTTTCCAAAATTGACCTGAAAGGGGCATACAATCTAATCCGAATCAAGGAGGAAGACGAATGGAAGACGGTGTTCAATACTCCGGTAGGACACTTTGAATATCAGGTGATGCCTTTTGGACTCAGCAATGCCCCAGCTGTGTTCCAAAACTTCATGAATGACATTCTTAGGGAGTTCTTAGGTAAATTTGTTATTGTCTATCTTGACGACATTTTGATATTCTCTCCTGACTTCGAATCCCATGTGTCTCATGTTAAACAAGTATTAGAGGTGTTCCGCTAAACAAGAGAAATGTGTCTTTGGTGTACAGGAGATTCTGTTTCTAGGGCATGTTCTGACTCCTCACGCCTTCAAGATGGATCCTGGTAAGGTACTAGCAATTAAGGAATGGGTAAGACCTTCATCCTTAAAGGCCTTACAACGGTTCTTAGGTTTCGCCAATTACTATCGTAAATTTATTATGAATTTTTCCTTAATTGCTAAACCATTGACCGACCTTACTAAGAAAGGGGCGGATTTGAAGAATTGGTCTACTGAGGCCATTTCTTCATTTGAAAAATTAAAAAAGGCACTCAGTAGCGCTCCCATTCTGATCCAGCCTGATCAGGAGAAACCTTTTATTGTGGAGGTGGATGCGTCCGAGGACGGTGCAGGAGCAGTCCTTTCACAAGGTCCAGCTAGCCTCAATAATCTGAGACCATGTGCCTTCTTCTCCAGGAAATTCTCTCCCACTGAGAGAAACTACGACATAGGGAATAGGGATCTGCTGGCCATTAAATGAGCATTTGAGGAGTGGAGGCATTTTTTGGAGGGGGCAAGGCATTGTGTAACTGTTGTCACTGACCATAAAAACCTTATGTTTCTCGAGTCTGCTAAGAGGTCGAATCCCTGTCAAGCCAGATGGGCTCTGTTTTTTACTTGTTTTGATTTTTCCATCACGTTCAGGCCGGGAAGTAAAAAGTGAAGGCGGACGCATTATCTCGAAGCTTCCAGGCTTTTCAACCTACTGAGGTACCACCTGAATCCATCCTACCAGCAAAAATCTTCTTAGCAGCTCTTACCCAGGATATCTCGGCTCGCATTAGGTCTGAACAACATCTGGCACCGGTATCCACCCCAACAGATAAGTTGTTTGTTCTCGTACAATTTCGTCTCCAGCTGTTGGGTGAGTGTCACAATTCTGCCTTTTGTGGACATCCGGGTGTTGAGGGCACTAAGGATCTGGTTTCTAGATCTTATTGGTGGCCCACTCTAACTAGGGATGTCAAGTCCTACGTGTCAGCCTGTGAGGTTTGTGCCAGGACCAAGACACCTAGGACTCGCCCTGCTGGTAACCTACGACCCCTACCCATTCCCAGTAGACCCTGCTCCCATATCTTGATGGACTTTATAACTGACCTACCGCCGGCGGAGGGTAAGACTGTAGTTTGGGTAGTGGTCGATAGGTTTAGCAAGATGGTCCATTTCATTCCCCTGTCTAAACTCCCGAATGCCAAAACCCTGGCGTCTATTTTTGTGAAAGAAATTGTTCGATTGCATGGTATCCCGGAAAATATTGTTTCTGACAGGGGTGTGCAGTTTGTGTCCAAATTCTGGAGGGCCTTCTGTCAAAAATGTAAAATTTCATTGTCTTTTTCCTCTGCCTACCACCCTGAGAGTAATGGGCAGACTGAACGCCTTAATCAGTCTGTCGAACAATTCTTGAGGTCGTATGTTGCTGATGACCAGCAATTATGGGTGAAATTACTTCCATTGGCTGAATTTGCTTTGAATAACCATGTCAATTCATCTGCTGGGGTTTCTCCTTTCTTTTGTAACCATGGTTTCCATCCCCGTTTTCATTCTGGCTCATCCGTCTCCTCCTCTAAACCCTGAGGCGGATAGGCTCTCCTCTGAACTGTGCACAGTTTGGGCCCGGGTTCAATCGAACTTAGAAAAGGCTCAAAGTTCTCAGAAACTCAAGGCCGATAGGAGACGTTCAAGGGGGGTGAATTTTCCGGTTGGGGATAAGGTATGGTTGTCCTCCAAGAATCTCTCTCTTAAGGTAGATTCTAAAAAGTTTGCTCCTTGTTTTATTGGACCATATAAGATCACGGAGGTGATTAACCCGGTATCTTTTAGGTTGGAGCTGCCCGAGTCATTCCACATTCATAATGTGTTCCATAAGTCTCTACTTAAAAAATATTTTGAACCAATAGTACCATCAAAAGCCTCGCCTCCGCCGGTTCTTGTTAATGATGCTGTCGAGTATGTGGTGTCTAAAATAGTCGATGTCAGGAAGGTGCGTAATTCCTTGCAGTACCTGATTCACTGGAAGGGGTATGGACCTGAAGAGAGATCTTGGGTACCTGCCAGGGAGGTTCATGCTCCTAGACTTGTTCAAAAATTTCATTTAGAACACCCTGAAAAGCCATCGCCTGAAGTCTTGGGTCCGGTGGCCCCTCGTAAAAGGGGGGGTACTGTAACGGTGTTCCAAAGGTGCACTCGGTTCCCCATTGCCCGCAGAACTGTTGCTTAGCTTTGGGAATGAGGATCTGTGTTTGACCTCCTTCCCAGGGTGGCTTTACTAGCTGGGTGGCTCCCTGCTCCTAGTCTGCCTTGAGCGCCGAGCTGATCACTCGGTGCTCGACTTGTTGTTCTGTTGGTCATGTGACGCTGAAAACATATTAACTATGTATGAAAGTTATGCAGAAATTAACAATAAACTTGCTGAAGGCATGACACACACACACACATATATATATATATATATATATATATATATATACAGTACAGACCAAAAGTTTGGACACACCTTCTCATTCAAAGAGTTTTCTTTATTTTCATGACTATGAAAATTGTAGATTCACACTGAAGGCATCAAAACTATGAATTAACACATGTGGAATTATATACATAACAAACAAGTGTGAAACAACTGAAAATATGTCATATTCTAGGTTCTTCAAAGTAGCCACCTTTTGCTTTGATTACTGCTTTGCACACTCTTGGCATTCTCTTGATGAGCTTCAAGAGGTAGTCTCCTGAAATGGTTTTCACTTCATAGGTGTGCCCTGTCAGGTTTAATAAGTGGGATTTCTTGCCTTATAAATGGGGTTGGGACCATGAGTTGCGTTGAGGAGAAGTCAGGTGGATACACAGCTGATAGTCCTACTGAATAGACTGTTAGAATTTTTATGGCAAGAAAAAAGCAGCTAAGTAAAGAAAAACGAGTGGCCATCATTACTTTAAGAAATGAAGGTCAGTCAGTCAGCCGAAAAATTGGGAAAACTTTGAAAGTAAGGGCTATTTGACCATGAAGGAGATTGATGGGGTGCTGCGCCAGATGACCTGGCCTCCACAGTCACCGGACCTGAACCCAATCGAGATGGTTTGGGGTGAGCTGGACCGCAGAGTGAAGGCAAAAGGGCCAACAAGTGCTAAGCATCTCTGGGAACTCCTTCAAGACTGTTGGAAGACCATTTCAGGTGACTACCTCTTGAAGCAAGAGAATGCCAAGAGTGTGCAAAGCAGTAATCAAAGCAAAAGGTGGCTACTTTGAAGAACCTAGAATATGACATATTTTCAGTTGTTTCACACTTGTTTGTTATGTATATAATTCCACATGTGTTAATTCATAGTTTTGATGCCTTCATAGTCATGAAAATAAAGAAAACTCTTTGAATGAGAAGGTGTGTCCAAACTTTTGGTCTGTACTGTATATATATATATATATATATATATATATACACAGTTGAAACTAGAAGTTTACATAAACTACATAAAAAGACACATATGCATGTTTTTCTAAATATCTGACATGAAATCAGAATAAACCTTTCCTGTTTTTGGTCAATTCGGATTACCATAATTATTATTATTTGCCAAATGCCAGAATTATGAGAGAGAGGGAATGCTTTAAGGCATTTTTATTACTTTCTGTAATGTCAAAAGTTTACATACACTAAGGGTAACGGGGTTCCGAAGGTGCACTCGGTCCCCTATTGCCCGCAGAACTGTTGCTTAGCTTTGGGAATGAGGATCTGTGTTTGACCTCATTCCCAGGGCGGCTTTACTAGCTGGGTGGCTCCCTGCTCCTAGTCTGCCTTGAGCGCCGAGCTGATCACTCGGTGCTCGACTTGTTGTTCTGTTGGTCATGTGACGCTGGCCACGTCACATGACCCTCACTCCCCACTATAAATACAGGCAGCCTGCTGGCCACAGGTTGCCTGTTAATTTAGGTCACTTCCCTCCCCCCTGTGTGTGTGTGTACGCGACCGTTACACTAAGATTACTATGCCTTTAACCCCTTAAGGACTCAGCCCTATTTCACCTTAAGGACTTGGCCATTTTTTGCAAATCTGACTAGTGTCACTTTAAGTGCTGATAACTTTGAAACGCTTTTACTTACCCAGGCCATTCTGAGATAGTTTTTTTGTCACATATTGTACTTCATGACACTGCTAAAATTAGGTCAAAAAAGTAAATTTTTTTTGCATAAAAAAATACAAAATTTACCAAAAATGTTTAAAAAATTGCAAATTTCCAAGTTTCAATTTCTCTACTTCTATAATACATAGTAATACCTCAAAAAATAGTTATTACTTTACATTCCCCATATGTCTACTTCATGTTTGGATCATTTTGGGAATGATATTTTATTTTTTGGGGATGTTACAAGGTTTAGAAGTTTAGAAGCAAATCTTGAAATTTTTCAGAAATTTTCAAAAACCCAATTTTTAGGGACCAGTTCAGGTCTGAAGTCACTTTGCAAGGCTTACATAATAGAAACCACCCAAAAATGACCCCATTCTATAAACTACACCCCTCAAGGTATTCAAAACTGATTTTACAAACTTTGTTAACCCTTTAGGTGTTCCACAAGAATTAATGGAAAATAGAGATACAATTTCAAAATTTCACTTTTTTGGCAGATTTTCCATTTTAATAATTTTTTTCCAGTTACAAAGCAAGGGTTAACAGCCAAACCAAACTTAATATTTATGGCCCTGATTCTGTAGTTTACAGAAACACCCCATATGTGGTCGCAAACTACTGTACGGGCACACGGCAGGGCACAGAAGGAAAGGAATACCATACAGTTTTTGGAAGGCAGATTTTGCTGGACTGTTTTTTTTTACACCATGTACCATTTGAAGCCCCCCTGATGCAACCCTAGAGTAGAAACTCCATAAACGTGACCCCATCTAAGAAACTACACCCCTCAAGGTATTAAAAACAGATTTTACAAACGTCGTTAACCCTTTAGGTGTTCCACAAGAGTTATTGGCAAATGCAGATGAAATTTCAGAATTTCTATTTTTTGGCAAATTTTCCATTTTAATCCATTTTTCCGAGTAACAAAGCAAGGGTTAACAGCCAAACAAAACTCAATATTTATGGCCCTGATTCTGTAGTTTACAGAAACACCCCATATGTGGTCTTAAACAGCTGTACGGGCACACGGCAGGGCGCAGAAGGAAGGGAATGCCATACGGTTTTTGGAAGGCAGATTTTGCTGGACTGGTTTTTTGACACCATGTCCCATTTGAAGCCCCCCTGATGCACCCCTAGAGTAGAAACTTCAAAAAAGTTGCCCCATTTTAGAAACTACGGGATAGGCTGGCAGTATTGTTGGTACTAGTTTAGGGTACATATGATTTTTGGTTGCTCTATATTACACTTTTTGTGAGGCAAGATAACAAGAAATAGCTGTTTTGGCACCGTTTTTATTTTTTGTTATTTACAAAATTAAGGTTAGATAATGTGATATTTTTATAGACCAGGTTGTCACGGATGCGGCGATACCTAATATATATATGTTTTTTTTTTATTTATGTAAGTTTTACACTGATTTCTTTTTTGAAGCAAAAAAAATCATGTTTTAGTGTTTCCATAGTCTGAGAGACATAATTTTTTCAGTTTATGGGCGATTACCTTGGGTAGGGTATGATTTTTGCGGGATGAGATGACGGTTTTATTGGAACTATTTTGGGGTGCGTGTGACTTTTTGATCGCTTGCTATTACACTTTTTGTGATGTAAGGTGACAAAAAATGGTTTATTTATCACAGTTTTTATTTAAAAATGTTTACGATGTTCATCTGAGGGGTTAGGTCATGTGATATGTTTATAGAGCCGGTCGATACGGACGCGGCGATACATAATATGTATACTTTTTTTTTTCCCCTATTTTTTACCAATTTTTTTAAACTTTATTTGGGGAAAATGACGTTTTTGTTGATTTTTACTTGAAACTTTTACTTTTTTTAGGGAAAACTTTATTTTTTCAACTTTTTTTTTCACTTTATTATTTGTCCCACTTTTGGGGGGTCTAATCCTTTACAATGCATTCCAATACTTCTGTATTGGAATGCATTGACTGTATGAGTAATACTCTGTGTATTACTCATACAGCTTTCGGCCTGTGAGATCCAGGGGGCTGGATCTCACAGGCTCTTCACCGGAAGGCAGCGCGATGCCTCAGGAAGGCATCATGCTGCCTTCCATGCCATAAGGTCCCCCGCACGGCCCCACGGGACCCGATGGCACCACCGCCGCAACAGGTAAAAGCCGCAAACCGCAGGTCTGAATTGACCTGCGGTTTGCGACGATCGCCGACACGGGGTGTCACGGGACCGCCCCATGCATTTAGCCAAGGTGCCTGCTCAATGATTTGAGCAGGCACCGGGTCCCAATCACCGCCCGCCGGGCGGCGGTGATCGGGACTATACATGACGTACCGGTATGTCATGGGTCCTTAAGGACTCGGGAACCATGCCGTACCGGTACGTCATGGGTCCTTAAGGACTTGGGAACCATGCCGTACTGGTACATCATGGGTCCCTAAGGGGTTAAACTATTGCTAAATGTCATATCAAATTTATTGTGGTATCATGCTGTAATTTCCTTTAATAGGCTGGTAGTGTAATTTACCTTTATTCTCCACTAAGTGGTGCTGGCACCACTTATATATATATATATATATATATATAGCTGGGTGGGGTGCCAAGTCAGTGTGTATGTTGAGGATGAGAATGAACAGAGGAAGAAGTTAATGGAGGAGGTGAATCAGAGCAGTCCACAATGTAGCTGCTATTTTAGCCCCTTGACTCTGGCCAGGCTAAGGGAGTATAGAGAATACTATTACAGCAGCATAGCACAGACTAGTGAGTCTATGTCTGGATATAGAGAAAGTCTAGTGGAGGTTAGAGCTAAATTAATCAATGGACTTCACAAACACCAGTGACCAGGAGGAACCTAAAAGTACCTGGGCACAGCCGGATGATTAATGCGCAAAAATATCCTTTACCACATGCCTCTATGGACATTGTGGATCAGAGTAAATGAAGGCATCATTACAAATAATGGAGCAGAGGATTTTGCCTGCCGTTAGGAAGACCGCCCTGTGGATTGCTAATTACAAGTAAAAATTTTATATATCCAGTACCTGAGTGCTAGAGCATGGACAAAGTCTAGAAAGATATAGAAAGAAGGAAAACTTCTCAAGTTACAATTGAGATATATAAGGGAGCGAAATTACGGTGCAAGGAGAGGAAGTGGAAGCTCCTCCCTTGAAGCCCCTCCTTCATCACCAGTGTGTGCTAGCCAGAGAGGAAACAAGATGGCATGTCCTTGTTAGCCAAACTGTGGCGGCATGTGTTGGGGTGATAAAGTGCCCGAGATGCAGGCAGCACCCGAAGAGATACGCGTCTTTCAAGTGCAGCGGCCCCTGAAAGGTAAAGAGGTGGCATTCTCCATGCTGGCTGACACGGCCACCCAGGAAGCATGGCTCTTTTGAAGGGTTAAATGCCATGGTCCCCAGAGAGATTACAGCCCATGGGGAAATATGTGGCAATATCGGAAAGCTATTGAGGACTGGGCAGTCAGGGTATGGGATAGACCCCAGCCCAGGGACCCGATTTTTGAGGAGAGGACCGGGAGCGTGATGTGGTTCTTGGTTGAGAGGGGGTCTGGCTTCATCCAAGATGACAAGACCATGCAGGAGCTGTATGTTAACAGGCGCTCAGTGAAGCGTCTTTATCTTCCTCAGGCCCACCACAGACTATATAAGGGGGACACTGTAGAATACACCATCATGGAGTACCTTCAGGGTCCAATTGCTGTAGCGTTAATCTGCCTCGAGAAACCTTTGGTCCCATTGTCAGCACCGGAGGTATGGCCGCATGACCCAGCTGCAATAAGAAAAGTGCGCTGTCTGCAAGAGTCAGCAGACGGTGTGCTCCGCTTCCGAGAACAACCTCAGCCTGAGCTGGAGCCACTCATCCCAGGGTTGCCTACTCCACCTGAGAGAGGGGAGGAACACCAGACCACCGTTCTCACTGCCTGTGGCCTATGTAAGACCCCATAAGGTCTTTTCTATGGCCCTGTCTCCCATCCAGAAGTTCGGGCTTAACCTTCCCAGCTTCCTTCAGAGTGAGAAACATGTACCACCGTAAGCAACATGTGGCTTCAGTTTCCTCTGATGTGTATGTCTACGGAGTCCTTTTGTTATGGCTTTGCACAGGGAGCAAGAATGTTATGCACAATTCTGATGGATCTCCTGATCTTAAGAAACTGAACTTGGACTCCAAAGCAGAGGCTCTCCTGTCATGTCTTGTGTGCTGTGGAGATTGAATGCAGACGGAGCAGATAAAAACACATGAATGTTTTCAACTTACTGAAGCTGCTTGATTTAATTGTGCACAGATGGTAAAGGCAAAGTCTGCTGGTGTTTGTTATCAGAGTCTTCATTATGTTTACCACAATGACGTAATTCGGTCCATACCGCAAACAAAGGTCTACAAACACCAGATTTCACCAATTAAAGGATAATGGCATTCGGTTAATTCAGAACAAAGTCTACATTCACCCATATATTTTCCGAAAATAAGCCAGCGTCACATAAAAAATTTCACCACTAAGTACTTCAGTCCATACCGCAAAAGGAGGTGTATATTCACCCAAACATTTTCTGAAAAAAAGCCAGTATCACAGAAAGAATTTCACCACTAAGTATGTTGTTCCATACTGCAAAAGGAGGTGTAAATTCAAGAATACTTTTTCCTAGAAAGATCCAGAGTCAAAAAAAGAATTTCACCAGTAAGTAAGTCGCTCCATACTGCAAAAGGAGGTGTACATTCACCCATACATTTTCCGAAAAAGAGCCAGTGTCAGAGAAAGAATTTCACCACTAAGTACGTCGTTCAACACTGCAAAAGGAGGTGTACATTCACCAATACATTTTCTGGAAGAAAGCCAGTGTCACAGAAAGAATTTCACCACTAAGTATGTTGTTCCATACCGCAAAAGGAGGTGTACATTCACCCATAGATTTTTCTAAAAAGAGCCAGTGTCACATAAAGAATTTCACCACTAAGTACTTCAGTCCATACCGCAAAAGGAGTTGTACAATCACCCATCAATTTTCCAGAAGAAAACATGGTTGAAAAAAAAAATTTCACCAATGAAACGATAATGGAATTTGGTTCATACAGAAGAAAGTCTACTCTCAGCCATCAACTTTCCCAAAAAAAGCCTGTTTGACATAAAAATATTTTACCACTATGTAATTTGGTCCATACCGCAAAAGGAGTTGTACAATCACCCATCAATTTACCAGAAAAAAAACATGGTTGAAATTTAAAATTTCACCATTGAAAGGATAATGGCATTTGGTTCATACAGAAGAAAGTCAACTCTCACCCAGCAATTTTCCCCAAAAAAGCCTGTTTCTCATACTATAGCCTGTTTCACCACTATGTAATTCCACGAAAAGTGCTTCACCACATATAACTGCACCGCTGAATGGCAATTAGGCCCTAATTTTTTAATATTTTTACACAAAAGACTTTTCAACAGATAAGTGCAATGCAGAAAGGTAAATACATTTTTATTTTGCCAGTAAAACACGCCAAACTGGTCTGTAAAATATCTCACTGCACCTCTGAACATCAATTAGGCCCAAGTTTTTTTTTATTTTTACACAAAGGCTTTTCTACAGATAAGTGCAACAATGAAAGGCGTATATATTTGTATTTTGCCAGTAATACACTGCAAACTGGGCTCTAAAATATCTCACTGCACCGCTGAATGGCAATTAGCCCCAAATTATTTTAGATTTTTGCAAAAAAGGCTTTTCAACAGATAAGTGCAACAACGAAAGGTGAATATATTTGTATTTCGCCACTAATACATGCAAACTGGGCAGTAAAATACCTCACTGCACCGCAGAATGGCAATTAGGCCCAACATTTTTTCTATTTTTACACAAAAGGCTTTTCAATAGATAAGTACAACTATGAACGGCAAATATATATTTTTTTTCGCCACTAATACATGGCAAAGTGGGCTGTAAAATATCTCACTGCATCGTTGATCAGCAAAGATATTTTTCTTTTTTTCACTAATGCACGCAAAAAAGGGCTTTAAAACAGATAACAACACCGCTAGGCTGCAAAGATTAGTAGCTGATAACATTCAAATATAGATACCATACTTATTTAGAAGATAAGACAAGAAAGACAGACCTTATGGTAGAAGCTGAATACTTCGTCTTATCTTCTAAATACGTATGGTATCTATATTTTAATGTTATCAGTTACTATCCCTTGGATAAAGTATGTTACCAACATTACCTATTTGTACTCCACTATTATTAACTCCTTGAGGAACCCAGGAAGGAGGAAAACGCGTCGGGGTGTTATTTCCAACAAATTATTATCAAATGGTACTTTTTCACAATTTTTTCTATCAATCCTCTACCCCAGGGGAGTTTTTACCTTGTAGGGCCTAATAGGGTTAGACAGGGTAGGTACAAGGATAGGGAAATTTTACCATCAGGGATTTATGAGGCCTAGGTACGACTTGTACAGGGAAAATTTTTTATTTTCTCTCCCTGGCATTTATATCATTGCCCCTGGCCTCCTATTTCTGCCATTACTATTGCCCTAGGCTTTTGCCCCTATCTAAGCTATCTATACACTTCATCATTTTGACTACCTAGTGGATGTCACATGCTCAGTTGTAGTTGGGCTATATCTCTGCCCATGAATATATAATCTCATCTGCCTTGTCATATAGGGCGATTTTAATTATATCTTTTATTAAAAGTTAAGCTTTAAAGGGTCCAAAAATAAGTTCTTTTTATGTTTATATATTTTACTTTTGCCACTAATACACGACAAAAAGGGCTATAATTTTCTCACCTCAACACACAACGACTAATAAGCCCATTTTTCCCAATAATAAAAGCCAAAAAATGCTTAAGAATATACGGTATAACTGCACTGCACAAGGGCAAATAAAACGTAGAAATATTTTCTATGTAATGAACACTGTTAATGCCTGTATCAAACAGCACTTGCACCCTAATAAGAACGGTTTGCTGGAATTACAGAGCTGTATAATGGCAATTTGTATTGCCAGTCAGTGCAGCAAGGTGTAATAGGATTGTTCCTATTATCCAGGCTGTAACCTCCTCTTCTGAACCCTGTTCAACATAAATTCAGTAGAATGATTCCTCCCTATCCTTTTCCTACACCTTAAATAATCTTTCCCTGCACTTGTAAATCATTTTTTTAGCACGATTATTCTATCCTAGCACCTGCAGACTCCCTGCACTAAGTACACTGGGGAATGGCAGAATCTAAGATGGCTGCCGTATATATATATGGCTGTGACATTACAGGGCTGGCTGGCTGCTGATTGGCTGCATGCATGTCAGTATGGGTGATCCCACCTTCCCAGACTTCCTTTCTCCATGTCCTCACATGTGCAGTAGCCATTTTAGGAAAAATGCGATTCGTTACTACGTAGCGCGAGGCAATTCGCATTCGGTGTGAATCAAATTTTTCCTGAAATTCGTAACGAATTCCACTTCGACAGCTTCAATTGGCTTATCTCTATTGGCAACATCTGAGTTAATTAGAGACACAACTGTGGATGTATTTAAATGCACACTTGAAACACCTTGCTTATTTGTGTAGCATCGTGGGAAAGTCTAAAGAAATTAGTAGTGTTGAGTGAACCCGAGCTGCAAAGTTTGGGTCCGTACCAAACTTTGCGAGATTAATAAAGCTTGTTGAAAGGCTGCAGGGCAGCCAATTAACAAGCTTTGAAGCTATGGGCACTTAGAAGCCATCACAGCCATGTCTAGTAATGGCATGGCTGTGATTGGCCGGTGCATCATGTGACCCAGCTTCTATAAAAGCTGGATCACATGTAGCACCACCTATCAGCTCTGAGTAGTGCAGGTAAAGGAAGCAGGTAGCTGAAGTGAGGGAGAGTGTTAGAAACATCATCTGGCTATTTATTCTGTGGGTGACCTATAGTGATTTTTTTGTGGGTGTAATACACCATCTTTGCACCCCTGACACAGAAATATAATAATTCATCTGGCTGTTTATTCTGTGGGTGACCTGTAGCGATCTTTTTGTGGGTGCAATGCACCATCTTTGTACCCCTGACACACAAATATAATGGTTAATCTGTCTGTTTTCGTGTGAGGTACACCTGTAATGCATACGTGACAGGGAAATTAATATAGTTAATCCGTCTGTTAGTTCGGTGGGTGACATAGACCCATTTTTTGTGTGAGGTACACCTGCACTGCATGTGTGACAGGGAAATTAATATAGTCAATTTGTCTGTTAGATCGGTGGTTGACATATACCCATTTTTGGTCTGAGGTACACCTGCATTGCATCTGTGACAGGGAAATTAATAAAGTTAATCTGTCTGTTAGTTTGGTGGGTGACATATACCCATTTTTGGTGTGAGGTACACCTTCACTGCATTCGTAACAGGGAAATTAATATAGTTAATCTGTCTGTTAGTTTGGTGGGTGACATATACCCATTTTTGGTGTGAGGTACACCTGCACTGCATCTGTGGCAGGGAAATTAATATAGTTAATCCCTCTGTTAGATAGGGTGTGACAGATACCCATTTTTGGTGTGAGGTACACCTGCACTGCATATGTGACAGGAAAATTAATATAGTTAATTTGTCTGTTAGTTCAGTGGGTGACCTCAAAGAATGAGGAGAGTGTCAAATAAGGGACGTGGCCTTGGTTGTGGTGCTGCTGGTGCTGGTGGAAATCCTGTTGCAGGGAGAGGACCTGGTCGATCTGTTCCAGCTACACGCCCAAATGAAACACCTTCCTTAGGTGCACGTAGGCGACAGAACGTTCAGCGTTATTTTGTAGGCTCGAATACCGGTGTATGAATGGTGAGGCCAGAACAAGTAGAGGCAGTAGTATATTGGGTGGCTGACAGTGCCTCCAGTTCCTTCACATTGTCTCCCACCCAGTCCCCTGCTGAAAGCACAGAGTTGGCACCTGCAGCCCATGGGCATCTGTCTTTCACCTCACCCCCTTGCAAATCAGCCAAGCAGTCTGAGCCCCAAGTCATCCAGCAGTGCTGGCAGAGTTTCCGTGGGCCATCCACCTAGCTCTGCCCCAGAAGTGGAAGATATTGACTGCACTGATGCCCAACCACTTATGTTTCAGGATGTAAACATGGGAGGACCACCTCTGCACGTCTCTGATGATGACGAAACAGAGGTGCCAACTGCTGCGGCTTTCTGTAGTGTGCAGATCGGCAAGGAGGGCAGGAGTGGTGTGGGTGGAAGATGATGTGGAGGATGATGAGGTCCTAGACCCCATATGGAATCAAGGTCATGCGAGTGACATGTGCAGTTCGGAGGAAGAGGTGGTGGTCACACCGCGCCAGCCACACAGCAAAAGAGGGAGCAGGGTGCAAAAGCAGAGTGGCCGTCTCCTAGCCAGTATGCCAGCTACTGCCCACCGCACCCATGGACTGAGCACATGAAAGCCAGCTCCAAGGAGTTCCCTTGCATGGCAGTTCTTCAGACAATGTGCTGACGACAAGACGTGAGTGCTTTGCATGCTGTGCCTGAGCACCACCTGCATGACCAGGCAACTAAATGCAAAGCACGAGCTGCAGTTGAGTACACACCTCAAAAACCACGAAAGATCTTCTGCTGAGGTCTCGGCCTCTTCTTCCCCCTCTGGAGTGACAGTGGCACCTGCCACCCCGCAAACAGAGGATGTGGCAGCAACACAACCACCTCCACCACTGTCACCAAGCATCTCAACACTGTCCCATGGAAGTGTTCAGTTGTCCATCCCCCAAACACTAAAGAGAAAGTACCCCCCTACTCACCAGCAATCCCTGTCCCTGAATGCCAGCATTTCAAAATTCCTGGCCTTTGAAGTTCACGTATATTTAATTTCTAATTATTCTGCTGCTATTTCTGTATTCCTATAGTTATTAGTTAGGTAACAGCACCATGTAGCGGTGGTAAAAATGTATTGCACCTTGTTTTCTTGTTAATAAAGATTATTGTTTCTGGAAGGTGCTAGGCATTGTGGGCAGTGCAAGGCATTCTGGGAAGGAGAAGCCCAGTCGTCAGTCTACATACAGACTGCAGGACATCAGCAGAGCTGTTCCATGCAGTTCTCCTTCTTAAACTCCATCATCTTTGTGCAAGTATAAGTGGTGAGTGAGATCTACCTTGTTTTAGGGACATTATGTTATGCAGAGCTGTTTAGCTAGGTATAGGTGTCACTCAGGGAGTTATTTCTGTTAGCTAGCCATGCAAGCTATGTATAGGCAGCCATTTTAAACAAATGCCCAGTATTAATGTAATGTTATAATACATGCTGTTCTATGCTTCTGCTGATTCATGTTATGCCTTATACTTATACAAGCCATTTGTATTCTTGTAGTTTTACCAATTCACAATCCTGTTGACCAATAAACAAAGACTACAGAAAACAGTCCTCTTATTTGAAAGACAGAAATGGTTCATACTGAATGTCAGACTGCACACTGTGTGAACGTGTATGAAGGCAGATCATTCCGTCTGGTGGAGACGGAGACTTTTAAATAACTTAAGGCGGTGGCTGTCCCACAGTAGGTGGTCCCCAGCCGCCACTACTTTTCCAGGCAAGCCATCCCTGCTCAGCACAACCAAGTGGTGGACAAAATCAGGTGTGCACTGCGCAACACCATCTGTGGCAAGGTCCACATCACCACAGATACATGGACCAGTAAGCATGGGAAGGGACATTAAATCTTTCTAACAGCACACTGGGTAAATGCAGTGGCGGATGGGCCTGAGGTGGATAGCATTTTGAAGCATTTCCTTCCGCCACTGAGGATTGCAGGACCATTTTCGTTGCCTCCTGTTGGCCTCCTACTCCACTTCCTCCTCATCCGGTCAGCATAACACCTACACCACCAACTTCAGCACAGCCAGGGGGAAACAACAGCAGGTGGTTTTGAAACTAATCTGTTTGGGGGAAAAACCCAACACCGTGCAGGAGCTGTGGACGGGCATGGAACAACAAACTGATGATTGGTTGGCGCAACTGAGCCTCAGGACCGGCCTGGTGATGTGCAATAATGGGCGAAATCTCGTAGTAGCTCTGGGCCTAGCCAGTTTGATGCACATCACTTGCCTGGCACATGTGCTGAATTTGGTGGTGTGGAGGTTCCTGACAAAGTACCCCGATATGTGAGAGCTGCTGCAGAAAGTGCGTGCCATCTCTGCGTGCTTTCGGCGTTCTCACCCTGCTGCTGCTCATCTGTCTGTGCTGCAGAGTAACTTCAGCCTTCCCGCTCACCGCCTCATATGCAACGTACCCACAAAGTGGAACTCCACCTTGCACAAGCCTGAGAGACTGTGCGATCAGTAGCAGGCGATAGTGGCGTTTCAGCTGCAGCACGCATGGGTGAGTCGTTCTGCGGAACAGCACCACTTCACCACCAACGAGTGGGTCTCCATGTGGGACGTGTGTGCCGATTTGCGCTGTTTTGACTACTCCACCAACATGGCCAGTGCCGATGATGCAGACCTCAGCGTTACTATCCCACTTCTATGTCTCCATAAAAAAATTCTTTGGGTGATGAAGAATGAGGATGTGGCACAGGAGGAAGAGGAGGAGGAAGAGATATCATTTCCATGGTTATCAGGCCAGTCATTCACAAGTGGCTCGGAGGGTTGGTTACTGCACCAACAGAGGCCAGGTACACAACTGTCCAGCCAGGACACAGTTCTGGAGGATGAGGAGGAGGAGGATGATGATGAGGAGGAACCATGTTCACAGCAGGATGGCACCCAAAGCAGCTCATGGGAATCATTGGAGCGTGGTTGGTGGGATACAGAGGATACAGATAATACACCTCCCACAGAAGACAGCTTGTCATTGCCTCTGGGCAGCCTGGCACTAGAGATGGCCTTGCGGTTTGCCTGGCCATATATGGCGAAAATATGGTGATATTCGCACACGCCATATTTTTTTGCATAGCGCCAAAACTTTGACCCATGACACATCCATCAGGTGGGACAGGACAGCCAATTGAGACGATTCAGCACAAAGACACACCCCCAACCCTATAACAGAACCCGATCTGGCAGCCATTTTATATAATGTGTTTTGCCAGTGTAGGGAGAGGTTGCATTTTGGAGCAAGGATAGTTAGGGACACCAAACACTAGCTAATAGGGCCACAATAGTCCTTTTAGGGACTGGTATAGGTGTGCTATCGATAGGTGTGAGATAGAGGGGTGTGATATACTTCTAATATACTTTCTAACATAGAAATTATATTATAGTGTATGTTTATTGTGCAGAAGTTGTGTGCGGTTCTGCTGTGATATCGCAGCTAGATAGAGGGACAAACGCTATTGGAGTAACTAATTGCAACGGGTTTGATATACCTGTTGCCCCCAAAAAAACAGCTTGAGGGCTGCAATATACCTTCTTGCACAAAATCCTGATTGAGGGGTGCTATATACCTGTTTCCGCCAAATGCTGATTGAGAGGTGCCATATACCTTCTTCCACAAAATACTGATTGAGGGCTGCAATACACCTGCTTCCACAAAATACTGATTGAGGGGTACCATATACCTTCTTCCACAAAATCCTGAGGGGTACTCTATACCTGTTTCCGCCAAATACTGATGGAGGGGTGCTATATACCAGTTTCTGCTAAATACTGATTGAGGGGTGCTATATACCTTCTTCCGCCAAATACTTATTGAGGGGTGCTATTGCTATATACCTTCTTCCACAAAATACTGATTGAGGGCTGCAATACACCTGCTAGGTGTGATATAGAGGGGTGTGATATACTTATAATATACTTTCTAACATAGAAATTATATTATAGTGTATTTGTATTGTGCAGCAGTTGTGTGCGGTTCTGCTGCGATATCGCAGCTAGATAGAGGGACAAACACTATTGGAGTAACTAATTGCAGCGGGTTTGATATACCTGTTGCCCCCAAAAAAACAGCTTGAGGGCTGTGATACACCTGCTTCCACAAAATACTGATTAAGGGGTGCCATATACAGTACAGACCAAAAGTTTGGACACACCTTCTCATTCAAAGAGTTTTCTTTATTTTCATGACTATGAAGGAATCAAAACTATGAATTAACAAATGTTGAATTATATACATAACAAACAAGTGTGAAACAACTGAAAATATGTCATATTCTAGGTTCTTCAAAGTAGCCACCTTTTGCTTTGATTACTGCTTTGCACACTCTTGGCATTCTCTTGATGAGCTTCAAGAGTTAGTCCCCTGAAATGGTCTTCCATCAGTCTTGAAGGAGTTCCCAGAGATATTTAGCACTTGTTGGCCATTTTGCCTTCACTCTGCGGTCCAGCTCACCCCAAACCATCTCGATTGGGTTCAGGTCCGGTGACTGTGGAGGCCAGGTCATCTGGCGCAGCACCCCATCACTCTCCTTCATGGTCAAATAGCCCTTACTTTCAAAGTTTTCCCAATTTTTCGGCTGACTGACTGACCTTCATTTCTTAAAGTAATGATGGCCACTCGTTTTTCTTTACTTAGCGGCTTTTTTCTTGCCATAATACAAATTCTAACAGTCTATTCAGTAGGACTATCAGCTGTGTATTAACCTGACTGCTCCTCAACGCAACTGATGGTCCCAACCCCATTTATAAGGCAAGAAATCCCACTTATTAAACCTGACAGGGCACACCTGTGAAGTGAAAACCATTTCAGGGGACTACCTCTTGAAGCTCATCAAGAGAATGCCAAGAGTGTGCAAAGCAGTAATCAAAGCAAAAGGTGGCTACTTTGAAGAACCAAGAATATGACATATTTTCAGTTGTTTCACACTTGTTTGTTATGTATATAATTCCATATGTGTTAATTCATAGTTTTGATGCATTCAGTGTGAATCTACAATTTTCATAGTCCTGAAAATAAAGAAAACTCTTTGAATAAGAAGGTGTGTCCAAACTTTTGGTCTGTACTGTACCTGTTTCCGCCAAATACTGATTGAGGGGTGTTATTGCTATATACCTTCTTCCACCAAATACTGATTGAGGGCTGCAATACACCTGCTTCCACAAAATACTGATTGAGGGGTGCCATATACCTGTTTCCGCCAAATACAGATTAAGGGGTGCTATATACATTCTTCCAGAAAATCCTGATTGAGGGGTGCTATATACCTGTTTCCACCAAAAACTGATGGAGGGGTGCTATATACCAGTTTCTGCTAAATACTGATTGAGGGGTGCTATATACCTTCTTCCACAAAATACTCATTGAGGGCTGTGATACAACTGCTTCCACAAAATACTGATTGAGTGGTGCCATATAGCTGTTTTCCGCCAAATACTGATTGAGGGGTGCTATATACCGGTTTCCGCCAAATACTGATTGAGGGGTGCCATATACCTTCATCCACAAAATACTGATTGAGGGGTGATATTGCTATATACCTTCTGCCGCCAAATACTGATTGAGGGCTGCTATACACCTGCTTCCACAAAATACTGATTGAGGGGTGCCATATACCTGTTTCTGCAAAATACTGATTGAGGGATGCTATATACCTTCTTCCACAAAATACTGATTGAGGGGTGCTATTGATACTGTATATACCTTCTACCACCAAAAACTGATTGAGGGCTGCAATACACCTGCTTCCACAAAATACTTATTTAGGGGTGCCATATGCAGTTGTGTTCAAAATAATAGCAGTCAGACATCACTAACCTGATCAATCACTGTTTTTGGTAGAAATTATATTTCTACATGGCAAATAATTTACTATCAGGTGTAGTAGAGTAATAGAAACCCAACAGACCCAACAGTCATGACATGCATGCTGCTGATTCTCTGTAATTTAATCACTTATTAAAAGGGGCATGTTCAAAATAATATCAGTGTGGAGTTCAATGAGTGAGGTCATTCATTCTTTGAAAAACAGGTGGCAATTATTCCCTTATTTAAGGAAGGAAGGCAGCAAATATTGTACATGCTGGTTACACTGCATTTCTCTCTGAAATTTTGAGGAAAATGGGTCGGTCCAGACATTGTTCAGAAGAACAGCGTACCTTGATTAAAAAGTTGATTGGAGAGGGGAAAACATATAAAGAAGTGCAGAAAATGATAGGCTGCTCAGCTAAAATTATTGCAAATGCTTTAAAATGGCAACCAAAACCTGATAGACGTGGAAGAAAGCAAAAAACTATCATTCAAATAGATAGAATAGCCAAAATGGCAAGGACTGAGCCAACAATCATCTCCAGGAAGATCAAAGGTCTAAAGTTACCTGTTAGTACTTTTACAAGAAGCCCCCGCAAAGTCCCACTGTTGAAAAAAAGACATGTGCTGAAGAGGTTACAATTTGCCAAAAATCACATTGACTGGCCTAAAGAGACATTTTGTGGACTGATGAAAGTAAGATTGTTCTTTTTGGGTCTAGTGGCCGGAGACAGTTTGTCAGATGACCCCTGTAACGGATCTCCTGGCACCCCTACTGGGTACCTCCGTTGATGGATGCTCCTAGTGCTTCCCGCGGGCTACAAGCACTCCGCTCGACACCGTAACAACCATAGGAAAAAGGAACAGGAACAGCTCTTACAAGAGCTAGGGGTTATAGCCAGGGGAGTATACAGTGTATAGCAATCCCCACACACATGAGACGAGGCTCTATGTTGAAGGCAAAACAGGAACTCACTTTATTGAAGACCAACTCAATATATATACAGTTCAAGAAGTCTAACAACATAACGCATTCAACCATGAACAACATGCAAACAGACACCCCCCCACTCCAAAATGAATGAATAGGGAGAGAGGAGACACATGTGATGGGATTATCTCCTGAGTGTATCATAGGGTGATCTACTCATCTAGGAGTCGGCTGCTCCTAGAGTCAGCTATATTAATCCCATCACTAACACAATCAGTGGGAGTCTCAGTGCAGAGTTAACCCGTTTTTGTGTTGCTAAATTCACACCCTGCACCTTTAATGGACAATAGGAAATTTGTGTCATATAAATTCTACACATAAATCAGGGTTCATAGTTCCTTGTAGCCCCAAAAGGTCTGAGGGGGTCTCCATAGTTCTGGGTCCATAGTCTGTAGGAAGGAGGCTTTTCCTCGGGCTTCTCCAGCAGCCCCAGTGATGGTTCAGTCCGTCACAACCCCTAAACACTGAATTCAAGCCACAGTACAGCATGGTGGCGCAAGCAACATGATATGAGGATGTTTTTTCATACTAAGGTGTTGGACCTATTTATCGCATACCAGGGATCATGGATCAGTTTGAATATATCATAACATTTGAAGAGGTCATGCTGCCTTATGCTAAAAAGGAAATGCCCTTGAAATGAGTGTTCCAATAAGACAACAACCCCAAACACACCAGTAAACGTGCAACATCTTGGTTCCAGACCAACAAGATTTCCATTATGGAGTGGCCAGCCCAATCCCCGGATCTTAATCCAATAGAAATCTTTTGGGGTGAGATCAAAAATGCAGTTTCTGAGGAAAAACCAAGTAATAGAGAAGAACTGTGGAATGTAGCCCAATCATCCTGGGCTGGAATTGTAATATGTCTCCAAATATAAAATATTTATGGATGGAAAATGTATCAACCTGATTTGGTAATCCTCTCCAAATCTAGTGGTAAACACCACCTGGAGGACTCATCACCAGGATTCAACAAGAGTTATATAAAAAAGGAATACTTACAGAAATAGGTTAGGAAAAGTCTTAGTCTAATTGTCCATGAGTGAATGTTGGTAGTCCTTGAGGTATCATAGTTGAAGGTCAGGAATCCTCTTCTCAAGACTCCATGTGTCTTCTCTTCTAGCCATCGTAAAACAACCCCACAACATAAAATCTTACAATTATCTTGGACTCTTCATTCTTCTTTTCTTCTTTATAAATTAATTAATTGTCCATCAATTATTTATTTGACAATACAATAATAATATTTGCTGAACATATGGTAAACTGTGATTAAATATCAATGAAATAAATTTAAGAACTAATCTAAAATCTATTAGGCAGCTTTTTCTCTTCATCATCTTCCTCTGGTCTTGTCATGATCTTGATACTGTAATTTTACTTATTCATCTTAAATTTAAATCAAATAAAGTCTACAATAGGATTGATAGAACTGGATGTGGATTATATGTGCAATCCTTCAATTGAATTGTGTCATATTTTCCAATGATGTTCATGTACAAGATTTATCACCTTTTACTTTTTGTGGTGAGATTGTGATGATACAGCTTTCCTGGACACAGATTTTAACTTACAAACCAGGAATTCCTTGGTCTTCAGAAGCATCTTTCAACAGCTGTGACTTCTTTGTCATTCCCCCTTCTTTCCCACCAGGTTTTACATGGTAGAACATTAGAAGAAATTTAGAGTAACTGTCCATTCAGCCTCATATGAAGAATTTCACGCTCTCAGCATGATTGTTGACAGTCAAGTAAATGAATGTAGTCCATTAACAAACTTTTTTGCTTTAGTATCACAAGTAGTAGATTCCTGAACTTCACAAAAGTGTTTATGGCAATCCAATGGAATAGCTTTTTATTTAAAAAACAAACATCGTAAGCCGTACATAGGCTCTAAAATATCTCACTTCTGAAATCCCTAGCTAAACCTAACTCTAAATCACTTACTGAAGCTCTTTAGCACTCGCTCTTCTTGAGCTCAATTCTCCATTTTGGATGCCAGTCCTTCTGTCACAAGCCTTCTTTCTGTATGGAACTTTACCTCTGGAGTTGTCTATGGACAGGTGTGACTTTTCACCCTTGTCTTGGGTCACTCTCCAGTGCCCCTTATCTTCACTCCTTTCCCAGAATATAACACAGATTTGTTTACCTCCAAGTCTTTTCCTGGGACTCTGTGCATATCAGTCTTTATTTTTATAGACTTCATGAATATCACAGTCTGTAGAAAACATTACATTTCCTGTTGACTTTAGTCTTGATTGAAGATATCTTCTTCTTTCCTATTACTACACCAAAGATGGTGATTATAGCTAACCTATATTATCACAGTGTACTATACCATTCATTTATTACCATATTATATTTCAACATAATATAGATGTTTATGTATTATTGAAAATATTATCCTAATACAAAATCCTTTATGTAAGTGTAGCCTTTTTTATCTTTATTCCTTCATATCTTTGTGTATGTTTGTGGAATTTTTATAAATAAAAATTATATTGATTAATTTCATTGACCACACAAAAAAATTATTTCTAAAGTAAAACCAACTCTTTACCTTTTTAATAAAGTAATATTCTGCATGAGATATGACATTACTCTATTAAATATCATTGTATTCTTCTTGTTTAAAATATAACTGTAAATATAAACCTTTGTTTAGAAAAGCAACAAATATGTATTAACATACTCCCTATAGCTGAAATGCTTTCCAATATAGTTGACCTGTATATTTAAATAACCGTTAATGAGTTTCAATTTCTATCAGTGATTCGGGATTAACTCCTTTTATATTTGGAATCTCTCTAGAATACAATATCCCAAATAATAACTATAGTAACTCCATGATCACCATGTAGTTCATGTATGTCATACTCACATAACCTGATTAGATGATTCATACAATTGTGCATTAGATATCTACATAATATTTCATTATACCCTTGTATTTGCATACTTTATTACATATACCAATACTTATTGACTCAAATTAACAAAATTTGACAATTATTCTTAGACTTTAACTCTTGAGAGACTTGAGTCTGTCTTGAACATCTGTGGTTCACTCCTGTATAAACAAAACATGAGTGCTTTACAATAAAGAAGGAATCTTGAAAACCTTACAAATGTTCAATTGGAAGGATATATACAGGGTGGGCCATTTATATGGATACACCTTAATAAAATGGGAATGGTTGGGGATATTAACTTCCTGTTTGTGGCACATTAGTATATGTGAGGGGGAAAACTTTTCAAGATGGGTGGTGACCATGGCGGCCATTTTGAAGTCAGCCATTTTGAATCCAACTTTTGTTTTTTCAATAGGAAGAGGGTCATGTGACACATCAAACTTATTGGGAATTTCACAAGAAAAACAATGGTGTGCTTGGTTTCAACGTAACTTTATTCTTTCATGAGTTATTTACAAGTTTCTGAGCACTTATAAAATGTGTTCAATGTGCTGCCCATTGTGTTGGATTGTCAATGCAACCCTCTTCTCCCACTCTTCACACACTGATAGCAACACCGCAGGAGAAATGCTAGCACAGGCTTCCAGTATCCATAGTTTCAGGTGCTGCACATCTCGTATCTTCACAGCATAGACAATTGCCTTCAGATTACCCCAAAGATAAAAGTCTAAGGGGGTCAGATCGGGAGACCTTGGGGGCCATTCAACTGGCCCACGACAACCAATCCACTTTACAGGAAACTGTTCATCTAGGAATGTTCGGACCTGACACCCATAATGTGGTGGTGCACCATCTTACTGTAAAAACTCAAGGAACGTGCCAGCTTCAGTGCATAAAGAGGGAAACACATCATCATGTAGCAATTTCGCATATCCAGTGGCCTTGAGGTTTCCATTGATGAAGAATGGCCCCACTATCTTTGTACCCCATATACCACACCATACCATCAATTTTTTTGTTCCAACAGTCTTGGAGGGATCTATCCAATGTGGGTTAGTGTCAGACCAATAGCGGTGGTTTTGTTTGTTAACTTCACCATTCACATAAAAGTTTGCCTCATCACTGAACAAAATCTTCTGCGTAAACTGAGGGTCCTGTTCCATTTTTTGTTTTGCCCATTCTGCAATTTCAGTGCGCCGATCTGGGTCATCCTCGTTGAGATGCTGCAGTAGCTGGACTTTGTAAGGGTGCCATTTGTGAGTAGCTAATATCCGCCGAAGGGATGTTCGACTAATGCCACTCTCCAGTGACATGCGGCGAGTGCTACGCTGTGGGCTACAGCCACTGATGTTTCTTTATTAGAGACAGATTTCATGCGTCCACATTTTGGCAAATCCAACACTGAACCAGTTTCACGAAACTTAGCAAGCAGTTTGCTAACTGTAGCATGGGAGATGGGTGGTCTCATAGGGTGTCTTGCATTGAAATCTGCTGCAATGACCCGGTTACTGCGTTCACCAGACATCAACACAATTTCTATCCGCTCCTCACGTGTTAACCTCGGCAACATGTCAATGGCTATGAACAAAGATAAACTTGTAAATAACTCATGAAAGAATAAAGTTACGTTAAAACCAAGCACACCATTGTTTTTCTTGTGAAATTCCCAATAAGTTTGATGTGTCACATGACCCTCTTCCTATTGAAAAAACTAAAGTTGGATTCAAAATGTCCGACTTCAAAATGGCCGCCATGGTCACCACCCATCTTGAAAAGTTTCCCCCCTCACATATACTAATGTGCCACAAACAGGAAGTTAATATCACCAACCATTCCCATTTTATTAAGGTGTATCCATATAAATGGCCCACCCTGTATGTATATACACTGCTCAAAAAAATAAAGGGAACACAAAAATAACACATCCTAGATCTGAATTAATTAAATATTCTTCTGAAATACTTTGTTCTTTACATAGTTGAATGTGCTGACAACAAAATCACACAAAAATAAAAAAATGGAAATCAAATTTTTCAACCCATGGAGGTCTGGATTTGGAGTAAAATTAAAGTGGAAAAACACACTACAGACTGATCCAACTTTGATGTAATGTCCTTAAAACAATTCAAAATGAGGCACAGTAATGTGTGTGGCCTCCACGTGCCTGTATGACCTCCCTACAACGCCTGTGCATGCTCCTGATGAGGTGGCGGACGGTCTCCTGAGGGATCTCCTCCCAGACCTGGACGAAAGCATCTGCCAACTCCTTGACAGTCTGTGGTGCAAAGTGACGTTGGTGGATAGAGCGAGACATGATGTCCCAGATGTGCTCAATTAGATTCAGGTCTGGAGAACGGGAGGGACAGTCCATAGCATCAATGCCTTCGTCTTGCAGGAACTGCTGACACACTCCAGCCACATGAGGTCTAGCATTGTCTTGCATTAGGAGGAACCCATGGCCAACCGCACCAGCATATGGTCTCACAAGGGGTCTGAGGATCTCATCTCGGTACCTAATGGCAGTTAGGCTACCTCTGGTGAGCACATGGAGGGCTGTGCGGCCCTCCAAAGAAATTCCACCCCACACCATTACTGACCCAATGCCAAACCGGTCATGCTGGAGGATGTTGCAGGCAGCAGAACGTTCTCCATGGCGTCTCAAGACTCTGTCACGTCTGTCACATGTGCTCAGTGTGAACCTGCTTTCATCTGTGAAGAGTACAGGGCGCCAGTGGCGAATTTGCCAATCTTGGTGTTCTCTGGCAAATGCCAAACGTCCTGCACGGTGTTGGGCTGTAAGCACAACCCCCACCTGTGGACGTCGGTCCCTCATATCACCCTCATGGAGTCTGTTTCTGACCGTTTGAGCAGACACATGCACATTTGTGGCCTGCTGGAGGTCATTTTGCAGGGCTCTGGCAGTGCTCCTCCTGTTCCTCCCTGCACAAAGGCGGAGGTAGCGGTCCTCCTACGGCCTCCTCCACGTCTCCTGATGTACTGGCCTGTCTCCTGGTAGTGCCTCCATGCTCTGGACACTACGCTGACAGACACAGCAAACCTTCTTTCCACAGCTCGCATTGATGTGCCATCCTGGATAAGCTGCACTACCTGAGCCACTTGTGTGGGTTGTAGACTCTGTCTCATGCTACCACTAGAGTGAAAGCACCGCCAGCATTCAAAAGTGACCAAAACATCAGCCAGGAAGCATAGGAACTGAGAAGTGATCTGTGGTCACCACCTGCAGAACCACTCCTTTATTGGGGGTGTCTTGCTAATTGCCTATAATTTCCACCTGTTGTCTATTCCATTTGCACAACAGCATGTGAAATTGATTGTCACTCAGTGTTGCTTCCTAAGTGGACAGTTTGATTTCACAGAAGTGTGATTGACTTGGAGTTACATTGTGTTGTTTAAGTGTTCCCTTTATTTTTTTGAGCAGTGTATATATACAGTACAGACCAAAAGTTTGGACACACTTTCTCATTCAAAGAGTTTTCTTTATTTTCATGACTCTGAAAATTGTAGATTCACACTGAAGGCATCAAAACTATGAATTAACACATGTGGAATGATATACATAACAAACAAGTGTGAAACAACTGAAAATATGTCATATTCTAGGTTCTTCAAAGTAGCCACCTTTTGCTTTGATTACTGCTTTGCACACGCTTGGCATTCTCTTGATGAGCTTCAAGAGGTATTCCCCTGAAATGGTTTTCACTTCACAGGTGTGCCCTGTCAGGTTTAATAAGTGGGATTTCTTGCCTTATAAATGGGGTTGGGACCATCAGTGGCGTTGAGGGGAAGTCAAGTGGATACACAGCTGATAGTCCTACTGAATAGACTGTTAGACTTTGTATTATGGCAAAAAAAAAATGGTAAGTAAAGAAAAACGAGTGGCCATCATTACTTTAAGAAATGAAGTCAGTCAGTCAGCCGAAAAATTGGGAAAACTTTGAAAGTAAGGCCTTTTTGACCATGAAGGAGAGTGATGGGGTGCTGCGCCAGATGACCTGGCCTCCACAGTCACCGGACCTGAGCCCAATCGAGATGCTTTGGGGTGAGCTGGACCACAGAGTGAAGGCAAAAGGGCCAACAAGTGCTAAGCATCTCTGGGAACTCCTTCAAGACTGTTGGAAGACCATTTCAGGGGACTATTCCTTGAAGCTCATCAAGAGAATGCCAAGAGTGTGCAAAGCAGTAATCA
The DNA here is from genome assembly GCF_905171765.1 of Bufo bufo. Lineage (NCBI taxonomy): Eukaryota > Metazoa > Chordata > Amphibia > Anura > Bufonidae > Bufo > Bufo bufo. The sequence continues at coordinate 467,026,256 of NC_053392.1, read as the reverse complement.
AAGCAAAAGGTGGCTACTTTGAAGAACCTAGAATATGACATATTTTCAGTTGTTTCACACTTGTTTGTTATGTATATAATTCCACATGTGTTAATTCATAGTTTTGATGCCTTCATAGTCATGAAAATAAAGAAAACTCTTTGAATGAGAAGGTGTGTCCAAACTTTTGGTCTGTACTGTATATATATATATACATAATATTCATTCACATTAAGACCAATATATTACCATCATGTATAAAATATATATCATTTTCCTATATATGAGGATATAGTTCTGTATATAAGGATATAGTTGTGTATGTGTGTGTGTAGTATCAATAATAAATCATCAGTATAAATAAATAAAAACACTTTTGAAAACTAAAATAAACAAACAATCTTTTAGAAAGTAAATCCCATAAAAATATCACCATGTAACATTTGTAAATTAAATTGAAAAAATGACCTATGATTCGTTATCATTCTATATACTGGATCATCAAATATTTTACTTAATATAACTTATAATGTTATAAAACATTTAACCTATAACAATACGACATGTGTGTCACATTACTATTATGAGGCCTCAAAATTATCCTTATTCTTAACACAATTTAGACTAATTTCTTTTATCTTATCTCCAGTATCAATGTTAAATATATAATTGTCAACACAAATAATGGAATATGTTTTATAATCCTACAATATATCTGACAAGTCATTATAAATAATATGACCATATTTTAACTAATAATGTATTGATTTCTAACTCATATTTAATGCTTAGTCTTAGAATAGCATTCATACATACTCACATGGCACATACTCACATAACACAGCAGCTGCTCACATCACTCTTACATCATCACATGCTCATATAGCCAATTAACTTAAATTAATAAAATGATGTAATAGAACCCATACGTATGTATATTTTGTAATGTGCATTATAGACCTGAAATACTTTATTTGTGGACCACAAATAAAAACTATTTAAACTTTAGAACATTGCATTTCTAGAATTTTGGCATTTCCATACCATTAACCTATTCTTAGACAACACAAATGTCATCATGTGACCCGGTCAATCAACTGACCACATGCTTTAATCACCACCATGGCTACACACAAGACCAACCATGCTTCATGCTTTTCCAAATGTAAGTTACATCTTTTTATCTTACATTTAGTATTATTCTGTTAGTCAAACATTGTTACATAGATTAACAGTTTGATTACTAGACATTCCATGCAATTATGAAAGTTATTTAGTAATGTGGAGAAAATTGGTATGGAAGGAAGATTTTGCTCATTTTGGTCAAATGCTGCTTCTTAAGAAATTTTCTACTGGAGAAAATATAGAAATATAACAAAATATTAAATATAACAGAAAATTAATATTTCCTATCAATATTATCTGTATAAAGAATATACAAAAATTGTGTTCTTCTATTCTCTGACCTCCTATGGTTTACAGAGAAATGTCTCTAGACTCAAGACATATGAGAATAGGATCCTGTTAATTTTACAATTATAGCTTCTGTCTCCTATACCAGGCATGCTCAAACTCTACATGTCCTTGTACAAAACTAGAAAAGAGAGGATGGAGCCATAATCTAAATACATGGTTTATCCTACAATGTGCTGATCTTGGAATAAGTATCACATTCCTCTGTATATACTTATGTATACCATATAATAATTATGTCATACATTGTATCATAATTAATTAGAACTTTTATTTAGCTAACTTCTTTGGGAAAAACAAACTCTTATCCTTATCCAGGCCAAAACCATTACCAATATGTCTGTCCGCAATAGACTTATTTCTAGCCAATACTTAACCCTTTTCTTATAACCATAACCTCTCTATTGATGAGATCCTGGAATATCCTGCTCAATGTGACTGATTTAGAAATTTCAAAATCTCTTAATTCAGTTAAGAAGTCCATTGACTGCTTTTTCTTAAGTTTTTCATTAATCACAGGATAATCACATTTAAAACCCATTTGGTTCTGAATGTCTATACATTTGTCCTTTTAGACTGGTATCTGCCTTAGAAATATGATTGTTTTCCCTCTGTAGATCCTTCTCTGAATTTATTTCTAGAACAGAAATCTGTTCAATGACAATTGGTGTTTGTGGATTTGTGTGTGTGACTGATTTTATCATATGATAGGGTCTAAAAATGACATGTAATTTCCTGAGTTCCTCATAAAGATTATCTTTAATTCTTTTACATGTATATGATATTTTAGTCTTTTTAGGCCGGATTTTGTCTATTATTACATCTGCCTTTGTATGTGATGGAGACTGCTTAAAATTTTTCCTCATAATGTCTAGAAACTTTGCAGCCTCAAATAATCTTAGTTTCTCTGATGCCAACACTAATATAGAAGGCTAAAAAATTTTTAACTTACTGACAAACATGTGAATGATATGTGAAAGTTTGGCATTCTCAATAATCATTTTGTATGTCTGAGCAAACATGGACATAAATCCAAATTTGGATTCCTTTCTGCCAAATTTTAATTCCTTTAAAATTTCAAATGATGGCATGCTGTCACTTCTAGTGCACCAAATCAGCTCTTTTAATCTTTGAATATCATTATGAAAAATCCATTCTTTTGAATCATTATCATCAACCTGTTTCATTGCTAGACTACTAGAAAAATGCACAGGAAGCCACAATCTAAATAATCTATTGCTTTTTTCATTTGATAATTCAAATCTGTCTGCGTGGCTCTCCAAAATCTCAGAATTCCTGCACACATGAAGGTATGCATCATATGTGGGGATTTCTTTGCATATATTCATTAATTGATTCTGCAATTTTAATTGTAAGCTGGCCTCTTTAATATGCAATGTCTGCTAGTATATAGACTTGTCATTGTCTACTGACTCTTCTCTTGTTGTACTGACCCTTCCTCATCTATAAGGTTATGGTCACCTTCATCAGAGATCATACATATGTGTTTTATCTCATTCTGCTGAGTTCTCAAATCCTCATTATTCTTACTTTCCCCTACTTTATTGCCATTTCCACCCTCAATTGATGCATCTTTACAAATCACAGCATCTGTGGTTGGAACTTCACTAGTACAATTATCTGACAATAGTCTGTAAAAGACCTTTACCATATGCAAAATATTCCTTATTTTCTCTGTCTCTTTTCTGACGACAATACGCTTACAGTCTATTTTCTTGTTTTCCTGTTCACATTCTGCATATAAATCTAACCATATCTTCTGCAAATCTATCTTTTCACTATGATTAAACTTAAATTGTAATCTACTCTTATCAGCAATAGAGATGTTGCGAACATAACATTTTCCGTTCGCGAACGGCGAACGCGAATTTCCGCAAATATTCACGAATGGGTGAACCGGGTGAACCGCCATAGACTTCAATAGGCAGGCGAATTTTAAAACCCATAGGGACTCTTTCTGGCCACAATAGTGATGGAAAAGTTGTTTCAAGGGGACTAACACCTGGACTGTGGCATTCCGGAGGGCGATCCATGGCAAAACTCCCATGGAAAATTACGTAGTTGACGCAGAGTCCGGTTTTAATCCATAAAGGGCATAAATCACCTAACATTCCTAAATTGTTTGGAATAACGTGCTTTAAAACATCAGGTATGATGTTGTATCGATCAGGTAGTGTAAGGGTTATGCCCGCTTCACAGTGACAGACCAAACTATGACAGACCAAACTCCCTGTTTAACGCACCGCAAACAACCGCAAACAGTCCATTTGCACAACCTCAAACTACCCATTTGCACAAGGTTGGATACCAAGCTAGCCATGTCCCGTTCCTTGTCCTCACTGACGTCATTGAAGGTCTCTTCCTCCACCCAGCCACGTACAACACCAAGGGTCCCCGAAAGGTGACAACAAGCCCCCTGGGACGCCTGCTGTGGTTGGTCTTTCACCTCCTCAAAGCCACCTTCCTCCTCTGACTCCTCTTCTTCAGACTCCTCTCTCTGCGTTGCCGCAGGTCCAGCAATCAACGATGACAAGGCTGCTTCTGGTGGTGATGGTGACCACAACTCTTCCTCTTCATGCTCATCTACGGCCCGATCCAGCACACTTCGCAGGGCACGCAACAGAAAAAACGCATACGGGATGAGGTTGATGATGTTGCCTTGGGTTTGACCGACCAGGTTTGTCACCTCCGCAAAAGGACGCATGAGCCTACAGCCATTGTGCATGAGCGTTCAGTAACGTGGCCAAAAAATACCCAGCTCCGCAGAGGCTGTCCTCTTTTTTTTAAATAAAAAAAATCTGTTATTACCAGTTTAATCTCTGTTTTGTCCCCTATCAGGGGCCGGTGTGGTGTATGGAATAGATTTTTGGAACCGGGAGATGGAAAAAGATGCTTGGTTGGTCCTCTTACTTCCAATTTGGGGCACAGCGCGCGTGTGCCGTGCAATGTACTGTGCTACCCGATATGAGTGGTTACCTGTTACGTCCCCTATCAGGGGACGTGTATAGAATAGAGTTTAGACAACCGCAAAGAGTTGTCAATAGTTGACACACTCATGACATAAATTTTATTCCTCAATGCATCAATCTTGGTGTAGTGATGACTGTGCTCGTGCGCACGTTTGGGAGATTGCAGGCGATGGCGGTTTTTCAAAGCCTATGGTCGTGCTGAAGTAGTTCAGTGACAGTTAAGTGACCCAGAAAACAATGATTCTGCAGTGTGGGCCCATTGTTGGTCTAGTAGGCTTTAATGATCACCTTAGATGATCACCAAAAAAAATAATGTTTTTTCTATGCAAAATTATCCAGCCGATCGCTTATGGTCTGTTCACAATGAAGCAACGACCTTATCATCTGGGGTGTGCCAATATTGCCATTGCCTACACACTCATAGAGGTGATCGCTTCATTGTGATACGCAAGCCCCTTCACCACAACAAGGTAACGATCATGAAGGGGAAAAAATTTATGTTTTCCAGGCAGAAAGTGCACTAAAACATTGCGGCTTGAACCCTAGTTGGTGGCGGATAAGTCACGCAAGTCATCAGGCATGCAGAGATTAACCACCTCAGCTCCCCTAGCTTAAACCCCCTTAATGACCAGACCACTTTTTACAATTCTGCACTACACTACTTTCACGGTTTATTGCTCAGTCATACAACTTACCACCCAAATGAATTTTACCTTCTTTTCTTCTCACTAATAGAGCTTTCATTTGGTGGTATTTCATTGCTGCTGACATTTTAACTTTTTTTGTTATTAATCGAAATTGACCAAAATTTTTGCAAAAAAATGAAATTTTTCCCCTTCTGTTGTAATTTTTTTTAAACAAAACTACATTTCTATATAAAAAAATTTCTAAATTTATTGTTCTACATGTCTTTGATAAATGCAATAAGTGTATATTTATTGGTTTGCGCAAAAGCTATAGCGTTTCCAAACTATGGTACAAAAATGTGAATTTCCGCATTTTGAAGCAGCTCTGACATTCTGAGCACCTGTCATGTTTCCTGAGGTTCTACAATGCCCAGACAGTAGAAACACCGCACAAATGACCCCATTTCAGAAAGTAGACACCCTAAGGTATTTGCTTATGGGCTGTCATGGTCTTACCTTCTTGCTGTTCTCCTTTGTTTGACATGTGCTGGCGGCCATCTTGGTTTCTGGGTTTCTTGTAGCCTCCCACCCTGCGGCTCCTCCTTCCCACTGGGAGGAGCTGGATGCCTAGCTCATATATATAGGAGGTCTGTGGCTTCAGTTCCTTGCTTGGTCCTCCTGTGTTCACATGCTTCTAGACTGCTGCTGCTTCTGGTTCCTGATCCTGGTTTCGTCCGACTACCCTGCTGGTTCCTGATCCTGGTTTCGTCCGACTACCCTGCTGGTTCCTGATCCTGGCTTCGTCTGACTACCCTTCTGGTTCCTGACCCCTGGCTTCGCAAAGACTCTGCTTCGGTTTCGCCATCCGTTTGGACTTTTGCTTTACAGCTTTATTTTCAATAAAGTCTTCTTATTTTCACTTATCCCTTGTTGTACGTCTGGTTCATGGTTCCGTGACATTAGGACCAAGCCATGAATTCTGACGGTACAGGGCCATCCTCGCTACCCACGCTGGTTGCCAGACTTGATCAGCAGGATCACCTGTTGGGTCGGTTCGCTGTGGCGTTGCAAACCCTGCTTGAACGCACGGCTCATTTCGCTCCCGTTGCCGATGGGTCGGTTGTCGCTCCTGGGGCCGCTCCTACTGCCGCTCCGGTTGTTGCGCCAGAGTCTACCCCGACACCTGTTGTTGCACCTGCGGTGTTTCGGGGTATGACCGGTTCTGCCCCTCTTCCACAGCGCTTTGGGGGAGAGCCAACTCAGTGCCGAGGTTTCCTTAACCAGGTGGGCATTTATTTTGAGTTGCTGCCACATGCCTTTCCTACTGAGAGATCAAAGGTGGGCTTCTTGATCTCGCTGCTCTCGGACAAGGCCTTGGCCTGGGCCAGCCCTTTATGGGAGAACAACAATCCGGTGGTTGCCGAGTTTTCCGGTTTTGTTGCTTCTCTTCGGAAGGTATTCGATGTGCCGGCTCGTGCTGCCTCTGCTGCGAAGCTCCTTATGTCCATCAGACAGGGTTCACGATCCGTAGCTGAATACGCCATTGAGTTTCGTACCCTGGCAGCAGAGGTGGGCTGGAATAATGAGGCTCTGGTCGCTGCTTTCTCTCATGGTCTCTCGGATGCCTTGAAGGATGAGGTTGCAGCTAAGGACCTACCAGTGGAGCTCGAGTCTCTTATTTCTTTCCTGATTTTGATTGACACCAGACTCAGGGAGAGACCTTCCTTTAAGGAGAGCCTGCGGAGGTTTTCTAACAGAGTGGCGCCTACGTTTGCTGTCCCACCCGTGCCTCCCTCTCCTCCCACGCCTCCTGGGGATGACTTGTCTGGGGGTGAACCCATGCAGCTGGGGTTTGCTCGCCTGTCCGAGGGGGAGAGGGTACTCCGGAGACGCGAGGGCCGATGCATGTACTGTGGTCTCGTGGGCATTTTCGGTTGGCATGTCCGAACCGTCCGGGAAACGCTCGCACCTGAGATCCTGTCGGGGGCAGATCTTGGGTGGAGTCTCCTCGTCCCCGGTTTCCCGTGTTGACAAACCACTGATCACTGTTGTCCTCTCCTGGGTCGGGGGCTCGGTGACGACCCAGGCATTGGTGGACTCTGGTGCTGGTGGTTTGTTCATTGATAATGTGTTCGCCGCCGCCAATTCCATTCCTCTGCAGGCTCGAGGTTCCCCACTGGCTCTTGAGGCGATAGACGGCAGACCCCTTCTGCCGTCACACGTGACTCATGAGACCCTTCCAGTGGGGATAGCCATTGGTGCCGTTCACAGAGAGTCGGTCTGCCTCCAGGTTATTTCGTCTCCACACTACTCGGTGGTCTTGGGGTACCCCTGGCTCCGGAAGCATAATCCGACTTTCGATTGGAGATCGGCCGAGATCCTCTCGTGGTCACCGCAGTGTGGGGCTAGTTGCATCCATGGGTCTGTCAAGTTGCTGTGTACTTCCTCGGACTCTCTGTTGCCTCCTGAATACGAGGAGTACCGGGATGTATTCGATAAGGTGCGCGCGGTTGCCCTACCTCCGCACCGCCCATACGATTGTGCCATAGAGTTACAATCTGGTGCCGTTCCTCCTCGTGGCAAAGTCTATCCACTGTCGGTAGCGGAGAATGAGGCCATGGAGGAGTACGTGAGGGAGGCGCTTTCACGCGGACACATTCGCAAATCCTCGTCCCCGGCAGGGGCTGGATTTTTCTTTGTGAAAAAGAAGGGCGGTGAGTTGAGGCCTTGCATCGATTACAGGGGTCTCAATCGCATCACGATCAAGAACGCTTACCCGATACCCTTGATTTCCGAGCTGTTCGATCACCTTAAAGGGGCCACGGTCTTTACCAAACTCGACCTGAGGGCGGCATATAACCTGGTAAGGATCAAGGCGGGCGATGAGTGGAAGACCGCGTTTAACACCAGGACCGGTCATTATGAATCCTTGGTTATGCCCTTTGGGTTGTGCAATGCGCCCGCAGTCTTTCAGGAATTCATCAACGATGTTTTCCGTGACCTGTTGCAGCAGTGTGTGGTGGTCTATTTGGATGACATCTTGGTATATTCTGAATCCATGGAGGCCCACATTCTGGATGTCAGACGAGTGTTGCAACGGTTACGAGAGAACAAGCTGTTCGGTAAGCTTGAGAAATGCGAATTTCACCGATCCCAGGTAACCTTCTTAGGTTACATCATTTCCGCTGAGGGGTTCTCCATGGATCCTGAGAAGGTTTCGGCTGTCTTACAGTGGCCCCAGCCCAGTGGTCTTCGTTCCCTGCAGCGCTTTTTGGGCTTCGCCAATTATTATCGGAAGTTCATCAGGGACTTTTCCATGCTAGCCAAGCCTCTCACGGATCTGACCAGGAAGGGCAGTAATTCCCAGGTCTGGCCGCTCGAGACCATCCGAGCTTTTGAGGCTCTAAAGTCCGCCTTTGTGTCGGCTCCGATTCTGTCGCATCCCAACCCTGGGTTGCCCTTTGTCCTCGAGGTGGACGCGTCTGAGACGGGAGTAGGCGCCCTTCTGTCTCAGCGTAGAACACCAGAGGGTCCTCTGCTTCCTTGTGGGTTTTACTCCCGGAAACTGTCTTCCGCGGAGTGCAACTATCAGATTGGTGACAGGGAGTTATTGGCCATCGTGCAGGCCCTTAAAGAATGGAGGCACTTGCTCGAGGGTTCGGTGGTTCCGGTCCTCATCCTGACGGACCACAAGAATCTGACCTACCTTTCTGAGGCCAAGAGATTGACACCACGTCAGGCCAGATGGGCTCTGTTCTTGTCACGTTTTAATTACGTGGTCTCCTACCTACCCGGTTCCAAGAACATCAGGGTGGATGCCTTATCACGGCAGTACTCCGAGCTGTCCAGGGAGGAGTCGATTCCGACTTCGGTCATACCTCCGAATCAGATCTTGGCCGCCATTCGCACCAGCCTGACCTCTCCCCTGGGTGAGCAGATTTTGGCGGCTCAATCTGGTGCTCCCTCTGGGAGACCCAACGGCAGATGTTTTGTGCCTGAGGAGTTGCGCACTCGGTTGTTGCGAACCTACCATAACTCCAAGACCGCGGGGCATCCTGGAAAGAATCAGCTGTCCTGGGCTGTTTCACGTCTGTTCTGGTGGCCTTCCCTACGTTCCGACATCGCCGCATATGTAGCGGCATGCTCCGTTTGTGCCCAGAGTAAGTCCCCTCGGCACCTTCCGTTGGGCCTTCTGCAACCCATAGGCACCGTGGAGCGCCCATGGTCACACCTGGGGATGGATTTCATTGTGGACCTCCCTGCATCCCGAGGCCATACGGTCATTCTCATGATTGTGGATCGGTTTTCCAAAATGTGCTACTGTGTTCCTCTCAAGAAGTTACCCTCTGCACAAGAGTTGGCCACGATTTTTGCCAGGGAGATCTTCCGGTTGCACGGTTTGCCCAAGGAGATTGTGTCGGATCGGGGGAGTCAGTTTGTGTCCAGGTTCTGGCGCGCCTTTTGCTCCCAGTTGGGGATTCATCTCTCCTTCTCCTCGGCCTACCACCCTCAGTCCAATGGGGCCGCAGAACGATCCAATCAGGCCTTGGAGCAATTCCTTCGTTGCTATGTCTCGGATCACCAAGACAATTGGGTTGACCTCCTGCCTTGGGCTGAGTTTGCCAGGAACACGGCGGTGAACTCTTCCTCTGGGACGTCTCCCTTCATGGCCAATTATGGGTTCCAACCTGCCGTGTTACCGGAGGTATTCTCTCCCCAGGATATTCCGGCTGTGGAGGATCACCTTTCCGTCCTACGTGCTTCTTGGGTACTGATCCAGAAGTCCCTTGAGGTCTCTGCGCAGCGCCAGAGACTCCAGGCTGATCGCAGACGAGCGCCTGCTCCTTCCTACCAGGTCGGAGACCGTGTATGGTTGTCCACCCGCAACCTCAACCTTCGAGTGCCCACTCCCAAGCTGGCGCCTCGCTTTGTTGGTCCCTTCCGAGTGCTTCGCAGGGTAAACCCGGTAGCCTATGCCCTTGCGCTTCCTCCTGGCATGCGGATCTCCAACGTGTTTCATGTCTCCCTGTTGAAGCCACTGGTGTGTAATCGTTTCACTTCCTCGGTTCCTCGGCCTCGTCCGGTCCAAGTGGGTAATCGTGAGGAGTATGAGGTGAGCAATATCCTGGACTCACGCCTGGTCCGCGGTCGGGTGCAGTTTTTGGTCCATTGGCGTGGTTATGGTCCAGAGGAGCGTTCCTGGGTTCCCTCCGCAGATGTCCATGCTCCTGCCTTGCTCCGAGCCTTCCACGCACGCTTCCCTCAGAAACCGTTCTTTACTCCGCGGAGGAGGGGCCCTTGAGGGGGAGGTACTGTCATGGTCTTACCTTCTTGCTGTTCTCCTTCGTTTGACATGTGCTGGCGGCCATCTTGGTTTCTGGGTTTCTTGTAGCCTCCCACCCTGCGGCTCCTCCTTCCCACTGGGAGGAGCTGGATGCCTAGCTCATATATATAGGAGGTCTGTGGCTTCAGTTCCTTGCTTGGTCCTCCTGTGTTCACATGCTTCTAGACTGCTGCTGCTTCTGGTTCCTGATCCTGGTTTCGTCCGACTACCCTGCTGGTTCCTGATCCTGGTTTCGTCCGACTACCCTGCTGGTTCCTGATCCTGGCTTCGTCTGACTACCCTTCTGGTTCCTGACCCCTGGCTTCGCAAAGACTCTGCTTCGGTTTCGCCATCTGTTTGGACTTTTGCTTTACAGCTTTATTTTCAATAAAGTCTTCTTATTTTCACTTATCCCTTGTTGTACGTCTGGTTCATGGTTCCGTGACATGGGCATAGTGAGTTCATGGAAGTTTTTATTTTTTGTCACAAGTTAGCGGAAAATGATTTATTTCTTCTTATTTAATTTTTTTTTACATGAACTCACCATACCCCTCACTGAATACCTTGGGGTGTCTTCTTTCCAAAATGGGGTCACTTGTGGGGTATTTATACTGCCCTGGCATTTTAAGGAACCTAAAGCGTGAGAAGTAGTTTGGAATCCAAATGCGTAAAAAATGCCCTGTTAAATCGTAAAGATACTCTTTGGAATTTGAGCCCCTTTGCGCACCTAGGCTGCAACAAAGTGTCACACATGTGGTATCGCCGTACTCAGGAGAAGTAGGGAAATGTGTTTTGGGGTGTATTTTTACATATACCCATGCTGGGTGAGATAAATATCTCAGTAAATTGACAACTTTGTATAATTTCTTTTTTTAAAAGTATGGGTATATGTGAAAATACACCCCAAAACACATTGCCCTACTTCTCCTGAGTGCGGCGATACCACATGTGTGACACTTTGCTGCTGCCTAGGTGCTCAAAGGGGCCCAAATTCCAATGAGAATCTTTACGATTTCACAGGGCATTTTTTACACATTTGGATTCCAAACTACTTCTCACGCTTTAGGTCCCCTAAAATGCCAGGGCAGTATAAATACCCCACAAGTGACCCCATTTTGGAAAGAAGACACCCCAAGGTATACCGTGAGGGGCATGGCGAGTTCCTAAAATATTTTTTTTTTGGCACAAGTTAGCGGAAAATGATTTTTTTTTCTCTTACAAAGTCTCATATTACACTAACTTGTGACAAAAAAAAAAATTTAACATGAACTCGCCATGCCACTCACGAAATACCTTGGGGTGTCTTCTTTCCAAAATGGGGTCACATGTGGGGTATTTATACTGCCCTGGCATTTTAGGGGCCCTAAAGCATGAGAAGAAGTCTGGAATATAAATGTCTAAAAAAATTTACGCATTTGGATTCCGTGAGGGGTATGGTGAGTTCATGTGAGATTTTATTTTTTGTCACAAGTTAGTGGAATATGAGACTTTGTAAGAAAAAAAAAATATAAGAATCAATTTCCGCTAACTTGTGCCAAAAATTTTTTTTTTCTATGAACTCATTATGCCCTCAAAAGTGATCTTTATAGTGCCGCAGTGATTTTACGGTGTTTTTCCAGTGATCAGAAAAAAAATATTCTGTCACTGCGGTGGGGCGGACTGAACGCAAGTGTGCGCACAAGATCAGGCCTGATCGGGCGAACACTGCGTTTTTTGTAGAGCCTATAGAACATGTCCTATTCTTGTCCGCAATTGCGGACAAGAAAAGGCATTTTCTATATAGTTTTGGCAATGTGCGGATCCGCAAAATGCGGAAAGCACATTGCTGGTGTCCGTGTTTTGCGGATCCGCGGTGTCCGTGTTTTGCGGATCCGCAAAACACATACGGACGTCTGAATGGAGCCTTACAGGGGGGTGATCAATGACAGGGGGGTGATCAGGGAGTCTATATGGGGTGATCACTCCCATGTAAGGCTCTATTTAGACGTTCGTATGTGTTTTGCGGATCCGCAAAACACATACGGACGTCTGAATAGAGCCTTACAGGGGGGTGATCAATGACAGGGGGGTAATCAGGGAGTCTATATGGGGTGATCACCCCCCTGTCATTGATCACCCCCTGTAAGGCTCCATTCAGACGTCCGTATGTGTTTTGCGGATCCACATATCCTTGGATCCGCGGATCCGCAAAACACATACGGACGTCTGAATGAAGCCTTACAGGGGGGTGATCAATGACAGGGGGGTGATCAGGGAGTCAAATATGGGGTGATCATGGGTTAATAAGGGGTTAATAAGTGACAGGGGGGGTGTAGTGTAGTGGTGTTTCGTGCTACTTACAGAGCTGCCTGTCGATCCAAGCAAAAGGGACCACCAGAGGACGAGGTAGCAGGTATATTAGACGCTGTTAACAAAACAGGGTCTAATATACCTTTTTGGGGTTAAAAAAATCGCATCTACAGCCTGCCAGCGAATGATTGCCGCTAGCAGGCTGTAGATCTGCTCGTTTACCTCCCGATCCTGTGAACGCGCGTTCCTGTGTGCGTCCAGGAGGAATAACCCGGCCGACCGCAGGACGCAATCCTGCGTTAGGCGGTCGGGAGGTGGTTAAATACAGCAGCGTGTGGACCATTTTTAACCCAAGGCATCTCATCAGGCCTTTTTTAGTCAAATGCATCCCCCACTGTCAGTCCCTTCGGGATCCATGCCTCATTCATCTTAATAAAGGTGAGGTAATCTAGACTTTTTTGACCTAGGCGACTTCTCTTCTCAGTGACAATGACTTCTCTTCTCCTGCTGCGTTGAAGGTCCTTTCTGACAGGACACTTGAAGCGGGGCAGGCTAGAAGTTCTATCACAAATTGGGATAGCTCAGGCCACAGGTCAAGCCTGCACACCCAGTAGTCAAGGGGTTCATTGCTCCTCAGAGTGTTGATATCTGCAGTTAAGGCGAGGTAGTCTGCTACCTGTCGGTCGAGTCGTTCTCTGAGGGTGGACCCTGAAGAGCTGTGGCGATACGTAGGACTTAAAAAGCTCTGCATGTCCTCCATCAACAACACGTCTGTAAAGTGTCCTGTCCTTGCCGGCGTGGTCGTGGTAGGAGGAGGATTACTTTCTCCTCTTCCCCTGTTAGATTCCTGTTGTTCTGTGACATCACCCTTATACGCTGTGTAAAGCATACTTTTTAACTTGTTTTGGAACTGCTGCATCCTTTCCGACTTCCGGTAATTCTGTAACATTTCAGCCACTTTCTGCTTATACCGGGGTTCTAGTAGCGTGGCCACCCAATACAGGTCGTTCTCCTTCAGACTTTTTATACGAGGGTCCCTCAACAGGGAAGACAGCATGAAAGACCCCATTTGCACAAGGTTGGATGCCGAGCTACTCATGTCCCGTTCCTCGTCCTCACTGATCTCATTGAAGGTCTGTTCTTCCCCCCAGCTACGTACAACACCACGGGTACCAGATAGTTGACAACGAGAACCCTGGGATGCCTGCTGTGGTTGGTCTTCCTCCTCCTCAAAGCCACATTCCTTCTCTGACTCCTCTTCCTCAGACTCCTCTTCCAGCGTTGCCGCAGGCCCAGCAAGCGATGCTGATAAGGCTGTTTCTGGTGGTGATGGTGACCACAACTCTTCCTCTTCACGCTCATCTACGGCCTGATCCAGCACTCTTCGCAGGGCATGCTCCAGGAAGAAAACAAATGGGATGATGTCTCTGATGGTGCCTTCGGTGCGACTGACTAGGTTTGTCACCTCCTCAAACGGACGCATGAGCCTACAGGCAATGCGCATAAGCATCCAGTAACGTGGCAAAAAAATACCCAGCTCTGCAGAGGCTGTCCTAGCACCCTGGTCATACAAATACTCGTTGACGGCTTTTTCTTGTTGGAGCAGGCGGTCGAACATTAGGAGCGTTGAATTCCAACGGCTGTTGCAAATCAAGCGCCTCACTGGCATGTTGTTTCGCCGCTGAATATCGGAAAACTGCGCCATGGCCGTGTAGGAACGCCTGAAATGGCCACACACCTTCCTGGCCTGCTTGAGGACGTCCTGTAAGCCTGGGTACTTATTCACAAAGCGTTGCACGATCAGATTTAACACATGTGCCATGCACGGAACATGTGTCAACTTGCCCAAATTCAATGCCGCCAACAAATTGCTTCCGTTGTCACTCACCACTTTGCCTATCTCCAGTTGGTGCGGAGTCAGCCACTGATCCACCTGTGCGTTCAGGGCGGACAGGAGTGCTGGTCCGGTGTGACTCTCTGCTTTCAGGCAAGTCAACCCCAAGACGGCGTGACACTGTCGTATCCGGGATGTGGAATAGCCCGTGGTGAGCTGGGGGGGGGGGGCTGCAATTGATGTGGAGCAAGACGCAGCAGCAGAAGAGGACTTAGCCGAGGAGGTTAGCGAAGAGGATGGAGTAGGAGGAGTAGAGGAGGTGGCAGCAGGCCTGACAGCAAATCGTGGCGGTGTCACCAACTCCTCTGCAGAGCCACGCATTCCATGCTTGGCAGCCGTCAGCAGGTTTACCCAATGCGCAGTGTAGGTGATATACCTGCCCTGACCGTGCTTTGCAGACCAGGTATCAGGGGTCAGATGGACCCTTGCCCCAACACTGTGTGCCAGACATGCCATGACTTCCTTTTGCACAATAGAGTACAGGTTGGGGATTGCCTTTTGTGAAAATAAATTTCTGCCGGGTACCTTCCACTGCGGTGTCCCAATAGCTACAAATTTTTTGAAGGCCTCAGACTCCAACAGCTTGTATGGTAAAAGCTGGCGGGCTAAGAGTTCCGACAAGCCAGCTGTCAGACGCCAGGCAAGGGGGTGACTCTGTGACACATTGGCTTCTTACGCTCAAACATTTCCTTGACAGACACCTGACTGTTGGCAGATGAGCAAGAACTGCTGAAGGTGAGAGGTAGAGTGGCGGATGGTTGAGAGGGGGCAAGGAGGACAGCAGTGGTTGACGTGGCTGAAGATGCTGGACCAGGAGGAGGATGGTGGCTTTGAGTTTGTGTGCTGCTTGTACTCATCATGTGTTGATCCTATAGACGTTTGTGATGTGAGATCATGTGCTTTCGCAAAGCAGTTGTACCTAGGTGGGTGTTGGACTTCCCACGACTCAGTTTCTTTTGGCACAGGTTGCAAATAGCATCGCTGTTATCAGAGGCAGACACATAAAAAAAAGCCACACTGCTGAGCTTTGCAATGACGGCATTCTGGTGGTGGCAACAGCATGCATTGATTGGCGTGCTGTCTGGCTGACCCCGGGTGCCGATACATGCTGTCTGACTGTGCCACTAGCTCCTTGCGACGACCTCCCCCTGCTTCCAACTCGTCTCCTCCTCCTCTCTGTCTCCCCATCGGAACTTTCCCCCTGTTCGTCTTCTCTTCTTGCGGGCACCCACGTGACATCCACGGACACATCGTCATCATCAACCGCTTCACTTGTATCTGACAACTCAGCAAAGGAAGCAGCAGCGGGTACAACATCATCATCACACTGTACGTCCATGTGTGTAATGCTGCCTGACTGAGACATATCCCTGTTATCTACATCCTCTGGCAATAATGGTTGCGCATCACTCATTTCTTCCAACTGATGTGTAAATAACTCCTAGTGTTGGTGGTGAGGGCAGGCGGGCGAGTGGTAACTTGAGAGGCACCCGTAGCTGAGCTGGAGGAGGATGGTGCGTCAAGGTTCCGAGCAGAAGCTGTAGAAGATTGGGTGTCCTGTGTTAGCCAGTCAACTATGTCCTCAGAACTTTTCGAGTTCAGGGTACGTGGCCTCTGAACAATGGGCATTATTCTAGGGCCAAAGGAAATCACAGCACCATGGCCACGACAGCCCCTGCGGGGAGGCCTGCCTCTGCCTGTCATTTTTTTTTCGATTAGTGGTACTATGAGTGCAAGCTACTGTGACACCAGATATGTGTGGTGGGCACTGGCAGTAGTGGGCACAGTACACGCTGTGGGCCTGACACACACGCTAGCAGGCAACTGCAATTATATTACAGAGATTTTTTTTTTTACTGTTTTAAATGCAAGCTACTGTGACACTAGATATGAGTAGTGGGCACAGTACTCGCTGTGGGCCGGACACATACGCTGGCAGGCAACTGCAATTATATTACAGTGAAAAAATAGTTTTACTGTTTTAAATGCAAGCTACTGTGACACCAGATATGAGTGGTGGGCACTGGCAGTAGTGGGCACAGTACACGCTGTGGGCCTGACACACGCTGGCAGGCAACTGCAATTATATTACAGAGAAAAAAAAAAAGCAGACTGATGTACCAGCCCTAAAAAGGGATTTTTGGGGTGCTGTCAGGACGCTATCCTTACAGCAGATCAGATGAGTCTTTGAGGACTGGAGTGGACACAGAACATTGGCCTAGCTAACAATTTCCCTATTAAATCAGCAGCAGCTGCACTGTCCCTGCTCTCACTAACACTGCAGCTTCCGAATGAATCTAAGATGGATGCTGTCCTTGCTTTTTGATAGGAGGTGGGAGGGTCTGGGAGGGAGGGTATGCTGCTGATTGGCTGGAATGTGTCTGTTGACTGTGAGGTACAGGGTCAAAGTTTGCTCAATGATGACGTATAGGGGGCGGACCGAACATCGCATATGTCCGCCCGCCGCGGCGAACGCGAACAAGCGATGTTCGCCAGGAACTGTTCGCAGGCGAATAGTTTGGGACATCTCTTATCAGCAATAGAATGTATTATTTCCATACTCACAACCTCACTAGATTCAATGCTGGGCTTCTGTCACCAGCACGTCTTGGTATGTCTGTCACTTGTTGTCTTCCTTCAGAAGTTTCTTCTTAGATTCTCCGATTTATCAAAGCTTGATAACTCTTTTCTGAGTATTCTCCTCCCACTCTTCAAGCTTAAATATGTATCAGTATGGTAGCTCGCCAAATGTAATATGTCTCCAAATATTAAATATTTATGTATGAAAAATGTATCAACCTGATTTGGTAATCCTCTCCAAATCTAGTGTATGCTTATTTGGAGCAAAGACCACCTGGAGGACTCATCACCAGGATTCAACAAGAGTTATATAAAAAATGAATAATTTGATTTATTTTCAGTCTTCATAAGAGTTGATTACTTACAGAAATAGGTTAGGAAAAGTCTTAGTCTAATTGTCCATGAGTGAATGTTGGTAGTCCTTGAGGTATCATAGTTGAAGGTCAGGAATCCTCTTCAAGACTCCATGGGCCAGATTTATCATTAGCTCAGGTCAGAATAATGGAGTGAAAAAGTCCCCAAAAAAGTCCCAAACGCTAAAACTGCGCACAAATTTGCGACTTTTTTCTGCTCTGCACTATGCTCGCCAGTTTTCTGAAAGTGGGCGTGTTTTTTTATGTAAATGAATCTCTAGACAGATTTACTATTGGGACTATTTAAAAAGTCGCAATTTCAGTCCAGTGAGGACCATGCTTATCTTATGAGACTTTTTAATAGAACGTGCGACTTTTTCGTAAAGATGTGCGACTTTTGTAAAGCTGCTTACTGACGGATAAACTGCAACCGTCAAACCACATTTATTACAGTCTTAAAGGGCCGATCATAAATCTGACTTGGCTAAAACTGACTTTAGCCATATGTTAAAGTGGAGTGAGCTGTCAGAGTCATGATAAATCTGGCCACATGTGTCTTCTCTTCGAGCCATCGTAAAACAACCCCCAACAGAGTGTGAGAGTGAGTGTAAGAAGACCACCCTTTGTCTGTCCCTGTCAGTCATTTATACCATAGATACAGGCGTGTCTTTACTAATGTATGGACTTATACATTGTCACATATGGTAGACTTCAAATATAGTTCTTGACGTTCCCATACAGACCTCCCATTGCCAAGTGTATTACTATAAATGGTGTGTAATGTGTAATGTAATACATACTTTATATTAAATATCAATTAATATTATATCACATATTATTTAACAGGAATATCTGTTCACAGGTGCCAGAAGTTGGTTGACTCCATGCAACACAGATGTACAGCAGTTCTCAGAAACAGTGGTTATACAACTAAATTTTAGTTAAGGGATTAAAAGGAAAGCAAAATGTTCAAACATTTTTCCGTTTATATAGTGAATGTTTATGTTTGTAAAGAAGAATACAAACACTGCTATTTTTTTGAACAGTCTAATATTCACTTTTCTTCAATTTTTTTAGAGAAACAACACAAATTTTATATATTTTTCATCATGTTTTGATTTGAAATAGAATGCATAGTGTTCCCAATTAGTGAAGAGCGGCAGGTGCAATATTCGAATTCGCAATATTTCACAAATATTTAGTTGAATATTTGTCGAATATTCACAAATTTGAATATTCATTATATTCTACATTCTTTTTTTACTTGAAAATCGGCAAGGTAATGATCACGTAATATGCGAATATTACGCAATCAATACAGGCGTGGGTCAAAAACGAATATATAGCACTATAGAATATAGTGCTATATATTTGTTTTTCGAATATTCGTCATTTTTTCCATCTGAACACATTTCTCCCTGCTTCTAGCTTGTGAGCCAATAAGTCATTGTGTTCACTTCCGATGGAAAAAAAATGACGAATATTCTAAAAAACTAATATATAGCACTATATTAAATATAGTGCTATATATTTGTTTTTTAGAATATTTGTCATTTTTTTCCCTTCTGAAGTCATGATTTTTTCCTGCTTAAGTTGCTTGTGGGCCAATGACTCATGCAGGGAGAAATCATGTGTTCAGATGGAAAAAATTACAAATATTTGATATATAGCACTATATTCTAAATATTCGCAAATTCTCGAAGTTGTGATATTCGAGATAAAAATTCTCTTTTCGAATATTTGCGCACAACACTATTCCCGATTTCCTCAATCAGTATTTGGCGGAAACAGGTACAGTTGTGTACAAAATAATAGCAGTGTGCTTAAAAAAGTGAATAAAGCTCAAAATCCTTCTAATAGCTTTTAATTCCATACACACAAATGCATTGGTAATAGTGTTGAGTGCGAATATTCGAAAAGCAAATTTTTATCTCGAATATCCCAACTTCGAGAATTCGCTAATTTTTAGAATGTAGTGCTATATATTCGTTTTTTGAATATTTGTCATTTTTTCCATCTGAACACATGCTATATACCTTCTTCCACAAAATCGTGAATGAGGGGTGCTATATAGCTGTTTCCGCTAAATACTGATTGAGGGGTGCTATATACCAGTTTCCGCTAAATACTGATGGAGGGGTGCCATATACCTTCTTCAATAAAATACTTATTGAGGGGTGCTTTTGCTATATACCTTCTTCCACCCAATACTGATTGAGGGCTGTGATACACCTGCTTCCACAAAATACTGCTTGAGGGGTGCCATATACCTGTTTCCGACAAATACTGATTGAGGGGTGCTATAGACCTGTTTTTCGCCAAATACTGATTGAGGGGTGCTATATACCTGTTTCCGCCAAATACTGATTGAGGCGTGCCATATACCTTCTTCCACAAAATACTGATTAAAGAGTGCTATTGATATATACCTTCTTCCACCAAATTCTTATTGAGGGCTGCAATACACCTGCTTCCACAAAATACTGATTGAGGGGTGCTATATACCTGTTTCCGCCAAATGCTGATTGAGGGATGCTATATACCAGTTTCCTCTAAATACTGATTGAGGGGTGCTATATACCTTCTTCCACAAAATACTAATTGAGGGGTGCTATTGCTATATACCTTCTTCCACCAAATACTGATCGAGGGCTACGATACACCTGCTTACACAAAATAGTAATTGAGGGGTGTCATATACCTGTTTCTGCCTAAAACTGATTGAGGGGTGCTATATACCTGTTTCAACCAAATACTGATTGAGGGGTGCCATATACCTTCTTCCACAAAATATTGATTGAGGGGTGCTATTGCTATGTACCTATTGTCACCAAATACTGATTGAGGGCTGCGATACACCTGCTTCCACAAAATACTGATTTAGGGGTGCCATATACCCGTTTCCGCCAAATACTGATTGAGGGGTGCTATATACCTGTTTCCGCCAAATCCTGATTGAGGGGTGCCATATACCTTCTTCCACAAAATACTGATTGAAGAGTGCTATTGCTGTATACTTTCTTCCACCAAATACTGATTGAATGCTGCAATACACCTGCTTCCACAAAATACTGATTGAGGGGTGCCATAAACCTGTTTCTGCCAAATACTGATTGAGGGGTGCTATATACCTGTTTTTGCAAAATACTGATTGAGGGGTGCCATATACCATCATCCACTAAATACTGATTGAGGGGTGATATTGCTATATACCTTCTTCCACAAAATACTGATTGAGGGATGCTATTGCTATATACCTTTTTCCACCAAATACTGATTGAGGGCTGCGATATACCTTCTTTCACAAATACTGCTCTTCTCTATAGACTTAGACAGAGGGTCAATTAGAAAATGACAGCAGAGGAAGAGTCAGACCATTAGGCAGGGGTAGTAGGGGTCGAGCAGGTGCACCAGGCTGGAGCCTAAGTGGGAAGTTGGAGAAGGTGCGTGCGATAACTTCAAAGGGCGCACCAGAGTTGGTTGAGTGGCTCTCTCAGCCTTCCGCTTCTGCATCCTCCTCATCCTCTGTATCTTCACCCTCCTCACTCTCTGCTGTGTGCAACTCTAAAGATACCACCACGATAGCCCCTCCACTCGAGTCAGAGGAATTATTTTCCTATCTATTCCCAGACCTTACCGATGCGCAGCCATTCTTGGCATCGGATGAGAAAGAGGAGGTATCATCGGCCGCCAACCAGTAGTCTGACGACAGTACCCAGATCAGCCCAAGGAGGGCGGTCCCCACTGTTGCTGCCTACTCCGAGATCTCTAATGTCAGTGGTGGTGAAGGTGACGATGATGACGTGTCGATGGACGTCACGTGGGTTCCCACAAGAGAGGAAGAGGAGGGGAGTTCAGAGGGAGAGATGGAGCAGCAGATAGGGAGGAGAAGAAGGAGAAGCAGGCTGAACTCGCAGTGCACAGGAGGCAAAAAGCAGACTGCAAATGTATCTAGAGCGAGCCATCCACCATGCACGGTCACATCTTGCACTCCGAGGATGCCGGAACATGGCTCCACAGTGTGGGCTTTTTTTAACGTGTCAGCTACTGATAATAGTGTTGCCATCTGCAGCCTGTGCTGTCAACGCTAAGTCGCGGTAAGCCCAACACTCAATTAGGGACAACCGCCTTAAGAAGGCACCTGGCCTCCCATCACCAAGCCCAGTGGGAGCAACGCCATCAGAACCCACAAAGTCACACTCCATCCTCCGTCTCCTCCTTGGCTGACTCCTCCTTTTCCTTTGCTACCGCCTCTTCCGCTGCATCCCCCAAGCTCCCCAGAATCTATTCAACGTGCCAGGTGAGACGTTGCCATGCTGTGCTGCGGCTGTTGTGCCTGGAAGCCAAGAGCCGCACCGGTCCTGCACTGCTTTCAGCTCTGCAGTCACAGGCCAATCAGTGGCTAACCCTGCTCAATTTGACAGTTAGTAAAGTGGCGTGCGACAATGGTGCCAATCTGTTGAGCACGCTTAAGGCTACTTTCACACTAGCGTTCGGGGCTCCGCTTGTGAGTTCCGTTTGAAGGCTCTCACAAGCGGCCTCGAACGGATCCGTCCAGCCCTAATGCATTCTGAGTGGATGCGGATCCGCTCAGAATGCATCAGTCTGGCACCTTTTGTCCTCCGCTCAGCAGGCGGACACCCGAACGCAGCTTGCAGTGTTCGGGTGTCCGCCTGGCCGTGCGGAGGCAAACGGATCCATCCAGACTTACAATGTAAGTCAATGGGGATGGATCTGTTTGAAGTTGACACAATATGGCTAAATTTTCAAACGGATCCGTCCCCCATTGACTTTCAATGTAAAGTCAAAACGGATCCGTTTTTTTTTTTTTTTGTTCATGGTAATGCAAACGGATCCGTTCTGAACGGATCTAAGCGTTTGCATATAGGTGCGGATCCGTCTGTGCAGATACCAGACAGATCCGCACCTAAACGCAGGTGTGAAAGTAGCCTAAACAGGGCAAAATGACACATGTGCCGTGCATGGCACACGTCCTGAACTTAGTCGTGCAGCGATTCATTGCCAAATACCCTGGGGTCCAGGAACGTCTTGCGGCAGGCCAGAAAAATCTCTGGCTATTTTAGAAGATCTGACAAGACCATGGCTTGCCTTGCTGACGTTCAGTGGCGACACCACTTGCCCGTCAGACTTTTGATTTGTGACTGCCCGATGCGCTGGAACTCCACTTTATATATGCTTGATAGGCTGCTCAAGCAGAAACGTGCCGTTAATGACTACCTGTATGAACTCTGCGGCAGGACAGGTTCTGGGGAGCTTGGGTCTTTTTCACAGCACCATTGGCTGCTCATGCGCAACGCATGCAGACTTCTGTGGCCATTTGATGAGATCACCAAACTGGTCAGTCGCAGCCAGTGCGCCATCAGTGACATGTCTGAGACAAGTCAGCAGGAGTCTGAAGAGGAGTCAGAGGAGGATGGTGGCTGGGGGGAGGAGCAATAAGAGCAGGCTTTAAACTTTTCTGTCATCCCTGGTGTTTTCCGTGGCTGGGGGGAGGAGACCGAGGACGACATTCTCCTGGGTGATGAGGAGGAGCCAGGGCGCTCCACCGCTTCCAATTTAGTGCAAATGGGGCCCTTCATGCTCCAGTGTTCGAAGAGGGACCCCCGTATAAAAAGCCTAAAGTCCAAGTACCTGGTCGGGGGTGCAACGTACTTAGACCCCTGGTGCAAACACAGAATGGCGGACATGCTACCAGCATCACATAGGGCTGTCAGAATGGAGCATTTCCAGGCCTTGCTGTGAGAGATGCTGCATTCTGCTGTTGCGGGCACTGGCAAAGGAATTTCCACCCACAGCGAAACAGGTGCGGGTACCAATCCTACCGCGCCTGCACAAAGAGGGCAGTTTGAAGATGTGTTGGTCACTTTGGATATGAGATCATTATTGCAGCCAACCCATCGACAGCCGCCCTCTGGATCCAGCCTCAGGGAAAGTCTAGACTGACAGGTGTCCGACTACATCGGGTTAATGGCCGATGTGGACGCTCTGAGAAGTGAGGAACCCCTCGACTACTGGGTGTGCAGACTTGACCTGTGGCCAGAGCTGGCACAATTTACAATGGAACTCTTGGCTTGCCCCTCGTCGAGTGTCCTGTCCAAAAGGACGTTCAGCGCAGCAGGGGGGATCGTGACCGATAAGTGCACTCACCTAGCTCACGACAGTGTGGACTACCTCACATTTTTTTAAATTAATGAGGCATGGATCTCGGGGGACTTCAACACCTGTGATGTCCACGTGTAATTGAATTTCCCTATGCCAGCCACAGATATCCACCATCACACAGAACAAAGAATGGTCCTTGCCTTATGTATATACAGCGGCATAAAAAGCCTTTTATGTCAGGTGAATTCCTAATTTTGGGTGCCTGTACTGGCCAACAGCTACATATTTATGCTGTGACTGCCTAATGTACCTCCAGCCACACAATCCAAAGTTCTATGTTGTCAGGTGAATGCCTATTGGCTAATTTTTGGGGCCTATGCTGGCCGACAGTTACATATTTATCCTGTGACCGCCTAATGTACCTCCAGCCACACAATCCAAAGTTCTTTGCTGTCAGGTGAATGCCTATTGCCTAAATTTTGGGGCCTATAATGGCCGACAGTAACATTTTTATCCTGTGACCTTCTAATGCACCACCAGCCACAGAATCCAAAGTTCTTTGCTGTCAGGTGAATGCCTATTGCCTACTTTTTGGGGCCTGTACTGGCCGACAGTTAAATTTTTTATCTCTAGCCACATAATCACATCCCTGTCTCACTCCTCTGCCTCTCATTATGGTGGCATATGAAGCGCATTCACCATAAGGACCTTCTAATGTCACAGGGTTATGTGACTGTGCCCCTCACCCCGTACTGTGCCCCCTTATACCCTGCATTGTGCCCTCTTACCACACCCTGTGCAGTGCCCCTAGTCATTCCCTGTACTGTGCCCTCTTATACCCTTTTATCCGGTCGCGGTATGGCGGTGTTATCCGGTCACTGTAGAGAGGTTTTATCCGGCCAATGTATGGCAGTGGTATCTAATAACTGGATGGCCATAACTGTATCCCTTTCCCTGCCCACGCCATCCTTTTTTAGACCTGGCATGAGCGGGTAAAATATACAGATTGCGGGGGTAAGGATCTTTGCGCCACAATCTGTGTCAGAAATACGCCTAATATAGACATATTTCTATATAATAAATGACCACCTAATTGTATTATTCGGGGGTAGGGCTAATATCTTTATATTATATAGATTCTAGTGTATTATACTGTGCCCTGTATTTCCCAGTAGAAAATGATCCTTGATAAACATAGTCCTCATCCCTGACCACCAGGACCAGGTAGCTCTCTGTCAGTACATGGCGGCCTCCCCTCTCCACCACGCTGCTCCGCTGTGTACTGGTGCTCATTCTGATACGAGGGCTGGGTTCACATCCTATTTTTTCCATCCATTTAATGCATACCAAAAATGTATGCGTTAACAGATACGTCAGACTGAAAAAAAAATTTTACGTTGATGTATGCATTTTTTATGGACTCTGCAGGATACAAAATCGTGGAGTGCTGCACATTTGTGTACATCAAACCGATAGGAAAGAAAAAATTTGTAGGCTCCAGCAGGGCACATTTTTGAGAGTATCCCTTTAAGACGCATAAAAATGGCCCCTGATTAAAATACATATTTTTTGTGGGAATTTTTGCCAATTACCCCCCCCCCCCTCTAGTATATCACTGTCCATGTTGTGAGACTATTTGTATACTTCTAGTAACTGCTTGCTGGCTGCAAATATTACCTGAAGGTTTTTCAGGTTCTCCTGCCATTAAAGTGAATGGGGCCCACCGCAAATGCGCAGTTTGCGAACATTTGATCGCTGCGTTTGCGAATCGTCCTGGCCGATGTTCATCCATCACTACCTGGCACACATGCGCGACTACATGCTGCAGTGCCTGCGCAACGACCACCGAGTTGCCCACATTCTAACCAGTGCTGATTAATGGGTAGCCACCCTGCTGGATCCCCGCTACAAGGACAACGTACCATCTTTAATTCCGTCAATGCGCGTGTACAAGCGCACGCTGGTAGATGCGCTGCTGATGACATTCCCACCTGATAGCAGGGGCTTAGTGGAAGCACAAGGCGAAGGCAGAGGAGGAGGAAGTAGTCGCTAACGCAGCTGGAGCACCGCCAGCACCTCAGAAGGGAGGTTAGCATGGCTGAAATGTGGAAAAGCTTTGTAAGCACACCAAAACAACCAGCACCACCAGCTGATACGGAACGTCTTAACAGGAGGTAGCATTTCAGCAACATGGTGGAACAGTACATGTGCACACACCTACACGTACTGACTGATGGGTCTGCTCCATTTAACTTCTGGGTCTCCAATATGGGCACATGGCTTGAGCTTGCCCTTTACACCTTGGAGGTGCTGGCCTGCCCTTCGGCCAGTGTATTGTCCGAACATCTGTTTAGCACGGCAGGAGGGGGTTATCACAGACAAGCGCAGTCGCCTTTCCACAGCTAATGTGGACAAGCTCACGTTCATTAAAATGATCCAGGCAGGGATCCCACAGGACTTGTCCTTACCTTGTGCTGAATAGACAAGTATACCAGCTGCACCCAGCCATTGTTATACTCCAGCGCACTTTCTCTTTGCTTTCTCTTTTCCATTTCCCAATGTTTTCGGGCCTTCCCAAATTTATAAAAAATAAATAAAGGGAAAAAAAAAACTGTCTTGGCTATCTCCTTCTCCTCCACCGCTGCTTCCACCTACACCGCCTCTACCGCCTCCTCAACCTCCTACTCCACTTTGACCTCCACCTCCTAGCTCCAGATTATTATTATTTATTTATTTTCTATTCTACCGTGTGTTATTTTCAGTCATTTCCCTATCCACATATGCTTGCAGGGCAAATGTCCTACTCTTAGCCCCATTTTGCTTCCTTTTGCAGCCCTCTAGCCCTTACTATGACTATTTTACCATTTAAGTGTCTTGTTCATCTATACAAACAAGATGGGAATGTCCAGCCATCATACCGCTCAGGAAGGAGACTGGTTCTGTGTCCCAGAGATGACCGTGCTTTGATCCGACATATGCATCTCAACCCAAGAACAAAAGCAAAAGACCTTGTGAAGATGATGACGGAAGCTGATAAGATTGTGTCAGTATCCATAGTGAAACGAGTACTGTATCAACATGGGCTGAAAGGTCACTCTGCCAGGAAGAAGCCATTACCCCAAAAGAAACATACAAAAGCCAGATTAATGTTTGCAAATGCACACATGAACAAAGACCTACATTTGGAGACATGTCCTGTGTTCTGACAAAACTAAAATTGAATTTTTTGGCCATAATGACCATTGTTACATTTGGAGGAAAAAGGGAGAAGCTTGGAAGCCACGGGGGGCAGCATCATGTTGTGGGGTTGTTTTGCTGCAGGAGGGACTGGTGCACTTCACAAAATAGATGGCATCATGAGGAAAGAAGATTATGTGGAAATACTGAAGCAATATCTCAAGACATCAGCCAGGAAGTTATAGCTTTGGCGGAAATGGGTCTAAATGGACAATGACCCGAAGCATACTGACAAACTGGTTAAAAAGTGACTTAAGGATAACAAAGTCAATGTTTTGGAGTGGCCATCACAAAGCCCTGATCTCAATCCTATTGAAAATTTAATTGCAAAGCTGAAAAGGCAGGTGCGAGCAAGGCGACCAACATACATGGCTCAGTTACACCATTTTGTCAGGAGGAATGGGCCCAAATTCCGACCAACTATTGTGAGAAGCTTGTGGAAGGATATCCAAAAAGTTTGACCCAAGTCATACAGTTTGAAAGCAATGGTACCAAATATTAATGAAATGTAAGTAAACTTTTAACTTTGCAGAAAGTAATAAAAATGCCTTAAAACATTCTCTCTCTCTCATTATTCTGGCATTGGGCAAAGAAAAATAATTATGGTAATCCTAATTGACCAAAAACAGGAAAGGCTTATTCTGATTTCATGTCAGATATTGACAAAAACATGCATATGTGTCTTTTTATATAGTGTATGTAAACTTCTGGTTTCAACTGTATATACAGTACAGACCAAAAGTTTGGACACACCTTCTCATTCAAAGAGTTTTCTTTATTTTCATGACAATGAAGGCATCAAAACTACGAATTAACACATGTGGAATTATATACATAACAAACAAGTGTTAAACAACAGAAAATATGTCATATTCTAGGTTCTTCAAAGTAGCCACCTTTTGCTTTGATTACTGCTTTGCACACTCTTGGCATTCTCTTGATGAGCTTCAAGAGGTAGTCCCCCGAAATGGTCTTCCAACAGTCTTGAAGGAGTTCCCAGAGATGCTTAGCACTTGTTGGCCCTTTTGGGTTCACTCTGCGGTCCAGCTCACCCCAAACCATCTCGATTGGGTTCAGGTCCGGTGACTGTGGAGGCCAGGTCATCTGGCGCAGCACCCCATCACTCTCCTTCATGGTCTAATGGCCCTTACTTTCAAAGTTTTCCCAATTTTTCGGCTGACTGACTGACTTCATTTCTTAAAGTAATGATGGCCACTCGTTTTTCTTTACTTAGCTGCTTTTTTCTTGCCATAATACAAATTCTAACAGTCTATTCAGTAGGACTATCAGCTGTGTATCCACCTAACTTCTCCTCAACGCAACTGATGGTCCCAACCCCATTTATAAGGCAAGAAATCCCACTTATTAAACCTGACAGGGCACACCTGTGAAGTGAAAACCATTTCAGGGGACTACCTCTTGAAGCTCATCAAGAGAATGCCAAGAGTGTGCAAAGCAGTAATCAAAGCAAAAGGTGGCTACTTTGAAGAACCTAGAATATGACATATTTTCTGTTGTTTCACACTTGTTTGTTATGTATATAATTCCACATGTGTTAATTCATAGTTTTGATGCCTTCAGTGTGAATCTACAATTTTCATAGTCATGAAAATAAAGAAAACTCTTTGAATGAGAAGGTGTGTCCAAACTTTTGGTCTGTACTGTATATAAAAAAAAAAATACACGCAGCACTTCCAGTAGGTGAAAATAGTGGGATCCTTTTATTCACCCATGCAACCTTTCGATCCACTTGCTGGGACCATTTTCAAGCTGCATGGGTGAATAAAAGGATCCCACTATTTTCACTACTGGAAGTGCGGTGTATTTTTTTTTTTTATTGATCATCACTTTGGTAAAGTGCAATACCACTGGCACCCACTGCTACAAGTTGCTTCACAAGGTGTGCTGCCCTGAACTCCCAATAAATATATATATATATATATTTATACACACACACACATTCTATGATTTAAAGACCAAGCAACCTGCAAGCAACCTCACTCACTAAGAAATATGTAACTTACAGTATCAGGCTACTTTCACACTAGTGTTTTTACTGGATCTGGCAGGGTCCAGTAAAAATGCTTCCTTTACTGATAATACAACCATCTGCATCCGTTATGAACGGATCCGGTTGCATTATCTTTAACATACCCAAGACGGATCCGACATGAACTCCATTGAAAGTCAATGGGGGATGGATCAGTTTTCTATTGTGTCAGATTATGTCAGAGAAAACGGATCCATCCCCACTGACTTGCATTGTGGGTCATGACGGATCCGTCTTGCTCCACATCCCAGGACAGAAAACAAACCGCAGCATTCTGCGGTTTGCACTCCGGTATTAAAACGGAACGGAATGCATTTTGGAGCATTCCATTCTGTTCAGTTACATTTTGCTCCCAATGACAATGTATTGGGACAAAACGGAGGTGTTTCTTTTCTGGTATTGAGACCCTATGACGGATCTCAATACCGTAAAATATGAACGCTAGTGTGAAAGTAGCCTCAGATGTGGAAAAATTGGTTCAGTATTTAAATTTGGTTCTGAATCATAAACTGTCATGACTATAATCATGACTATAAAATAAGCCATGCTTCAAGGACTTGGATGCTCAAGAATAATATAATCAATGTTGATGTATGAAGCATAAAACGTTACAGGCAATAGCTAAATCCAACAACTCAGAAGGCAGTCACAAAAAGATCCAATCTAATAAAAGGCCATGACCAGCAGTAGGATATAACAAAAATAATAATGATCTATGACATGCCATAGCACAAGCCCTATATAAATCAATATAATGTCATTACATAGCTGCAGTATAAGCATATATACAGTATGTTAATCATATCATGATGTGCATACAACTGTCAAGAAAAAAAATTGAAGCAAATCCATGTGATTAAACAGTCCATAAACACATAAAGAATGAAATTGAACTCTTAAGAATTATTTCCTCTCTTTGCGTTTCTTACTTTTATACCATAAGAAGTTTGTAATTTCTGCTCTTTGATGCATATTTTCCACATTGTAGCGTACAAATTCTATATGTGTCCAAGGTTGACCATAGCCTCCACCCAGGGTTTCCAACGAGAATTTTTCTTTTTTCTGAACAACTTAACCCAAAATCGTGGACAGACAATATTTTTTTACGGACAAATTGGAAAACCATAATGAATGATAAAAATGATAAGTAATACATGACTATAGCTCAATATACTGATGACACCTCATTAACACCATTTGCTTTGAGCTGTAAAATGATGGTAATTACTGCCAAAATAATCTAATCAAGTACCACCACCCTCCAAAAAATCACGGACACATCTATTTTTTTTCACGGACACAGAAAAATAGTCACCTATTTTTACGGACTGTCCAGAAATTTCTGGACGGTTGGCAACTCTGCTTCCACCCCTTCTCACAGTCCTGTGTGCTGTTATAAAACACCCGACTGCCCTATTTGCAGTAGGATAGAGATTGTTAACTCTCACCCCATTGGCTATGCCCTGCCGTTTACCTGAAAATGGAAGAAATTAAAGGGTTTGTCTGGGATTTTCAGAAATTGACAGGAAATGTCATAAAAACCCTTACCCTTTACATATCTGTTCTATCCTCTGCTGCTCCAGTACCACCAGTCTAGTGACCCTCAGGCCTGCAGCAACTGCGGAGGCCAATCATTTGCATGTATTGCACTTAACCATTGATTGCCTGCAGTAGTCAAGTGAGTAATGTACAGTACATGATGTCATAACTGCAATATACCTGTAATCATTGGGCTAGTAATTAGTTTTCTATACCATTTCCTCTACTTAGGCCAATGTCGTAAAATCATCAACAACCATTTTAACCCATTGTGTTACAGGATTTCCCATTTTCTACAGGATTTTCTTAGATCGTTCATTTTAGCAACATACAGAAAATCTTGCAGGTTGAAGCCAATTTTCTTTTCTTATTTCATTCATTTCTAGCTTTAAAATTGATCCTTTTCTGAGACGTATCACTGGTCCCATTTCTACTAGGAATGAGGGGATGTATGTGATTTAAATTTTCCTTTGACTAAAAATGTAAAAGTTATAAAACAACTTTACCACATTTACTAAACTCTACCTTCAGAAACAACATGAAGTGTGTCAGTAATTTAAAACATCCTTCTACTCATGTGTATCTTCTTACATGAAGTGAATGTACACCGTCATTAATCATTACTGATCTAATTCCACCATAGATATTTAATAGTTATTGAATATTTTAGAAAGAGCTACTGCAGAGGAAGATTTTCCTGCAATAATCTACAGAGTATTAATGATAGTAATTAGAATTCCATTTAAACAGACATACAAGACAAATGGTAAGGGCAGAGGAAAGGATCAAAATCCCCAATTATTCTTCATTTTTGACAGCAAATGAGTTAACATACTTAGTTTGCTATGGGAAGAGAAATGCAATTTTATAAAAGAACATTACCTTATAAAATAAATTAAAACATGTATGTATTCCAGGTGTTATTAAAATATTATAGAGGGTCAAGAGTGATTCGATTAACAAGATAAAGCACATCTAGATAATATGGATTCTTTGTTATTCAGCACTGACCAATCGATGACTTAATTTATGGTATGAGAGACTAAACTTTACACAACATATAAACAAACGCAGAGTGAAAGGATTAACATTTTGCCTACTTTTGCATGACTTTATGTGTCATCGATGTGTGTGTATATATATATATATATATATATATATATATATATAAAAATAAAAAAATAGATGAGCAGCACACAAATCCAAGGTGGTGCAATTCCTTGAGACGGATCGCGGACTTTGATCCAACAGAGTATATGTAGAAAAAGAATCCAAGGCAGCACACAGATATCCGTGAAGAAAAAGGGTATTTTATTCACCCATGTGTAAACAGCAATGTTTCAGCTCTCTCTATGGAGCCTTTGTCAAGCCATGGCTTGACAAAGGCTCCATAGAGAGAGCTGAAACGTTGCTGTTTACACATGGGTGAATAAAATACCCTTTTTCTTCACGGATATCTGTGTGCTGCCTTGGATTCTTTTTCTACATATATATATATATATATGTATATATATATATATTAGTTTAGGGCTCATGCACACGTATATATTTTGCAGTCCGCCAAAAAAATGGAATGGACATGGAAAGAAAATACGTTTGTGTGCATAAGCCCTTAGCAATAGTATAGTGGAATTTGTGTGAGTAAAATATACAAACATACATACATTTTTTTATTTTAAAAATCTAGGTATTGGTTTTAGGTATATTTTGCATAGCATGTTTTTTTCCTGTGTAAAATATACAAACACCCAGATTTTTTTTAATTTATAAAAAAATGTAAAAAAATAAATAAAATTAAAATGTCCAACTTTCCTACACAATAGGTAGTTTAGCAGTAGGACCTACGCCACACTGAGATACCTTGACGAGGTGTGCAGGGCTCCGATATGTTCCTGACTGGAAGATATTGGCTAAAGTCTCAGCTTTTAACATTAGCGTGAGGGTCTAGCCAGTATGGTCAGTCGCATATTATTGTGGTGCACCTTTTTTCAGTGATTTATGTATTTTTATATTTTCATCCACACATTATTTCATCTTGTGTAGGATGTTTTTGTGGTGCATGTGGTCCGCTGCCAGCATTGTCCATTGTATGCATTTTTGCTGGGGATTGCCATTAGCAACGGATCACTTGCGGAGGAATTGCTGCCCCGATTATAAACACACTACAGTGTTTGGGGTTGAGCATTTCCTCCCTTTTTGGCCACTTTATTCATTGATTTTTCTTTACATGTATTGAATGTACTAATGCTTGTCATTGGTAACAATCTGGTGCACCTGGTAGCCTGTGATACATGGCTTGTTATAGGTGGGGTTTGCAGCCTCCTCCTCCCTCCCATTGTATTAGGGATCTTACTATGCAGGTATATAGGAGCTTGGCTGTGAGTCGGTCCTTAGCACCTATCAGACTGTGTTCACACATGATACGTAGTTTAGTGGTAGGACCCATGCCACACTGAGATACCTTGACGGGGTGCGCATGGCTCCTATATGTTCTTGACTGGAAGATATTGGCTAAAGTCTCAGCTTTTAACATCAGCCTAAGGGTCTAGCCAGTATGGTCAGTTACATATTATTGTGGTGCACCTTTTTTCAGTGATTTATGCAATGTCTCAGGAACCAATCCAATACAATATTGCGACATACTAGTGAAATCCTTAGGAGGCTTCAACCCACAACAGAACCAATGCTTGGTCACACGCAAACACATATATGATGGACAGCTTGCAAAGAGTATCGTAAAATGGCATTGTTTTGAAAAGCTGTTCATCTAGTGACACAAAAATCTGGATATTCCCTGCCAAGAGGACAGAAAAGTATTATTTCTTACTTGGTGAGATGGTTCCACTAAGACTTAGAAACAGGTCTGTAGTAGAGTTTTCTCTCCCCATCCCTAAGCTCTTTAATGCAAGGAAAGTAATACTAACTCATGTCAGAGTGAGGCCTCATGCACACGACCGTTGTTCTGGTCCGCATCCGAGCCGTAGTTTCTGTGTCTCTGGTGTGGACCCATTAATTTCAATTCACTCTGTGTGTGATGTCCGCATCCGTTGCTCCGTTCCGTGGCCCCGCCAAAAAAATATTACATGTCCTATTCTTGTCCGTTTTGCGGACAAGAATAGGCATTTCTACAATGGGCCGCCTGTTCCGTTCCGCAAATTACGGAAGGCACACGGACGGCTTCTGTGTTTTGAGGATCCGCAATTTGCAGACCGCAAAAAACAGAACGGTCTTGTGCATGAGGCCTGACACTGTTATATATAGCATCGGGTAAACACATGTTTGATGGCATTAACGAACAGTTTGCTTACAAAGAAACCACGCCATTGTATGTGATATGCTTTTTCATACTCCATAGCTCTCAAAAATTGTCCCTTATCAGAACCAGATAGTGGTTAAAAAAAACTGTGTTAAGGGAAAAAAAATTATACCCTGACAGGGTCACAATGCCTGCCAATATGAAACGCACAAGTGCTATTTGTCAGAAGAAAGAGTAACTTGTTGGGACCATGCCTCCAAACGATATGCCTTAACAGGGGCAAAATGCATGCACAAGTATTAATTCTCAGAAGAAAAAAGGTCTCATTCTGAACGAGCCTAGAAAAATTCTCCCATTAAATTAAGACCAGCAGCAGTACAGTCTGGATATGGAAAGGTTAGGGCAGTGGTGGCAAATGTATGGCATGGGTGCCAGAGGCGGCACTCAGAGCCCTCTCTGTGGGCACCCACACCCTGGAAAAAGTCTATGGGGTACCAATATGCCTTAGACTTTTCCTGCCATTCATCAGCACTATGAACAGCACAGGCAACGTACTGAATGTATGCAGGATATTATAGCTAAATGATAAAGTACATGGAAGATATACTATATTGGACTGTAGTATTCAGGTTAAAATGCCATGTTGGTACTTTGCGATAAATATGTGGGTTCTAGGTTACAGTTTGGGCACTCGGTCTGTAAAAGATTTGCATCACTGGGTTTGGGTAAAAGAGGAACATAGCCACAATAGTAGCAGTAGAAGAAGCAGCATAGCATGGGACATACAAGGCAGTAGAATGGGTGTTTATGGGTGAAGTAGTAGTGGTGGTAGTAGAAGTAGCAACAGTGGATGTGTAGCGTTAATAGTGGAGGCAGTAGGGGACTAGCATTGAGGAGTAACAGTTGCGCAGTGGCCACAGCAGTAGCCATATTGTACATGTTGGCAGGCAGGAAGACAGCAGTACTGGCATGATGGCAGCAGTGGCATGATGGCAGCAGCAGCACCAGAAAAAGCAGCAGTATGGAACATGATGGTAGGCAGCCAGGCAGACAGCAATGGTGGCAAGATGGAGACTCCATACTTGGATCAGTTTGACAAAAATTATGTTTTCAACATTGATGGAGGACAACTTTGTACGTTTGGCTGTCGCCACGTCCCCTGCAGCACTGAAGACCCTCCCCAAGATGACATTGAAGTATGGGCAAGAAAGAAGACAGGCAGCATACTGGGCCAGTTCCGGCCTCGGTTCTAGTCTACCTGCCCTGAAGTCTATAGAGAAAGTTAAAGAGAGCAAAAAAAAAAAAAAACAACAAAAGGGCGCTAGTCCACAAGATGAAATAAGATCAGATCAAAATAGAGACCCATAGGAATGGAGAACTGTTTAGCAGTTTTGAGATATAGCAGATAATACGATTCTAAACAAGAGAGAACCATACATAGGGATCTAGGTCAATGTATGTTGACTAGAGTTGAGCGAACACCTGGATGTTCGGGTTCGAGAAGTTCAGCCGAACTTTCCGGAAATGTTCGGGTTCGGGATCCGAACTCGACCCGAACTTCGTCCCGAACCCCATTGAAGTCAATGGGGACCCGAACTTTTCGGCACTAAAAAGGCTGTAAAACAGCCCAGGAAAGGGCTAGAGGGCTGCAAAAGGCAGCAAAATGTAGGTAAATCCCCTGCAAACAAATTTGGATAGGGAAATGAATTAAAATAAAAATAAAATAAATACAAATTAACCAATATCAATTGGAGCGAGGTCCCATAGCAGAGAATCAGGCTTCATGTCATAGCAGAGAATCAGGCTTCATGTCACCCACCACTGGAACAGGCCATTGTCAGATATTTTTAGGCCCCGGCACCCAGACAGAGGAGAGAGGTCCCATAGCAGAGAATCAGGCTTCATGTCATAGCAGAGAATCATGCTTCATGTCACCCACCACTGGAACAGGCCATTGTCAGATATTTTTAGGCCCCGGCAGACAGACAGAGGAGAGAGGTCCCATAGCAGAGAATCAGGCTTCATGTCTTAGCAGAGAATCAGGCTTCATGTCACCCAACACTGGAACAGGCCACTGTCAGATATGTTTAGGCCCCGGCACCCAGACAGAGGAGAGGTTCATTCAATTTTGGGTTGCCCCGCAATATAATGGTAAAATGAAAATAAAAAGAGGATTGAATGAGGAAGTGCTCTGGAGTACAATAATATATGGTTAAGGGGAGTTATAAATGTCAAATCTGCACAAGGGATGGACAGGTCCTGTGGGATCCATGCCTGGTTCATTTTTATGAACCTCAGCTTGTCCACATTGGCTGTAGACAGGCGGCTGCGTTTGTCTGTAATGACGCCCCCTGCCGTGCTGAATACACATTCAGACAAAACGCTGGCCACCGGGCAGGCCAGCACCTCCAAGGCATAAAAGGCTAGCTCTGGCCACGTGGACAATTTGGAGATCCAGAAGTTGAATGGGGCCGAACCATCAGTCAGTACATGGAGGGGTGTGCACACGTACTGTTCCACCATGTTAGTGAAATGTTGCCTCCTGCTAACACGTTCCGTATCAGGTGGTGGTGCAGTTAGCTGTGGCGTGTTGACAAAACTTTTCTACATCTCTGCCATGCTAACCCTGCCCTCAGAGGAGCTGGCTGTGACACAGCTGCGTTGGCGACCTCTTGCTCCTCCTCTGCCTTCGCCTTGGGCTTCCACTTGTTCCCCTGTGACATTTTGGAATGCTCTCAGTAGCGCGTCTACCAACGTGCGCTTGTACTCGCGCATCTTCCTATCACGCTCCAGTGCAGGAAGTAAGGTGGGCACATTGTTTTTGTACCGGGGATCCAGCAGGGTGGCAACCCAGTAGTCCACACACGTTAAAATGTGGGCAACTCTGCTGTCATTGCGCAGGCACTGCAGCATGTAGTCGCTCATGTGTGCCAGGCTGCCCAGAGGTAAGGACAAGCTGTCCTCTGTGGGAGGCGTATCGTCATCGTCCTGCGTTTCCCCCCAGCCATGCAGCAGTGATGGGCCCGAGATGCGTTGGGTGCCACCCCGCTGTGAACATGCTTCATCCTCATCCTCCTCCACCTCCTCCTCATCCTCGTCCTCCACATTTGTACCTGGCCTCTGCTGTTGCAAAAAACCTCCCTCTGAGTCACTTCTAAGAGACTGGCCTGAAAGTTCTAAAAATGACCCCTCTTGCTCCTCCTCCCCCTCCTGGGCCACCTCCTCTTCCATCATCGCCCTAAGTGTTTTCTCAAGGAGACATAGAAGTGGTATTGTAACGCTGATAACGGCGTCATCGCCACTGGCCATTTTGGTGGAGTACTCGAAACAGTTCAACAGGGCACACAGGTCTCGCATGGAGGCCCAGTTATTGGTGGTGAAGTGGTGCTGTTCCGCAGTGCGACTGACCCGTGCGTGCTGCAGCTGAAACTCCACTATGGCCTGCTGCTGCTCGCACAGTCTGTCCAGCATGTGCAAGGTGGAGTTCCACCTGGTGGGCACGTCGCATATGAGGCGGTGAGCGGGAAGGCCGAAGTTACGCTGTAGCGCAGACAGGCGAGCAGCGGCAGTATGTGGACGCCGGAAGCACGCACAGACGGACAGCACTTTATGCAGCAGCTCTGACATGTCGGGGTAGTTGTGAATGAACTTCTGCACCACCAAATTCAGCACATGCACCAGGCAAGGGATGTGCGTCAAACCGGCTAGTCCCAGAGCTGCGACGAGATTTCGCCCATTATCGCACACCACCAGGCCGGGCTTGAGGCTCACCGGCAGCAACCACTCGTCGGTCTGTTGTTCAATACCCCGCCACAACTCCTGCGCGGTGTGGGGCCTGTCCCCCAAACATATGAGTTTCAGAATGGCCTGCTGACGTTTACCCCGGGCTGTGCTGAAGTTGGTGGTGAAGGTGTGTAGCTGACTGGATGAGCAGGTGGAAGAAGAGGAGGAGGAAGCCGAGGAGGAGGAGGAGGCTACAAGTGGCAAATAATGTTGCTCTGCGATCCTTGGCGGCGGAAGGACATGCGTCAAACTGCTCTCCGCCTGGGGCCCAGCCGCCACTACATTTACCCAGTGTGCAGTTAGGGAGATATAGCGTCCCTGGCCGTGCTTACTGGTCCACGTATATGTAGTTAGGTGGACCTTGCCACAGATGGCGTTCCGCAGTGCATACTTGATTTTATCGGATACTTGGTTGTGCAGGGAAGGCACGGCTCTCTTGGAGAAGTAGTGGCGGCTGGGAACAACATACTGTGGGACAGCAAGCGACATAAGCTGTTTGAAGCTGTCTGTGTCCACCAGCCTGAATGACAGCATTTCATAGGCCAGTAGTTTAGAAATGCTGGCATTCAGGGCCAGGGATCGAGGATGGCTAGGTGGGGATTTACGGTTTCTCTTAAATGTTTGGAGATGGAGAGCTGAACGCTGCCATGTGACATGGTTGAGATGCTTGGTGATGGAGGTGGTGGTGTTTGTGCTACATCCTCTGTTTGCTGGGCGGCAGGTGCCATCGTTCCTCCAGAGGCGGAGGAAGAGGCCGAGGCAGCAGCAGAAGAGGTAGCAGTGGGAGCCTGAGTGAGTTCCTTGTTTTTAAGGGGTTTACTCCACTGCAGTTCATGCTTTGCATGCAGGTGCCTGGTCATGCAGGTTGTGCTAAGGTTCAGAACGTTAATGCCTCGCTTCAGGCTCTGATGGCACAGCATGTAAACCACTCGGGTTTTGTCGTCAGCACATTGTTTGAAGAACTGCCACGCCAGGGAACTCCTTGAAGCTGCCTTTGGGGTGCTCGGTCCCAGATGGCGGTGGCCAGTAGCAGGCGGACTCTCTTGGCGGCGGGTGTTCTGCTTTTGCCCACTACTCCCTCTTTTGCTACGCTGTTGGCTCGGTCTCACCACTGCCTCTTCCTCCGAACTCTGAAAGTCAGTGGCACGACCTTCATTCCATGTGGGGTCTAGGACCTCATCGTCCCCTGCATCGTCTTCCACCCAGTCTTCCTCCCTGACCTCCTGTTCAGTCTGCACACTGCAGAAAGATGCAGCAGTTGGCACCTGTGTTTCATCATCAGAGACGTGCTGAGGTGGTATTCCCATGTCCTCATCATCAGGAAACATAAGTGGTTGTGCGTTAGTGCATTCTATGTCTTCCACCGCTGGGGAAGGGCTAGGTGGATGCCCTTGGGAAACCCTGCCAGCAGAGTCTTCAAACAGCATAAGAGACTGCTGCATAACTTGAGGCTCAGACAGTTTCCCTGATATGCATGGGGGTGATGTGACAGACGGATGGGCTTGGTTTTCAAGCGCCATCTGTGCGCTTTCTGCAGAAGACTGGGTGGGAGATAATGTGAACGTGCTGGATCCACTGTCGGCCACCCAATTGACTAATGACTGTATCTGCTCAGGCCTTACCATCCTTAGAACGGCATTGGGCCCCACCAAATATCGCTGTAAATTCTGGCATCTACTGGGACCTGAGATAGTTGGTACACTAGGACGTGTGGCTGTGGCAGAACAGCCACGTCCTCTCCCAGCACCAGAGGGTCCACTAACACCACCACGACCATGTCCGCGTCCCTTACTAGATGTTTTCCTCATTGTTACCGTTCACCACAATAAGAAAAAAATTGTTTGGCTCAATTTATTGAATTCAAATTCAGGCCTTTTTTTACAGGCACCTAACACTATCTGGCTATCTACTTAGATACCGTATTACACTAATACAGGCACAGCAGTAACCACAGATTTAGCTGAATATAAATTGTAGGCCTAGTATAAATTCTGTCCGTAAATGTATACCTGTCATCCTAGTATGGATGACAGGTATACATTTACGGACAGAATTAGAATTGGAGATCCACGGTAGCGTTTGAAGTTATTGAGAAAGACCCTAACCGCACCTTCAATCTAATATACCCTTTTATGGATAAATTTAAACTTGGCCTGATACAGCAGAAACCACTTATTTTGGGAATTGCTAAGTTGGGAATTGTATTTCAACCCAGAACAAAAACTGTGATTTGTCGGACACTAAATAACTTTGCCAGGCACAGCAGTATTTACAGATTTAGCTGAATATAAATTGTAGGCCTAGTATTTAGGCGCTGGATGACAGGTATACGTTTACGGACAGAATTAGACTTGGAGATCCACGGTAGCGTTTGAAGTTATTGAGAATGACCCTATCCGCACCTTCAATCTAATATACCCTTTTATGGATAGATTTAAACTTGGCCTGATACAGCAGAAACCACTGATTTGGGGAATTGCTAAGTTGGGAATTGTATTTCAACCCAGAACAAAAACTGTGCTTTGGCGGACATTAAATAACTTTGCCAGGCACAGCAGTAACCACAAATTTAGCTGAATATAAATTTTAGGCCTAGTATTTAGGCTGTGGATGACAGGTATACGTTTACGGACAGGATTAGAATTGGAAATGCACGGTAGCGTTTGAAGTTATTGAGAATGACCCTATCCACACCTTCAATCTAATATACCCTTTTATGGATAGATTTAAACTTGGCCTGCTACAGCAGAAACCACTGATTTAGGGAAAACTTGGCCTGCTACAGCAGAAACCACTGATTTAGGGAATTGCTAAGTTGGGAATTGTATTTCAACCCAGAACAAAAACTGTGCTTTGGCGGACAATAAATAACTTTGCCAGGCACAGCAGTAATCACAGATTTAGCTGAATATAAATTGTAGGCCTAGTATTTAGGCGGTGGATGACAGGTATACGTTTACGGACAGAATTAGAATTGGAGATGCACGGTAGCGTTTGAAGTTATTGAGATTGACCCTATCCTCACCTTCAATCTAATATACCCTTTTATGGATAGATTTAAACTTGGCCTGATACAGCAGAAACCACTGATTTAGGGAATTTCTAAGTTGGGAATTGTATTTCAACCCAGAAAAAATATATCCTTTGCCAGACAGCAGACAGTATTGCAATTGGCTAGCCGCAGCTGAAACACCATATTTAGGGTACTGCTATTTTGGCAATTGTATAATTTCACCCCTCAATAAAATAGCAAGCACAGCCAAGCCCCTGATGTAGGATATAGCAAAAAACAAACAAACACACTATTGATGGTTAAATGTACTTGGTGGCAGCTTGTGCTGGCGCACCATAAGACACAAAATGGCCGCCGATCACCCCAGAAAAAAGTGACTGAAAAACGCTCTGGGCAGCCTTAAAACAGTGAGCAATTGAATAGCAGAGGTTGTATGATACACAACTGTACATCGATCACTTCAGTAAGTAAATGCCTGCCTAATCTGGCCCTAACAGCAGCAGCTGCATCCTATCCCTACACTGATCAGAGCAGAGTGACGTGTGGCGCTACGTGACTCCAGCTTAAATAGAGGCTGGGTCACATGCTGCACTGGCCAATCACAGCCATGCCAATAGTAGGCATGGCTGTGATTGCCTCTTGGGGCAAGTAGTATGACGCTTGTTGATTGGCTGCTTTGCAGCCTTTCAAAAAGCACCAAGAAAGCGCCGAACACCGAACCTGAACCCAGACTTTTACTAAAATGTTCGGGTCCGTGTCACGAACACTCCAAAATTCGGTACGAACCCGAACTATACAGTTCGGGTTCGCTCATCCCTAATGTTGACCTGAAAATCAGTGCATATCCATCTATAAAAGCATTATAAAATGGCTAAAAGCATCAATACAGTCCTGATCAAAAGTTTAATTGTGTTTTGGTGTGGTCCTAAACTTTTGATCAGCTGAAAAACAGCCTGTTTAAGTTTATTCGTTGTTTTCATTAAATTGAATGCTCAAAAAATATTTGATCTCACTCCCATTTCTTCTTATTGCATGTTGAAGCTCTACTTGGAACCTTGTTAAGATCCAGCCATGTTAAATATGATTTTTTGCCATTTTTCAAGTGGTCTTAAACTTTTGATCAGGACTGTATAAGTAGATAACATATGTGCATATGTAACTCACTTTACAAGGGGAGATAGTCTATGGGATGAAGCATGTGTTGCTCTATTATAACACGTAACACGAAAGAGATCGTTAGTACAACTTCGCATGAGAGATTTACCCTTAAACATGAGATGAGTTCTGGGTCTGTTAACATTATTTATCTACTCCAATGCCAATGCAATTTGCAATATGTGGGTAGGACGACTATTTCTCACCTGTTTTTTTTTACTGCTTCCGCTGTTTTCTTTACATATTCCCCGTTTCTTTTACATATCCCCTATTTTTTTTTTACATATCCCCCTTTTTTTTTTTACATATCCCCAATTATTTTTACCTATAGGTTTCCTTGTACGATCAACTCCTTGCCTTTTTATTCTACATATGTTTTATATTCATACTGTATATTCTACAGAACGATTATGTACCATTATACACAGCTGATCCTAGTTCCATATAGCAAAGAATGCCCGCAAATTACCGCTAGCCTCGCCCCCTCGAACACTCCGAAATTTCTAGTCCCTCTTGTCAGTTTGCGTGGTTCACGCAGGCTTAGCAACAATGGGGCGGTTCCCAGCAGCACGTACCCGCTGGGACCCGGATGTCATGTTTTTTTGCGGTCCACGGATGCGTTCTAAAAACAGGAAGTTCCTAGAAGCACTTACCCGCCAGGAACTAGATGTCACGTGCTTTTTGTGGTCCATGGATGCGTTTCAAAGACTGGAAGTAGTATCACTTCCTGGTCTGTAACAGACGGAGGCCCTTATCGGCTTTAAAGATAGTCCAGGTACGATCCACTGTATATTTATATCTGAAGGGGACACACACACCCTCACCATCCTATGTCCCTATAAAAATCCTATAAAAATCCTATTTTTATATTTCTTACACATAATTGGACCAGGAACACTCCGAAACCGGAAGTGACGTTTGCTCCTGTTCCCTCTCCACGATGTGCTTTTCGAAATTGGCATATTACACAGATAAGTAAACAAAAAGACGTACCTGTAGGTTTTATATATGTCTTTTATGTTCTGTGTATACTGTTTGCTCCTGAGGAAGGGGGTATTCTTGTAAACCCCCAAAACAGCATTTTACCACTTGTCTATTAAACTATTAGTCCTATTTTCTTTTTTCCTCCCCTGTGGCGCCCGGTAGTTACTCCTAACACCTCTTTTGGACTTTGTCCAGAGGAAGTGTGTGACTAACACTCTTTTTTGGGAACTGTGTTCCCTCTCTCTCTTTCCCTGCTGAAGTCTGCTGATTTTTTGACCCCGGACCCGAACCCGAACTTTTCAGTAAAAGTTCGGGTTCGGTGTTCGTCGATTTAATGTTGCTTTATGAAAGTCTGCAGAGCAGCCAATCAACAAGCGTTTAACTTGTGTGCCCTTAGAAGCCATCACAGCCATGCCTACTAATGGCATGGCTGTGATTGGCCAGTGCAGCATGTGACCCAGCCTCTATATAAGCTGGAGTCACGTAGAGCTGCACGTCGCTCTGCTCTGATTAGTGTAAGGATAGGATGCTGCTGCTGTGAGGGAGAGAATAGGACAGAATCTTTAATCTGAAGTGCTTGTTAACACAGC
Organism: Bufo bufo; assembly: GCF_905171765.1. Classification (NCBI taxonomy): domain Eukaryota; kingdom Metazoa; phylum Chordata; class Amphibia; order Anura; family Bufonidae; genus Bufo; species Bufo bufo. Next base: position 466,983,019 of record NC_053392.1, on the reverse strand, counting down.
GATCTACCTAGATTTTGTTTTGTGGGTGCAGTGCACAATATTTTTACCCTGCCCTAAGCCCAGTGACACAGAAAAATAACTTTTATCTGTCTGTTAGTTAGGTTGGTGGCGGTGACCATTTTATGCAAGTTCTGTGCACCAGCACAGCATATGTGCATTTGTGACAGTCAAATAGAAGTTTGAAATACTGCAATTATAATCTGGGTTTAAAAAAAATCACCCATTTTTGGCAAGACCCTAGATATGTGGCCTTTGCAGCATTTGTCAGTGTGCAATTTAAGCTTGAAATACTGCAATAATTTTCTAGGTTTTAAAAAACACCCCTTTTTAAGCAAAATACATCTGTCAGTGTGAAATACAAGTATTATATACTGCTGTCATATTCTCTTATTAAAAAAAACACCCATTTAGGGCAAAATCCTAATTTTGCGGCATTTGCTGCATCTGTCATTGTTAAATACAAGCTTGAAATACAGCAATAATTTTCTGGGTTTAAAAAATCACCCCTTTTTGGCAATACCCTCTATTTGGGGCCTATGCAGCATTAATCAGTGTGAAATTTAAGCTTGAAATACTGCAATAATTTTCTGGGTTTTAAAAAACACCCTTTTTGGGCAAAATACTAAATTTTACAGCCCTTGTTGCATCTGTCAGTGTGAAATACAAGCGTTATATATTGCTGTCATATTCTGTTATTAAAAAAAACACCCATTTAGGGCAAAATCCAAATTTTGCAGCGTTTGCTGCATCTGTCATTGTTAAATACAAGCTTGAAATACAGCAATAATTTTCTGGGTTTAAAAAAGCACCCATTTTTGGCAATACGCTGAAATACAAGCGTTAGACACTACTGTCATATTCTGTTATTAAAAAAATACCCATTTTGGGACAAATACAAAATTTACGGAGAATGAGGAGAGCGTAGAAAAAGGGACGTGGCCCCGGTCGTGGTGCTGCTGGTGGAGCTCCTGTTGCAGGGAGAGGACGTGGTCGATCTGTGAAAGCTACATGCACAAGTGAAACATCTTCCTCAGGTGCGAGTAGGCGACAGAACGTTCAGTGTAATTTGGTCGGGCCTAATGTACAGGCGATAGTAGATTGGGTTGCTGACAGTGCCTCCAGTTCCTTCACATCGTCTCCCACCCAGTCTCCTGCTGACAGATCACAGTTAGCACCTGCAGCCGATGTCCTTCAGTCTTTCACCTCACCCCCTTGCAAATCAGCCAAGCAGTCTGAGCACAAGTCATGCAGCAGTCTCTTCTGCTTTTTGATGACTCTGCTAGCAGGGTTTCCCAGGGCCATCCACATAGCCCTGCACCAGAAGTGGAAGAGATTGAGTGCACCGATGCCCAACCACTTAGGTTTCAAGATGAGTACATGGGAGGACCACCGCAGCACGTATCGGATGATGACCAAACACAGGTGCCAACTGCTGTGGCTTTCTGCAGTGTGCAGACCGACCATGAGGGCAGGGGTGAAAACTGGGAGGAAGATGATGTGGAGGACAATGAAGTCCTCGACCCCACATGGAATCAAAGTCATGCGAGTGACCTGCGTACTTCTGAGGAAGAGGTGGTGGTGGTTGCACAGAGCTAGCAGCACAGCAGAAGAGGGAGCAGGGTGCAAAAGCATAGCGGCCGTCCCCTAGACAGTACGCCTGCTACTGCCCAACGCAGCAAGGGACCGAGCACACCAAAGCCAGCTCCAAGGAGTTCCCTGGCGTGGCAGTTCTACAGACAATGTACTGACGACAAGACACGAGTGGTTTGCACGCTGTGCAATCAGAGCCTGAAGCGAGACAAAAACCGTCTCAACCTGAGCACAACCTGCATGACCAGGCATCTAAGTGCAAAGCACGAGCTGCAGTGGAGTAGACAACTCAAAAACTAAAAAAGGTCTCTGGCTCCTCCTGCTTCCTCTTCTGCTGCAGTCTCGGCCTCTTCATCCACCTCTGGAGTGACAGTGCCACCTGCCCCCCGCAAACAGAGGATCTGCCAGCAACACCAACACCTGGGTCACCAAGCATCCCCACAATTTCCCACGGAAGCGTTCAGCTCTCTATCTCCCAAACACTGGAGCGGAAGAGAAAGTACCCCCCTACCCACCCACGATCCCTGGCCCTGAATGCCAGCATTTCAAAATTTCTGGCCTTTGAAATGCTGTCATTCCATCTGGTGGAGACAGAGAATTTTAAAAGCCTTACGGCGGTGATTGTCCCACAGTACGTCATGCCAGGCCGCCACTATTTTTCCAGGCGAGCCATCCCTTCCCTGCACAACCAAGTGGGGGACCAAATCAGGTGTGCACTGCGCAACACCATCTGTGGCAGGGTCCACCTAACTACGGATACATGGACCAGTAAGCACGGTCAGGGACATTATATCTCCCAAACAGCACACTAGGTAAATGCAGTGGCGGCTGGGCCTGAGGCGGATAGCAGTTTGGCGCATGTCCTTCCACCTCCGAGGATTGCAGGGCGCTTCTCTGTGCCTCCTGTTGCTTCTTCCTCTTACTCCACTTCCTCATCCTCTACTGCCTCCTCATCCGGTCAGCGTAACACCTTCACCACCAACTTCAGCACAGCCAGGGGTAAACGACAGCAGGCAGTTTTAAAACGTATTTGTTTGGGGGACAAACCCCACACCGCGCAGGATCTGTGGACAGGCATGGAACAACAGACCGATGAGTGGTTGGTGCTAGTGAGCCTCAAGCCCGGCCTGGTGGTGTGCGATAATGGGCGAAATCTGGTAGCAGCTCTGGGACTAGCCAGTTTGACGCACATCCCTTGCCTGGCGCATGTGCAGAATTTGGTGGTGCAGAGGTTCCTTAAAAATTACCCCGATATGTCAAAGCTGCTGCAGAAAGTGTGTGCCGTATGTGCGCGCTTTCGGTGTTCTCACCCTGCTGCTGCTCGTCTGTCAGCGCTGCAGCGTAACTTCAGCCTTCCCTCTCACCGCCTCATATGCGACATGCCCACAAGGTGGAACTCCACCTTGCACATGCTGGCCAGACTGTGCGAGCAGCAGCAGGCGATAGTGAAGTATCAGCTGCAGCACGCACGTGTGAGTCACTCTGAGGAAAACCACCACTTCACCACCAATGACTGGGCCTCCATGCGAGACCTATGTTCCTATTGTGCTGTTTCGAGTACTCCACCAACATGGCCAGTGCCAATAACGCCGTTCTCAGCGTTACTATCCTACTTCTATGCCTCCTTGAAAAACGCTTCTGGCGATAATGGAAGAGGATGTGGCACAGGAGGAGGAGGAAGAGGGGTAATTTCATAGGGTTTCCGGTCAGTCATTCACAAGTGGCTCCGAGAGTGGGTTCCTGCACCCACAAACTCCAGGTACACAATTGTCCAGCCAGGGCACAGTTCTGGAGGATGATGAGGTGGAGGAGGGGATGGAGGAGGAGGAACTGTGTTCACAGCAGGGTGGCACCCAAACCAGCTCATGGCCATCACTGGTGCGTGGCTGGGGTGATACAGAGGACACAAATGATACACCTCCCACAGAGGACAGCTTTTCGTTGCCTCTGGGCAGCCTGGCACACAGTGTCTCTGCAACGACCGCCGAGTTGCCCACATTTTAAGTTGTGCTGATTACTGGGTGGCCACGCTGCTGGATCTCTGTTACAAGGACAATGTACCGTCCTTAATTTCGTCACTGGAGCGTGATCGTAAGATGCGCGAGTACAAGGACACTCTGGTAGATGCTCTGCTGGTGGCATTCCCACCTGACAGCGGGGGCACAGTGGAAGCACAAGGCGAAGGCAGAGGAGGAGGAAGAGTTCGCTAACACAGCTGGGGCACCACCAGCACCTCAGAAGGCAGGGTTAGCATGGCCGAAATGTGGAAAAGCTTTGTCAGCACGCCACAACCAGCACCACCAGCTGATATGGAACATCTTAGCAGGAGGCAACATTTCAGCAACATGATGGAGCAGTATGTGTGCACACGCCTACACGTACTGAATGACGTGTCTGCCCCCTTCAACTTCTGGGTCTCCGAATTGGGCACATGGCCTGAGCTTGCCCTTTACGCCTTGGAGGTGCTGGCCTGCCCTGCAACCTGTGTATTATCTGAACGTGTGTTTAGCACAGTAGGGGGCGTTATCACAGACAAGCGCACAGCCAATTTGGACAAGCTCACATTCATTAAAATGAACCAGGCATGGATCCCACAGGACTTGTCCGTACCTTGTGCAGAATAGACATGTATACCGGCCTTACCCAGCCATTGTTATACTACAGCGCAATTGCTAATTTTTGTATTTTTGATATTTCCCACTCTTTTGGGGGTGTACCTTAATAAAAAATAAAAAAAACATTTAAACCAAAAACCAGTGTTGGCTACCTCGTCCTCCTCCACCGCTGCTTCCACCTACACCACTACTTCCACCGCCTCCTCAACCTCCTAATCCGTATGGACCTCCACCTCATACATGAAGATAATTTTTTTTTAATTTGTACTTATTTGATTTTATGTCATTTCACTAATTTATCTGTTGAATTTTTGGTTGAAATTCACCAATTTTTCGCTGTGATATACCCCTTCTCTACCTATTAGACAGGTAAACAAATTTCACAAATTTGTCTGTTAAATTTTTTGATGAAATTCACCATTTTTTGGCTGTGATATACCCCTTCTCTACCTAGTAGACAGGTAAACAAATTTCACAAATTTTTCTGTTACATTGTCGGGTGAAATTCACAAATTTTTGGCTGTGATATACCCCTGCTCTACCTACTTGACAGCTTAATACATTTCACTAATTTTTCTGTTACATAGTCGGGTGACATTCACACATTTTTGGCTGTTATATTGTCACGGCGGGGAGTGGGGGAAACCCCCCACCGTGCGGTGTCAGAGGGTAAAGGGGATCAGCCTGGCCAATAAGGGAGCTAGTCACCTCCTACAACATCCCTAATCCTCTGCCTGACTCCTCACCATATGAGCGGACCCCGATGGTAGGACGACTCATACTCAGGATACCTGGAGACCCTAAGTCGCCCTGGTAATCCCTCACCAAGGAGCAGGGAAGAGACGACCTGTTCAACCCAGTCATGGAGGAACAGGAGTCTCTTTCTGAGGCCAGGCTGCAAGGAGAGGGGAACACATACAGCTATAGAGATGGCAGGTAAGCGAGACTAGTAACACACTTACCTGCCACAGACACACTGACTGGAACCTGTGCACAAGTGCTGGTGTCCACACCAACATTAAAAGGACACAGCACACACCACAAACCACACAGGGACCCAGGACACCCATAGCTGCAATAAACATAAGACACCATAAGAACATCTTCTTAACATCTTCTATCTTCTATGACCACAAGGGTGGCCCTCACTGGACAGATAGAATATGCCAGGAAGATAGCTCCAGCATACACCATGGCTGGAGTACCCCTCAGCTTCAGGCATCCAGCAGAGGCTAAATAGCCCAAGCAGCCACACCCACACACACATAAACCCAGTGTTAAAACACTAGGAAGGGAGTTAACCCTTCCAACACCAGACAAGGGGAGGAAGCCACTTAAAGGGGAAGTGCACACACAAGCAAAGAAAAGCTACACGTGGCCGCAGGCAACAACATGCGTGGCAACCATGTCACGGCAATCACCCAGAAGGCCGAGGCACTGACACTGCATGCACACACAGCAACACGTTGCCGCGGGCAACCGCAAGTGTAGCAACAGTGTCACAGCGCACACCATAGACCGTGACAGATATACCCCTGCTCTACCTAGTTGACAGCTTAATACATTTCACAAATTTTTTTGTTACATTGTCAGGTGACATTCACCAGCTTTTGGCTGTGATACACCCCTGCTCTACCTAGTAGGCAGGTTTATCAATTTCACAAATTTTTCTGTTACATTCTTGGGTGACATTTTAAATTTTTTGCCGTGAATAAACCTCTGCTCTGCATAAGTGACAGGGACAGAAATTTTAAAAATCATCTGTTCCATTGGTGGGTGACTTTAACCCATTTCTGGCAATGAAAAACCCGTGCTCTGCATAGGTAACAGGGACTTAAATTTCGAAAATTTGTCTTTAATTAGCCTTTCGTTCAATCCTTCTGCTTTAATAACTTGTCCCACATTTCCGCTCGATCACATTGCAGCCATTGACCTCCCTTGGATGTGGTCTCCCTTTCTCACGCTCCCTCTCCGGTGTGGAACCCTGAATCGCCGCTAACCGTGATCAACATGGTAGGCGCAGAAAAGAACATCGAAAGTTGATAGAGAAGATATCCAATTGGATTGTGGACGTCACGGGCAGAAGTTATCTAGAGTCAACAAAGCGGCAGCAGCGCCTCTCCTGTCTAACGTTCCCAAATCCAAAATACTCCAGTGACATTCCCTATAATTTTTTATTAATCATTCCAATAACAGGGCATCTTTAAAGTCCTGTATTGTTATTTATTGTCACTACCTCCCCGAGTCGGGAGTGGGCAATTGCAGTGTTCCCCCTCCTTTCATTCGATCCTTCCACTTTGATAACTTCTCCCACATTTCCACTCGATCACATTAAATTTCATACATTGACCTCCCTTGGATGTGGTATCCTTTTCTCACGCTCCCTCTCAGGCTTGGAACCCTGATTTGCCGCTGACCGTGATCAACATGGTAGGCGCAGAAAGGAACATTTAAAGTTGATAGAGCAGATATCCAATTGGATCGTGGACATCACGGGGACGTGCGACATGGTGGAGCAGTATGTGTGCACACGCCTACACGTACTGACTGATGGGTCTGCCCCCTTCAACCTCTGGGTCTACAAATTGGGCATATGGCCTGGACTTGCCCTTTACTCCTTGGAGGAACTGGCCTGCCTTGAACGTTTGTTTAGCATGGCTGGAGGGGGTTATCACAGGTTATACTTCCCAATGTTTTGGGGTGTAGCCGAATTTAAACAAAAAAAATACAAAATAAAACCAAAAAGCAGTGTAGGCTACCTCCTCATCCTCCACCGCCGCTTCCACCTACACCGCCACATCCACCACCTCCTCAACCTCCTACTCCATATGGACCTCGACCTCCAAGATCAAGATTATTATTTTTTATTTTTACGTATTTTATCTTATTGTAAGTCATTTCCCTGTCCACATTTGTTTGCAGAACACTTGCCATGCTCTTAACCACATTTTGCTGCCATTTGCAGCCCTCTAGCCCTTTCCATTGCATTTTTACAGCCATTTTAGTTCTCCAAAGTTCGGGTCCCCATTGACTTCAATGGGGTTCGGTTTAGGGGTCAAGTTCGGTTCAAGTTTGGGTCCCAAACTCAAACTTTTTTGTGAAGTTCGGCCGAACCCGTCGAACACGAACATTCAGGTGCCCTCTCAACTCAAATCATGATTGGTTCCTTGGCCTTCCTCTGAACTCCCTAATCTGTATTTTCCCCGACTGCTATGTCACTGCCCCCAACACCAATACCATGGCTACAGGTGCCAATATTACCACCATCACAGCTATACATGGAATCACCCTTCTCCTCTTGATTGTCCCCATGGAGACTTTGTTGAGTGTGATGCGGTTTTGTTGCCTCTTCTTAGGAAAAAAAGAAGGCGTCCCATTAGGAAGGGGCAAGGAAAACAGAGAGGCCGGCACTGAAAGGCCTTTCTGAAGTCAGGGAGAACTTTGGCCTACTAATACATCTGGCCAGATAGCTGTTACTGCTACTAGTACAACTGCAAAAAAAAAGGGGGTCAGTCAGCACATCACAATGTGCAGGTGCACGATGCCATGGCTAGAAACACAAAGAAAAAAAGACAACAGCACTCCGCAAACACAAATAAAGTACAATAATGCCATAATTATAGAAAACATTCTGGTGCTAATGCTACGCTTATTTTACAAATTTGAGATTCTTGGCAAATACATTTTGTACAAATTTTTTGGGCCCGTCTGCAAATGTCAAGGGAATCACTATAAGACGGGAACCTAACACTAAATACTACCTGTTATGTTTGTAACAAGTGAGGTAGGGGGCGGCACCAATCACAGCGGCTAAGCGCACTAAGATCCAGTGCTGTACGTGGCTGGAGAGGACACACACAGCGGCGGTGCTCAGCTATGCAGGTGCGATGCAAGTACGAGGTAATGTAGAACAGAAGAAAGTAGCGGCACTCACCAGTGTGTAGTCAGGATATTCAGCTTTATTTAATCCAGGGTTACATCAGGCAGGGGGCAGACGATTCAAGACACGCATTGATCAGCGGCGGCCGTTTCGCGCTAAATGCGCTTCATCTGGCTGTGCGTCAATGCGTGCTAGCACACCACTCCTTTTAAATGCTGGCGTGGACCGTTGCCATGGAGACTGACAACCCGGGCCGCATCAGCAAAGAGGAGGTGGCTAAAGCGAAACACATATATAAGAACAATATAAAAACAATACAAATGCAATATCCAAGGAATGAACATAGATTGTGCAGTAGAAAAATGTGTACATTTAAGGACATCACAGAAAAGGACTCAGATCGTTTCTGTCCTTGAGTCCTAATTCCCCTAAGGCATGGGTACGTAATATCCAATTAGCTTCTCTCCGCAACAAGAGGCGGTGTCTGTCTCCCCCTTGGGGGGGGGGGGGCAGACACAATCTCCAAGCCAGAGAAAGAGATACAGCTGGTATCACCATTGTGGAAACTTCTAATATGTTCTATCAATCTAGGACAACCTTTACCTGTCTTGATAGAATTAAAGTGTTCTCTCACTCGTTCATAAAGACATCTGATAGTTTTACCGATGTAGAAACGTCCACATGTGCACAATAATAAATAAACTACATAAGTACTACGGCAGTTAATGAAGGCATTGACTGTATGCCGGATACCGGCAAATTCAATGCTCTTCTTCTGCGAATTATTAGTGCACAGTTAACAGTTTCCACACCGGTAATTGCCTTTGGGTAGACTACTCTTGAGCCAGTTCTTACTGCTATCTTTTTGGAGCCTACTCCTGACGAGTTTGTCCTTAATAGTGTGACTCCTTCTGAATGAGACAAGAGGTCTCTGTCCAGTCAGCTCACTCAGAGTTGCGTCCCTCCTCAAAACATCCCAGTTCTTAAATATGACTGATCGGATACGATCAGCCATAGGGCTGTATTTGAAGGAGAACGCAAATCTGTTGCCCTTAATTGGATCCGCACCATTACCTTTTTTCCGGTTATCACCCCTTAAAAGAAAATCCTGTGAGAAATTCTCCTCCACTCTTTCCATATCCTTATTTAAAGCCTCCTCAGGGTAGCCTCTTTTTACTAGACGTTGTTTGAGGTCTCTGGCCTGTCTATGATAGCCGCTGTCTTTGCTGTTTATACGTCTAAGTCTAATGAACTGTCCGTATGGTACGGCTTTTTTGACACTGCCTGGATGGAAGCTGTCGTGGTGGAGCAAGGAGTTCGTCGCCGTGGGCTTACGGAAGCCCTCCGTGACCAACTCGTCGTCCACCACCAGGACAGCCACATCCAGAAACTCCAACTTATTTCCTCCAAAATTCATGGTGAAGGTCATGCCCATGTCATTCTTGTTTATATAGTTAACAAATTCATTGCACTCATCTTCTGTACCTTCCCAGACTATAAATATGTCATCTACAAAACGTAAATACGTTTTCAATTTAGAGAGGAAAGGATTGTTAACAGAGTAGACATATCTATCCTCTAGTCTGGAAAGGTACATATTAGCAAAGGTGCAGGAGACGGGGGTCCCCATAGCCGTGCCCAGCTTCTGCCTAAACCACTCGTCACCAAACTGAAATACGTTGTTGGTTAAAATAAACCTGAGAGCCTCCCCTACGAACTCGCAATAAATAGGGCTTTTACCTAGGTTCGCCACGATGTCAAGGATCGCCTCCACACCGGCATCATGAGGGATGCGGGTGTAGAGGCTCTCCACATCGAGGGATACCAGTTGGTAATTTTTCTGCCAATAGGTCTCTTTCAGGGCCAATAAGAACTCATTGGTAACCCTGAGGTAAGCGGGGGCGCTGCTAAGTACAGGTCGAAGGAGCCAATCCACATATTTGGATAAAGGTTCAGTCACTGAGCCAATCCCCGCGACGATGGGACGTCCCGGAGGGTGACTCAGCGACTTGTGAACCTTTGGGAGGAAATACCAAGAAGGTTTGGCTGGAGATAACGGGACAAGTTTGTCCAACATGTTTTTGGGTAAAAAACCGATCTCCACATATTTCTTGACGAGGGATTGCAACAGTCGCTGGGCATTAGGCAGGGGGTCCCCCCGTAACCTTTCATAGACCTCGGTGTCACCCAACTGTCTATGGGCTTCGCCAACATAAAATGCCCTAGACATGAGGACGACATTGCCCCCCTTGTCCGCTGGTTTCACTATTATGTCTTCCTGTGAACGTAGCCACTGTAGGGCTTTTTGTTCCTCAATAGTAATATTGGGTTGAGCAGTAGAGTATATCACCGCTTTGATATCCCTCATGACTTGATATTGGAAGATATCAATGCTACTCCCAGCGGGCATGGGTGGGCAAAAGGTGGATCTAACTCCACCAGTGAAAGGATCCACGGAGGCGCCAGCTGAGGGCGTCTTGGGAGTATCCATTCCAGTAAGGAATTCCAGGCAGGCTCGTTCATCTTCATTAAATTTATTAGACACTTGAAAGGCCCCAGAGTCAAGCTGGAGTGGTGACTCTCCCAGGGTAGTAGGTAGCTTCTGTGGGGTGTCCCTAAAGAGCTTGTGTAGATACAATTTACGGGTGGCTTTGAACAAATCAACCTCAAAAGCTACAGGATCAAACCTTTCGGTTAAACTGTAACCAAGTCCCTTGTTAAGGATTTTCATACAACCAGGTGGTAACAGGCGGCCTGTTAGATTGATCACCAGGCTCTCATCAGGACAGGGGAGGCTGTCTACTTTCTCCAAGAGACTTGTTTCTTCTCCCTTCCTGATTTTCTGATCCCTGGGGGAGACAGACACCGCCTCTTGTTGCGGAGAGAAGCTAATTGGATATTACGTACCCATGCCTTAGGGGAATTAGGACTCAAGGACAGAAACGATCTGAGTCCTTTTCTGTGATGTCCTTAAATGTACACATTTTTCTACTGCACAATCTATGTTCATTCCTTGGATATTGCATTTGTATTGTTTTTATATTGTTCTTATATACAGTCATGTGAAAAAATTAGGACACCCTTTGAAAGCATGTGGTTTTTTGTAACATTTTTAATAAATGGTTATTTCATCTCCGTTTCAACAATACAGAGAGATTAAAGTAATCCAACTAAACAAAGAAAACTGAAGAAAAGTCTTTTCAAGATCTTCTGTAAATGTCATTCTACAAAAATGCCTATTCTAACTGAGGAAAAAGATAGGACACCCTCACATGTATTCCCTCTTAAATTGGCTCAGATCTCACACAGGTATATCACACCAGGTGCACATAATTAGTAGATCGTTACTCTGCATGTTGAATGAGGCTTGCCCTATTTAAACCTCAGACATTTAGTTTGGTGTGCTCCTGACTGTTGAAGTGAGAGTGAGCACCATGGTGAGAGCAAAAGAGCTGTCAGAGGACTTCAGAAAAAAGATTGTAGCAGCCTATGAGTCTGGGAAGGGATTTAAAAAGATCTCAAAAGATTTTGAAATCAGCCATTCCACTGTCCGGAAGATAGTCTACAAGTGGAGGGCTTTCAAAACAACTGCCAACATGCCCAGGACTGGTCGCCCCAGCAAGTTCACCCCAAGAGCAGACTGCAAGATGCTAAAAGTGGTATCCAAAAACCCTAAAGTGTCATCTCGAGAACTACAGCAGGCTCTGGCTACTGTTGATGTAGAAGTACATGCCTCTACAATCAGAAAGAGACTGTACAAGTTTAACTTGCATGGGAGGTGTGCAAGGAGGAAACCTTTGCTTTCCAAGAGAAACATCGAGGCCAGACTGACATTTGCCAGCGATAAAGTTGACAAAGACCAGGACTTCTGGAATAATGTTCTTTGGACAGATGAGTCCAAAATTGAATTATTTGGACACAACAGCAGAGGACATGTTTGGCGTAAACCAAACACAGCATTCCAAGAAAAGAACCTCATACCAACTGTGAAGCATGGAGGTGGAAGTGTCATGGTTTGGGGCTGCTTTGCTGCAGCAGGACCTGGTCAGCTCACCATCATAGAATCCACGATGAATTCTACTGTGTATCAGAAGGTGCTTGAAGAACATGTGAGACCATCAGTTAGAAAATTAAAGCTGCAGCGGAACTGGACCATGCAACATGACAATGACCCAAAACATACTAGTAAATCAACCAAAGATTGGCTGAAAAAGAAGAAATGGAGAGTCCTGGAATGGCCAAGTCAAAGTCCAGATTTGAATCCCATTGAGATGCTGTGGGGTGACTTGAAAAGGGCTGTACGTGCAAGAAACCCCTCAAACATCTCACAGCTGAAAAAGTTCTGCATTGAGGAGTGGGGTAAAATTTCCTCAGACCGATGTCGAAGACTGGTAGATGGCTACAAGAACCGTCTCACTGCAGTTATTTCAGCCAAAGGAGGTAACACTCGCTATTAGGGGCAAGGGTGTCCTATCTTTTTCCTCAGTTAGAATAGGCATTTTTGTAGAATGACATTTACAGAAGATCTTGAAAAGACTTTTCTTCAGTTTTCTTTGTTTAGTCGGATTACTTTAATCTCTCTGTATTGTTGAAACGGAGATGAAATAACCATTTATTAAAAATGTTACAAAAAACCACATGCTTTCAAAGGGTGTCCTAATTTTTTCACAAGACTGTATGTGTTTCGCTTTAGCCACCTCCTCTTTGCTGATGCGGCCCGGGTTGTCAGTCTCCATGGCAACGGTCCACGCCAGCATTTAAAAGGAGTGGTGTGCTAGCACGCATTGACGCACAGCCAGATGAAGCGCATTTAGCGCGAAACGGCCGCCGCTGATCAATGCGTGTCTTGAATCGTCTGCCCCCTGCCTGATGTAACCCTGGATTAAATAAAGCTGAATATCCTGACTACACACTGGTGAGTGCCGCTACTTTCTTCTGTTCTACATTACCTCGTACTACCTGTTATGTGCCTTAATGGCCACAATAAAATGCAGGGAGTGCGGGTTTTACATGCATGCTAGGTCCACTCTGCTTTTTACAATTTTTGGTGCCATAACGTCCTCCATTAAATCTAGGGATGCAGGTACCAACATGCATGCTGGGCTCACTCTATACTTCTCCTGGTGCCAAATGGCTTCCAATTAATACAATTAGAGCAGGCTACAGCTTTATAGTTACTCTAATTAAAATCAGCCTATAGGGCAAACAGGTTAGTCAGGGGTCAGCACATCCCAATGTGCAGGTGTATGCTGCCATGGTTAGAAACACAAAGAAAAAAAAGACAATGCAACAGCACTCTGCATTGTCTTATTTTTTTTTTGTGTTTCTAGCCATGGCAGTGTGCACCTACACATTGGGATGTGCTGACTGACCCCCTTTTTTCGCAGTTGTGCTGGAGCTGGAGGTGTGACTGACTCCTTCTATATTCCATACATTTGACCTAATGTACACAGTCACGCAAAGTATGGAATGGTTTGTAAGTCTGTTTTCTGGAACTTAAAAACAGAGAGGCACAATTAAAAGTTCTTTGCTTTCTACAAACACACTAAAGAGACTGCTGTTGACAATTTACTTTGAGCGTAGCATAGTATTTGTAATACTAACAGATTTGAACCTAATGTCTTTTGTACGTTCAGATGCACAGATTCAGAAAAAAAACTTTATCTAGTGTCAATTATAAGTTGTCAACCTACTATGAGATTGTTCTCCATCCTCCAACATCAACACTTGAACTCTCTGGAGATTCCCTGTCACAAATTTTGGACTACTATTTAAGGTGTTTTCACTAAGATTTAAAATGGTATCCTCTGGATTGTTAAAAATACAGCTGCAGCAGTATTATAAGGCAGTAACTTCAGCTAGAAGGCACTGCCCAGCACACCTAGCCTCAGGTCTTCACTCCTCACTCCCTAGCTGAAAGCTTTCCCTGCCTTTCCCTGTTCTACAAATTTATTCTTCTTTCTAACTTTTCCCTAAATTGTCCCTGGCACTAGAATGGAAGCGTGATTGTGACTGTACACTGTCCCTAAGATTATTTGCATATAACTGTACAACTATGCTGATCTGATAACTTGGAATGGAATAGTACAATAGTTTGAAGTATAGGGTCCCTAATTTTTTATGAAAATTTTTGTAACATGGTTAATAGAAGCTTTGATCTTATTGTACGAACATTGAACAAGTATCTACTGCAATATTTTATATTGGATGCTTAAACATCCAATAAGCAACTGAAAAAAATATTATTTTGTGATGTAAGGTACAATAATACTTGCATACTGTAGCTGTGCAGTGCTTTACAGAACTGACAAGCTGTTTTCTGCTTCTGGTCGCCCTTGATCATCTACAGTGTGACAGCTTTTTCATTTACTTTGTTCACTTTTATGTTCTCTGTATTTTTTTCCACTTGTTTTCATAAAGGTCATATCCATAACTTTCAGAGCACAAAATTCTTATTGCTTTATTCAAACTATTTATCACCAAACCTTCCGTTCATGCTGGGCTATTATTACACTCCGATTACATCTACTACCTCTGTTTAGATAAGATTATCGGCATGTTCGGAGTAGCAGAAGAACCAATTTGTCAAGCTGGTCATACACAGTAGATGCAAAACCTGCTGATTTTGATGAAACAACTGACCATCTAAAATGTATGAGGGGTTCCTAACTGTCCCCAAACAGCAGATGTCAGGGGAGATAAGGATTGGGTAGTTTAATATAACTGTCCAATCCTTGTGTTCTCATCGAGATAAGTCACTGCCAGAGGAGTCTTACAGTAGCTTATTTTTCCTCTTTCTACTGAGAACATGTGTCATGCCCGGCTCAGACGGTGTGCGGAGGTTTGTCAGATTGGCAGCACATGTCTAACCTTTTGTTTGTTTTGGAATCATGCTGGATCCGCCTTCCTTTAGGTGCTCTGGGTGGGGTCATTGGCTTAAATTGCCTTCAATCCCAGAGGGCTGTGCGGGTTATAGCTTTCAGTCTGGCCTTGGATTCAAGGAAGAAAGGATTGTCTGTTCCAGCTCAGATAAGTTTGATTTCTGTTTGTGTTGTTTGCGGTCTAGGCTATTTGTGTGTCTTCTGCCCCTTCTCCCCTTTCACCTTCTCAGGGATTCTAGGGTGTTTGCAGTCCAGGCACGAGGACACTTCATTCCTACCATTAAGGTCTGAATGTGGGTTTAGCAGCATAGGGAGAGAAGTCAGGGATGTGCTAGGAGGTGACCTGTCCCCAGCATCTAGCCTAGACACTTGTGTATTTGGTTGTCTGTGTATCTGAGTTCCTGTCTGCCGTGACAACATGTGCTTGCTCAGCTGGCATGTGTATTAGGAGGCTGGGAGTGATAACTGGTGGCCATAGCTAAAAACTGATTATCAAGTTCTGGAAGCTGAATTTAATGACTCAATGAAGTAATCATAAAGTAACAGGCCAAACTGGTAACAAAAAACAGCCATAATTTGGAATGTCTGATGTAGTGGTCAGAAGTAGAGATGAGCAAATTTATCAAAAATTCGATTAGCTGTTTAGCCGAATAAAAAAAAAAAGAATTGGTTCCATCCGAATACATTTGTGCAGAATTTTGTTAAAAAACTGCAATTTCCTGGCTGCAGAGAGCCTTTATAGTGGTGTAGAACACTGTGCCTTGCAGTAACACACATAGGGAGTCTGCTTTGATAGTGAAATAATACTGTGAGTTCGTATAACATGCAGATGACAGGCGTCGATCTTAGAATCACTGCATACTTCACTTATTTGGGTAGTCACTGGGCCAAAACTGACCAAATAACTCACCCCTCACCCCTTCTACCCCGGGCCAGCTTTCACCTTCCTGCCCAGGCCATTTTTTGCTAATCTGACATGTGTCACTTTATCTGGCAATAACTTGCTTTTATTTATCCAAGCCATTCTGAGATTGTTTACTCGTGACACATTGTACTTCATGACAGACATAAATTTGAGTCAATATATTTCACCTTTTTTTATGAAAATGTTTTAAAAATTAAAATTTCTCTGCTTTTAAAACAGAAAGTGATACCTCATAAAATATGTATTACTTAACATTCCCTTTATGTCTACTTTTTTTTTTTTTTTTTGGGGGGGGGCATGTTAGAAGGCTTACAATTTTAGAAGCAAGTCACTTTGTGGGGCTTATATAATAGAAACCCCCCATAAATGACCTCATTATAGAAACTACACCCCTCAAATTACTCAAAACTGATTTTAAAAACTTTGTTAACCCTTTAGGTGTTCCAAAAGAATTAAAGGAAAATGGAGATGAAATTTCAAAATTTCACATTTTTGGCAGATTTTCCATTTTTAATAAAATTTTTTCTTTAACACATCTAGGGTTAACAGCCAAACAAAACTCAACATTTATTACCCTGATTCTGAGGTTTACAGAAACACCCCACATGTGATCGTAAACTGATGTAAGGGCGCACGGCAGGGCGTAGAAGGAAAGGACTGCCGCATGGTTTTTGGAAGGCAGATTTTGCTGGACTGGTTTTTAGACACCATGTCCCATTTGAAGCCCCCCTGATGCACCCCTACAGTAGAAACTCCCAAAAGTTACCCCATTTTGAAAACTAGGGGAAAAGGTGACAGTTTTATTGGTACTATTTTTGGGTACATATGATTTTTAATCACTCTATATTATGTTTTTGTGAGGCAAGGTAACCAAAAGATTACTGTTTTGGAACTGTTTTTATTTTTTATTTTTTACAACGTTCATCTGACAGGTCATATCATGTGCTATTTTTATAGAGCAGGTTGTTACGAACACGGTGATATCAAATATGTCTACTTTCTTTTTTGTTTCAGTTTTACATGATAAAGCATTTTTGAAAACAAATATGTTTTTGTGTCTCCTTTTTCTGAACGCCATATATTTTTTTTTTTCTGCCAATCTTCTTGTGCAGGGGCTCATTTTTTGCATTAAGAGTTGACGTTTTTATTGGTACCATTTTTGGGTACATATGATTTTTTGATCATTCATTATTACACTTTATGAGGCAAGGTGAACACAAAATTTGGTTGTTTTGGCAGTTTATTTTTTATTTTTTACAATATTCACCTGAGGGATAAGGGTACTTGCATACTAGCGGCAGGACGGATTCGACAGGCTGTTCACCCTGTCGGATCCGTCCTGCCGCTATTTCGCCGTGCCGCCGGACCACCGCTCCGTCCCAATTTTTTTAAATTAAAAACTCTTTTTTTTTACTTTTATTTTATTTTATTTCTGTCCCACTCTGTCCCACAGATGGGTGACAGCATCAGAATAGTAGCGGAGGCAGGTAGCCACAAGAAACCGGTCTCTTTTGTCAAAGTGTTGGTGTTGCGCCATGAATGTTCTGGATGGAGTGGAAATCCTGGCTGATCCACACCTGATTCATCTTGACAAAGGTCAGTCTCTCCACATTTTGGGTGGACAGGAAAGTTCCTCCTGGGGTAACTATGGCCCCGCCACACTAAACACACGCTCTGATGCCACACTAGTGGCCGGGCAGGACAGCTTTTCTAGGGCAAACTAGGCCAGTTGCGGCCACAAATTTGTCTGCCCAGTAGTCCAGCAGATATTCAACTTGGGGTGGCAGGGTGCTGTCCAAGTATGCCACCACCTACTGGTTCAGGTCCTGCTCCAGGTCTAGCTGCTGCTGCTAGTGAGTAGTTTCTTCAATAGTCTGGTGAAGAAAGCTGCTCATCAGCGACTCTAGACTCAAGTTGCTGCTGATGGAACTGGAACTGCTCCTACCCCCCCCATTTTGCCACAGCAGCCATGGCAGAGGAACATGAGTGCAGAGGGCCTCCCATGTCAGACCTGCGTGAGGATGGGCGATGGCGCAGATAGGCAGTGGCCGACTACATAGGATGTCTCTATAGTAGTTCAGTTTGTCCTCCCTCTCAGCGGGTGTAAAAAAGGCCCCCATTTTGGACCTGTAGCAAGGGTCCAATAAGGTGGAGAGCCAGAAGTCATCCCTCCATCTCCATTGCATACTGCCATGGTGTTTCTGGGTTTTTAGCCTCTTCTCCTCTTCCAGTAGCTCCTCTGGCTACTCCTGCTCCTCCTCTTATGTCACCTGTGTAGCAAAACCACCCAGTTCGCTACACATTGCTTGTGCTCTAATGTCCTCCTCCTCCTCCAGTTCAGCCCCCACAGAGCTCATGTGGCCATGAGATATAGGCACCACGTCTCCAGTCTCCATCCAGATTTACCAGCATCTGTTCCAGGACATAAAGCAGTGGAATGACATTGTTCATCCCATAGTCCTGGCAACTGAGAAATAAAGTGGCCTCCTCAAAGGGCTTGAGCAATCGGCAGGTGTCATGCATGAGCTGCCACTGGCTATCATCAAAGTTACACAGGGGAGTACTCCTGTCCGCTTGGATCTTTAATAATTCTCTGTTCGTACAGTTGGTCCAACATATGGAGGGTTGAATTCCAACGGGTGGAAATGTTGCATATCAGCCTATGTTAGGGGATGCCGTTCTGCCGCTGCAGCTCAGGGAGGGTGTGCTTTGCGGTGTAAGAGTGGCTAAAGTACATGAAAAGTTTCCTGGCCATTTTTAGGATGTCTTGCAGATGGGTGGAAGACTTCAAGGACAACTTGACAACCAGATTGAACACGTGTGCCTTGCAGTGCGCATGGCTCAGCCCTCCTTGACCCAGCGCCAACACCATGTTCTTCCCGCTGTAGGTCCCCATGGTTGTGATTTTGAGTTGTTGAGAAGAAAGCCAGGATTCGATTTATGGATGAAGGACACGGAGCAGTGCCTCTCTTGTGTGACTCCATTCGCCCAGGCGAGGTGAGTAGTATAGTGGGACATGTCTCGTCAAACTCAAAGTGACAGGTGCCCTGCCCCTTTTTCACACCATAACCCCTCCCAGAAATGCTTTAACCCCGCCCAAATCCGTCCATTTCTCTCCCCTTGCCACCGCCCCAAACCACGCCTAAATGCCTCCCACTTTGATATGATTTTCATATCATTTTCATATCATTTTATATGGTTTAATATAATTTTATATCAAATGATAAGCTTTTTATATCACTTTATAAGTCCTTATCAAATGATAAGCCTTTATTAACACTTTATATTCCAATTATAACATTTTGATACAGTTTTATACCACTTTTATGTCATTTTGTGATTTGATATCACTTTGATATCATTTTGATATGCCTTTTATATATTGGCATGCCCTTTTGATACAGATTTATACCACTTTTATGTCATTTTGTGATTTGATATCACTTTGATATCATTTTGATTTGCCTTTTATATATTGGCATGCCCAGACATGTCCAAAAGACGTATACTACACGGCTGGGTGTCTTTTAATTATAATAGCAACGATTTAAAAAAAAATCAAGGATGACAAAATTTTTATCATTTTAAAAAGTTTATTAATTGAATTATAATGCTATACCATGTAAAATAAAAGCGCTCTTATAATTGCAGCCCAAGCTTACAGTGTATGCATGTCTATGAAAAGTAAGTTCAATCTACCCCATTGTGAGTGCCTGAGTGTTATTTAACTCCTACCACACTGGACAGCTAAGTTAACACAATGAATTTTAATTAAAAACCTGAAATGTCACATTCCTTCTATACTACTTGGTAGTTCATTTTAATTCAAGAAGTGAAGCTGTCATGAGTACATCCTGTCAACTATACAACCATTTCATTAAAACACCCCCAATACATTTTCCCACAGGTCCACAAGCGTACCATAGATTGAAATTTGAAGTGAGTTATGATCATAGCACAGGACGGCAGCTGTTACCTGAAAGTCATGGTCCTTACATCCTAACATCAAACTTTTCATTTCCTACAAGACCACACACATGAGTATCAGGTAGCAGCTGTGACAACCTGAGGGGTGTTAATTTTCTCGGGATCTGTCTATAGCAGAGTTAACACAAAGCTACTGGTATCGTTTTAACAGCTGAGGCAAACACTAAGCAGTATCTATCCATATTTTTATAGCATCTCTTTTCAGGAAACAAAATGATTGTGATTGGTTGTATCATCGCCAACACCTATTGCATATGCTAATGTTAAGAAAACCCAGGCAGGATCTGTATATATACACATGTGGGCATAGCACCACAGGGCATAATCATTTGACATTGAGGCTCTGCAAGAAAACTTATTTTAAGGTAAGAGTATCGCCATACGACCCTTCTTTTTTACTATTTTTAACATGCCTGTTTTAAATTCTTTATTGATGCAATAGAACACGCAACATTTGACAAATTTCTCAGCGATTATTACGTCGGGTCGTGTCATGCATTTATCTATGTATCTATCTAACCTATCTATAGAAATTTCCATCTACTGTATCTATCTATATCCACTTTATCTATCTAACACAGTCTGAAAAATGGTTGTAATATGTAATAGCTATATGGTTGTATTAACTGCTTATAACGCCCGACTATTTTTATATACATGTATAATTTTGATATTTCACAATGGACCGTATATTATTTTTGTTATTTATACAATAATTTACAATATTCAAATAGTTTTTAGATGTCAGCTTACCAAGATACTTTATGGAGCGATGATATCATTCCCAATGCTCAAATGCTTATAGCAGAGGAAGACTTTTATGAATCGTTCATCAGCAACAGCTGCCCGCGAATGATTTCAGACGACGCCGCATGCGGTCCAGCGTTAGCGCAGCAACATATTTCTATCGACGACTAAAGGACTACGTCGCTGCAACAGGCCAGTAAGCGTAACCGCTATAATCTTTTATTTTATATATATATATATATATACATAGTTTATAGTGGCGCTTGTTATATTTCATATATGTTTATTATAGACGAGCACATTGATAACATTCTAAGAACCTTGAACGGCGTTACCGGTGGAGAAAATACAACGTATTCAAGCGTGGCGGCTAGTACCACCAACAATTCGGACGAGCTAAAGGAGAACGAACCGCCGGCTATTATCGATATATCGACACCAACGCCGGCTGCCGTAAAACAGCGGCGCAAGCGGCCCAATCAGAGTAAGTAGCGATCCACATTGTTGATGTATTCTATTTTTATACACTGTCTATATTACTAATATGCTTTTTAAAATCGCAGCGCTGAAAAGAAAAATTTATACTTTTCATGATCTAACGGATCTCATGGACGATGATTTACAACAGCGGCGCGAGTGTCCCAAACAGAGTAAGGCGTAACCCGTATTGTCGATGTATTCTAATTTTAAGCAATATCTAGAATCCTAATACTCTTTTCTAAAATCGCAGCTTTGAAAAGAAAAATGGATGCTACTGGTGTTTCCAGAGCGCGGTCAAAGAAATCAAACACGATCGGTAAGGTTCTCTGACTACCTCTGAAATAACAACGTCTATAGCTTTAAACGTGTATAAACATTAATGTTTATTCGAACCTTGTCATTTACAGTTGCAAGAAAAAGTATGTAAACCCTTTGGAATGATATGGATTTCTGCACAAATTGGTCATAAAATGTGATCTGATCTTCATCTAAGTCACAACAATAGACAATCACAGTCTGCTTAAACTAATAACACAAAGAATTAAATGTTACTATGTTTTTATTGAACACACCATGTTAAAATTCACAGTGCAGGTGGAAAAAGTATGTGAACCATTGGATTTAATAACTGGTTGAACCCTCTTTTGGCAGCAATAACTTCAACCAAACGTTTCCTGTAGTTGCAGATCAGACGTGCACAACGGTCAGGAGTAATTCTTGACCATTACTCTTTACAGAACTTTTTCAGTTAAGCAATATTCTTGGGATGTCTGGTGTGAATCACTTTCTTGAGGTCATGCCACAGCATCTCAATCAGGTTGAGGTCAGGGATCTGACTGGGCCACTCCAGAAGGTGTATTTTCTTCTGTTTAAGCCATTCTGTTGTTGATTTTCTTCTATGCTTTGGGTCGTTGTCCTGTTGCAACACCCATCTTCTGTTGAGCTTCAGTTGGTGGACAGATGGCCTTAAGTTCTCCTGCAAAATGTCTTGATAAACTTGGGAATTTATTTTTCCTTCGATGATAGCAATCCATCCAGGCCCTGACGCAGCAAAGCAGCCCCAAACCATGATGCCCCCACCACCATACTTCACAGTTGGGATGAGGTTTTGATGTTGGTGTGCTGTGCCTCTTTTTCTCCACGCATAGTGTTGTGTGTTTCTTCCAAACAACTCAACTTTGGTTTCATCTGTCCACAGAATATTTTGTCAGTACTGCTGTGGAGGTGCTCTTGTGCAAACTGTAAACGTACAGCAATGTTTGTTTTGTACAGCAGTGGCTTCCTCTGTGGTATCCTCCCATGAAATCCATTCTTGTTTAGTGTATTATGTATAGTAGATTCGCTAACAGGGATGTTAGCATATGCTAGAGACTTTTGTAAGTCTTTAGCTGACACTCTAGGATTCTTCTTCACCTCATTGAGCAGTCTGCGCTGCACTCTTGCAGTCATCTTTACAGGACGGCCACTCCTAGGGAGAGTAGCAGCAGTGCTGAACTTTCTCCATTTATAGACAATTTGTCTTACCGTGGACTGATGAACAGCAAGGCTTTTGGAGATACTTTTATAACTTTTTCCAGCTTTATGCAAGTCAACAATTCTTAGTTGTAGGTCTTCTGAGAGCTCTTTTGTGCGAGACATCATTCACATCAGGCAATGCTTCTTGTGAAAAGCAAACCCAGAACTGGTGTGTGTTTTTTATAGGGCAGGGCAGCTGTAACCAACACCTCCAATCTCATCTCATTGATTAGACTCCAGTTGGCAGACACCTCACTCCAATTAGCTCTTGGAGATGTCATTAGTCTAGGGGTTCACATACTTTTTCCACCTGCACTGTGAATGTTTACATGGTGTGTTCAATAAAATCATGGTAACATTTAATTCTTTGTGGGTTATTAGTTTAAGCAGACTGTGATTGTCTATTGTTGTGACTTAGATGAAGATCAGATCACATTTGATGACAATTTGAGCAGAAATCCACATCATTCCAAAGGGTTCACATACTTTTTCTTGCAACTGTAAGTTTTTCAGATGCCCTGTAGTGATGCAAATATCACTAGAAATACTTGGGCCGCAGAAGCGCCAGAACCATGCACCAGCGCCCGCGACAGTTGGCGGAATGAAGATCCGGCGAAACCGATTATCCAATGCCCTAACGCGCGCGAGTTAAGATATCGCGGCACACTAATATAACTTAATTACTATGTTTGAAATTCTTAATAGTTAGAGCTTAATGTTATCTCTTTTAAATTTTTGTCAAAAGAAAAGAAAGCGAAAAATTTGGTTCTGTTAAAGAGAAACGACGAACAAGCTTAAAGCAGTCGGAACTGTTAACGTCGATTTCCGAAATTCTAACAACCCAACAGCCGGTTCCGGAGAGTGGTGAGCCAACACACATAATAAATGATGTTACAGATTTTTGCGACATATTGCCCGTGTTCGACAAACAAGGTACATCGTCTTTTAAAAGGCGCATCACATTTGAGACGCCAGATTCACCCTATGACGTACAACAGACGGACCTAGGGCAGACGCACGACGACCAACAGGCACACGCACCTTATGCTTGTTCTTGCATTTGTTGTGACGAGAATACGTACAACGCGTTGACTTCTCTCTCAATATGCAACGACAAAATGTTACGCGCAGCGAGGTATTTAGAATGTTTCGTTAAAGACTCTCTCTTTAGCGTTTAACAGACCCAACAAAATTAGGGTCCATTCACACATCCCTTGTTTCTTTCCTGATCTGTTCCGTTTTTTGCTGAACAGATCTGGACCAGATCTGGACCCATTCATTTTCAATGGGCCCTGAAAAAAAATCAGACATTGAGCTGTCCGTTTTTTTCAGGACCTATTGAAAAGGAATGGGTCCAGATCTGGTCCAGATCTGTTCAGCAAAAAAACGGAACAGATCAGGAAGGAAACAACGGACGTGTGAATGGACCCTTACTGCGCTGAAAATACACGCTATGCGCGGCAAATACGGTAGACTGATAACTCACCTTGACGCTATTGAAAAAGAGATGTTAGGCAGGTACTGACTTGACTTGGTTAGCGGGGGACGGCCTTTTAAAAGCGCAAAAACATCCGTAAGTGTTAGAGCTAGAAAGTTAAAACGGGCTATAAAAATGTACTTTGCGGTTAAACGCTCTAAAATAGTTAGGCTAAAAAGACGACGCCTGCGTAACAAGACTGTTGCAACGGCTTGTCTGAACGCTGAACAAACACCACAGCAGCCTCAGTTATCGCAAGCAGCGCACATTCAGCCAAACAGCACACAAACGAACAAGCGTTCAAATGAACAAACAAATCGTTCTCGAGGCAGCGACTCGCAATCTGACGAAATGCCCGGTAACACAGTCATCACAGACGAACCCCCTGAACCTCACAACGTTAGAACTGTTTATCTAGAACGTGTATTCCATCAACAGCGCAACTTAGTGAATTTTAACAGTACCATGTACACAGAACATTTTAGATTCGCTAACCTCGAAGCCATTCGTTCATTTGTCGACGCTTTTGATGCTATACACGCAGCTATACAATCTTTGCTAGATAGAGTTTTACAGGCCGTTGAGCCGGGTGATTATATCCAACTGCGCTTAGACGGTGGCAAAACGTTTGACTCCGTTTTTTCAAATAGATATTCTAGAGATGAATTTAGCACCGAAACATTTTGAACAATATCGCTAACTCTTTACAGAGCAACGCAGAGTGCATAGCCGGTAATTCACTTAAACTAGTCGTCATCATTGTCATAGACCGTCACGGTGGTGCCCGAAGGCGTTTGGGCGGCGTAGCGTATAGCCGTATTATTGAATGCAAAAAATATTTATACGACTTTAACATTTACGATAATAACGTTTGTCTGGCCGCTAGTGTTTACGCTATTTTTGAGGGGGCCGCTTTGAGCAACGCCGTGTTAGCGAAAGCCCAACAACTGCATCGCGATTTACAAATACCCGAAGGGCGTTTGGTATCTTTTAGCGAAATTGCTGAGTTTGAAAAATATTTAAACATAACAATTAAAGCTTTGTATCACAATAGGGGCCAGTGGCGTTATTATCATACAGGCAACACCGCTAAAGAAAAGATGGTTTATATACTGCATCATGAAAATCATTATTACGGCATTAAAAATCTAAAAGCTTTTATCGGAGCCAAATATTTATGCGTCCTTTGCTGCTCTGTATACAACAATAAACACCAACACATCTGTATACAGTTTTGCAAAGCGTGTCAGCGGATGGATTGCGTTGACCAGGACGATAATGTACAGTGCCCGATATGCATGGTGCTTTGTCGTTCAGTGACGTGCCTTGAAACGCATAGAAACCTGTCACTTAGTGATAACGCGTTTTGTAAGATAAAAACTTTTTGCAGATTTTTGTTACAGATATATAGACTGGGGCGCTGAGCACAAGTGTAGCGGTCTAAAATGCAGCGTCTGCGGCGGGCTGGTTGGCAAATTTGACGACCACGTCTGTTACATGCAGCCTTACAACCGCAGACAAGCGACTGACAAGTACATCTTTTACGACTTTGAGTGCATGCAAGAAACAGGCACACATATACCCAATTACATTTATGCGACTACATTATACGGCCCTAATTCCTGGCAATTTAGCGTTAAATCCTGTACGTGCGATCTTGCACGCTTTATCAACGGAAAGTTTTCCGGCTACACGTTCATAGCACATAATGCCAGTCGTTACAACGCTTATTTTGTTATACAGGAGCTGATCGACGAAAAATTTCAAATTAACATCATAAACCAAGTTAATGTGCGTTACCCTGTCTGAGAAAAGAGAATTCAAGGTGTGGTACGAAGAACATAAAAATGACACCTTTAATTTTCAGGAAGAGCTTACTGTAAGCAGGATGTTGAGGTCTTGAGAAGAGCTTGTGAATGTTACAGGGACACGATTATGGCCATGACTGAAAAAAAAAGTGACGCAATACTTTAAATGTGAAAAGAAACACAGAACAGTCACTAAATGTGTCGACCCATATCAACTTATCACGTTGGCGTCAGTATGTATGTTTGTATATCGGTTTAAATTTCTTCCCGAAAATACCATAGCGATTGTCCCTGCAGATATTTACCAGAAGACCCAGAAACGATTCTCAACACCCGCTATACAGTGGCTCATGTACGTTGAACACACTGAGGGTATTTCCATACAACACGCCTTAAAAGGCGGAGAAAAAAAGGTCGGTAAATACTTTTTGGACCGCTATGCGATTGTTAATGGTAAACAAAACGTTTTTGAATTCCAGGGATGTTTTTATTACGGTTGCCCCGGGTGCTATAACGAACATGATCGCAATGATCTTACCAAATCATCCAACGGGCAGTTGTACCAATCTTTCCTAGTCAGGAAAAGCCAACTACAGAGGCAGGGATTTACTGTCCGCGTTCTGTGGGAACACGAGTGGAATGAAATGATCATGAGTGATGAGGGGGTCAAAAACTTTTTGATTAAAATGAAAGTCCCAACACCTTTGGACCCTCGTGACTCGCTTTACGGAGGTCGCACTAACGCCATTAAACTTTATCACAAGTTACAGCCCGATGCATTATTACGATTTCACGAGTCTGTATCCTTTTGTTAATAAAACTAAGAAGTACCCCATATGACACCCAGAAATCATTTATGAACATTTTGGGTATGTCAAAAAATACTTTGGCATTGCCAAAGTTAAAGTATACCCGCCCAGAGATTTATTTTTTCCGGTCCTGCCCGTAAAACGAAATAAAAAACTAATGTTTTCGCTATGCTACACATGCGCCCTAAATTGCCAGAAAGACATTTGCGAACATACTGACAAAGAACGTTCCCTGACCGGTACATGGTGCACCGTAGAACAAATTTTAGCCATTGAAATAGGTTACAGGATAGCCGAGATCTACGAGATCTTGCATTTTTCCGAACACAACAGATGAGCTGTTTGCGCCGTACATCAAGCTACACCTCAGAGATAAACTGGAGGCTTCCGGCTATCCCAGCTGGTGTAAAACTGATTCAGAAAAAACAGCGTACATAGAGGCATTTAAAAAATAATAATTGGTGTTAGCTTGTGCCCTGATAAAATAGCTGTAAATCCCGCAAATAGAAAAATTTCAAAACTCTTCCTAAACTCTTTCTGGGGGAAGTTTGGGCAGCATTCTTACTTGCCACGTACCAGTATAGTCAATGACCCTGACGAGCTTTTCAAATGAGCTTTTGTACCGTACTATGTAAAAGAACGTTACACCCTCAACAAAAACACTAACATTTTTATTGCCTGTTTTACAACCGCCTATGCCAGACTCGAATTATACTATCTTCTAGACAGACTGCAAGAACGTTGTCTGTAACACGACACAGACTCCATCATATTCGTAAGTAGAGACGGTGATTGGACGCCTCCCCTGGGTGATTTTTCTCAGCGATCTAACTAGCGAAATACCCGACGACACGTACGTTGCCGAAACAGAAAGCGTTTGACCCTAGAGACAAAACCGTTACGTAAAACGCAAGAGTGCGTCAACACAAAGAGACATCTGACTGACAACTTTACAACGCTACCTTTCGGCTATTAAAAATGGCGGCTCAATTTCAACACCCTTTTTCATGTATTTTAGCAGGCCCACCCAAATTCCGGAAAGAGTTTTTTTGTTAAACGTTTGTTAATACAAGCGGACACGTTAATGTCGCACAAACCTGATAACGTCATTTGGTTTTACGCTTGTTGGCACAAATTGTACGATGAACTAACCAGTTTGTTTACAAATATCAGGTTTATCGAGGGAATACTGCTGATCTATTCCCGCCGGACAAGGTAAATTTGGAAGTCATTGATGATTTAATGGAGGCGGCTTGTGAAAATCTTGAAATACAAAACGCATTCATCAAATACGTACACCACAGAAACTTGAGCATTATGTATCTCGTTCAAAACGTTTTTTTGTCAGGGTAAGAAAAGCCGAACCATAAATTTAAACACTAAATACATGGTCCTTTTTAAGAACCCTCGTGATAAATTACAGATTATTACGTTGGCGTGGCAAATGTACCCCGGTAAAACACGTTTCTTTTTAGAAGCTTTTGAACATGCTACACACAAGCCTTACGGCTATTTACTCATAGATTTAAGATCTGACACGCCTGAGGAACTACGACTTAGAACTGGTTTGTTCCCGCCAGATATTCCGGCGGCTTATGTGTGCAAAAAGAAGCTCTAAAATGCACTATTTCATACCTATACGGTTATTCACGGTAGTGTCGCTGCACGTGTAAAGATGTAGAACAGAATCCGACGTAATTGGAATCTTTTAAAAGCGCTAGTCAAAACAAATCTGAAGACCCGAAAATCAATATTACGTAAAGCCAGTAATGATTTGATAGCTGCTATTGGTGAGATCGCTCTCAATATCCTCAAAGGAAAGATACCTCTTAAGGAGCGCCAAAAAAATATACTGAAAAGATGGCGTGCGGCTATAAAGAAATTAAACGATAAAAAGTACCCCATTAAAGGAAAGAAGAACGTTGTGAACCAGAGCGGCGGTTTTGCAATACCTTTGATCACTAGCTTGATAGCCAACACCACCGGTGGTTCATAATGCAGCATGCTGAGAAAATGTTCCTGGTTTCCAAAAGCAATTTGGACCGGCTTAAAAAACCGTCTGTAGAAATAAATGACATACCGTATATACTCGAGTATAAGACGAGTTTTTTGGCACATATTTTTGTGCTCAAAAAGCCTCCTCGTCTTATACTCGAGTCTAGTCTAGCTCCGGTAATACAGGCAGTGCGGGGGGGCGGCGCTCACTCACTGACGTCACGCGCCTGCGCCGCCTAGTGGGAGAAGGCGCGTGACGTCAGTGAGTGAGCGCCGCTCCCCGCACTGCCTGTA
Organism: Bufo bufo; assembly: GCF_905171765.1. Taxonomy (NCBI): domain Eukaryota; kingdom Metazoa; phylum Chordata; class Amphibia; order Anura; family Bufonidae; genus Bufo; species Bufo bufo. Next base: position 466,954,016 of record NC_053392.1, on the reverse strand, counting down.
TTACCGGAGCAAAGACAAAGTAAGAATACTGCTGTGAGCGTCGGGGAGGGGGATCTGTGGATGGCACTGTAGGGGGATCTGTGGATGGCACTGTAGGGAGATCTGTGGATGGCACTGTAGGGGGATCTGTGGATGGCACTGTAGGGAGATCTGTGGATGACACTGTAGGGGGATCTGTGGATGGCACTGTAGGGGGATCTGTGGATGGCACTGTAGGGGGATCTGTGGATGGCACTGTAGGGAGATCTGTGGATGGCACTGTAGGGGTATCGGTGGATGGCACTGTAGGGGTATCGGTGGATGGCACTGTAGGGGGATCGGTGGATGGCACTGTAGGGGGATCGGTGGATGGCACTGTAGGGGGATCGGTGGATGGCAGTGCCATCCACAGATCCCCCTACAGTGCCATCCACAGATACCCCCTCCCCTAAACAGTGCCATCATGGCACTGTTTAGGGGAGGGGGGATCTGTGGATGGCACTGTTTAGGGGGATCTGTGGATGGCACTGTTTAGGGGGGAGATCTGTGGATGGCTCCCTGTATTTAATGCAGAGTGTGTGTGTATATAATGCACACACTCTGCATTAAATACAGGGAGTCACCCTCTTGCAGATGTGTGTATATAATGTAGAGTGTGTGCATTATATACACATACACTCTGCATTATAGCTGCTTTTCCCACCCTAGTCTTATACTCGAGTCAATAATTTTTCCCATTTTTTTGGGGTAAAATTAGGGGCTCGGCTTATACTCGGGTCGGCTTATACTCGAGTATATACGGTACTTCAAACCGCCATATGGCATTTAGACGATGAAATTTGCGAAATACTACACAGAAATGACCTTTCAGATAATTAAGAGATATACTACCGTGTTACAGAGATACTTGATGCTCAACAAACAGTCCGGTAAAGAAATGTCAACCTTAATTCTGATTACACAGCCGCAACCCGATCAACAACGATTGACAAATGACGCCTCAATCAACCCCGATACTAAAGAGATACCCGACAATGTTAATATACGTTATAGAAAAAATGCTGAACTTTTGTTGAACAAACTGTGGCGCTCAGGTGACAAGTCGTACTGGAACTCTAGGAGCGAATTCATTTACAAAGATCAAGCTATACCCGGTCCCAACATCATCGACCTGATTCGCACAGCTACGCAGAGCCACGTCGTGTCTAAAGCGCCTCACGGTTGGGATAGTTTTATGGTAATTCAAGAACGAGAGAACTTTTCGATAATTTAAAAAGAGGTTCGTCTGACGAACCCTTTTAAACTCCTCGTACTCATTTAAGCAGCCGTGGTTTGTAACATCACCAATAACGTGGGGGACTTTATTACCTAAAAAGAGAGCATCTCTGTTGTCACAGACGGCGTGGTTAACGTTGTCAATTTTTTACTTTGAATGTATATAAAATGTATTTGTATGTAACGCATTATAAGTTTTTTTTTTGTTTTACATACATTTTTTTTACTTTGAATGTATATAAAATGTGGTTGTACGCAACGTCTTGTAATGTTTTTATTAGTTTTACATAAACTGTTTATAAATAAAATGTAGTCCGCTTTTTTCTTTTTACAATAAATCTACTATCTTGATTAGTTAAAATTGCATAAACAGTTGGGTCGCATTGATTGATAGACGCTGCTTAAAAATGTTGCTAAAATGACGGGTATTGCCGCGATATTAAGAAAAGAGTACTACACGCCGAAAGCTGTTGGCTCTTATGGCGGCGTAAAGCCCTTATTCAGAGAAGTAAGAAAATTTGGAATAAGAGAAGGAGCTGTAAAAAATTGGTTGTGCAACGAGGATACTTACACGCTGTACAAACCTGTTAAAAAATCATTTAGAAGAAACAAAGTTATGGTTTCTGATATAGATGATCAATGGCAGGCCGATCTTGTATCAATGATAGATTTTTCTAAAGAAAATAACGGTGTAAAATACTTGTTGACGGTCGTCGATATTCTTTCAAAATACGCTTGGGTATCCGGACTTACCAATAAATCCGGTGCGACAGTGTCGGCGGCTTTTGAGCAGATGTTTAAGTTAAGCGGCCGGACCCCTAGGAAACTACAGATTGATCGGGGTCGTGAGTTTATAAACAAGCCTATGAGACGGCTTTGTGACTCCTATAAAATACATAATTTTTTAAATGCACTTAAGGCGTCGTTAGTTGAGAGTTTTATTAGAACTCTGAAAACCAGAATGTGGCGTTATCTTAGAGAACAAAACATCTACAGATACATCGACAAGTTACAAGACCTGGTGTATAGTTATAATCACGCGTATCACAGAACCATAAGGTGTCGACCCGTTTATGTGACGAAAGAGAACTCTTTAACCATTTAGAGAAATATCTACGGACATTACGCCGCTATTAAAAATGATAAACCGTAGAGTTGAGCGAACACCTGGATGTTCGGGTTCGAGAAGTTCGGCCGAACTTAGCGGAAATGTTCGGGTTCGGGATCCGAACCCGACCTGAACTTCGTCCCGAACCCGAACCCCGTCCCGAACCCCATTGAAGTCAATGGGGACCCGAACTTTTGGGCACTAAAAAAGCTGTAAAACAGCCCAGGAAAGAGCTAGAGGGCTGCAAAAGGCAGCAACATGTAGGTAAATCCCCTGCAAACAAATGTGGATAGGGAAATTGTCATGGCTTGGTCCTAATGTCACGGAACCATGAACCAGACGTACAACAAGAGATAAATGAAAATAAGAAGGCTTTATTGAAAATAAAGCTGTAAAGCAAAAGTCCAAACGGATGGTGAAACCGAGCAGAGTCTTTGCGAAGCCAGAGGTCAGGAACCAGAAGGGTAGTCAGACGAAGCCAGGATCAGGAACCAGCAGGGTAGTCAGACGAAGCCAGGATCAGGAACCAGCAGGGTAGTCAGACGAAGCCAGGATCAGGAACCAGCAGGGTAGTCAGACGAAGCCAGGATCAGGAACCAGAAGCAGCAGCAGTCTTAGAAGCATGTGAACACAAGAGGACCAAGCAAGGAACTGAAGCCACAGACCTCCTGTATATATGAGCTAGGCATCCAGCTCCTCCCAGGGGAAGGAGGAGCCGCAGGGTGGAAGGCTACAAGATACCCAGAAACCAAGATGGCCGCCAGCACATGTCAAACGAAGGAGAGCAGCAAGCAGTTAAGACCATGACAGTACCTCCCCCTCAAGGGCCCCTCCTCCGCGGAGCACAAAACGGTTTCTGAGGGAAGCGTGCGTGGAAGGCTCGGAGCAAGGCAGGAGCATGGACATCTGCGGAGGGAACCCAGGAACGCTCCTCTGGACCATAACCACGCCAATGGACCAAAAACTGCAACCGACCGCGGACCAGGCGTGAGTCCAGGATATTGCTCACCTCATATTCCTCACGATTGCCCACTTGGACCGGACGAGGCCGAGGAACCGAGGAAGTGAAACGATTACACACCAGTGGCTTCAACAGGGAGACATGAAACACGTTGGAGATCCGCATGCCAGGAGGAAGCGCAAGGGCATAGGCTACCGGGTTTACCCTGCGAAGCACTCGGAAGGGACCAACAAAGCGAGGCGCCAGCTTGGGAGTGGGCACTCGAAGGTTGAGGTTGCGGGTGGACAACCATACACGGTCTCCGACCTGGTAGGAAGGAGCAGGCGCTCGTCTGCGATCAGCCTGGAGTCTCTGGCGCTGCGCAGCGACCTCAAGGGACTTCTGGATCTGTACCCAAGAAGCACGTAGGACGGAAAGGTGATCCTCCACAGCCGGAATATCCTGGGGAGAGAATACCTCCGGTAACACGGCAGGTTGGAACCCATAATTGGCCATGAAGGGAGACGTCCCAGAGGAAGAGTTCACCGCCGTGTTCCTGGCAAACTCAGCCCAAGGCAGGAGGTCAACCCAATTGTCTTGGTGATCGGAGACATAGCAACGAAGGAATTGCTCCAAGGCCTGATTGGATCGTTCTGCGGCCCCATTGGACTGAGGGTGGTAGGCCGAGGAGAAGGAGAGATGAATCCCCAACTGGGAGCAAAAGGCGCGCCAGAACCTGGACACAAACTGACTCCCCCGATCCGACACAATCTCCTTAGGCAAACCGTGCAACCGGAAGACCTCCCTGGCAAAAATCGTGGCCAACTCTTGTGCAGAGGGTAACCTCTTGAGAGGAACACAGTGGCACATTTTGGAAAACCGATCCACAATCATGAGAATGACCGTATGGCCTCGGGATGCAGGGAGGTCCACAATGAAATCCATCCCCAGGTGTGACCATGGGCGCTCCCCGGTGGCTATGGGTTGCAGAAGGCCCAACGGAAGGTGCCGAGGGGACTTACTCTGGGCACAAACGGAGCATGCCGCTACATATGCGGCGATGTCGGAACGTAGGGAAGGCCACCAGAACAGACGTGAAACAGCCCAGGACAGCTGATTCTTTCCAGGATGCCCTGCGGTCTTGGAGTTATGGTAGGTTCGCAACAACCGAGTGCGCAACTCCTCAGGCACAAAACATCTGCCGTTGGGTCTCCCAGAGGGAGCACCAGATTGAGCCGCCAAAATCTGCTCACCCAGGGGAGAGGTCAGGCTGGTGCGAATGGCGGCCAGGATCTGATTCGGAGGTATGACCGAAGTCGGAATCGACTCCTCCCTGGACAGCTCGGAGTACTGCCGTGATAAGGCATCCGCCCTGATGTTCTTGGAACCGGGTAGGTAGGAGACCACGTAATTAAAACGTGACAAGAACAGAGCCCATCTGGCCTGACGTGGTGTCAATCTCTTGGCCTCAGAAAGGTAGGTCAGATTCTTGTGGTCCGTCAGGATGAGAACCGGAACCACCGAACCCTCGAGCAAGTGCCTCCATTCTTTAAGGGCCTGCACGATGGCCAATAACTCCCTGTCACCAATCTGATAGTTGCACTCCGCGGAAGACAGTTTCCGGGAGTAAAACCCACAAGGAAGCAGAGGACCCTCTGGTGTTCTACGCTGAGACAGAAGGGCGCCTACTCCCGTCTCAGACGCGTCCACCTCGAGGACAAAGGGCAACCCAGGGTTGGGATGCGACAGAATCGGAGCCGACACAAAGGCGGACTTTAGGGCCTCAAAAGCTCGGATGGCCTCGAGCGGCCAGACCTGGGAATTACTGCCCTTCCTGGTCAGATCCGTGAGAGGCTTGGCCAGCATGGAAAAGTCCCTGATGAACTTCCGATAATAATTGGCGAAGCCCAAAAAGCGCTGCAGGGAACGAAGACCACTGGGCTGGGGCCACTGTAAGACAGCCGAAACCTTCTCAGGATCCATGGAGAACCCCTCAGCGGAAATGATGTAACCTAAGAAGGTTACCTGGGATCGGTGAAATTCGCATTTCTCAAGCTTACCGAACAGCTTGTTCTCTCGTAACCGTTGCAACACTCGTCTGACATCCAGAATGTGGGCCTCCATGGATTCAGAATATACCAAGATGTCATCCAAATAGACTACCACACACTGCTGCAACAGGTCACGGAAAACATCGTTGATGAATTCCTGAAAGACTGCGGGCGCATTGCACAACCCAAAGGGCATAACCAAGGATTCGTAATGACCGGTCCTGGTGTTAAACGCGGTCTTCCACTCATCGCCCGCCTTGATCCTTACCAGGTTATATGCCGCCCTCAGGTCGAGTTTGGTAAAGACCGTGGCCCCTTTAAGGCGATCGAACAGCTCGGAAATCAAGGGTATCGGGTAAGCGTTCTTGATCGTGATGCGATTGAGACCCCTGTAATCGATGCAAGGCCTCAACTCACCGCCCTTCTTTTTCACAAAGAAAAATCCAGCCCCTGCCGGGGACGAAGATTTGCGAATGTGTCCGCGTGAAAGCGCCTCCCTCACGTACTCCTCCATGGCCTCATTCTCCGCTACCGACAGTGGATAGACTTTGCCACGAGGAGGAACGGCACCAGATTGTAACTCTATGGCACAATCATATGGGCGGTGCGGAGGTAGGGCAACCGCGCGCACCTTATCGAATACATCCCGGTACTCCTCGTATTCAGGAGGCAACAGAGAGTCCGAGGAAGTACCCAGCAACTTGACAGACCCATGGATGCAACTAGCCCCACACTGCGGTGACCACGAGAGGATCTCGACCGATCTCCAATCGAAAGTCGGATTATGCTTCTGGAGCCAGGGGTACCCCAAGACCACCGAGTAGTGTGGAGACGAAATAACCTGGAGGCAGACCGACTCTCTGTGAACGGCACCAATGGCTATCCCCACTGGAAGGGTCTCATGAGTCACGTGTGGCGGCAGAAGGGGTCTGCCGTCTATCGCCTCAAGAGCCAGTGGGGAACCTCGAGCCTGCAGAGGAATGGAATTGGCGGCAGCGAACACACTATCAATGAACAAACCACCAGCACCAGAGTCCACCAACGCCTGGGTCGTCACCGAGCCCCCGACCCAGGAGAGGACAACAGTGATCAGTGGTTTGTCAACACGGGAAACCGGGGACGAGGAGACTCCACCCAAGATCTGCCCCCGACAGGATCTCAGGGTACGAGCGTTTCCCGGACGGTTCGGACATGCCAACCGAAAATGCCCACCGAGACCACAGTACATGCATCGGCCCTCGCGTCTCCGGAGTGCCCTCTCCCCCTCGGACAGGCGAGCAAACCCCAGCTGCATGGGTTCACCCCCAGACAAGTCATCCCCAGGAGGCGTGGGAGGAGAGGGAGGCACGGGTGGGACCGCAAACGTAGGCACCAATCTGTTAGAAGACCTCCACAGGTTCTCCTTAAAGGAAGGTCTCTCCCTGAGTCTGGTGTCAATCAAAATCAGGAAAGAAATAAGAGACTCGAGCTCAACTGGTAGGTCCTTAGCTGCAACCTCATCCTTCAAGGCATCCGAGAGACCATGAGAGAAAGCAGCGACCAGAGCCTCATTATTCCAGCCCACCTCTGCTGCCAGGGTACGAAACTCAATGGCGTATTCAGCTACGGATCGTGAACCCTGTCTGATGGACATAAGGAGCTTCGCAGCAGAGGCAGCACGAGCCGGCACATCGAATACCTTCCGAAGAGAAGCAACAAAACCGGAAAACTCGGCAACCACCGGATTGTTGTTCTCCCATAAAGGGCTGGCCCAGGCCAAGGCCTTGTCCGAGAGCAGCGAGATCAAGAAGCCCACCTTTGATCTCTCAGTAGGAAAGGCATGTGGCAGCAACTCGAAATAAATGCCCACCTGGTTAAGGAAACCTCGGCACTGAGTTGGCTCTCCCCCAAAGCGCTGTGGAAGAGGGGCAGAACCGGTCATACCCCGAAACACCGCAGGCGCAACAACAGGTGTCGGGGTAGACTCTGGCGCAACAACCGGAGCGGCAGTAGGAGCGAGCCCAGGAGCGACAACCGACCCATCGGCAACGGGAGCGAAATGAGCCGTGCGTTCAAGCAGGGTTTGCAACGCCACAGCGAACCGACCCAACAGGTGATCCTGCTGATCAAGTCTGGCAACCAGCGTTGGTCCTAATGTCATGGCTTGGTCCTAATGTCACGGAACCATGAACCAGACGTACAACAAGAGATAAATGAAAATAAGAAGGCTTTATTGAAAATAAAGCTGTAAAGCAAAAGTCCAAACGGATGGTGAAACCGAGCAGAGTCTTTGCGAAGCCAGAGGTCAGGAACCAGAAGGGTAGTCAGACGAAGCCAGGATCAGGAACCAGCAGGGTAGTCAGACGAAGCCAGGATCAGGAACCAGCAGGGTAGTCAGACGAAGCCAGGATCAGGAACCAGCAGGGTAGTCAGACGAAGCCAGGATCAGGAACCAGAAGCAGCAGCAGTCTTAGAAGCATGTGAACACAAGAGGACCAAGCAAGGAACTGAAGCCACAGACCTCCTGTATATATGAGCTAGGCATCCAGCTCCTCCCAGGGGAAGGAGGAGCCGCAGGGTGGAAGGCTACAAGATACCCAGAAACCAAGATGGCCGCCAGCACATGTCAAACGAAGGAGAGCAGCAAGCAGTTAAGACCATGACAGAAATGAATTAAAATTAAAATTAAAAAAATAAAAATGAACCAATATCAATTGGACAGAGGTCCCATAGCAGAGAATCTGGCTTCACGTCAGCAGAGAATCAGTCTCTTCATGCCATAGCAAAGAATCTGGCTTCATGTCAGCAGAGAATCAGTCTCTTCATGCCATAGCAGAGAATCTGGCTTCATGTCAGCGCAGAATCAGTCTTCATGTCATAGCAGAGAATCAGGCTTCACGTCACCCACCACTGGAACAGGCCACTGTCACACATTTAGGCCCCGGCACCCAGACAGAGGAGAGCGGTCCCGTAACAGAGAATCTGGCCTTATGTCAGCGCAGAATCTGTCTTCATGTCATAGCAGAGAATCAGGCTTCACGTCACCCACCACTGGAACAGGCCACTGTCACACATTTAGGCCCCGGCACCCAGACAGAGGAGAGCGGTCCCGTAACAGAGAATCTGGCCTTATGTCAGCGCAGAATCTGTCTTCATGTCATAGCAGAGAATCAGGCTTCACGTCACCCACCACTGGAACAGGCCACTGTCACACATTTAGGCCCCGGCACCCAGACAGAGGAGAGCGGTCCCGTAACAGAGAATCTGGCCTTATGTCAGCGCAGAATCTGTCTTCATGTCATAGCAGAGAATCAGGCATCACGTCACCCACCACTGGAACAGGCCACTGTCACACATTTAGGCCCAGGCACGCAGGCAGAGGAGAGAGGTCCCGTAACAGAGAATCTGGCCTTATGTCAGCGCAGAATCTGTCTTCATGTCATAGCAGAGAATCAGGCATCACGTCACCCACCACTGGAACAGGCCACTGTCACACATTTAGGCCCAGGCAGAGCAGAGAGGTCCCGTAACATAGAATCTGGCCTTATGTCAGCGCAGAATCTGTCTTCATGTCATAGCAGAGAATCAGGCTTCACGTCACCCACCACTGGAACAGGCCACTGTCACACATTTAGGCCCCGGCACACAGACAGAGGAGAGCGGTCCCGTAACAGAGAATCTGGCCTTATGTCAGCGCAGAATCTGTATTCATGTCATAGCAGAGAATCAGGCTTCACGTCACCCACCACTGGAACAGGCCACTGTCACACATTTAGGCCCAGGCACCCAGGCAGAGGAGAGAGGTCCCGTAACAGAGAATCTGGCCTTATGTCAGCGCAGAATCTGTATTCATGTCATAGCAGAGAATCAGGCTTCACGTCACCCACAACTGGAACAGGCCACTGTCACACATTTAGGCCCAGGCACCCAGGCAGAGGAGAAAGGTCCCGTAACAGAGAATCTAGCCTTATGTCAGCGCAGAATCTGTCTTCATGTCATAGCAGAAAATCAGGCTTCACGTCACCCACCACTGGAACAGGCCACTGTCACACATTTAGGCCCAGGCACCCAGGCAGAGGAGAGAGGTCCCGTAACAGAGAATCTGGCCTTATGTCAGCGCAGAATCTGTCTTCATGTCATAGCAGAGAATCAGGCTTCACGTCACCCACCACTGGAACAGGCCACTGTCACACATTTAGGCCCCGGCACCCAGACAGAGGAGAGCGGTCCCGTAACAGAGAATCTGGCCTTATGTCAGAGCAGAATCTGAATTCATGTCATAGCAGAGAATCAGGCTTCACGTCACCCACCACTGGAACAGGCCACTGTCACACATTTAGGCCCAGGTACCCAGGCAGAGGAGAGAGGCCCTGTAACAGAGAATCTGGCCTTATGTCAGCGCAGAATCTGTATTCATGTCATAGCAGAGAATCAGGCTTCACGTCACCCACCACTGGAACAGGCCACTGTCACACATTTAGGCCCAGGCACCCAGGAAGAGGAGAGAGGTCCCGTAACAGAGAATCTGGCCTTATGTCAGCGCAGAATCTGTATTCATGTCATAGCAGAGAATCAGGCTTCACGTCACCCACAACTGGAACAGGCCACTGTCACACATTTAGGCCCAGGCACCCAGGCAGAGGAGAAAGGTCCCGTAACAGAGAATCTAGCCTTATGTCAGCGCAGAATCTGTCTTCATGTCATAGCAGAGAATCAGGCTTCACGTCACCCACCACTGGAACAGGCCACTGTCACACATTTAGGCCCAGGCACCCAGGCAGAGGAGAGAGGTCCCGTAACAGAGAATCTGGCCTTATGTCAGCGCAGAATCTGTCTTCATGTCATAGCAGAGAATCAGGCTTCACGTCACCCACCACTGGAACAGGCCACTGTCACACATTTAGGCCCCGGCACCCAGACAGAGGAGAGCGGTCCCGTAACAGAGAATCTGGCCTTATGTCAGAGCAGAATCTGAATTCATGTCATAGCAGAGAATCAGGCTTCACGTCACCCACCACTGGAACAGGCCACTGTCACACATTTAGGCCCAGGTACCCAGGCAGAGGAGAGAGGCCCTGTAACAGAGAATCTGGCCTTATGTCAGCGCAGAATCTGTCTTCATGTCATAGCAGAGAATCAGGCTTCACGTCACCCACCACTGGAACAGGCCACTGTCACACATTTAGGCCCAGGCACCCAGGCAGAGGAGAGAGGTCCCGTAACAGAGAATCTGGCCTTATGTCAGCGCAGAATCTGTCTTCATGTCATAGCAGAGAATCAGGCTTCACGTCACCCACCACTGGAACAGGCCACTGTCACACATTTAGGCCCAGGCACCCAGGCAGAGGAGAGAGGTCCCGTAACAGAGAATCTGGCCTTATGTCAGCGCAGAATCTGTATTCATGTCATAGCAGAGAATCAGGCTTCACGTCACCCACCACTGGAACAGGCCACTGTCACACATTTAGGCCCAGGCACCCAGGCAGAGGAGAGAGGTCCCGTAACAGAGAATCTGGCCTTATGTCAGCGCAGAATCTGTCTTCATGTCATAGCAGAGAATTTAGGCTTCACGTCACCCACCTCTGGAACAGGCCACTGTCACACATTTAAACCCAGGCACCCGGGCAGAGGAGAGAGGTCCCGTAACAGAGAATCTGGCCTTATGTCAGCGCAGAATCTGTATTCATGTCATAGCAGAGAATCAGGCTTCACGTCACCCACCACTGGAACAGGCCACTGTCACACATTTAGGCCCAGGCACCCAGGCAGAGGAGAGAGGTCCCGTAACAGAGAATCTGGCCTTATGTCAGCGCAGAATCTGTCTTCATGTCATAGCAGAGAATCAGGCTTCACGTCACCCACCACTGGAACAGGCCACTGTCACACATTTAGGCCCTGGCACCCAGACAGAGGAGAGCGGTCCCGTAACAGAGAATCTGGCCTTATGTCAGCGCAGAATCTGAATTCATGTCATAGCAGAGAATCAGGCTTCACGTCACCCACCACTGGAACAGGCCACTGTCACACATTTAGGCCCAGGCACCCAGGCAGAGGAGAGAGGTCCCGTAACAGAGAATCTGGCCTTATGTCAGCGCAGAATCTGTCTTCATGTCATAGCAGAGAATTTAGGCTTCACGTCACCCACCTCTGGAACAGGCCACTGTCACACATTTAGGCCCAGGCACCCGGGCAGAGGAGAGAGGTCCCGTAACAGAGAATCTGGCCTTATGTCAGCGCAGAATCTGTATTCATGTCATAGCAGAGAATCAGGCTTCACGTCACCCACCACTGGAACAGGCCACTGTCACACATTTAGGCCCAGGCACCCAGGCAGAGGAGAAAGGTCCCGTAACAGAGAATCTAGCCTTATGTCAGCGCAGAATCTGTCTTCATGTCATAGCAGAGAATCAGGCTTCACGTCACCCACCACTGGAACAGGCCACTGTCACATATTTAGGCCCAGGCACCCAGGCAGAGGAGAGAGGTCCCGTAACAGAGAATCTGGCCTTATGTCAGCGCAGAATCTGTCTTCATGTCATAGCAGAGAATCAGGCTTCACGTCACCCACCACTGGAACAGGCCACTGTCACACATTTAGGCCCAGGCACCCAGGCAGAGGAGAGAGGTCCCGTAACAGAGAATCTGGCCTTATGTCAGCGCAGAATCTGTATTCATGTCATAGCAGAGAATCAGGCTTCACGTCACCCACCACTGGAACAGGCCACTGTCACACATTTAGGCCCAGGCACCCAGGCAGAGGATAGAGGTCCCGTAACAGAGAATCTGGCCTTATGTCAGCGCAGAATCTGTCTTCATGTCATAGCAGAGAATCAGGCTTCACGTCACCCACCACTGGAACAGGCCACTGTCACACATTTAGGCCCCGGCACCCAGACAGAGGAGAGCGATCCCGTAACAGAGAATCTGGCCTTATGTCAGAGCAGAATCTGAATTCATGTCATAGCAGAAAATCAGGCTTCACGTCACCCACCACTGGAACAGGCCACTGTCACACATTTAGGCCCAGGTACCCAGGCAGAGGAGAGAGGCCCTGTAACAGAGAATCTGGCCTTATGTCAGCGCAGAATCTGTCTTCATGTCATAGCAGAGAATCAGGCTTCACGTCACCCACCACTGGAACAGGCCACTGTCACACATTTAGGCCCAGGCACCCAGGCAGAGGAGAGAGGTCCCGTAACAGAGAATCTGGCCTTATGTCAGCGCAGAATCTGTCTTCATGTCATAGCAGAGAATCAGGCTTCACGTCACCCACCACTGGAACAGGCCACTGTCACACATTTAGGCCCAGGCACCCAGGCAGAGGAGAGAGGTCCCGTAACAGAGAATCTGGCCTTATGTCAGCGCAGAATCTGTATTCATGTCATAGCAGAGAATCAGGCTTCACGTCACCCACCACTGGAACAGGCCACTGTCACACATTTAGGCCCAGGCACCCAGGCAGAGGAGAGAGGTCCAGTAACAGAGAATCTGGCCTTATGTCAGCGCAGAATCTGTCTTCATGTCATAGCAGAGAATCAGGCTTCACGTCACCCACCTCTGGAACAGGCCACTGTCACACATTTAGGCCCAGGCACCCAGGCAGAGGAGAGAGGTCCCGTAACAGAGAATCTGGCCTTATGTCAGCGCAGAATCTGTATTCATGTCATAGCAGAGAATCAGGCTTCACGTCACCCACCACTGGAACAGGCCACTGTCACACATTTTAGCCCAGGCACCCAGGCAGAGGAGAGAGGTCCCGTAACAGAGAATCTGGCCTTATGTCAGCGCAGAATCTGTATTCATGTCATAGCAGAGAATCAGGCTTCACGTCACCCACCACTGGAACAGGCCACTGTCACACATTTAGGCCCAGGCACCCAGGCAGAGGAGAGAGGTCCCGTAACAGAGAATCTGGCCTTATGTCAGCGCAGAATCTGTCTTCATGTCATAGCAGAGAATCAGGCTTCACGTCACCCACCACTGGAACAGGCCACTGTCACACATTTAGGCCCAGGCACCCAGGCAGAGGAGAGAGGTCCCGTAACAGAGAATCTGGCCTTATGTCAGCGCAGAATCTATATTCATGTCATAGCAGAGAATCAGGCTTCACGTCACCCACCACTGGAACAGGCCACTGTCACACATTTAGGCCTAGGCACCCAGGCAGAGGAGAGAGGTCCCGTAACAGAGAATCTGGCTTTATGTCAGCACAGAATCTGTCTTTATGTCATAGCAGAGAATCAGGCTTCACGTCACCCACCACTGGAACAGGCCACTGTCACACATTTAGGCCCAGGCACCCAGGCAGAGGAGAAAGGTCCCGTAACAGAGAATCTGGCCTTATGTCAGCGCAGAATCTGTATTCATGTCATAGCAGAGAATCAGGCTTCACGTCACCCACCACTGGAACAGGCCACTGTCACACATTTAGGCCCAGGCACCCAGGCAGAGGAGAGAGGTCCCGTAACAGAGAATCTGGCCTTATGTCAGCGCAGAATCTGTATTCATGTCATAGCAGAGAATCAGGCTTCACGTCACCCACCACTGGAACAGGCCACTGTCACACATTTTAGCCCAGGCACCCAGGCAGAGGAGAGAGGTCCCGTAACAGAGAATCTGGCCTTATGTCAGCGCAGAATCTGTATTAATGTCATAGCAGAGAATCAGGCTTCACGTCACCCACCACTGGAACAGGCCACTGTCACACATTTAGGCCCAGGCACCCAGGCAGAGGAGAGAGGTCCCGTAACAGAGAATCTGGCCTTATGTCAGCGCAGAATCTGTCTTTATGTCATAGCAGAGAATCAGGCTTCACGTCACCCACCACTGGAACAGGCCACTGTCACACATTTAGGCCCAGGCACCCAGGCAGAGGAGAGAGGTCCCGTAACAGAGAATCTGGCCTTCTTTCAGCGCAGAATCTATATTCATGTCATAGCAGAGAATCAGGCTTCACGTCACCCACCACTGGAACAGGCCACTGTCACACATTTAGGCCCCGGCACCCAGACAGAGGAGAGCGGTCCCGTAACAGAGAATCTGGCCTTATGTCTGCGCAGAATCTGTATTCATGTCATAGCAGAGAATCAGGCTTCACGTCACCCTCCACTGGAACAGGCCACTGTCACACATTTAGGCCCAGGCACCCAGGCAGAGGAGAGAGGTCCCGTAACAGAGAATCTGGCCTTATGTCAGCGCAGAATCTGTATTCATGTCATAGCAGTGAATCAGGCTTCACATCACCCACCACTGGAACAGGCCACTGTCACACATTTAGGCCCCGGCACCCAGACAGAGGAGAGCGGTCCCGTAACAGAGAATCTGGCCTTATGTCTGCGCAGAATCTGTATTCATGTCATAGCAGCGAATCAGGCTTCACATCACCCACCACTGGAACAGGCCACTGTCACACATTTAGGCCCCGGCACCCAGACAGAGGAGAGCGGTCCCGTAACAGAGAATCTGGCCTTATGTCTGCGCAGAATCTGTATTCATGTCATAGCAGAGAATCAGGCTTCACGTCACCCACCACTGGAACAGGCCACTGTCACACATTTAGGCCCGGGCACCCAGGCAGAGGAGAGAGGTCCCGTAACAGAGAATCTGGCCATATGTCAGCGCAGAATCTGTATTCATGTCATAGCAGAGAATCAGGCTTCACGTCACCCACCACTGGAACAGGCCACTGTCACACATTTAGGCCCAGGCACCCAGGCAGAGGAGAAAGGTCCCGTAACAGAGAATCTAGCCTTATGTCAGCGCAGAATCTGTCTTCATGTCATAGCAGAGAATCAGGCTTCACGTCACCCACCACTGGAACAGGCCACTGTCACACATTTAGGCCCAGGCACCCAGGCAGAGGAGAGAGGTCCCATAACAGAGAATCTGGCCTTATGTCAGCGCAGAATCTGTATTCATGTCATAGCAGAGAATCAGGCTTCACGTCACCCACCACTGGAACAGGCCACTGTCACACATTTAGACCCAGGCAGAGGAGAGAGGTCCCGTAACAGAGAATCTGGCCTTATGTCAGCGCAGAATCTGTCTTCATGTCATAGCAGAGAATCAGGCTTCACGTCACCCACCACTGGAACAGGCCACTGTCACACATTAAGGCCCAGGCACCCAGGCAGAGGAGAGAGGTCCCGTAACAGAGAATCTGGCCTTATGTCAGCGCAGAATCTGTATTCATGTCATAGCAGAGAATCAGGCTTCACGTCAACCACCACTGGAACAGGCCACTGTCACACATTTAGGCCCAGGCACCCAGGCAGAGGAGAGAGGTCCCGTAACAGAGAATCTGGCCTTATGTCAGCGCAGAATCTGTCTTCATGTCATAGCAGAGAATCAGGCTTCACGTCACCCACCACTAGAACAGGCCACTGTCACACATTTAGGCCCTGGCACCCAGACAGAGGAGAGCGGTCCCGTAACAGAGAATCTGGCCTTATGTCAGCACAGAATCTGAATTCATGTCATAGCAGAGAATCAGGCTTCACGTCACCCACCACTGGAACAGGCCACTGTCACACATTTAGGCCCAGGCACCCAGGCAGAGGAGAGAGGCCCTGTAACAGAGAATCTGGCATTATGTCAGCGCAGAATCTGTCTTCATGTCATAGCAGAGAATCAGGCTTCACGTCACCCACCACTGGAACAGGCCACTGTCACACATTTAGGCCCAGGCACCCAGGCAGAGGAGAGAGGTCCCGTAACAGAGAATCTGGCCTTATGTCAGCTCAGAATCTGTCTTCATGTCATAGCAGAGAATCAGGCTTCACGTCACCCACCACTGGAACAGGCCACTGTCACACATTTAGGCCCAGGCACCCAGGCAGAGGAGAGAGGTCCCGTAACAGAGAATCTGGCCTTATGTCAGCGCAGAATCTGTATTCATGTCATAGCAGAGAATCAGGCTTCACGTCATGTCATAGCAGAGAATCAGGCTTCACGTCATGCACCACTGGAACAGGCCACTGTCACACATTTAGGCCCAGGCACCCAGGCAGAGGAGAGAGGTCCCGTAACAGAGAATCTGGCCTTATGTCAGCGCAGAATCTGTCTTCATGTCATAGCAGAGAATCAGGCTTCACGTCAGCCACCACTGGAACAGGCCACTGTCACACATTTAGGCCCAGGCACCCAGGCAGAGGAGAGAGGTCCCGTAACAGAGAATCTGGCCTTATGTCAGCGCAGAATCTGTATTCATGTCATAGCAGAGAATCAGGCTTCACGTCACCCACCACTGGAACAGGCCACTGTCACACATTTAGGCCCAGGCACCCAGGCAGAGGAGAGAGGTCCCGTAACAGAGAATCTGGCCTTATGTCAGCGCAGAATCTGTATTCATGTCATAGCAGAGAATCAGGCTTCACGACACCCACCACTGGAACAGGCCACTGTCACACATTTAGGCCCAGGCACCCAGGCAGAGGAGAGAGGTCCCGTAACAGAGAATCTGGCCTTATGTCAGCGCAGAATCTGTCTTCATGTCATAGCAGAGAATCAGGCTTCACGTCACCCACCACTGGAACAGGCCACTGTCACACATTTAGGCCCAGGCACCCAGGCAGAGGAGAGAGGTCCCGTAACAGAGAATCTGGCCTTATGTCAGCGCAGAATCTGTATTCATGTCATAGCAGAGAATCAGGCTTCACGTCACCCACCACTGGAACAGGCCACTGTCACACATTTAGGCCCAGGCACCCAGGCAGAGGAGAGAGGTCCCGTAACAGAGAATCTGGCTTTATGTCAGCACAGAATCTGTCTTTATGTCATAGCAGAGAATCAGGCTTCACGTCACCCACCACTGGAACAGGCCACTGTTACACATTTAGGCCCAGGCACCCAGGCAGAGGAGAAAGGTCCCGTAACAGAGAATCTGGCCTTATGTCAGCGCAGAATCTGTATTCATGTCATAGCAGAGAATCAGGCTTCACGTCACCCACCACTGGAACAGGCCACTGTCACACATTTAGGCCCAGGCACCCAGGCAGAGGAGAGAGGTCCCGTAACAGAGAATATGGCCTTATGTCAGCGCAGAATCTGTCTTCATGTCATAGCAGAGAATCAGGCTTCACGTCACCCACCACTGGAACAGGCCACTGTCACACATTTAGGCCCCGGCACCCAGACAGAGGAGAGCGGTCCCGTAACAGAGAATCTGGCCTTATGTCTGCGCAGAATCTGTATTCATGTCATAGCAGAGAATCAGGCTTCACGTCACCCTCCACTGGAACAGGCCACTGTCACACATTTAGGCCCAGGCACCCAGGCAGAGGAGAGAGGTCCCGTAACAGAGAATCTGGCCTTATGTCAGCGCAGAATCTGTATTCATGTCATAGCAGCGAATCAGGCTTCACATCACCCACCACTGGAACAGGCCACTGTCACACATTTAGGCCCAGGCACCCAGGCAGAGGAGAGAGGTCCCGTAACAGAGAATCTGGCCTTATGTCAGCGCAGAATCTGTCTTCATGTCATAGCAGAGAATCAGGCATCACGTCACCCACCACTGGAACAGGCCACTGTCACACATTTAGGCCCAGGCAGAGGAGAGAGGTCCCGTAACAGAGAATCTGGCCTTATGTCAGCGCAGAATCTGTCTTCATGTCATAGCAGAGAATCAGGCTTCACGTCACCCACCACTGGAACAGGCCACTGTCACACATTTAGGCCCCGGCACCCAGACAGAGGAGAGCGGTCCCGTAACAGAGAATCTGGCCTTATGTCAGCGCAGAATCTGTCTTCATGTCATAGCAGAGAATCAGGCATCACGTCACCCACCACTGGAACAGGCCACTGTCACACATTTAGGCCCAGGCACCCAGGCAGAGGAGAGAGGTCCCGTAACAGAGAATCTGGCCTTATGTCTGCGCAGAATCTGTCTTCATGTCATAGCAGAGAATCAGGCATCACGTCACCCACCACTGGAACAGGCCACTGTCACACATTTAGGCCCCGGCAGAGGAGAGAGGTCCCGTAACAGAGAATCTGGCCTTATGTCAGCGCAGAATCTGTCTTTATGTCATAGCAGAGAATCAGGCTTCACGTCACCCACCACTGGAACAGGCCACTGTCACACATTTAGGCCCCGGCACCCAGACAGAGGAGAGCGGTCCCGTAACAGAGAATCTGGCCTTATGTCAGCGCAGAATCTGTATTCATGTCATAGCAGAGAATCAGGCTTCACGTCACCCACCACTGGAACAGGCCACTGTCACACATTTAGGCCCAGGCACCCAGGCAGAGGATAGAGGTCCCGTAACAGAGAATCTGGCCTTATGTCAGCGCAGAATCTGTATTCATGTCATAGTAGAGAATCAGGCTTCACGTCACCCACCACTGGAACAGGCCACTGTCACACATTTAGGCCCAGGCACCCAGGCAGAGGAGAGAGGTCCCGTAACAGAGAATCTGGCCTTATGTCAGCGCAGAATCTGTCTTCATGTCATAGCAGAGAATCAGGCTTCACGTCACCCACCACTGGAACAGGCCACTGTCACACATTTAGGCCCAGGCAGAGGAGAGAGGTCCCGTAACAGAGAATCTGGCCTTATGTCAGCGCAGAATCTGTCTTCATGTCATAGCAGAGAATCAGGCTTCACGTCACCCACCACTGGAACAGGCCACTGTCACACATTTAGGCCCAGGCACCAAGTCAGTGGTGTTGTACTGTCGATATGAACCACATGAAGTTTCACCAAATATCCAGTCTGCAGGTTTGCAATAAGGTCATACCAATATACAGGAGCTGCAGCAATGATCACTTGTTAAATATAGTTCCATATATTCATAAGCTGTTAGCAGAGAGTCAGGACATGCTAAATAAACCTCTTCAAATGTGCTATTAGATAACTGAGGAAAGTTTTAACAGACAGAGTCTTTACAGTGGACTCTTCCAGAAAGCCCCCTGTGTATTCTGCTACTTGGTTTTGTCTCCTCAATGCAGACATTTACTGTGAAGGAGGTAGGATCTCTGTCTAAGTTCTCTAAAGCTAAAGTTCATTTATCTATTGTAAAAAGTTATAATATATACCCATAATAGTTCTGTAGAATGTAAAGAGGTGACTGTATGTAAAGCAGCCTTTAAACCCTGCAGCACATGCTAGGCTGAGTAGATGATGTACAGTTAAAGAGACATGTGTTCTTCCTAAAATGGCTGCAAGACATGCTGTATTCCAGGTCACCCTGCTGCAATATCTTTGTAAATGATTTTCTCTTGTTCATTTTTCTGTATGCTTTGTTATATCCTGTAACATGTATGTGGGAATGTAATATAATGACTGCCTGTTATGATATAGGTGGGCTGGTGACCTGGCTGTATACCACATAGTGGCAGTGTTTCCCTGTTGTATTACAGGCTCCAGCCAAGTGCACTACACCTCAATAAATCTTTAAACCACAGAAGACCTGAGTGTCGTCCCTTAGAGTCCACTTAGAGTTTATGCCTGGAGGAGCTGGTGACCGAGTGAGTGTGAAAGCTGGAGGTGTCGCAGATGGTGCAAGGAAAAGAGGGTTACATTTGGTGCCGTGACTCGGATGTCATCATTCTGCTCAAAGTGACCAGTGAAGATACCTAAAGTCACCAGTGTGCGAGTTCTGAGGTGATTGTGCCACGGCGGAGCTGCTAGGCGGCAGATTGACCTTATTAGCGGTTTATATCCTCTCAGGAATAGAAGATGAGTGGACGAGCCAAAGCCCGCGGAAGAGCACGTGCCAGGGGGCAGCCCAGTCAAGGACAGCCTGGACAGGAGCAAGAGGCTCAAGAACCTAGACGCATTGAAAGACCCCAGCAGCCACCAGCCGAGCCTTTGCTTGTGGGAAGAGGGCGCCAGAGAGGCCCGCCAGTAGTGGAGAGACCTCCGACTGATGTTCTGCAGCTTTCAGCTGGATTTCAGGACATATCCCTCGGAGAACGGGGTGGCCGCAGGCGTGACTTCCATGACCTTGGAGTGAACACCCGGCAGACCATTGAATAGAAATGTGAGACCTGTTTTTTTTTTGCACTGTGTGACAGGTTAAGGTTTAATCACAGAATCAGACTTCTATCTGCACGGTAGCGTGTGTCTTAGGTTTTTCTGAATGACACTATCAGTACCTTCAATGTAAGATATCCTTTTTGGGATAGATTTCAAGTAGGCCTCAAATACCAGAAACTAGTTATTTTGAGAATGGCAAATTTGGGAATGCTTTTTCAACCCAGAACAAAAAGTCTGCTTTGACGGTCACTACAAATAACTTGACCAGCTAAAACTGTGCAGATTTGGTTGAATAGAGATGTGAGACCTGTTTTTTTTGCGCTGTGTGACAGTTATAGGTTTAATCACAGAATGACACTTCTATCAGCACGCTAGCGTGTCTTAGGTTTTTCTGAATGACACTATCAATAACTTCAATGTAAGATTTTCTTTTTGGGATAGATTTCAAGTAGGCCTCAAATACCACAAACTAGTTATTTTCAGAATGGCAAATTTGGGAATGCTTTTTCAACCCAGAACAAAAAGTCTGCTTTGACGGTCACTACAAATAACTTGACCAGCTAAAAATGTGCAGATTTGGTTGAATAGAAATGTCAGGTCTATTTTTTAGGCGCTGGGTGACAGGCTCAACTTGCCCCTGATGTAATATATGGCCAAAAAATAACCACACTGTTGATGGTTAAATGCACTTCGGTGACACAGGCTCAGCCTGCAGCTGATGTAGTATATGGCCAAAAAATAATCAGACTGTTGATGGTTAAATGCACTTGGGTGAAACAGGCTCAGCCTGCAGCTGATGTAGTATATGTCCAAAAAATAACCAGACTGTTGATGGTTAAATGCACTTCGGTGACACAGGCTCAGCCTGCAGCTGATGTAGGATATAGCACAAAATAACCACACTATCGATGGTTAAATACACTTGGTGATAGCTCGTGCTGGCGCACCACAAGTCAGAAAATGGCCGCCGATCACCCCAGAAAAAAAGTGATCTAAAAACGCTCTGGGCAGCCTCAAAAAAGTGATCAAGTCAATAATAGCACTTCAATGATCCACAGCTGCAGATCGATCACAGAATGAAGTCTTTTGGAGGAGTTAATCTGCCTAATCTCGCCCTAACGTTGCAGCTGCAACCTCTCCCTATGCTTGAATCAGCAGAGTGACGTGCAGCGCTACGTGACCCAAGCTTATATAGAGGCTGGGTCACATGCTGCACTGGCCAATCACAGCCATGCCAATAGTAGGCAAGGCTGTGATGGCCTCTTGGGGCAAGTAGTATGACGCTTGTTGATTGGCTGCTTTGCAGCCTTTCAAAAAGCGCCAAGAAAGCGCCGAACACCGAACCCGAACCCGGACTTTTACGAAAATGTTCGGGTTCGGGTCCGTGTCACGGACACCCCAAAATTCGGTACGAACCCGAACTATACAGTTCGGGTTCGCTCATCCCTAGTTTTAATTTAATTTTGTAAAATTAAGGTACACTTCAAAAGAGTGTGAAATATCCAAAATACAAACTTGAGCAATTGCGCTGCAGTATATCAATGGCTGCTTAGTGCCGGTATACATGTCTATTCTGCACAAGGTACGGACAAGTTCTGTGGGATCCATGCTTGGTTCATTTTAATGAACGTGAGCTTGTCCACATTGGCTGTGGACAGGCGTCTGCACTTGCTTGTGATGAGGCCCCATGCCGTGCTAAACACACGTTCAGATAATACACTGGCTGCAGGGCAGGCCAGCACCTCCAAGGTGCAAAGGGCAAGTTCAGGCCATGTGCCCGATTTGGAGACCCAGAAGTTGAAGGAGGCAGACCCGTCATTCAGTACGTATAGGCTGTGCACACATACTGCTCCACCATGTTGGTGAAATGCTGCCTCCTGCTAAGACATTCCATATCAGCTGGAGGTGCTGGTTGTTGTGGCGTGCTGACAAAGCTTTTCCACATTTCGGCCATGCTAACCCTGCCTTCTGAGGTGCTGGCGGTGCCCCAGATGCGTTGGCGACCTCTTCCTCTGCCTTCGCCTTGTGCTTCCACTGTGCCCCCGCTGTCAGGTGGGAATGCCACTAGCAGCGGGTCTACCAGCGAGCGCTTGTACTCGTGCATCTTGCGATCACGCTCCAGTGACGGAATTAAGGACGGTACGTTGTCCTTGTAACGGGGATCAAGCAGCGTGGCCACCCAGTAATCAGCACAAGTTAGAAAGTGGGCAACTCAGCGGTCGTTGCGGAGACACTGCAGCATGTAATCGCTCATGTGTGCCACGCTGCCCAGAAAAGCTGTCCTCTGTGGGAGGTGTATCGTCTGTGTCCTCTGTATCCCCCCATCCACGCACCTGTGATAGCCATGAGCTGGTCTGTGAACATGGTTCCACCTCCTCCATCTCCTCCTCCTCATCCTCCACCTTCTGATCCTCC
This sequence comes from Bufo bufo, assembly GCF_905171765.1. NCBI lineage: Eukaryota > Metazoa > Chordata > Amphibia > Anura > Bufonidae > Bufo > Bufo bufo. Next base: position 466,931,288 of record NC_053392.1, on the reverse strand, counting down.
AGAACTGTGCCCTGACTGGACAATTGTGTACCTTGGGTTTATGGGTGCAGGAATCTCTGCACCACTAAATTCAGCACATGTGCCAGGCAAGGGATGTGCGTCAAAACGGCTAGTCCCAGAGCTGCTACGAGATTTCGCCCATTATCGCACACCACCAGGACGGGCTTGAGGCTGACTGGCACAAACCACTCATCGGTCTGTTGTTCAAGGCCCGTCCACAGCTCCTGCTGTTGTTTACCCCTGACTGTGCTGAAGTTGGTGGTGAAGGTGTTACGCTGACTGGATGAGGAGCTGGTAGAGGATGAGCAAGCAGAGTAGGAAGAGGAAGCAACAGGAGGCAAACTGAAGCGCCCTGCTATCCTTGGTGGTGGAAGGACATGCGCCAAACTGCTATCCGCCTCAGGCCCAGCCGCCACTGCATTTACCCAGTGTGCTGTTATGAAGATATAATGGCCCTGACCGTGCTTACTGGTCCACGTATCCGTAGTCAGGTGCACCCTGCCACAGATGGTGTGGCGCAGTGCACACCTGATTTTGTCCCCTACTTGGTTGTGAAGGGAAGGGATGGCTCACCTTGAAAAGTAGTGGCGGCTGGGCACGATGTACTGTGGGACAGCCACTGCCATAAGGCCTTTAAAACTATCCGTCTCCACCAAACGGACTGACAGCATTTCAAAGGCCAGTCATTTAGAAATGCTGGCTTTCAGGGCTAGGGATCGCGGGTGAGTAGGGGGGTACTTCCTTTTCCTCTCCAGAGTTTGGGATATGGAGAGCTCAGCGCTTCCATGGGACATTGTGAGATGCTTGGTGACCCAGGTGTTGCTGGCAGATCCTCTGTTTGCGGGGTGCCAGGTGGCACTGTCACTCCAGAGGTGGATGAAGAGGCCGCGACTGCAGCAGAAGAGGAAGCAGGAGGAGCCAGAGACCTTTCTTGGCTTTTGAGGTGTCTACTCCACTGCAGCTCATGCTTTGCGCTTAAATGCCTGGTCATGCAGGTTGTGCTCAGGTTGAAAACATTTATGCCTCGCTTCAGGCTCTGATTGCACAGCGTGCAAACCACTCGTGTCTTGTCGTCAGCACATTGTCTGAAGAACTGCCACGCCAGGGAACTCCTTGGAGCTGGCTTTGGTGTGCTCAGTCCCTTGCTGCGGTGGGCAGTAGGAGGCGTACTGTCTAGAGGACGGCCGCTCCGCTTTTGCACCCTGCTCCCTCTTCTGCTGTGCTGGTGGCTCTGTGCGACCACCGCCTCTTCCTCCGAACTACATAAGTCCCTCGCATGACCTTGATTCCATGTGGGGTCGAGGACCTCATTGTCCTCCACATCATCTTCCAACCAGTCTTCATCCCTGACTTCCTTGTCGGTCTGCACACTTTCAAAAAGCCCCAGCAGTTGGCACCCGTGTTTCGTCATCATCCGAGACGTGCTGCGATGGTCCTCCTATGTACTCATCTTGAAAGATAAGTGGTTGAGCATCGGTGCACTCAATCTCTTCCACTTCTGGGGCAGGGCTAGGTGGATAGCCCTTGGAAACCCTGCTAACAGAGTTTTCAAAAAGCAGAAGAGACTGCTGCATGACTTGGGGCTCAGACTGCTTGGCTGATTTGCAAGGGGGTGAGGTGAAAGACTGATGGACATCGGCTGCAGGTGGCAACTGTGGTTTTTCAGCAGGAGACTGGGTGGGAGACAATGTGAAGGAACTGGATCCACTGTCAGCAACCCAATCTACTATCGCCTGTACTTGTTCAGGCCTCACCATTCGTAGAGCAGCATTAGGCCCGACCAAATACCACTGCAGGTTTTGTCACCTACTCGCACCTGAGGAAGGGGTTTGACTTGTGCGTGTAGCTGTCACAGATCGACCACGTCCTCTCCCTGCAACAGGAGCTCCACCAGCAGCACCACGACCTGGGCCACGTCCCTTATTTGACGCTCTCCTCATAGTTTTCAAATTTAGGATCTTGCCCTAAATGGGTGTTTAATTAATGATAGAATTGAACGACAGTATGGGTGTATCTCACATGGTCTGAACCAGTGTAGGCCTGAAGTAAATATTTCTTTGCACAAAATGGCTGTATTTCAAATGGCTGTATTTCAAATCCCTGAATCAAACCCCTCTATGTAGAGGGGGTATCTCACACGATCTCAATCAGTGTAGGCCTGAAGTAAATATTTATTTGCCCAAAATGGCTGTATTTCAAATGGCTGTATTTCAAATCCCTGAATCAAACTCCTGTATGTAGAGGCAGTATCTCACAGGGCCTGAACCAGTGTAGGCCTGAAGTAAATATTTATTTGCCCAAAATGGCTGTATTTCAAATGCCTGATTCAAACCCCTGTATGTAGAGGGTGTATCTCACACTGTCTGAACCAGTGTAGGCCTGAAGTAAATATTTCTTTGACCAAAATGGCTGTATTTCAAATGTCTGTATTTCAAATCCCTGAATCAAACCCCTGTATGTAGAGGGAGTATCTCACACGGTCTGAACCAGTGTAGGCCTAAAATAAATATTTCTTTGCCCAAAATGGCTGTATTTCAAATGGCTGTATTTCAAATCCCTGAATCAAACCCCTGTATGTAGAGGGAGTATCTCACACGATCTGAACCAGTGTAGGCAAAAATTAAATATTTCTTTGCCCAAAATGGCTGTATTTCAAATAGCTGTATTTCAAATGCCTTCATCAAACCCCTGTATGTAGAGGGTGTATCTCACACGGTCTGAACCAGTGTAGGCCTGAAGTAAATATTTCTTTGCCCAAAATGGCTGTATTTCAAATGCCTGATTCAAACCCCTGTATGTAGAGGGGGTATCTCACACAGTCTTAACCAGTGTAGGTCTGAAGTAAATATTTCTTTGCCCAAAATGGCTGTATTTCAAATCCCTGAATTAAACACCTGTATGTAGAGGGGGTATCTCACACTGTCTGAACCAACTAACAGAATTATAAAAGTTTTTTTTTTTTGGTCAATGGCCTCAGGGCAGGGAAAATCGATTGTGCCCTGCACCCACACAACTATTTCTCTGTAGATCGCTGAGTTAGATTCTCTCCTATTCTCTCCCTGAAATCACAAGTCCAGCAGCATCCTCTCCCTACACTTGTAACAGCAGAGTGATGTGCAGCGCTACGTGACTTAAGCTTATATAGAGCCTGGGTCACATGCTGCTCTGGCCAATCACAGCCATGCCATTAGTAGGCATGGCTGTGATGGCTTCTAATGTCAGACAGTTAACCGCCTGTTGGATGGCTGCAGTGAAGCCTTTCAAAAAGCGCCAAGAAAGCGCCGAACACCGAACCCGAACTTTTATGGAAATGTTCGGGTCCGGGGTCCAAAAATCCTAAAGTTCGGTACAAACCTGAACTTTACAGGGCTATAGTTTTCTCACTTCATCACACAACAGCAAATACTTTTTTGTGCCACTAATACATGCCAAAAAGGACTTTAGAACATATAACTGCATCACTGAATGGCAAATAGGCCCTTATTTTTTTTCACTTATACATGACACAAAAGGCTTTAGAACAGATAGTTGCACCGCTAATCAGCAAATATATTTTTTGTTTTTCCACTAATACATGCCACAAAAGTTTTTAAAACATAACTGCTTTGCTGACAGGCAAATACCATATTTTTCGCCCCATAAGACACACTTTCCCCCCTAAACCGTCTTATGGGGCGAATGCTGCCATTTTTACATCGCTAATGCTGATACATCGCCGGCTGCGATGCTGCACAGCCCAGCGATATATCAGCGGAAGGGGGAGGAGGGGCTGGAGGCCGGCAACTCGTGGCGAGGCTCGGTGCAGTCACTGTACTCTTACACCGGGCCCCGCTACTTACAGCAGATTCCCCCATAACAGTGTCATCAACAGATCCCCTCCCCATAACAGTGTCATCCACAGATCCCCTCCATAACAGTGTCATCCACAGATCCCCCCATAACAGTGTCATCCACAGATGCCCCCATAACAGTGTCATCCATAGATCCCCTCCATGGTGTCATCCACAGATCCCCATAATAGCGTCATCCACAGACCACCATTAGTTCAAAACCCACCAAAAGCACACCTTTTGGTTCAAAATATTTTTTTTCTTATTTTCCTCCTCAAAAACCTAGGTGCGTCTTATGGGCAAGTGCATCTTATAGGGCGAAAAATACGGTAAATTTTTTCTTTTTCCACTAATACACACCACAAAAGGTTTTAGAACATATAACTGCAACCCTGACAGGCAAATATATATTTTTATTTTTTCACTAATGCATGCCACAAATGACTTTAGAACATATAACTGCACCGCTGACCGGCAAATATATTTTTTTCTTTTTCCACTAATAGACGCCACAAAAGGTTTTAAAACATATAAGTGCACCGCTGACCAGCAAATATATTTTTTCTTTTTCAACTAATACACGACAGAAAGGGCTTTAAAACATATAACTGCACTGCTGAACGGCAAATCTATTTTACTTTTGCCACCAATACACGACAAAAAGTACTGTAATTTTAGCACTTCACCACACAATGGCTAATAAGCCCTTTTTTCCCACTAATACAAGCCAAAAAATACTTTAGAACATATAACTGCACCGCATAAGGGCAAATAAGACATAGAAATATTTCCTATGTAAGTTAATGCCTGTTTCAAACAGCACTTGCACTCTAACAAGAACAATTTGCTGGAGTTAAAGAGCTGTATAATGGCAATTTGGATCCCCAGTCAGTGCAGAAAGGTGAAATAGGATTGTTCCTATTACCCAGGCTGTAACCTCCCCTACTGAACCCTGTTCAACATAAATTCTGTGAAATGATTCCTCCCTATCCTTTCCTTACACCTTGAATAATCTTGCCCTGCACTTGTAAATCGTTTTTTTAGCACAATAAAGTTTTTTCTAACACTGTCCCTAGCGCCTGTTGACATCTCTCAATGCACTGGTGAATGGTAGAATCTAAGATGGCTGTCAATATTTTTAGGGCTGTGACATCACAGGGCTGTCTGACTGCTGATTGGCTGCATGCATGGCATTATGGGTGATTCCGCCTTCCCAGAGTTCCTTTCTCCATGTCCTCACATGTGCAGCAGCCATTTTAGTAAAAAATGTGATTCGTTACCACGAAGCGCAAGGAAAATCAGCTTCGGCGTGAATCGAATTTTTCTTGACATTCTGATCGAATTCCACTTCGTCAGCTTCGATTCGCTCATCTCTAGTCAGAAGCAATGCCGGTTTAAACATAATTACACCGCTACATTTTGGAAAGTCAACCAACCTACTGTATGTGTTTTTCAGAGCTTAGTAAAACTGTTCTAGGATGTTGGAAAGATGATGTCCATCATGTGTAGAGCATTTTGTCCTGACATTCACATTGTGTTAGCAAATGACAACTTATGACCTTTATCTTTGAAGACTGTACAGTACTTTGGTCTTTGGAGATATTTCTGCAAGAAAGTAAAAACCTACACATTTTGGCAGCATGCAGTAAGTAATTGTTATATCAATCCAAACCTTCTGTCCAGCATATAACATTTTTCATTCAATATTTTATTGGGGAGTAGAGATAAGTGAATCTCTGAAAATCTGCTTGCCATTTCCCAAAATAATTGACATTCTTATAATGAAGCTATATTTTCAACATATAACACAATAGATATTAAAACATTGAATCTAGATTCCTTTGTCACTCTTCTTTGTCTTGTATAAAGAAAAAAAATGCTTCATAACAGGAAATATTGTGGAACACTGGTGAAACTAATTTTCTCATGAGTACTATTTATACGAACACATGAGCCCCAGTAATAGAAGGAATCAGGAATGGAAAAAAAATAAAATCAACTTTTAAAAATAAAAGTAAAAATGGTAGAAAATTTCTTGTGTGAGCTCATGGGGACACGATGGGTAAAATAAATAAATACAGTACAGACCAAAAGTTTGGACACACCATCTCATTCAAAGAGTTTTCTTTATTTTCATGACTATGAAAATTGTAGATTCACACTGAAGGCATCAAAACTATGAATTAACACATGTGGAATTATATACATAAGGCCTCATGCACACGACCGTATTTTTTCACGGTCCGCAAAACGGGGTTCCGTTGGTCCGTGATCCGTGACCGTTTTTTCGTCCGTGGGTCTTCTTTGATTTTTGGAGGATCCACGGACATGAAAAATATGTCGTTTTGGTGTCCGCCTGGCCGTGCGGAGCCAAACGGATCCGTCCTGAATTACAATGCAAGTCAATGGGGACGGATCCGTTTGACGTTGACACAATATGGTGCAATTTCAAACGGATCCGTCCCCCATTGACTTTCAATGTAAAGTCAGGAGTTAATATACCATAGGATCTGAGTTTTCTCCAATCCGATGGTATATTTTAACTTGAAGCGTCCCCATCACCATGGGAACGCCTCTATGTTAGAATATACCATCGGATTTGAGTTACATTGTGAAACTCAGATCCGACAGTATATTCTAACACAGAGGCGTTCCCATAGTGATGGGGACGCTTCTAGTTAGAATATACTACAAACTGTGTACATGACTGCCCCCTGCTGCCTGGCAGCACCCGATCTTTTACAGGGGGCTGTGATCAGCACAATTAACCCTTCAGGTGCCGCACCTGAAGGGGTTAATTGTGCATATCATAGCCCCCTGTAAGAGATCAGGGGCTGCCAGGCAGCAGGGGGCAGACCCCCTCCCTCCCCAGTTTGAATATCATTGGTGGCCAGTATGCGGCCTCCCCGCCCCCCCTCTATTGTAATATCATTGGTGGCCAGTGTGCGGCCTCCATTGGCCCCCCTCCCCCCACCTCTATTGTAATTTCATTGGTGGCCAGTGTGCGGCCTCCGTCGGCCCCCTCCCCCCCCCCTATTGTAATTTCATTGGTGGCCAGTGTGCGGCCTCCGTCGGCCCCCCTCCCCCCCTCTATTGTATTATCATTGGTGGCCAGTGTGCATCCTCCGTTGCCCCCCCCCGGCCCCTCCTCTATTGTATTAATATCATTGGTGGCCAGTGTGCGGCCTCCCCTCTCTCCCCCCCCCCGATCATTGGTGGCAGTGGAGATTCCGATCGGAGTCCCAGTTTAATCGCTCTGGGGCTCCGATCGGTAACCATGGCAACCAGGACGCTACTGCAGGCCTGGTTGCCATGGATACTTAGCAATATTACAATATTAGAAGCATCATACTTACCTGCTGGCTGCTGCGCTGTCTGTGTCCGGCCGGGAGCTCCTCCTACTGGTAAGTGACAGGTCTGTGCGGCGCATTGCTTAATGATCTGTCACTTACCAGTAGGAGGAGCTCCCGGCCGGACACAGACAGCGCAGCAGCCAGCAGGTAAGTATGATGCTTCTAATATTGTAATATTGCTAAGTAACCATGGCAACCAGGCCTGGAGTAGTGTCCTGGTTGCCATGGTTACCGATCGGAGCCCCAGAGCGATTAAACTGGGACTCCGATCGGAATCTCCGCTGCCACCAATGATCGGGGGCGGGGGGGGGGGGGCGCACACTGGCCACCAATGATATTACAATAGGGGGGGCGGGGGAGGCCGCACACTGGCCACCAATGATATTAATACAATAGAAGGAGGCCGGGGAGGGGCCGCACACTGGCCACCAATGATATTACAATAGGGGGGGAGGGGGGTCTTCCCATTGCTGCCTGGCAGCCCCTGATCTCTTATAGGGGGCTATGATATGCACAATTAACCCCTCAGGTGCAGCACCTGAGGGGTTAATTGTGCGGATCACAGCCCCCTGTAAGAGATCAGGTGCTGCCAGGCAGCAGGGGGCATTCATGTACACAGTTCGTAGTATATTCTAACTAGAAGCGTCCCCATCACTATGGGAACGCCTCTGTGTTAGAATATACTGTCGGATTTGAGTTTTCACAAAGTAAAAACTCATCTCTGAAAAAGCTTTTATGCAGACGGATCTTCGGATCCGTCTGTATGAAAGTAACCTACGGCCACGGATCACGGACGCGGATGCCAATCTTGTGTGCATCCGTGTTCTTTTACGGACCCATTGACTTGAATGGGTCCGTGAACCGTTGTCCGTCAAAAAAATAGGACAGGTCATATTTTTTGGACGGACAGGAAACACGGATCACGGATGCGGCTGCAAAACGGTGCATTTTCCAATTTTTCCACGGACCCATTGAAAGTCAATGGGTCCGCGAAAAAAAACGGAAAACGACACAACGGCCACGGGTGCACACAACGGTCGTGTGCATGAGGCCTTACAAACAAGTGTGAAACAACTGAAAATATGTCATATTCTAGGTTCTTCAAAGTAGCCACCTTTTGCTTTGATTACTGCTTTGCACACTCTTGGCATTCTCTTGATGAGCTTCAAGAGGTAGTCCCCTGAAATGGTTTTCACTTCACAGGTGTGCCCTGTCAGGTTTAGGCTACTTTCACACTAGCGTTCGGAGCGGATCCGTCTGATGTTTCATCAGACGGATCCGCTCCGATAATGCAGACGTTCGCATCCGTTCAGAACGGATGCGTCTGCATTAAAACTTAGAATATTTTCTAAGTGTGAAAGTTGTCTGAGCGGATCCGTTCAGACTTTACATTGTAAGTCAATGGGGAACGGATCCGCTTGAAGATTGAGCCATATGGTGTCATCTTCAAGCGGATCCGTCCCCATTTACTTACATTGTAAGTGTGGACGGATCCGCTCGCCTCCGCACGGCCAGGCGGACACCCGAACGCTGCAAGCAGCGTTCAGGTGTCCGCTCACTGAGCGGAGCGGAGGCTGAACGCTGGCAGGCGGATGCATTCTCAGTGGATCCGTCTCCACTGAGAATGCATTGGGGCCAGGCGGATGCGTTCGGGACCGCTCGTGAGCCCCTTCAAACGGAGCGCACGAGCGGACACCCGAACGCTAGTGTGAAAGTAGCCTTAATAAGTGGGATTTCTTGCCTTATAAATGGGGTTGGGACGATCAGTTGCGTTGAGGAGAAGTCAGGTGGATACACAGCTGATAGTCCTACTGAATAGACTGTTAGAATTTGTATTATGGCAAGAAAAAAAGCAGCTAAGTAAAGAAAAACGAGTGGCCATCATTACTTTAAGAAATGAAGGTCAGTCAGTCAGCCGAAAAATTGGGAAAACTTTGAAAGTAAGGGCTATTTGACCATGAAGGAGAGTGATGGGGTTCTGCGCCAGATGACCTGGCCTCCACAGTCACCGGACCTGAACCCAATCGAGATGGTTTGGCGTGAGCTGGACCGCAGAGTGAAGGCAAAAGGGCCAACAAGTGCTAAGAATCTCTGGGAACTCCTTCAAGACTGTTGGAAGACCATTTCAGGTGACTACCTCTTGAAGCTCATCAAGAGAATGCCAAGAGTGTGCAAAGCAAAGCAAAAGGTGGCTACTTTGAAGAACCTAGAATATGACATATTTTCAGTTGTTTCACACTTGTTTGTTATGTATATAATTCCACATGCGTTAATTCATAGTTTTGATGCCTTCATAGTCATGAAAATAAAGAAAACTCTTTAAATGAGAAGGTGTGTCCAAACTTTTGGTCTGTACTGTACATAAATAAATAAAGTGAAAAAAGTTAAGGAAAACAAACTGTAACATGGTCTGCTGTGCGCCTCTGTTCCCCTGCTTACCTCCCTGGGCACCGTGTTCAGCGGTGATCTGCTGCCAATGTTTCCTTTCAGCCCTGGCTGCAGCAAGCTTACTGCTTGTTTCATGCAGCATTTTCTTAAGGGCCGGCGTGCGTCATTTCCTGTGTTTTATTGGTTGGATCATGTGACCTCGCCAACCAATTCTAGTCCCCCTGCACATATATAAGTGGCTCAGCCCCCTTCCCAGATGCATCAGTGTCAAGATCCTTGTGTCCTGCTAGGGTTCCTGATATCCGCTTGTGTTCCTGTATTCCTGACTCATACTTGTGTTCCTGGACTCTGCTACCTGTTTGATCCCTGTCTGCTTGCCTTGACTTTCCTGTTGTCAACTTGGATTGCCTGACCTGTACCTGTGCCACCTGCCCTGACCAATTGCCTGTCTGACTTCGCCTCTGCCTCATACTTTGGTCCTGCACTGTTGCTACTGGTAACAACTCAGCCTGCTGACAATGCCTGTACCTCTGGTACCTCTCTCAGCTACCTCCTGGCCCGCCTGGACCAGCTGTCTCGTGTGCCTGACCTCCTCAAGAGGTAGCAACCTGGTGTTCCCCTCGGGAAAGTCTATCCCCACCATCCATCAGGGGTACTATGAAGATCGAGGGGTTCACTTAGACAACACCCTTAGAGGAGGTAGGACACGTGGCACAGTGGGTTCACACCCGCTGGTTCGTGACACATATTTTCCGAAAATGCCACTACTAGCCTACACCACAGCTTATCCCCACTCTGGCAACCATAAACTATATAGCCCCTATATGAAGTGTAGTAGAAAGGAAACATAATAAAATAAAAAAATAGTCACACCTTACATTTAAAGGTATAAAAATTTAAAATATTAAAATAAAAATAGCATAAAAATTATACCCCATGTATTATAGAGCAAAGAAACACAATTTGATTAACAAAATGAAAAAACTGCGAACTGGCCATCACTGTGCAAGATCACCTATAATGCCGTGTAGATAGCCAATCTGTAGATAACCCTCCGCTATGATGTGAAAGCCCTATAAAGCCCTCATCCCGCTCGGTCTCCACCATTGTCTTGTGAGCTGAGCATAGGGAGAGATGTGGCAAGTGCTCATGCGCTAGGCACAGTCTTGTGTTGCTGAAAATGATTAATAGAAGAATTCAATACCAATTTGATGGAAGACTTTATTACTCCAGTGCCAGTGTGCCAACCAATACCATCCACTCTGTGTCCCTTAGGGGGCCAGGTCTCAATGATAACCATTATCATCCTTTGCTGGCTTTACATCCTAGAAAAGTCTGCAAGATGAGAGAGAGGAGTAGTTGAATGTTCCTGATAGCATATTCGCATTGATATTAGATGATGTGGAAAAGGAGGAAAAGCAAATGGCAGAAGGGCTCACACCTGTAGGACAGGAGAGCGTTGGGGTTGGAGAAGTGTGTATGCCAGCATATTGTGCTTCCACCTAACAAGCCAAAACCCATACTAGCAACAGTCCATGTTTAAAGGAACATTAAAGGTGCCGCATGGACATTTACAATGAAGACCGACTATATTAAATGATTGGCAGCTGTGGCGAATCAAATTTTTCAAAACTCTGCTCATCTCTAATGCTAACATATAGACAATAGGAGAGGGATAAGATGCAAAGGAATATGACCATAGGATAAGACTACTTCATGTAAACTCATAGTTAAACTCATAGGTCCACATAAGAGCTGTATGGTAGGGATTTTTTTAATCTACACTACAGTGATCTCCCGATGTACAATGGCCTCAACTTGCAATAAAATCTACTTATGATGGTCTTTCATGGGGCATGATATGTTGAATGCATCCTCAACTTACAATGTTGCTGGCTAGCGGCGATGATTAGTGTTGAGAGAATTGAAGTGTCCAAAGTGTACTGCAGTGTATTATAGAGGCATCAGACCCACTGGATTTTCAAGAACCAAGTGGGTCTGAGTTAAAAAAGAGTAAAAAAACTGAAAAAAAGTAAAAAAAAATCTAATATTTTCCCATATACGCACTTTTATAATTCAGTAAAGATTCTGAAAACAAAATACCCTAAACATGTTTGGAATCGCCATGTCCGTAACGACCAGCTCTATAAAAATATCACATGACCTTACCTCTCAGATGAAAACCGTAAAAAAAAAAAAAGTGCCAAAAAAGAGATTTTTTGGTCACCTACTATAACAAAAAGTGCAACACCAAGTGATCAAAAAGGGTGTATGCCTCCTTAAATAGTACCAATCAACCCGTCACCTTATCCCACAAAATATGAGCCCCTACCTAAGACAATCGGCCAAAAAATAAAAAAAAGCTAGGGCTCTCAGACTATGGAGACACTAAAACATAATTCTTTTTGTTTCAAAAATGCTATTATTGTGTAAAACTTAAAGGATAACTGTTGTATTTTTTTAATTTTTTTTGGAGTATTGAATTGTGGTGATTAATATCACCTTGGTGGCCCTATTTCAACTTTTCACTGTGTATTCAATTACCCCTTAATTCCACATTTTTATTCCCTGTACTGCCTATTTTTACCTGTGCTTAAAATAGGGTTGCTAGGCATGGTCCGTCTATCTGTTGATAGACTGAGCACGCAGCGTGCAGGGTCACATTACTGACAGCCAGGAACTGTAAGTAAATGATTAAAGCCAGGTCCTCCCCAGCAGCTGATAACAGTGCCTGGACTGTGTGCACTTCTCCCTGTCCCTGCGCTTGGCAGATGCTCCCTCACTTAGCAGACTTGGAGAATGCAGGGTTGAAGCAGCGCACAACAGGGAAGGGAGATCTGCCATCTACTCAGTGTATAAATGAAAGCAACATGTGGTAAGAGGACCCCTTTGTGCTGCAGGAGATTAACTGTCACGGCGGACAGGATATAGATACACAGATAACTAAACAAACAAGTTTTCTAGGCGAGAAGCTGGGGATAAGGTCACCTCCCAGCAAATCTCTAACTGCTCTCCCTATTCTGCTTTGCCCACATTCAGACCCTAATGGTGGGAATAATGTGTCCTCGTGCCTGGGCTGAGAATACCCTAGAATCCCTGAGATGGTGAAAGGGGAAAAGGGGCAGCCTGCTCCCTCAGAACCAGGAGGGGACAGATGACACTCAAACAGCCTAGACAGCAAACCAAAGAACTCAGAAACCAACTTATCTTATCTGAGCAGGAAAAACCAATCCTTCACTCCTTGCTTCCACAGCCTGACAGAAGCTATAACCCGCACGGAACACTAGGAGAAGAGTAATTTAAACCAACGACCCCACCCAGTGCACCCTGAAGGGAGGCGGATCTAGCACGACTCCAAAACAAAACAAATGACTAGACACGTGCTGCTAATCGGCAGACCTCCGTACATAGTCTGAGCAGGGCATGACAGTACCCCCCCCCCCCTTCTACGGGTGACCTCCGGACACCCCGGACCAACCTGATCCGGATGGGATCTGTGAAAAGCCCTCACCAGTCGGCTGGCACTGACATCCAGCGCCGGAACCCACATCCTCTCCTCAGGGCCGTATCCCCTCCAGTGTTCTAGGTACTGAAGGGAACCCCGAAGAACTCTAGAGTCAAGAACCCTGGAGATCTCGAACTCTAAATTTCCATCAACCAGAACAGGGGGAGGAGGCAATGGCGATGGTTCCACAGGATTCACATATTTTTTCAGTAAAGACCTGTGGAACACATCATGGATCCTCCAAGTCTGCGGAAGATCCAGCCGAAACACTACTGGATTGATCACCGCAGATACTTTGTACGGACCAATAAATCTTGGACCCAGTTTCCAAGATGGCACTCTCAGTTTAATATTTTTAGTGGACAACCACACCAGATCACCCACACACAGGTCCGGATCAGTCATACGTCTCTTGTCAGCCATTCGCTTATACCTCTCACCCATCTTCTCCAAATTCACTTGGATCCTCCGCCAGATAGAAGACAAGGCAGAAGAAAATCTCTCCTCCTCTGGCATCCCAGAGGAACTAGTCCCAGAAAAGGTACCAAACTGAGGAATAACACCGTATGCGCCAAAAAATAGCGACTTACCCGTGGACTCCTGCCTACGGTTATTCAAAGCAATCTCTGCTAGGGACAAGAATGAGGACCACTCCTCCTGATTCTCAGAAACAAAGCACCTCAAGTAGGTCTCCAGGTTTTGATTAGTACGCTCTGTTTGTCCATTCGACTGTGGATGAAAAGCCGAAGAGAACTAAAGTTGCATGCCAAGCCGAGAGCAGAACGCCCTCCAAAACCTGGAGACAAACTGCGTGCCCCTATCCGAAACCACATCCGAAGGAATACCATGGAATTTCACAATATTATCAACAAAAATCTGCGCAAGAGTCTTGGCATTAGGCAGACTAGTTAACGATATAAAGTGAGCCATTTTACTAAAACGGTCAACTACCACCAAAATTACAGTTTTCCCGGAGGAACTCGGCAGATCCGTAATAAAGTCCATAGACAAGTGCGTCCAAGGACGAGACGGAATCGACAAAGGAAGAAGTGAATCAGCCGGTCGAGTATGAGCAACCTTTGACCGTGCACAGGTTTCACAAGCTGCCACGTAATCCTCAATGCTCTTACGTAACCCGGGCCACAAGGTCACATGTGGACTTACCACCAGGATGTCTAGCAAGGACAGTATCGTGATGTTCCTTGAATACCTTGTATCGCAGTTCTTCAGGAACAAACAACCTCCCTGGGGGACAAGAACCAGGAGCCCCCTCCTGGGCTCCCAACATCTCCATCTCCAATTCGGGGTACAGAGTGGAGACCACCACTCCATCAGCCAAAATCGGAGCAGGATCCTCTGAATCACATCCTCCAGGAAAACTGCGAGACAATGCATCTGCCTTGACGTTTTTAACCCCCGGGCGAAAAGTAACCACAAAATTTAACCTGGTAAAAAACAGTGACCATCTGGCCTGTCTAGGGTTCAGACGCTTGGCAGATTGCAGGTAAGCCAAATTCTTATGATCCGTATATACTGTAACGGGGTGAGACACACCCTCCAACCAGTGACGCCATTCCTCAAAGGCCAACTTGATGGCCAGCAACTCTCTATCTCCCACATCATAATTCTTCTCGGCGACCGAGAGCTTCTTGGAAAAAAAAGCACACGGGACCCACTTGCCAGGAGATGAACCCTGCGACAGCACCGCTCCAACCCCCAATTCTGATGCATCAACCTCCACCACGAATGGCTGAGACACATCGGGCTGCACCAGAATGGGAGCAGACGCAAAACACTCCTTAATAGTCGAAAAGGCCTGCAATGCCTCATCCGACCAGACAGAGACGTCGGCGCCCTTCTTAGTCATATCAGTCAGAGATCTTACAATGGTAGAATAGTTCAAAATAAATTTTCTATAATAATTAGTAAAACCCAAGAACCGCATAAAAGCTTTCTGATTCTCTGGTCGGTCCCATTCCAGAACCGCCCGGACCTTTTCGGGGTCCATACGAAAACCAGAGTCAGAAGTCAGATATCCCAAAAACGGAAGCTCCTGCACAGAAAACACACATTTCTCCAATTTGGCATATAATTTATTCTCCCGAAGGATCGTCAAAACCTGTCTCACATGATCCTGATGGGTCTTCAGATCAGGAGAGTAAATTAAAATGTCATCCAAGTAAACTACCACGAACCTCCCCACCAAATGATGAAAAATGTCATTGATGAATCGCTGAAATACCGCTGGCGCGTTCGTCAACCCAAAAGGCATAACCAGATTCTCAAAATGACCCTCGTGCGTATTGAAGGCCGTTTTCCACTCATCCCCTTCCTTGATTCTGATCAGATTGTAGGCCCCTCTCAAATCCAACTTGGAGAACACCTTGGCACCAACAATCTGATTAAAAAGGTCGGAGATCAAAGGAAGGGGATACGGATCCCGGACCGTAATACGGTTCAATTCCCGGAAATCCAAACAAGGTCTCAGCGATCCATCCTTTTTCTTTACAAAGAATCAACCTACTGCCACCAGAGACTTAGATGGCCTAATATGACCTTTTGCCAAACTCTTGGCGATATACTTCCGCATTACCTCTCTTTCGGGTTGAGAAAGATGGTAAAGCCGAGACTTTGGCAACTTAACCCCTGGGATGAGATTAACTGGACAATCATAGTCACGATGAGGGGGCAATTCCTGAGCCCCACCCTCCGACAAGACATCCGCAAAATCTGAGAGATACTGAGGTAGAGCCGTAGTGGACACACCAGAGATAGATGAGCCAAGACAATTATCCAAACAAAATTCACTCCAACCAATGATTTGTCTTGCTTGCCAATCTATAATTGGGTTATGTTTTGTCAACCACGGTAACCCTAAGACTATAGGAACGGGCAAATCCTTCATGACAAAACAAGACATAATCTCAAAATGTGAATCACCCACCCTTAACTGAATACCATGAGCAATATGAGTGAGACTCCTTTGAGAAAGAGGGGAAGAATCAATTGCAAAAACCGGAATCTCTCTTTCTAAAGTGCAAGTACTTAGACCCAGATTTTGAAGAAAAAGAAAGTCAATAAGGTTTACCCCAGCACCATAGTCAATGAATACATGAACAAAAATATTTCTTGAGTCTAGCGCCACCATAGCTGGAAGAAGAAAACAAGTATTACAGGGAGCTTGCATACCTGCCTGCTCCACCACTCCATTCACGCTACCAAGAGTCAGGACGTTTTTATTTTTCTCTTTCTTATCATCATGCGGTTTAACAAAAGGACAAGCAAAAACAAAATGACCACTTTTCCCACAGTAGTAACATAGTTTATGCAATCTCCTAAAGTCTCTACTACCAGAACGGAAAGATATCTGACCCAGCTGCATAGGTTCCTCCCCAACCCCAGAGTTATATGTAATATCACCCTGGGAAGCAGGTGAGACGAAACCACTCAGAGAAGGGATCCCTTGCGCGGAGGGAGCCTTACACCTCTCTCTAATACGTCTATCTAACCATACTGCCAAAGACATAGCATTCTCTAAAGTATCCGGGTACTCATGAAAAGTCAGGGCATCTTTCAACCTCTCAGATAACCCTTGACAAAACTGACTACGTAACGCGGGGTCATTCCACTCTGACTCGGTAGCCCATCTACTAATCTCAACGCAATAAACCTCTGCAGTATGTTCACCCTGTAATAAATTACGCAATTTAGATTCCGCCATCGAGACCCAATCTGGGTCATCGTAAATTAATCCCAGGGCTTTGAAAAATTCTTCCACCGACCGGAGGGCCAGAGAACCGGGCAGCAGAGAAAAGGCCCAGGATTGCGCGTCCCCTTTCAGCAGAGAAAATATTATACCAACCCTCTGACTTTCATCACCTGATGAAGATGGATGCAGCCGAAAATACAACTTGCATGACTCTTTAAAGCGGATAAAATCATCCGCACCCCCTGTAAATCTCTCAGGAAGAGCAACTTTAGGCTCAACACAAATTTGACCTGCACCTGATGCCAGAGCATTCTGACACCGTGTGACCGAACTACGCAGATCCGCAACTTCTAGAGATAATCCCTGCATGCGGTCAACTAGCGCATCAATTGACGCCATCACAAAACCGCTGAGTGATGGCAGTCAAAGTATGGCGGGTTATAATGTCACGGCGGACAGGATATAGATACACAGAAAACTAAACAAACAAGTTTTCTAGGCGAGAAGCTGGGGATAAGGTCACCTCCTAGCAAATCCCTAACTGCTCTCCCTATTCTGCTTTGCCCACATTTAGACCCTAATGGTGGGAATAATGTGTCCTCGTGCCTGGGCTGAGAATACCCTAGAATCCCTGAGATGGTGAAAGGGGAAAAGGGGCAGCCTGCTCCCTCAGAACCAGGAGGGGACAGACGACACTCAAACAGCCTAGACAGCAAACCAAAGAAATCAGAAACCAACTTATCTTATCTGAGCAGGAAAAGCCAATCCTTTACTCCTTGCTTCCACAGCCTGACAGAAGCTATAACCCGCACGGAACACTGGGAGGGGAGTAATTTAAACCAACAACCCCACCCAGTGCACCTGAAGGGAGGCGGATCTAGCACAACTCCAAAACAAAACAAATGACTAGACACGTGCTGCTAATCTGGCAGACCTCCGTACATAGTCTGAGCAGGGCATGACATTAACCCTTTAGGGGGGAGAGCTCTGGTTACTGACACTTTTGGGGGGCTATTGTCACTGGCTAGTGAGGGCAGGCGGGATTAGCCTCAGGGTGAGGGCAGTGGCAGCCATCTTAACTGAATAGTGAAATTGCAGTTTTATGCAGACTGGTTGCTAAGGGCTGAATCTTATTAAATATGGGGTAAGTCAGTCCACATTTTTGTTCCCTGTACTACCTGTTTTTACCTGTGCTTAAAATAGGGTTGCTAGGCATGGTCCGTCTATCTGTTGAGGCTCACAGGCTCACATTACTGACAGCCAGGGACTGTAAGTAAATGATTAAAGCCAGGTCCTCCCCAGCAGCTGATAACAGTGCCTGGGCTGTGTGCACTTCTCCCTGTCCCTGCGCTTGGCAGACGCTCCCTCACTCAGCAGAGCCGGAGAAGGCAGAGTTGGAGCAGCGCACAACAGGGAAGGGAGATCTGCCATCTGCTCAGTGTATCAATGAAAGCAACATGTGGTAAGAGGACCCCTTTGTGCTGCAGGAGATTAACCCTTTAGGGGGGAGAGCTCTGGTTACTGACACTTTGGGGGGCTATTGTTACTGGCTAGTAAGGGCAGGCGGCCTATTCAGGGTGAGGGCAGTGGCGGCCATCTTAACTGAATAGTGAAATTGCAGTTTTATGCAGACTGGTTGCTAAGGGCTGAATCTTATTAAATATGGGGTAACTCAGTCTAATAGTAACTGATTCTGGAATATCATGTTATTAGTAGCTACATATATGAAAATTGAAATTAGGGTCTAAATGTGACAATTATCCTTTAAATAAATTAGAAAAAGTATACATATTAGGTATTGCCGCGTCCGTAACGACTGGCTCTATAGAAATATCACATGACCTAACCCCTCAGATGAACACCGTAAAAAAAAAAGAAAGTGCCAAAAAAGCTATTTTTGGTCACCTACCATGACAAAAAGTGCAACACCAATTGATCAAAAGGGCGTATGCCCCCCAAAATAGTGCCAATCAAACCGTCATCTCATGCCGCAAAAAATGAGCCCCTACTTAAAAGAATCGGTTAAAATATAAAAAAGCTATGGCTTCTAAATAATACTAAAAAAAGCTTTGACCTGCTGTATAGAAATAGGCAGCCCGACGCGCTCTTTTATGAGGTAATAAATTGCCATAGAAGCCAAGAGGAAGCTTTTTTGGCCTCCATCAGGTGAATACAGGCCTATGGCTACATACGCCAACTGCGTCCACTGACGGCAGTGTGAACGCAGGTTTATCAACACTGGTGCATGGTACAGAGCAGCGCTTCATAAATACAGCATTTTGTCCAGAATTTTGACAGATATGCCCCGTTATTTTTCAGTTATTTGCGTAAAAGGACATGAATAAGGGTAGATTCACACAGAGATTTTTGGATGAGGTTTTGAGGCAAAATTTCCTGCAGGTTTTTCATTCAAAACCAGAAGTGGGTTGGAAAGGAATCGGAAATGTAAAAGAAGGACTCAACGTTGCCTTCCTTCTGGATTCACTGCTGGCGTTGGCTAAAAAATCTGAAGGGAAATCCGCCTCAAAACATGCTTCAAAAAACCTCAGTGTGAACCTACCTTTAGGGCTCATGCACAAGTAAGTATTTTGTCCCTGTCCGTTCCATATTTTTTTTTCGCCCGTATATGGAACTATATATATATATACAGTACAGACCAAAAGTTTGGACACACCTTCTCATTCAAAGAGTTTTCTTTATTTTCATGACTATGAAAATTGTAGATTCACACTGAAGGCATCAAAACTATGAATTAACACATGTGGAATTATATACATAACAAACAAGTGTGAAACAACAGAAAATATGTCATATTTAAGGTTCTTCAAAGTAGCCACCTTTTGCTTTGATTACTGCTTTGCACACTCTTGGCATTCTCTTGATGAGCTTCAAGAGGTAGTCCCCTGAAATGGTTTTCACTTCACAGGTGTGCCCTGTCAGGTTTAATAAGTGGGATTTCTTGCCTTATAAGTGGGGTTGGGACCATCAGTGGTGTTGAGGAGAAGTCAGGTGGATACACAGCTGATAGTCCTACTGAATAGACTGTTAGAATTTGTATTATGGCAAGAAAAAAGCAGCTAAGTAAAGAAAAACGAGTGGCCATCATTACTTTAAGAAATGAAGGTCAGTCAGTCAGCCGAAAAATTGGGAAAACTTTGAAAGTAAGGGCTATTTGACCATGAAGAAGAGTGATGGGGTGCTGCGCCAGATGACCTGGCCTCCACAGTCACCGGACCTGAACTCAATCGAGATGGTTTGGGGTGAGCTGGACCGCAGAGTGAAGGCAAAAGGGCCAACAAGTGCTAAGCATCTCTGGGAACTCCTTCAAGACAGTTGGAAGACCATTTCAGGGGACTACCTCTTGAAGCTCATCAAGAGAATGCCAAGAGTGTGCAAAGCAGTAATCAAAGCAAAAGGTGGCTACTTTGAAGAACCTAGAATATGACATATTTTCTGTTGTTTCACACTTGTTTGTTATGTATATAATTCCACATGTGTTAATTCATAGTTTTGATGCCTTCATAGTCATGAAAATAAAGAAAACTCTTTGAATGAGAAGGTGTGTCAAAACTTTTGGTCTGTACTGTATATATACAGTCAGCTCCATAAATATTGGGACATCGACACAATTCTAACATTTTTGGCTCTATACGCCACCACAATGGATTTGAAATGAAACAAACAAGATGTGCTTTACCTGCAGACTGTCAGCTTTAATTTGAGGGTATTTACATCCAAATCAGGTGAACGGTGTAGGAATTAAAACAGTTTGCATATGTGCCTCCCACTTGTTAAGGGACCAAAAGTAATGGGACAATTGGCTTCTCAGCTGTTCCATGGCCAGGTGTGTGTTATTCCCTCATTATCCGAATGACAATGAGCAGATAAAAGGTCCAGAGTTCATTTCCAGTCTGCTATTTGCATTTGGAATCTGTTGCTGTCAACTCTGAAGATGAGATCCAAAGAGCTGTCACTATCAGTGAAGCAAGCCATCATTAGGCTGAAAAAACAAAACAAACCCATCAGAGAGATAGCAAAAACATTAGGCGTGGCCAAAACAACTGTTTGGAACATTCTTAAAAAGAAAGAACGCACCGATGAGCTCAGAAACACCAAAAGACCCGGAAGACCACGGAAAACAACTGTGGTGGATGATCGAAGAATTCTTTCCCTGGTGAAGAAAACACCCTTCACAATAGTTGGCCAGATCAAGAAAACTCTCCAGGAGGTAGGTGTATGTGTGTCAAAGTCAACAATCAAGAGAAGACTTCACCAGAGTGAATACAGAGGGTTCACCACAAGATGTAAACCATTGGTGAGCCTCAAAAACAGGAAGGCCAGATTAGAGTTTGGCAAACAATATCTAAAAAAGACTTCACAGTTTTGGAACAATATCCTATGGACAAATAAGACCAAGATCAACTTGTACCAGAGTGATGGGAAGAGAAGAGTATGGAGAAGGAAAGGAACTGCTCATGATCCTAAGCATACCACCTCATCAGTGAAGCATGGTGGTGGTAGTGTCATGGCGTGGGCATGTATGGAACTGGTTCTCTTGTATTTATTGATGATGTGAGTGCTGACAAAAGCAGCAGGATGAATTCTGAAGTGTTACGGGCAATATTATCTGCTCATATTCAGCCAAATGCTTCAGAACTCATTGGACGGCGCTTCACAGTGCAGATGGACAATGACCCAAAGCATACTGAAAAAGCAACCAAAGAGTTTTTTAAGGGAAAGAAGTGGAATGTTATACAATGGCCAAGTCAATCACCTGACCTGAATCCGATTGAGCATGCATTTCACTTGCTGGAGACAAAACTGAAGGGAAAATGCCCAAAGAACAAACAGGAACTGAAGACAGTTGCAGTAGAGGCCTGGCACAGCATCACGAGGGATGAAACCCAGCGTCTGGTGATGTCTATGCATTCCAGACTTCAGGCTGTAATTGATTGCAAAGGATTTGCAACCAAGTATTAAAAAGTGAAAGTTTGATTTATGATTATTATTCTGTCCCATTACTTTTGGTTCCTTAACAAGTGGGAGGCACATATGCAAACTGTTGTAATTCCTACACCGTTCACCTGATTTGGATGTAAATACCCTCAAAGCTGACAGTCTGCAGGTAAAGCACATCTTGTTCGTTTCATTTCAAATCCATTGTGGTGGTGTATAGAGCCAAAAATCTTAGAATTGTGTCTATGTCCCAATATTTATGGACCTGACTGTATATATATATATATATATATATATATATATAGCAGAGCTGTATCTGAAGCTGTTCTGCCAGAGTGCTAGTGGGGGAGGGGAAGACAGATGTAGCAGAGCTGTATCTGAAGCTGATCTGCAACAGTGCTAGAGAATACTGGCGAAGATAGATGTAGCAGAGCTGTATAGGAAGCGGTTCTGCCACAGTGCTAGAGGGTACTGGCGGAGACAGATGTAGCAGAGCTGTATAGGAAGCGCTTCTGCCACAGTGCTAGAGGGTACTGGCGAAGACAGATGTAGCAGAGCTGTGTAGGAAGCGGTTCTGCCACAGTGCTAGAGGGTACTGGCGTTGACAGATGTAGCAGAGCTGTATTGGAAGCGGTTCTGCCACAGTGCTAGAGGGTACTGGCGAAGATAGATATAGCAGAGCTGTATAGGAAGCGGTTCTGCCACAGTGCTAGAGGGTACTGGCGAAGATAGATGTAGCAGAGCTGTATATGCATCTATACAGATACATGGTCTAAGGCTACTTTCACACTTGCGGCAGAGTGATCCGACAAGCAGTTCCGTCGCAGGATTCGGCAAAACGTATGCCAACTGATGGCATTTGTAAGACTGATTAGGATCCTGATCAGTCAGAAAAATGCATTGAAATGCCGGATCCGTCTTTTCAAAATTGATCTGGCATTTATTTTTTTTCGGTCTGTGCTTGCGCAGATCGGAAGGACGGATCCGGCATTCCGGTATTTTGAATGCCGTATCCGGTACTAATACATTCCTATGGGGAAAAATTCAGGCAAGTATTCAGGCAAGTATTATTATCTCTGTCTTAAACAGTCATAAAGACTGATCTGAAGACATCATGATGCATCCTGAATGGATTGCTCTCCATTCAGAATGCATTGGGATAAAACTGATGCGTTTTTTTCCGGTATTGAGCCCCTATGACGGAACTCTATGCCGGAAAAGAAAAACGCTAGTGTGAAAGTACCCTTAGGTGTATACACAACTGTAGTAGAGCTGAAATGGAAACAAATCTGCATCAGTGCTGGTCGGTGGGGGACGGTAATATTTTAGGAGAGGCAAAAGCACAGATCATTTGGCTACTAGCTAACATGCTTTTGGGCTGATGTATAGTAGTGAATTATTGTTTTGCTGCTCAGAATTGGGTTTGTGTGCAAAACTGTATTAGAATGCAGGACAGCCACATGTTACTGTCTTAGCTCCCATAGCTCGTGATGATTCCCCAGCAGGAGGGAGGGGCCTCAGAGACACTGCAGGCTGCCAGACTGATGACTCATACTCTTCACTAGTGATGGACGAACATCTGCCGGGACGGTTCGCGAACGCGATCGCGCGAACGTGATCAAATGTTTGCGAACCGCAAGTTCGCGCCGGGTCCCATTCATTTTAATGGCAGGCAAACCGGAAAAACCTTCAGCTCATATTTGCAGCCAAGAAATAATTACTAGAAGTGCACAAATAGTCCCACAACATGGACAGTGACATACCAGATGTATTACTCGAATTTGCGATCTCCATTCATTATTTTTTTTCAGTGCGAAATATCGGCAATATAATTTTCGCGTACGCGCATGCGCAAATGCACTATACAATACCCAAATGCACCATAAAGAAAGTATATTGGTATATAACACCCCGCTTCAATCAGTTTTTTTGGGGGATGACTGGTATCACACCAGTAGAAATTATTTGTTCCAATAACGCTTGTCCCTCTATATACCTGCAGTATCGCAGCAGAACCACACACAACTGCCGCACAATACAAATGCACTATAATATACTTTCTAACATAGAAAGTATATTATAACATTGTACAAGGAAGGCAATCCATTAGAATATACATAAAGATAAAACGTAACCTTTAATAATGTTACTAATGGACCGCACATCACGGGCACTATAATAGAAAATGCCTAATCTTGTCTGCAATTGCGGACAAGAATAGGACATGTACTATTTTTTTGCGGAAACGGAAGCACGGATGCAGAAGTGCGGATCCGCAGATGCGGATGCGGACAGCACTTTCCGGCCCCATTGAAAATGAATGGATCTGTACCCGTTCCACAAAATTGCAGAACTGATGCGGACCCATTTTGCGGACGTGTGAATGGAAAAGATATCACTGAAAATGAAAATAAATTAAATTATTAAAGTTAAGCAAAAAGCATAGATGTGGAAGGCAATAACAAGTGCTCGACGGCACTAAATCAGGTGCTCGGCTGCACCAAATCAGAAACCATATTTCCTACCACAATCCGGGGGGTTCCAGTGCACATACATGAATTCCGGAGGGAAAGCAAAAAACATCCATCCCTGGGTTAGATTATGGTGGTATTGAAGGACAGGTTGGGCAAAGAACTGTCGCTGATATTGCCCTAAAGGGGGGTGCTATTCTGGCCCTGATAGCCTAACCACAGACCACCCGCCCTGATAAGAGCGACTCCGTTTGGAACCTTACCCTATATAAAAATGGCCCTAATAAGCCTCTAGCCCCTAGGCCCCTGACTTCCAGGTGATCACTATATAGATCTATATGTTTTTGACTCATTATAAAAGTATATTATAAGTATATTGCACCCCTCTGTGTATCACACCTATCGATAGCACACCTATACCAGTCCTTAAGACTTTTGTGGCCCTATATGCTAGTGTTTGGTGTCCCTAACAGCCTGTCCCTGCTCCACACAGCAACCTCTCCCTACACTGGCAAAACACTGAATGTAAAATGGCGGCCAGATCAGGTTTATTTATAAGGTAGGTGGTATGTCCATGTGCTGAAATGTCTCAATTGGCTGTCCTGTACCACCTGATGGATGTGTCATGGGTCAAAGTTCTTCACAATGTAAAAGAATATGGCGGGAGCGAATATCTCCATATGTTTGCATTTTCGGCGAATCGTGAACACACAAAGTTTGCCGCGAAACTACCGCCGGGCGAACCGCAAGGCCATCTCTACTCTTCACATGAACTAGCACGCAAGGACTGAGTTCTCAGTGTGATGTCATAAGGAGATGTGGCCGGCCTTCACTCAAACTGCGTAAGCCCGCCCAGCCTTAGAAGCAGAAAACCAGGAAGTGAACAGCATAGCTGGCTGCAGGTAAGGATGAAGTAGCAAGATGGGAATACCCCTTCAAGCAGAACAAAAGTAAGTTGTTAGCTGTGGTCACATGGGAAGCAGTGATGTCAGCTGGTTGCAGGTCCCTCTAAACACATGACACAGTGAAAAGACACGCCCGTTTGCTGGCACAAGCCTTTTAGCCTGTAGCCGGCCCCTCCTCTCCCGGCATCAGGGAGGGGTCCACCCCCCCTCTGCTTGGCAGGCAGCACAGGAGCCACAAAACCGATTAGGGCTCGTGGTTCCAGACCATAATGTCACAAGGAGATGGTTCTGGGACCAACGGACCCGCCAGGGTTCCGGCTACAGGTAGAGTCCAAACCTGGTGCCGTTATGTGGTTTCTGTGGGGAGATATGTATATCTCCCCTCCCTGGCATCCCACTGCCAGACTATGACCACGGGCCTGTTCATCGTAGCCACAGGGACACAAATATGTATCCGGTTTGTGCCTGTGATGGCCTGGCGATTCATAATTCCTTATGAATCACCGGTTCCATGCTGTCTGATAAATTTGATTAAACTGGGGAATGGCCTAGACCCCTGCAGAGAGTTTTTCCTGTTGCATTAGCTGGGTTCCTGGCTGGCTGAATGGAGATGAGAAATTGTAAACAACGGTGGCCTGCTAGAAGTTCTCTGCCATATGGCTGGGCTTTGAAGCAGGGCCCCCCTGTGGAGGTTGATTTCCTCTGCCACTTCTAGAGCAAATGGCAGAGATGAAACCATACTCCACATCCCTCACACCTCCCCCCTTTAGAGGGAGCTATGGGGCAGCACATTCCTGTGTTCCCCTGTGCTCCCATCCGCACCCTCTCCTTGTGGGGATAGCCTGTTGGCGTTCCCGTGGTCACAGACCTTCTTGTGGCGAATGGTCAAGTGATACTGCTGGAGCGCGAGGCTCCAGCGTAGCAGCCTTACATTCATCCCAGAAATGGTGTTTAACCAGCTGAGGGGGTTGTGGTCCGTCTCCACAGTGAAGCGGCACCCGTATAAGTACGGCTGCAACCGTTGCAGTACCCAGACAATGGCCGGGCACTCCTTCTCCACTGTGGAGTATGTCACCTCCCTCAGCAGGAGCTTCTGACTAAGGTGATCCTGGCTCGCAGTGTCAACCTGGCTGAGTACAGCACTGAGGCCAAAATCACTGGCATCGGTCTGTACTATAAACGGCCGCGTGAAGTTGGCTGCTTTGAGGACAGGGAGGGTCGAGAGGGCTGCCTTCAATGCTCGGAAGACCATCTCGCAGTCGTTTTTCCAATCGACTGTGGAGGGCAGCTTCTTATTGGTGAGGTCCGTCAGGGACTTTGCCAGGCTACTATAGGATAAACCTCCTATAGTATCCGGTGGTGCCCAGGAAGGACATCACCTGTTTCTTGGTCCTGGGGGTGGGCCAGGATGCTATGGAATCCACTTTCCCAGGCTCTGGCTTCAAGGTCCCCCCCACCTACCCGGTGCCCCAGGTAGTGGACCTCGCTTGATGGTCAAGCCTGCCTGGCGGATCTGCCCGAACACCTGCATCAGGTGCTCTAGGTGACCCTCCCATGTGGGACTGAAGACAGCAAAGTCATCCAAGTATGCGGCTGCGTACTCTTCAAATCCCTTAGGCAGCATGTTGACCATCCGCTGAAAAGTGGCAGGGGCATTCTTCATGCCGAACGGCATCACCGTGGACTCATACAATCCAAAGGGGGTAATAAAGGCAGAGCGTTTTTCTCTACGCTATTCAAGCTTTGTACTTTTCGCCTCAGGCTAGCCTCAAATTACCTTCCTCACATCCGTCATCTATACAAAATTTTTAGAGGAACGCGCCAAGGTTGCCCCCTCTCCCCAACCCTTTTTGCACTAGCCACGGAACCATTAGCGTTAAAAATTAGATCCCACCCAGACATAACAGGAATCTCGGTTGGGGGTGTGGAATATAAATTGAGCCTTTTTGCTGACGACCTTTTGTTAACAGTCACCATTCCTATCATATCATTTCCCTCCCTTTTGTCCCTACTAAAATTTTTCTCAGATGCATCAGGCCTACTAGTCAATCAATCTAAGTCGGAGCTTTTGTTGGGTAATGTCACCTCTCAGGTTTCCGAGATTCTTTGGAGCGAGTTTCCATTTCAACACAACACGCACTTCCTTCCATATTTGGGCATTTCGCTGACCAAAACACTTAACACCCTGTATAAATATAATTATCTTCCCATGTTCACTCAAATACGGAGAGACCTGCAGTCATGGGAATCTCTCCCAGTTTCCTGGGTGGGTAAGATCCATATAGTAAGAATGGTGGTCCTTCCACGGCTACTATACCTATTCCGCACCCTACCGATCCCAGTCCCAGCGTCAGACCTGGGGGCTCTCCAGGTGGATATCCTTAAATTTATTTGGGCCCATAAACGAGCTCATATTTCTAAGCTTGTTATGTGTCGTCATAAGGCTTGTGGTGGCCTTTCAGTGCCAGACTTAGCTCAGTATTACAGGGCTGCCAGATTAGCTCAACTATTTCTGACTCATCTTCCTACACAGGCTCAGCCTATATGGGTTTCCCTTGAACAATCGCTGCTGGGGCCGTTCTCCTGGAGAGCCCTTATTTGGACCACCTCCTCATTACCCTCCTCACTCCGTACCAAATCCCAACTCTCATATTACGCTTTGCTCCTATGGAGATCCATTAGGTTTAAGCACTCCCTCCAATCTAAACCGTCCCCCTTAGAATATCTTTGGGGTAATCCGGCTTTCTCCCCTGGACTCCAATCTGGGGCTTTCTCATGGTGGGTCGAAAAAAAATTGTGCTCCCTCCGGGATTTCCTAGTACGGTGTAAAGTCTTAACTACAGGGAGGGCAGAATTATTAGGCAAGTTGTATTTTTGAGGATTAATTTTATTATTGAACAACAACCATGTTCTCAATGAACCCAAAAAACTCATTAATATCAAAGCTGAATATTTTTGGAAGTAGTTTTTAGTTTGTTTTTAGTTTTAGCTATTTTAGGGGGATATCTGTGTGTGCAGGTGACTATTACTGTGCATAATTATTAGGCAACTTAACAAAAAACAAATATATACCCATTTCAATTATTTATTTTTACCAGTGAAACCAATATAACATCTCAACATTCACAAATATACATTTCTGACATTCAAAAACAAAACAAAAACAAATCAGTGACCAATATAGCCACCTTTCTTTGCAAGGACACTCAAAAGCCTGCCATCCATGGATTCTGTCCGTGTTTTGATCTGTTCACCATCAACATTGCGTGCAGCAGCAACCACAGCCTCCCAGACACTGTTCAGAGAAGTGTACTGTTTTCCCTCCTTGTAAATCTCACATTTGATGATGGACCACAGGTTCTCAATGGGGTTCAGATCAGGTGAACAAGGAGGCCATGTCATTAGATTTTCTTCTTTTATACCCTTTCTTGCCAGCCACGCTGTGGAGTACTTGGACGCGTGTGATGGAGCATTGTCCTGCATGAAAATCATGTTTTTCTTGAAGGATGCAGACTTCTTCCTGTACCACTGCTTGAAGAAGGTGTCTTCCAGAAACTGGCAGTAGGACTGGGAGTTGAGCTTGACTCCATCCTCAACCCGAAAAGGCCCCACAAGCTCACCTTTGATGATACCAGCCCAAACCAGTACTCCACCTCCACCTTGCTGGCGTCTGAGTCGGACTGGAGCTCTCTGCCCTTTACCAATCCAGCCACGGGCCCATCCATCTGGCCCATCAAGACTCACTCTCATTTCATCAGTCCATAAAACCTTAGAAGAATCAGTCTTGAGATATTTCTTGGCCCAGTCTTGACGTTTCAGCTTGTGTGTCTTGTTCAGTGGTGGTCGTCTTTCAGCCTTTCATACCTTGGCCATGTCTCTGAGTATTGCACACCTTGTGCTTTTGGGCACTCCAGTGATGTTGCAGCTCTGAAATATGGCCAAACTGGTGGCAAGTGGCATCTTGGCAGCTGCACGCTTGACTTTTCTCAGTTCATGGGCAGTTATTTTGCGCCTTGGTTTTTCCACACGCTTCTTGTGACCCTGTTGACTATTTTGAATGAAACGCTTGATTGTTCGATGATCACGCTTCAGAAGCTTTGCAATTTTAAGAGTGCTGCATCCCTCTGCAAGATATCTCACTATTTTTGACTTTTCTGAGCCTGTCAAGTCCTTCTTTTGACCCATTTTGCCAAAGGAAAGGAAGTTGCCTAATAATTATGCACACCTGATATAGGGTGTTGATGTCATTAGACCACACCCCTTCTCATTACAGAGATGCACATCACCTAATATGCTTAATTGGTAGTAGGCTTTCGAGCCTATACAGCTTGGAGTAAGACAACATGCATAAAGAGGATGATGTGGTCAAAATACTCATTTGCCTAATAATTCTGCACACAGTGTATGTCTGATTTCCTTGAGAAATTCACCCCTCCAGTTCGAGCAATTCAATGTCCGGAGAGTATTCTCCTTCCTTCACTCCCTAAAGAATGGCTCACATAATATTGATTATACGCCTTTTGAAAGGCTAATGTCCTTCTCTCTACATAAGCAGGGTTTATTGTCCCGGATTTACTCGGCTCTCACTACACCTCCAGAGGATTCTAAGCTTCGTTATATGTTGGAATGGGAGGCTGATCTGTTAGAGGAATTTAGTGTATCTAGGTGGCACCAACGTTCCCAGACACTCTCTAAAGGGTCGTGGCAAACTACCCTGGCAGAGACCTCTATTAACATTCTCCACCGGACATATTTGGTTCCTGCCAAATTGCACCACTTCTACCCAGAAGTCCCCTCTACTTGCTTCCGGGGTTGTGGGGAGGAGGGCACGATGTTCCACACGTGGTGGACGTGTCCCATGGTTTCCAGGTTATGGGGTCGCATTTGTGATCTGCTCTCATCCTTGTTGGAGCACACCCTCCCCCTTACACCCCCGGTATTTCTGCTTGGAGACAAGCCATCTAAACTAACGAATGCTAGGTTCAAGTTAGCCCAATTCATCCTGCTTGCTACTAGGATACATATTGCTTCTCAGTGGCGTTCCTCAATTTTGAGCTACCAAGCGGTGATTGATAGAGTTAATAGGATTTACCAATATGAACGGATGTCAGCTATCCGCTCTGATACATTTCCCTTGTTTGAGACTGTCTGGGAGCCTTGGTCGTCCTCTCCCCACTCTGCCAATCTTTCGCTCTACTCTGAACTTTGATAGGTTACAGTGTATATCGTATGCAACTAAGGGATGGAGGTAAATATGGGTCTGCTTTTTGCTGATCGCCATCTAAGACTTAACTCACTTAATTTTGAACTGCATGACTGCTATCCCTGACTACTTGATATTTTCCTTATTTTTGATTAATTTATTCTATGTCTTTTTGTTCTTTGTATTATTTGTTTATGCCTACTTGACTGGACGTTATGTCCATTATTTTATGCACAATGTACTATGTACCTTATTATTGTGAAAAACTTTAATAAACATCATTGAAACATAAAGGCAGAGCGTTCCCGCACCTCACAGGTCAGGTTAATCTGCCAATACCTCCAGCTCAGATGGTCAGGTACTGGGCCCCGGCCAACTGATCGAGTAGGTCATCGATGCGTGGCATTGGATACGCATCGGTGGCTGAGACAGCATTGAGTCCCCTATAGTCCACGCAGAACCGGGTGGTCCGGTCCTTCTTTGGGACGAGGACCACAGGCGATGTCTAAGCACTGTTGGATGCCTTGATGACCCCCAGCTTCAGCATCTCGTCAATCTCCTGACGCATGTGCTGCTGCATCTCCAAGGAAACCCGATAGGCTGAAAGCCGGATTGGGGGGTGATCCTTGGTGTCCACGTGATGGACGGCCAACTCTTTCCCACCAGGCTTGTTGCAGAACAACTCCCGGAAGGGGTGAAGGGTGGCCTATAGTTGGGACTGTTGGTTCTTCAAGAGCTGTTGGCCCACCTCCACATCCTCGATGGACCCAACTGCCTTCACCTGGGCGAGCATGTCCAGGAGGGTATCCTCCTCCCCCTCTTCAGGAAGGTTGCAGACAGGAAGGTCACATGCCTCCCTCTCATGGTGTGCCTTCATCATGCTCATATGGAAGGCCTTCCACCTTCCCCGGTCATGGTCCAGGGTGACCAGGTACATCACGGCGTTGAGGCGCGGATGCAAGAGGTACGGGCCTTCCCAGGCCGTTTGCAGCTTGTCTTGAGGTATGGGGACCAGTACCCATAACTTCTGACCCAACTGGTAGGTCATCTCACAATCGTTTTGGCGGACCATCGCTTCTGGTCGGCCTGGGCGTGCTCCATATTATCGTGCATCAGCTGCGACAAGGCCTGCATCTTGTTTTGGAAGCGCATGACATACTTGACGACTGACATTCCAGTGGTGGCTACATCAACCTCCCAGGCCTCTTTTACCAGAGCCAGGGGCCCCTGCACACTTCGCCCGTACAGGAGTTCAAAGGGGGAGAACCCCGTGGAGGCCTGCGGGACCTCCCAGTAGGCAAACAGCAGATAAGGGAGGTATCGCTCCCAGTCACGCCCGTGGGAGTCGACCAACATCTTAAGCATCTGCTTTAAGGTGCCATTAAACCGTTGGCTGTTGGTCTGTGGGTGGTACGGGCTGGTCACCAGATGTTGCACCTGTGTTTGCCTACAGAGGGACTCTATCAATTGCGACACAAACTGGGTCCCCTGGTTGGTGAGCATTTCCTGGGGAAAGCCCACTCTGGAGAAGATCTCCAGCAAAGCGGTGCCCACCTTGTCGGTCCGAATGGATAACAAGGCTACCGCCTCGGGGTACCAGTTGGTGTAGTCTACTACCATCAATATGAAACCGTTCCCGGAGCTGGTGGGAATGAACAGTGGTCCAATCAGATACCAAGCCACCCTCCTGAAAGGCTATTTAATTATGGGCAGCGTTACCAGTGGGGCCTTGGGGTGCCGCCCCGCCTTAACCACCAGCTGGCAGGTGTCACATGAACAGCAATAGGCAACCACATCGGCCCCCATCTTTGGAAAGTAGAAATGCTGGGCTAATCTGGCTTTTGTCTTAGCAACCCCTAGGTGTCTAGTAGTTGAGCGAACCCAAACTGTAAAGTTCGGGTTCGTACCGAACTTTTGGGTTTTTGGACCCCGGACCCGAACACGAACTATTCAGTAAAAGTTCGGGTTCAGGTTTGGTGTTCGGCGAGTTAAGCAGTTCAGCCAATCAACAAGCGTTTAACTCGTGTGCCCTTAGAAGCCATCACAACCATGCCTACTAATGGCATGGCTGTGATTGGCCAGTGCAGCATGTGACCCAGCCTCTATATAAGCTGGAATCACGTAGCGCTGCACGTCACTCTGCTCTTATTAGTGTAGGGATAGGATGCTGCTGCTGTGAGGGAGAGAATAGGAAAGAATCTTTTTATCAGAAGTGCTTGTTTAACTCAGCGATCTACAGCGATTTTGTTTTGTGGGTGCAGTGCACAATTTTATTACCTTGCCCTAAGCCCAGTGACACACAAAAACAACTTTTATCCGTCTGTTAGTTAGGTGGGCGTCAGCGACCATTTTATGCAAGTTCAGTGCGCCAGCACAGCATATGTGCTTTTGTGACCCACTTTTGGCAATACCCTACATCTGGGGCCTTTGCTGCATTTGTCACAGTGAAATACAAGCTTGAAATACTGCCATAATATTCTGGGTTAAAAAAAACACCAATTTTTGGCAAAACCCTACATCTGGGGCCTTTGATGCATTTGTCAGTGTAAAATACAAAGCTTGAAATACTGCAATAATATTCTGTGTTTAAAAAAATATCCATTTTGTGCAAAATACTACATTTTTGGCCTGTGCTACATCTGTCAGTAGTGTGAAATACAAGCTTGAAAAACTGTAATAATATTCTGGGTTTAAAAAACACCCATTTTGGGCAAAATACTAAATTTGCGGCCTTTGCTGCATCTGTCAGTGTGAAATACAAGCGTTTAATACTGCAATCATATTCTGTTATTAAAAAAACACCCATTTTGGGCAAAATACAAAATTTGCGGCCTTTGCTGCATCTGTCAGTGTGAAATACAAGCGTTAGAAACTGCTGTTATATTCTGTTATTAAAAAAACACAAATTTTTGGGTAAAATACTAAATTTGCGGCCTTTGCTGCCTCTGTCAGTGTAAAATAGAAGCTTGAAATACTGCAGTAATATTCTGTTATTAAAAAAACACCCAATTTGGGGAAAATACTAAATTTGCAGCCTTTGCTGCATCTGTCAGTGTGAAATACAAGCTTGAAATACTGCAATAATATTCTGGGCTTAAAAAACACCCATTTTGGACAAAATACTAAATTCGTGGCTTTTACTGCCTCTGTCAGTGTGAAATACAAACTTGAAATACTGCAATAATATTCTGTTATTAAAAAAACACCCATTTTGGGCAAGATACTAAATATGCGGCCTTTGCTGCATCTGTCAGTGTGAAATACAAGCTTAAAATACTGCAATAATATTCTGGGTTTAAAAAAACACCCATTTTGAGCAAAATACTAAATTTGCGGCCTTTGCTACATCTGTCAGTGTAAAAAACAAGCTTGAAATACTGCAATCATATTCTGTTATTAAAAAAACACCCATTTTGGGCAAAATACCATATTTGCGGCCTTTGCTGCCTCTGTCAGTGTAAAATACAAGCTTGAAATACTGCAATAATATTCTGTTATAAAAAAAACACCCAATTTGGGGAAAATACAAAATTTGCGGCCTTTGCTGCATTTGTCAGTGTAAAATACAAGCTTGAAATACTGCAATAATATTATGGGTTTAAAAAAACACAAACTTTTGCAAAATACTAAATTTGCGGCCTTTGCTGCATCTGTCAATGTGAAATACAAGAGTTGGATACCGCTGTTATAGTCTGTTTGTAAAAAAAACACCTATTTTGGGCAAAATACTAAATTTGCGGCCTTTGCTACATCTGTCAGTGTGAAATACAAGCGTTAGATACTGCTGTTATATTCTGTTATTAAAAAAACACCCATTTTGGGCAAAATACTAAATGTGCGGCCTTTGCTGCCTCTGTCAGTGTGAAATACAAGATTGAAATACTGCAATAATATTCTGGGTTTAAAAAAACACAAACTTTTGCAAAATACTAAATTTGCGGCCTTTGCTGCATCTGTCAATGTGAAATACAAGAGTTGGATACCGCTGTTATAGTCTGTTTGTAAAAAAAACACCTATTTTGGGCAAAATACTAAATTTGCGGCCTTTGCTACATCTGTCAGTGTGAAATACAAGCGTTAGATACTGCTGTTATATTCTGTTATTAAAAAAACACCCATTTTGGGCAAAATACAAAATTTGCGGCCTTTGCTGCATCTGTCAGTGTGAAATACAAGCGTTAGAAACTGCTGTTATATTCTGTTATTAAAAAAACACAAATTTTTGGGTAAAATACTAAATTTGCGGCCTTTGCTGCCTCTGTCAGTGTAAAATAGAAGCTTGAAATACTGCAGTAATATTCTGTTATTAAAAAAACACCCAATTTGGGGAAAATACTAAATTTGCAGCCTTTGCTGCATCTGTCAGTGTGAAATACAAGCTTGAAATACTGCAATAATATTCTGGGCTTAAAAAACACCCATTTTGGACAAAATACTAAATTCGTGGCTTTTACTGCCTCTGTCAGTGTGAAATACAAACTTGAAATACTGCAATAATATTCTGTTATTAAAAAAACACCCATTTTGGGCAAGATACTAAATATGCGGCCTTTGCTGCATCTGTCAGTGTGAAATACAAGCTTAAAATACTGCAATAATATTCTGGGTTTAAAAAAACACCCATTTTGAGCAAAATACTA
Organism: Bufo bufo; assembly: GCF_905171765.1. NCBI lineage: Eukaryota > Metazoa > Chordata > Amphibia > Anura > Bufonidae > Bufo > Bufo bufo. Next base: position 466,896,328 of record NC_053392.1, on the reverse strand, counting down.
AATTTGCGGCCTTTGCTACATCTGTCAGTGTAAAAAACAAGCTTGAAATACTGCAATCATATTCTGTTATTAAAAAAACACCCATTTTGGGCAAAATACCATATATGCGGCCTTTGCTGCCTCTGTCAGTGTAAAATACAAGCTTGAAATACTGCAATAATATTCTGTTATAAAAAAAACACCCAATTTGGGGAAAATACAAAATTTGCGGCCTTTGCTGCATTTGTCAGTGTAAAATACAAGCTTGAAATACTGCAATAATATTATGGGTTTAAAAAAACACAAACTTTTGCAAAATACTAAATTTGCGGCCTTTGCTGCATCTGTCAATGTGAAATACAAGAGTTGGATACCGCTGTTATAGTCTGTTTGTAAAAAAAACACCTATTTTGGGCAAAATACTAAATTTGCGGCCTTTGCTACATCTGTCAGTGTGAAATACAAGCGTTAGATACTGCTGTTATATTCTGTTATTAAAAAAACACCCATTTTGGGCAAAATACTAAATGTGCGGCCTTTGCTGCCTCTGTCAGTGTGAAATACAAGATTGAAATACTGCAATAATATTCTGGGTTTAAAAAAACACCCATTTTTGGTAAAAATACAAAATTTGCCGCCTTTACTGCATCTGTCAGTGTGAAATACAAGCGTTAGATACTGCTGTTATTTTCTATTAAAAACACAGTCATTTTGGCCAAAATACAAAATTAGCGTCCTTTGCTGCATCTGTCAGTGTGAAATACAGTCTTGAAATACTGCAATAATATTCTGTTATTAAAAAAATACCCATTTTGGGCAAGATCTCAAATTAGCGGAGAATGAGGAGAGCATCAAATAAGGGACCCGGTCAAGGTGCTGCTGGTAGAGCTCCTGTTGCAGGGAGAGGACGTGGTCGATCTGTGCCAGCTACACGCACAAGTGAGACACTTTCCTCAGGTGCGAGTAGGCGATAGTAGATTGGGTGGCTGACAGTGCCTCCAGATCCTTCACATTGTCTCCCACCCAGACTCCTGCTGAAAGATCAAATTTGGCACCTGCAGCCCATGGACATCAGTCTTTCACCTCACCCCCTTTCAAATCAGCTAAGCAATCTGAGCCCCAAGTCATGAAGCAGTCTCTTCTGCTTTTTGATGACTCTGCTAGCAGGGTTTCCCAGGGCCATCCACCTAGCCCTGCCCCAGAAATGGTAGAGATTGAGTGCACAGATGCCCAATCACTTATGTTTCAAGATGAGTACATGGGAGGACCACCGCAGCACGTCTCTGATGATGACGAAAAACAGGTGCCAACTGCTGTGGCTTTCTGCAGTGTGCAGACCGACAAGGAGGGCAGGGGTGAAGACTGGGTGCAAGATGACGTGGAGGACGATGAGGTCCTTGACTCCACATGAAATCAAGGTCATGCGAGTGACCTGTGTAGTTCGGAGGAAGAGGCGGTGGTCGCACAGAGCCACCAGCACAGCAGAAGAGGGAGCAGGCTGCAAAAGCGGAGCGTGCGTCTTCTAGACAGTACGCCTGCTACTGCCCAACGCAGCAAAGGACCGAGCACACCAAAGCCAGCTCCAAGGAGTTCCCTGGCGTGGCAGTTCTTCAGACAATGTGCTGACGACAAGACACGAGTGGTTTGCACGCTGTGCAATCAGAGCCTGAACCGAGACGATAAACGTTTTCAACCTGAGCACAACCTGCATGACCAGGCATCTAAGTGCAAAGCACGAGCTGCAGTGGAGTAGACACATCAAAAACCAACAAAGGTCTCTGGCTCCTCCTGCTTCCTCTTCTGCTGCAGTCTCGGCCTCTTCATCCACCTCTGGAGTGACAGTGCCACCTGCCACCCCGCAAATAGAGGATGTGCCAGCAACACCACCACCTGGGTCACCAAGCATCTCCATAATGTCCCATGGAAGCGTTCAGCTCTCTATCTCCCAAACACTGGAGCGGAAGAGGAAGTACCCCCCTACCAACCCGCGATCCCTGGCTCTAAGTGCCAGCATTTCAAAATTACTGGCTTTTGAAATGCTGTCATTCCGTCGGGTGGAGACGGAGAGTTTTAAAAGCCTTATGGCGGTGGCTGTCCCACAGTACGTCGTGCCCAGCTGCCACTACTTTTCCAGGCGAGCCATCCCTTCCCTGCACAACCAAGTGGGGGACAAAATCAGGTGTGCACTGCGTAATGCCATCTGTGGAAAGGTCCACCTAACTACGGATATGTGGACTAGTAAGCACGGTCAGGGACATTATGTCTCCGTAACAGCACACTGTGTAAATGCAGTGAAAGCTGGGCCTGAGGCGAATAGCAGTTTGGTGCATGTCCTTCCACCACCGAGGATTGCAGGGCGCTTCAGTTTGCCTCCTGTTGCTTCCTCCTCCTACTCCGCTTCCTCATCCTCTATCGCCTCCTCATCCAGTCAGCATAACACCTTCACCACCAACTATAGCACAGCCAGGGGTAAACGACAGCAGGCAGTTATAAAACTTATCTGTTTGGGGGACAAACTCCACACCACGCAGGAGCTCTGGACAGGCATGGAGCAACTGACCGATGAGTGGTTGGTGCCAGTGAGCCTCAAGCCCTGCCTGGTGGTGTGCGATAATGGACGAAATCTCGTAGCAGCTCTGGGACTAGCTGGTTTGACGCACATCCCTTGCCTAGCACATGTGCTGAATTTGGTGGTGCAGAGGTTCCTTAAAAATTACCCCGATATGTCAGAGCTGCTGCAGAAACTGCGGGCCGTCTGTGCGTGCTTTCGGCGTTCTCACCCTGCTGCTGCTCGCCTGTCAGCGCTGCAATGTAACTTCGGCCTTCCCGCTCACCTCCTCATATGCGACGTGCCCACAAGGTGGAACTCCACCTTGCACATGGTGGCCAGAATGTGCGAGCAGCAGCAGGCGATAGTGGAGTTTCAGCTGCAGCAGGCACTGGTGAGTCGCTCTGCAGAACAGCACCACTTCACCACCAATGACTGGGCTTCTATGCGAGATCTGTGTTCCTTGTTGCGCTGTTTCGCGTACTTAACCAACATGGCCAGTGCCGATGACGCAGTTGATAGCGTTACTATCCCACTTCTATGCCTCCTTAAAAAAAAAACGCTTCGGCGATGATGGAAGATGATGTGGCACAGGAGGAGGAGGAAGAGGGATCATTTTATGGATTTCAGGCCAGTCATTCCCAAGTGGCTCCGAGGGTGGGTTCCTGCACCCACAAACGCCAGGTACACAATTGTGCAGCCAGGGCACAGTTCTGGAGGATGACGAGGTGGAGGAGGAGGAGGAACCGTGTTCACAGCAGGGTGGAACCCAAACCAGCTCATGGCCATCACTTGATGCGTGGATGGGGGGATACAGAGGACACAGACCATACACCTCCCACAGAGGACAGCTTTTCGTTGCCTCTGGGCAGCCTGGCACACATGAGCGATTACATGCTGCAGTGTCTCCGCAACGACCGCCGAGTTGCACACATTCTAATATGTGCTGATTACTGGGTGGCCACTCTGCTGGATCCCCGTTACAAGGACAACGTACCGTCCTTAATTCCGTCACTGGAGCGTGATCGTAAGATGCGCAAGTACAAGCGCTCGCTGGTAGACGTGCTGCTAGTGGCATTCCCACCTGACAGCGGGGGCACATTTGAAGCACAAGGCGAAGGCAGAGGAGGAGAAAGAGGTCGCTAACGCAGCTGGGGCACCACCAGCACCTCAGAAGGCAGGGTTAGCATGGCCAGAATGTGGAAAAGCTATGTCGGCACGCCACAACAACCAGCACCACCAGCTGATATGGAACATCTTAGCAGGAGGCAGCATTTCAGCAACATGGTGGAGCAGTATGTGTGCACATGCCTACACGTACTGAATGACGGGTCTGCCCCCTTCAACTTCTGCGTCTCCAAATTGGGCACATGGCCTAATCTTGGCCTTTTACGCCTTGGAGGTGCTGGCCTGCCCAGCCAATGTGGACAAGCTCACGTTCATTGAAATGAACCAGGCATGGATCCCACAGAACTTGTCCGTACCTTGTGCAGAATAAACATGTATACCGGCCTCACCCAGCCATTGTTATACAACAGCGCAATTGCTCATTGTTGTATTTTTGATATTTCCATATTTCACCAGCAGACACTTGCATATAATATTTTAAAGGGTCAGCTCAACAGCAGGCCTTCACCTACAATCTTTTACAGGGTCAGTTGACCTGAAGGCCATCGCATATAATTTTTTAGAGGGTCAGCTCACCAGCAGGCCCTCACCTACAATCTTTTACAGGGTCATCTCACCAGCAGGCCCTCGCATATAATTTTTTAGAGGGTCAGCTTACTAACAGGCCCTTACCTACAATGTTTTACAGGGTCTGATCAGCTGCAGGCCCTCACATATAATTTTTTAGAAGGTCAGCTCACCAGCAGGCCCTCACCTACAATGTTTTACAGGGTCAGCTCACCAGCAGGCCATCGCATATAATGTTTTACAGGGTCAGCTCACCAGCAGGCCTTCATCTACAATCTTTTACAGGGTCAGCTCACCTACAGACCCTCGCATATATTTTTTTAGAGGGTCAGCTCAGCTACAGACCCTCGCATATATTTTTTAAGAGGGTCAGCTCACCTGCAGGCCCTCACCTAATTATACCTAATAGGTAATTTGTGCGCATGCTGCCTTGCGTGGAAGTAGTAGCCGTAGCTGTTTCTCAGGCTCCCTCTCCGGAATCAAACTCTGATTCCCCTTTACCCATGGTCACCTCGGTTCGCACTGAAAATAACATTGAAAGTTTATAGGGTAGACATCCGAATGGATTGTCGCAGTCATGGGGACGTGCGATCGGGCTCAGGTTATCTAGAGTCACCAAATAGGTAATTTGTGCGCATGCTGCCTTGCTTTGAAGTGGTAGCTATAGCTGTTTCTCAGGCTCCCTCTCCGGAATCAAACCCTGATTCCCCTTTACCCATGGTCACTGTGGTTCGCACTGAAAATAACATTGAAAGTTGATAGGGCAGACATCCGAATGGATCGTCGCCGTCACGGGGACGTGCGATCGGGCCCAGGTTATCTAGAGTTACCAAAGCGGCAGCAAGCCCTTGCCCAAAATGTTTTAGATGGTCAGATCAGCAGGCCCTTGCTCCAAATGTTTTTGAGGGTCACCAGCAGGCCATCAATTGTAATTTTTTAAGGCTGTGTATGATGCCCTCCTTTATGTGGAACAAAGGGTGTATTGTAGTGCCGGTTCCTTGTAATTTTTGGCAGCCCTTTCACTTAGTGCATAGGCTTTATGAGTGTATGAGTCCCACTACCTGAACAATTGTACCACAATGTGAATGATGCCCTCCTTTATGTGATATACAGTTTGTATCGGAGTGCCTCTTCCTTGTAATTTTTGGCAGCACTTGCACTTTATATGTGGTACAAGTAAATATACAGGAAATAATGTTTCCTAACAATTTTTCCTCTAAAATCGATTTTATCTTCGGTTTTGTGCGTATTATTGTCAGTCTGTAAAAGTGGCGTACTACTCGGACAACATAGTTCCCAGCAGCGACCTGGGAGTCCAAGATGCATCCAGACATACTCCCCCTGCTGTTCCTGAACCATTTCGGTGGTGTTTCCATCAATTTCTGACCTATTCCTATGAACCAGGCACCCTCCCCTGTTCAGAGCAGGGGGTGCCTGGTTTAATGCTCGGGTTCTCCCATTGACTTCCATTATTCTCATCATTTGCGTCCCGATGTGTTCGGCCCGAGCCCCCCAGCACCCTAGCACTATGGTGCTCGATCAACTCTAATAGTTACCCCAAGAAGAACTCGCCTGTCCACCAAAATGTGGAGAGATGGACCAGGCGTGGATCAGCCAGGATTTCCACCCCCCAATTCCTGATGCATCAGACTAGATCATCCATGGTGCCACACCAACACTTTGACAAAAGAGACCAGTTTCTTCTGGCTACCTGCCTTAGCTACTATTCCGATGCTGCCACCCGTCTGATGCCACACATCTGATACCAAGTGCTTCTTCTTACACCAACCATCTTCAGCAGGCACTGGTATTGCCACCCACCTCCCCACTCTGTTACCGGGTCACTCTGTGCTCTCCTGATGCTGCTGCCACCTCTACACTATGTCACCTTGCCAATCTGTGGTCTCCTAATGCTGCTGCTACCTCCACACTATGTCACCTTGCCACTCTGTGGTCTACTGATGCTGCTGCTTCATCCACACTATGTCACCTTGCCACTCTGTGGTCTCCTGATCCTGCTGCCACCTCCACACTATTTCACCTTGACACCCTGTGGTGTCCTCATGCTGCTGCTGCTGCTGCTGCCACCTCCATACTGTCATTGTACCATCCTGTGGCCTCCTCCTGATGTTGCTGCTGCTTCCACCTCCACACTGTCATTGTGCCATCCTGTGGCCTCCTGATGCTGCTGGTACCGCCATCTCTACACTCTGTCATTGTGCCACTCTGTAGCCTCCTCATGCTGCTGCTGCCACCTCCACACTGTCATTGTGCCACTCTGTAGTCTCCTCATGCTGCTGCTTACACCTCCACTCTGTAATTGTGCCACCCTGTGGCCTCTTGATGCTGCTGCTACCACCATCTCTAAACACTGTCATTGTTCCACTTTGTGGCCTCTTGATGCTGCTGACACCTCCACACTGTCATTGTGCCAACCTGTGGCCTCCTGATGATGCTGCTGCCACCTCCATACTCTGTCATTGTGTTACTCTGTGGTCTCCTCATGCTGCTGCTGCCACCTCCACACTCTGTCATTGTGCCACTCTGTGGCCTCCTGATGCTGCTGCCACTTCCACACTGTCATTGTGCCACCCTGTGGCCTCCTCCTGATGCTGCTGCTGCCGCCTCCTCCACAATCTGTCATTGTGCCACTCTGTGTCCTCCTGATGCTGCTGCCGCCACCTCCACACTCTGTCATTGTGCCACTTTGTTGGCTCCTGATGCTGCTGCAGCCACCTTCACACTGTCAATGTTCCTCCCTGTGGCCTCCTCCTAAAGCTGCTGCCGCCACCTCTACGCCCTGTTATTGTGCCACTCTGTTGCCTCCTTAAGATGATGCTACCACCTCCATACTCTGTCATTGTGCCACTCTGTGGCCTCCTCCTGATGCTGCTGCCACCTCCAGACTCTGTCATTGGGCCACTCTGTGGTCTCCTCATGTTGATTTCATCTCCCCACTATGTTATATAGCCACTCTGTGGACTTCTCATGCTGTTCCCACCCGCTTCACTTTATGACTAGGCCACTATTTTGCCTTTTGGACTGGCTGACATCATCATTTATTTGACCCTTCTTCTGCTCTGTCAGAAGGAAGGAAAAATGAGACGCATGGCAGATTCTGTCTATGTAACAGCTGTAAGGCCTGCATGACATGGTCCCTATTTTGCATCAGAATTGGCTTATGATTTGGTAGCAAAAAGCAGGAGTGGGTACAAAACATAGAAGACATGCAAATATTCCATTCACGTGCCATCTCTGTTTTGGATCTACTATTGTTTTTTTTTGCTTTAGCAATACTGATGGATTACTAACCAAATTCTGACCGAGTGAAGGGAGATGCTCCACAGACAGGATCTATTTTTTGGGGGATTTGTGCTGATGGATCAGAGGAAGGGCAAAATAATCAGTGACGTCAACACAAACTTACTGCTGACACCCTCTCCACTCTGTCGGGGGGGCTCTACTTGTATAAGCGTTTAATAGAACAGCTTCTGTAGACATCTATGTGGAATCAGCTGACGACAGTGAAAAGGGAGTGAGCTTCTTCTTGACGCTAACATAGACCTGTAAGGCTGAGTTCACACTTGAGTTATTTGGTCAGTTTTGGCCCCGTAACTGCCCAATTAAGTGAAGTGTGCAGTGATTTTAAGAGTGACGCCTGTCATCTGCATGTCATACTGACTCACAGTATTGTTTCACTACCACTGCAGATTCCGTATGCATGTTACTGCAAGGCACAGTGTTCTACACCACTATAAAGGCTCTCTGCAGCCAGGAGATGTGATTAGCCACAAATAAATTCGGATCGAACTGAATTTCTTTGAAAAATTGGGTGAACCGGCTGAATTTTTAGAACATTTGCTCATCTCTAATTATCATATATGTACAAATTGCTTACTGTGGAAGAGACGAAGGACTGTAAACCAGGCTTTATTATGACATGGGAGAAATATTTAAATAGAGAATATATTATGGAAAATTGAAATAAATCATTTATCATAGCACATAAATACTCAACTGTGATTAGGATTCAGGAGTTAAATTATAAAATAATCTCATGTTGGTATAGAACCCCTGCAAGATTGCATCACTTTAACCCTGCAGTTTCGAATGTGTGTTGGCTATGCAATTGGGTTGTTGGAACAATGACACATATATGGTGGGACTGTCCTTTAATCCAATCTCTATGGAATGAGGTTATATCTTTAAATACCTTCCTGTGTGATGGCTCTATAACTATAACAATAGAGATTGCACTTTTATTTTTTTTCTATGATGAACAAAACCGTTCAACAGTGTTATGGTTCTTGGAATACTGAACCATGTTTCCTTGATTATATTACACAGTGGGGGGTCCTCCGCCCTGTCTTAGGTTCAAATCATTCTGGGGTTGTTTCATTGTTCACAGTTTGAACTTTAGGATAATCCCCTCCAAACGACTCAGTGTTCTGGAAGGAAGGCATTGTTCTGTTTGTTTGCTTATGTAATTGAATTATCTCCTGGGACTTCTCTGTTTCAAGTCCTCAATTGCATGGCCAGACATATCCGCCTTCCCAGTCAAGCTATCGGACCAATCCCTGCTGACCCTGTTTCAAGTCCTTATTTGCATTGCCAAGAGGACCTAAGTGAGGACTAGAGGGGACTTTACAATTGACCAATAGGAAGTGGTTGTTTGGGTGGGGTGTTCAAACTAATGTGTATAAAAGTGTGTTGTGTGCATTCAATAAAGAAGAGATTCCTGTTTGAACTTACATACAGCCTGCCTAGTGTTTGTTCTGAGCTACTACCAGTGGATTTGAATAGCACATAGCTGTAGTTCGAATTAGAGATGGGAAGTTTGAATCTTTTAAATGAATCGGTTCATTTGAGTCAGTTCATTCAAAAGAACCGATTCACGAATCGAATCTTCGATTCACTTGCTGAGTCCGCTGACAACCAAGTGAACCGAAGGTCAAGAGCGTCTGATCTGCACTGCACAGTCGCTCGGCCCCGGCAAACACAGCTCTGCACCCCCTGCAGCCAACATGAGTCACCTCAGCTGCAGTGTATGCCGCATTCAATGGGTGCATTGGGGGCCACAGCTCAGAGGGTCCCCCCCAACATTCACATCCCACCTGTAGCTTCTACAACTACAAGCCCCCCCTTGTATAGAACAGTTCTTCAGCCAACACCGGACTGATACCTGGTCCGGACACCCACCGGGCACTGACTTGTCAGCAGCGGGAGACACGGAGGCGCAGTGCAGGAAGCCTGGCCGCGTCCGCACCAGACAGCTCCTGGTAGGGAGGTAACACACGATTCTTTTAACTCAAAGAATCCAATGATTCTTTTAACTAGTAGACTCATTCGATTCTTAGACTCCCTGTACTGTGTGTGACTAGAGATGTCCTGAACTATTCGCCTGCGAATAGTTCCCGGCGAACATAGCTTGTTCGCGTTCGCCACGCCGGGCGAACATATGTTTAATGTAATTGCAGTTGCCTGCCTGCCAGCATGTGTGTCAGGCTCACAGAGTATACTGTGCCCACTTGCCCAGTGCCACCACTCATATCTGGTGTCACAGTAGCTTGCATTAAAAAACAAACAAAACTTTTTTGACTGTAATATAATAGCAGTCAGTTGCCGGCACGCACGTGTGTTTCATGCCCTGCAAGTGCATAGTGTCACCAGCGCAACTCATATCTGGTGTCACATTTGATTAGATTTAAAGAAAAACAACAATTTTGACTGTGAATAAATAGCAGTCAGTTGCACACACGTGTTTGTGTGTTTAAGGCCCAGCTGCAAGTGCATAGTGTCACTTCAGCGCAACTCATATCTGGTATCACAGTAGCTTGCACGCATAGTACAACTTAACTAATCTAAAAAAAATGACAGGCAGAGGCAGGCCACCCCGCAGGGGCTGTTGTGGTCGTGGTGCTGTGATTCCCTTTGGCCCTAGAATAATTCCCAGTGTTCAGAGGCCACGTACCCTGAACTCGAAAAGTTCTGAGGACATAGTTAACTGGCTAACACAGGACACCCAATCTTCTACAGCTTCCGCTCGGAACCTTGACGCACCATCCTCCTCCTCCAGCTCAGCTTCGGGCACCTCTCAAGTTACCACTCGCCCGCCTGCCTCCACAACCAACACTAGCACCACAGCTGCTTCACTTGATCTGTCAGAGGAGTTATTTACAAATCAGTTAAAAGAAATGAGTGATGCGCAACCATTATTGCCAGAGGATGTAGATAACAGGGATATGTCTCAGTCAGGCAGCATTACACACATGGACGTACGGTGTGATGATGATGATGATGTTGTACCCGCTGCTGCTTCCTTTGCTGAGTTGTCAGATACAAGTAAAGCGGTTGATGATGACGATGTGTCCGTTGATGTCACGTGGGTGCCCGCTCGAAGAGAAGAAGAACAGGGGGAAAGTTCAGATGGGGAGACAGAGAGGAGGAGGAGACGAGTTGGAAGCAGGGGGAGGTCGTCGCAAGGAGCTAGTGGCACAGTGAGACAGCATGCATCGGCACCCGGGGTCAGCCAGACAGCAGAGCTCAGCAGTGTGGCATTTTTTTTGTGTGTCTGCCTCTGACAACAGTGATGCCATTTGCAACCTGTGCCAAAAGAAACTGAGTTGTGGGAAGTCCAACACCCACACCCACCTAGGTACAACTGCTTTGTGAAGGCACATGATCGCACATCACAAACGCCTATGGGATCAGCACATGAGTACAAGCAGCACACAAACTGAAAGCCGCCATCCTCCTCCTGGTCCAGCATCTTCAGCCACGTCAACCACTGCTGTCCTCCTTGCCCCCTCTCAACCATGCGCCACTCCGTCTCTCGCCTTGAGCAGTTCCTGCTCATCTGCCCACAGTCAGGTGTCTGTCAAGGACATGTTTGAGCGTAAGAAGCCAATGTCGCAAAGTCACCCCCTTGCCCGGCGTATACAAACTGGTGGATTCTGAGGCCTTCCAAAAATTTGTAGCTATTGGGACACCGCAGTGGAAGATACCCGGCCAAAATTTCTTTGCACAAAAGGCAATCCCCGACCTGTACTCAATTGTGCAAAAGGAAGTAATGGCATGTCTGGCACACAGTGTTGGGGCAAGGGTCCATCTGACCACTGATACCTGGTCTGCAAAGCATGGTCAGGGCAGGTATATCACCTACACTGCACATTGGGTCAACCTGCTGACGGCTGACAAGCATGGAATGCGTGGCTCTGCAGAGGAGTTGGTGACACCGCCACGACTTGCAAACAGGCCTGCTGCCACCTACTCTACTCCTCCTACTCCATCCTCTTCCATAACCTCCTCGGCTGAGTCCTCTTCTGCTGCTGCGTCTTGCTCCACATCAACGGCACCTCCCCAGCTCCCCTGGGGATATTCCACATCCCGGATACGACAGTGTCACGCCGTCTTGGGGTTGACTTGCCTGAAAGCAGAGAGTCACACCGGACCAGCACTCCTGTCCGCCCTGAACGCACAGGTGGATCAGTGGCTGACTCTGCACCAAATGGAGATCGGCAAAGTGGTGTGTGACAACGGAAGCAATTTGTTGGTGGCATTGAATCTGGGCAAGATGACACATGTGCCGTGCATGGCACATGTGTGTAATCTGATCATACAACGCTTTGTGCATAAGTACCCAGGCTTACAGGACGTCCTCAAGCAGGCCAGGAAGGTGTGTGGCTATTTCAGGTGTTCCTACATGGCCATGGCGCACTTTTCAGATATCCAGCGGCGAAACAACAACATGCCAGTGAAGAGCTTGATTTGCGACAGCCCGACACGTTGGAATTCAACACTCCTAATGTTGGACCGCCTGCTCCAACAAGAAAAAGCTGTCAACGAGTATTTTTATGACCGGGGTGCTAGGACAGCCTCTGCGGAGCTGGGAATTTTTTTGCCACGTTACTGGACGCTCATGCGCAATGCCTGTAGACTCATGCGTCCTTTTGAGGAGGTGACAAACCTAGTCAGTCGCACCGAAGACACCATCAGCGACATCATCCCATTTGTTTTCTTCCTGGAGCGTGCCCTGCGAAGAGTGCTGGATCAGGCCGTAGATGTGCGTGAAGAGGAAGAGTTGTGGTCACCATCACCACCAGAAACAGCCTTATAAGCATCGCTTGCTGGACCTGCGGCAACGCTGGAAGAGGAGTGTGAGGAAGAGGAGTCAGAGGAGGAATGTGGCTTTGAGGAGAAGGAGGAAGACCAACCACAACAGGCATCCCAGGGTGCTCGTTGTCACCTATCTGGTACCCGTGGTGTTGTACGTGGCTGGGGGGAAGAACATACCTTCAGTGAGATCACTGTGGACGAGGAACGGGACATGAGTAGCTCGGCATCCAAACTTGTGCAAATGGGGTCTTTCATGCTGTTGTGCCTGTTGAGGGACCCTCGTATAAAAAGGCTGAAGGAGAACGACCTGTACTGGGTGGCCACGCTACTAGACCCCCGGTATAAGCAGAAAATGCCTGAAATGTTACAGAATTACCGGAAGTCGGAAAGGATGCAGCAATTCCAAAATAAATTAAAAAGTATGCTTTACACAGCGTATAAGGGTGATGTCACAGCACAACGGGAATCTAACAGGGGAAGAGGTGAAAGTAATCCTCCTCCTACCACGACCACACCGGCAAGGACAGGACGCTTTACAGACGTGTTGCTGATGGAGGACATGCAGAGCTTTTTAAGTCCTACGCATCGCCACAGCCCTTCGGGGTCCACCCTCAGAGAACAACTCGACCGACAGGTAGCAGACTACCTCGCCTTTACAGCAGATATTGACACTCTGAGGAGCGATGAACCCCTTGACTACTGGGTGTGCAGGCTTGACCTGTGGCCTGAGCTATCCCAATTTGCGATAGAACTTCTGGCCTGCCCAGCTTCAAGTGTCCTGTCAGAAAGGACCTTCAGTGCAGCAGGAGGTATTGTCACTGAGAAGAGAAGTTGCCTAGGTCAAAAAAGTCTAGATTACCTCACCTTTATTAAGATGAATGAGGGATGGATCCCGAAGGGACTGACAGTGGGCGATACATTAGACTAAAAAAGACCTGATGAGATGAGTTGCCTTGGGCTAAAAATGGTCCACACGCTGCTATATTTTATCTCTGAATGCCGGATGACTTGCGTGACTTATCCGCCACCAACTAGGGTTCAAGCTGCAATGTTTTAGGGCACTTTCTGCCTGGAAACATCAATTTTTCAGCTGCTGCAACAATACCTAATTTTTCAGGCATGTGTACATGCCTAATTTTTCTGGCCTCTGGTGATGCACTGTGGCTTCAAAAAAAAAAAAAAAAAAGGCACATACATGTGTCAATTCCCCTTCGTGATCGTTACCTTGTTGTGGTGAAGGGACTTACGTATCACAATGAAGCGATCACCTCTATGAGTGTATAGGCAATGTTGGCACACCCCAGATGATAAGGTCGTTGCTTCATTGTGAACAGACCAAAAGCGATCGGCTGGATAATTTTGCATAGAAAAAATTAATTTTCTTTGTGATCATCTAAGGTGATCATTAAAGCCTACTAGTCCAACAATGGGCCCACACTGCAGAATCATTGTTTTCTGGGTCACTTAACTGTCACTAAACTACCTCAGCACGACCATCGGCTTTGAAAAAACCCCATCGCCTACAATCTCCCAAACGTGCGCACGAGCACAGTTATCACTACACCAAGATTGACGCATAGAGGTATAAAATTTATGTCATGAGTGTGTCAACTATATTGACAACTCTTTGCGGTTGTCTAAATTCTATTCCATACACGTCCCCTGATAGGGGATGTAACAGGGATTAAACTGAAAGGAATAGTACTACTTAACACACCTTATAATAATAATAATAATAATAATAATAATACTTGTGGACGTAACAAGGATTAAACTGATAGGAATAGTACTACTTAACACACCACTCCTATCTGGTGGCACAGTAGATTGCACGCGCAGTGCCCCAAATTGGATGTAGGAGGACCGACCAAGCATCTTTTTCCATCTCCCAGTTCCAAAAAAGGATTCCATATACACGTCCCCTGATAGGGGACGTAACAGGGATTAAACTGATAAGAATAGTACTACTTAACACACCTTATAATAACGCAGAGAGAGGCAACGCAGAGAGAGGAGTATAAAGAAGAGGAGTCAGAGGAGGAAGGTGGCTTTGAGGAGGTGGAAGACCAACCACAGCAGGCGTCCCAGGGGGCTTGTTGTCACCTTTCGGGGACCCTTGGTGTTGTACGTGGCTGGGTGGAGGAAGAGACCTTCAATGACATCAGTGAGGACAAGGAACGGGACATGGCTAGCTTGCTATCCAACCTTGTGCAAATGGGGAGTTTGCGGTTGTGCAAATGGACTGTTTGCGGTTATTTGCGGTGCGTTAAACGGGGAGTTTGGTCTGTCACTGTGAAGTGGGCGTAACCCTTACACTACCTGATCGATACAACATCATACCTGATGTTTTAAAGCACGTTATTCCAAACAATTTAGGAATGTTAGGTGATTTATGCCCTTTATGGATTAAAACCAGACTCTGCATCAACTATGTAATTTTCCATGGGAGTTTTGCCATGGATCCCCCTCCGGCATGCCACAGTCCAGGTGTTAGTCCGCTTGAAACAACTTTTCCATCACTACTGTGGCCAGAAAGAGTCCCTGTGGGTTTTAAAATTCGCCTGCCTATTGAAGTCTATGGCAGTTCGCCCGGTTCGCCCGTTCGCGAATAGTTGCAGAAATTCGCGTTCGCCGTTCGCGAACGGAAAATTTTATGTTCGCGACATCTCTATGTGTGACTCGGTGCTTGTGCCTCAGCTCTGATTGGTTGCAGGGCGGGGAGGGGCTGGCTTCCACTCTAGGATCATATTACACTCCCTGCTGCCAGAGTCTCTTCTATTGCTGTGCTATCTGACTGAGCGGTTTCAAACGGATCAGCTCAGTCAGGTGAATCGACTCCTCCAGTTCAGTGAAAGGAATTGATTCAAAAGAACGATTCGTTCATGAACCGGACATCACTAGTTTGAATCACGGATTATCGAATGACTGAACAATCAGACATGCAGTATGAAGTCTGGGTGAGTGTCAGGAGAGCGGAACAGAGCTTGTTACAGACAGAACATTTATTAACTTTCTTTTTGACAGCAGTCCGACAACTTATATCAAGGATGTGGAAGTGCCTAGGACCAGTATCTAAAGTTCAGTGGGTTTAGTTAGTTAATTTTCTTAGGAGAATGGATGAGACCAAAGCCTCTGACGACGGCAAACTTATAGAATATGACAAAAGATGGCATATGTGGTCTTGGTTTGATACTTCTAAGTACGTTTTAGTTTGGATAACTAACTGGTTTATACCTGGCCACTGATCTTATCACTTTAAAGCATTAATAACACTGCTAAAGATGAAATATGTATTAAAATAATATCAATTTTCTTCCTTTTTTTTTCTTTCTTCTTTTTATTTCTATCTTCCATTTCTTCTTTCTTTTTTTTATTCTTGAATGTATGAAATTGTGATTTGAAATGATATCATGTTATACTGTATTAATGGATTTGAATATAGATATATTTAAAGGATAACTGTCACATTTAGACCCTAATTTCAATTTTCATATATGTAGTTACTAAAAACATGATATTCCAGAATCAGTTACTATTAGACTGACTTACCCCATATTTAATAAGATTCAGCCCTTAGCAACCAGTCTGCATAAAACTGCAATTTCACTATTCATATATAGAATACAGCGGCTCACCCCTATAACGTATGGATAGGTGCTCACCCTCTGGTCCTACCCTCAGGACCTGGAAGGAAAGTAGAATGTATAGAGAATGAGGGGGCACTCACATACGGGAGACACCAGATAGTTGAGTAAATGTCATTTAATATTCTAAAAACAAACCCCTAAAATATACATAAAACATATAATGTACCAACCCAAAAATGCACATATATGTCAATACTGATGGCTGAATCTCATATCAAATATGCGCTGGCATAATGGTATCACATATAGTCCATACAATGTCCCGATTCGGGTGATGGTGCATACGATGTGAATTTCATATATGCACTGGCGTGAAAGCTACTGTGAGTATGGTAAGATCACGCAGAGTCCATACACACACACTGTCCCAATTGGTATAGACAGATAATCGCACAATGTGTTCCAATGGCTGAATGGTATTGAATAACCGGAGGAACACACCAATGGTACTGTGAACTTTGTCCAATTATGATTGAATACTAATGTCCAATGTTCAGAGATCAGTAAGCACAGTTGGATGAACTTCCAATTACTTACAGTATCCAGCCGCACGCGCTCCCCCGGTCTCTCCCCTCCTTGCTGCCTGACCGCAGCGCTGATTTCCCAGGTGGCCGAACCTGGCCGACTGTGGCGTCCCACGTGACTTGGTGGTATGGGGTTCCGGGCGGACGCTTAGATGACGTCACTGCTGTGCGGCGGCAATTTCAAATTTGGAAGTTTGGAGGTGAATCTCTTGCGCTCACAACTCGATGTCCAGTCTCTTTGGTCTTTAGCTTGAATCCACGCTCACTCTGTAATGCCAGACGCGTTTCAGGGTCTTACACATGTTGCTTTCATTGATACACTGAGCAGATGGCAGATCTCCCTTCCCTGGTGTGCGCTGCTCCAACTCTGCCTTCTCCAGCTCTGCTGAGTGAGGGAGCGTCTGCCAAGCGCAGGGACAGGGAGAAGTGCACACAGCCCAGGCACTGTTATCAGCTGTTGGGGAGGACCTGGCTTTAATCATTTACTTACAGTCCCTGGCTGTCAGTAATGTGAGCCTGTGAGCCTCAACAGATAGACAGACCATGCCTAGCAACCCTATTTTAAGCACAGGTAAAAACAGGTAGTACAGGGAACAAAAATGTGGAATTAAGGGGTAATTGAATACACAGTGAAAAGTTGAAATAGGGCCACCAAGGTGATATTAATCACCACAATCCAATACTCCCAAAAAAAAATACGACAGTTATCCTTTAACTTATTTTTGTTTTAAACAATAAAATCAATTTTCTTAATTTTTTGGGCGATGAGCTGACAGTTTGATTGACACTATTTTGGGGTTCATATGACTTTTTGATTGCTTGGTTTTACACTTTTTCTGATGTAAGGTGACAAAAATGGCTTTTTTGGCATAGTTTTTATTTTTTTTTTTTTTTTTACGGCATTCACCGTAGGGGGAGTACCATGTGATATTTTTACAGGTCATTACAGATGCAGAGATGTTTAATCTTTTATTTATTTAGGTTTTAAACAATAAAAAAAAACAAAAAAAAAAACTGGTTTTATGTCTTAATTTTCTGAAAGCCATTTTTTGGGGGGGCGATTGTCTTATGTGGGAGGTCATTTCTTGCAGGATGAGGAGACAGTTTAAGTGGTACTATTTTAGGG